>NC_092053.1:43525282-44133457 GCF_003086295.3 Arachis hypogaea
TTGATTCTATCACTAATAGTAAATTCTACCCCTAATGAAAATTTTTTAATTAGGCTATAGGCTTATTTTTACTCCTTACAGAGAAGTGATTGCAGTGACATATATAGTGTATGAATAAATATTAAGGTGATACGTAGCATATTTCTAATGGCATACTTGTGTAGGATTTGCCCACCAGCATTTTGAAGTTTTTTTTTTTAAAAAATCAACCCTAAATCCAAGAAAATAACAGTATTTCTACATAAGTACACTTGATGGACGGCGGTCACTCTTGGCTTTTCCTGGTTGGAAAAGACGGTGGAATATATATACTAGTAATATACCCAATTTGAATCTTGCTTTGTATTTTTAGTAATTCATTAGTCGATGATAAATTCTTAAATGGAACTCAAATCTGTAACAGATTAATCATTGACCTACCGAAATAGAAAATACCATAGACAACAAAAAAATATCTAATAATATTTTAAATAATTCCCAAAAAAAATATCAAACACATTTGTCTCTAATACATTTGAATTAACTTTTTCATGTTTTTGCAATAAAATAAATATGTTTTACTGTCGCTTTCACCGTTAGAAATTAACGGCTACATCGAGTCTTTTCCTTAGTCCCTTTGATGAGCGGATAATTTATACGCTTTTTGGCATTGTTTTCTAGTAGTTTTTAGTATAATTTAGTTAGTTTTTACTATGTTTTTATTAGTTTTTATGCAAAAATCACATTTCTAGACTTTACTATGAGTTTGTGTATTTTTCTGTGATTTCAGGTATTTTCTGGCTGAAATTGAGGGACCTGAGCAAAAATCTTATTCAGAGGCTAAAAAGGACTGCAGATGCTGTTGGATTCTGACCTTCCTGCACTCGAAATGAATTTTCTGGAGCTACAGAATCCCAATTGGTGCGCTCTCAATTATGTTGGAAAGTAGACATCCAAGGCTTTCCAGCAATATATAATAGTCCATACTTTGCCCAAGTTTTGACGATGCAAACTGGCGTTCAAACGCCAGTTTTCTGCCCTATTCTGCAGTTAAACGCCAGAAACAGGTTACAAACCAGAGTTAAATGCCAGAAACAGGCTGCAACATGGTGTTTAACTCCAAGAGAAGTCTCTACATGTGAAAGCTTCATTACTCAGCCCAAGCACACACCAAGTGGTCCCCGGAAGTGGATTTCTGCACTATCTGCACTTAGTTACTTATTTTTTGTAACCCTAGCTACTAGTTTAGTATAAAAACTACTTTTAGAGATTTATTTTGTACCTCATGATATTTTTACACTTTACATTGTGTTTCTGATGGCATGAGTCTCTAAACCCCATGGTTGGGGGTGAGGAGCTCTGCTGTGTTTCGATGAATTAATGCAATTACTACTGTTTTTCATTCAATCACGCTTGTTTCTATTCTAAGATATTCACTCGCACTTCACCATGATGAATGTGATGATCCGTGATACTCATCATCATTCTCACCTATGAACGTGTGCCTGACAACCACCTCTGTTCTATCTGCATTAGCTTGAGTGTGTATCTCTTAGCCTCTTGGTTCACGATCAGAGTCTTTGTGGTATAGGCTAGAATTATTGGCGGCTATTCCTGAGATTCGAAAAGTCTAAACCTTATCTGTGGTGTTCCAATTAGGATCTGGGAAGGGATGACTGTGACGAGCTTCAAACTCGCGAGTGTTGGGCGTAGTGACAAACGCAAAAGAATCAATGGATTCTATTCCAACATGAGTGAGAACCGACAGATAATTAGCCATGTGGTGACAGCGCATTTGGACCATTTTTATTGAGAGGATGGATGGTAGCCATTGACAACGGTGATCCACCAACATACAGCTTGCCATGGAAGGAGCCTTGCGTGCGTGAAGAAGAAGACAGTAGGAAAGTAGAGATTCAGAAGAAAGAGCATCTCCAAAACCTCAACCTATCCTCCATTACTGCATAACAAGTATTATTTATTTTATGTTATTTACTCTTCACAAACTCAACCATTTTTATTATTGATTTCCTGACTAAGAATTACAAAATAACCATAGCTTGCTTCAAGCCGACAATCTCCGTGGGATCGACCCTTACTCACGTAAGGTATTACTTGGACGACCCAGTGCACTTACTGCTTAGTTGTGCGGAATTGGGAAAAGTGTGAATCACAATTTCGTGCACCAAATTTTTGGCGCCGTTGCCAGGGATTGTTCGAGTTTGGACAACTGACGGTCTATTTTGTTGCTTAGATTAGGAAATTTTTTTTTTGGTTTAGAGTCTTCTATTATTGTTTTTGGTTGAAACTTTTTTTTAAAATCCTTATTTTCTTTTTCAATTTTTTTCAAAAATTTTTTATAAACTAATAATTGAGTTTTTCTGTTTGAGTTTAGTTTCATATCTTAAGTTTGGTGTCAATTGCATGATTTTATTTTTCTTTCAATTTTTTTTCGAATTATTAGTGCTTAGAGTATAAAAATTTTTAAGTTTGGTGTCCTTTGTGTTTCTGTTTTCTTAAAAATTTTTCAAAAGTTGTTCTTAGCGTTCATCGTAATATTCAAAGTTTTCCTGTTTGTTTCCTTTGTTTTGATCTAAAAATTTAAGTTTGGTGTCATTTTTACTGTTTTTCTCTTTCTTCATTAAATTCAAAAATATCTTTTCTCTTTATTTTAATTGATTTTTTGAAATCTCATTTAAAAATTCAGATTTCTATTTAAAATTTTTATTTTTTCCTGTTTTAGTTTTAAAATTTCAAAATTCAAAATCTTTTTAAAAAATCATATCCAAAGTTTTTCAAATCTTCTTAATTAAGTAATTAATTTGGTTTTCAAATTTATTTTTCCTTTTTTCTGTTACTTTTCGAAATCTATATTTTAATTTCTAATTACTTTATTTTATTTTATTTTATATTTTTTTTATTCATTCGTTTTTTTTAAATAAAACAAAAATAAAAATATATTTTATTTGTAATTCATATCAATTCCCTTTTCTCCACCATGGACTTAATTGGAAATGAACAGTCCAGAAGGACTCTGGAGTCATATGCTAACCCCATTACTGCTGCATACGGGAGTAGTATTTGTATACCTCCCATCAAAGCAAGCAGTTTTGAGCTAAATCCTCAGCTCATTGTCATAGTGCAGCAAAATTGCCAGTATTCCGATCTTCCACAGGAAGAACCTACTGAGTTTCTGGCACAGTTCTTACAAATTGCTGACACAGTGCGTGACAAGGAGGTAGATCAGGATGTATATAGGCTGTTATTGTTTTCGTTTGCTGTAAAAGATCAAGCTAAGAGGTGGTTAAATAACCAACCCACAGCAAGCATAAGAACATGGAAACAGTTATCAGACAAATTCCTGAATCAATATTTCCCTCCAAAAAGGATGACAATTAAATGCAAGATGATTATTGGCATGCTGGCAAAGGCATGAGTAGCATAGATCAAGCATTCCATGTCCAAGTTAGATTACCAAGTCTTTCAAACTAACAACATGTTTGTAATAACAATTATATTTAATTAATAAAATATAAAAAGGGTTTTGTGAAAAGCAAGCATTTAGAGTAGTAGAATAAAAGAAATCTAAAAATAGTGCATAATGCCATACGGGCTTTTTCACAAACACATAGCATGCATGGTAAATAAGTTATTGAATGTATTAAATTGAACATGCAAGTAACCCTTTAAAAAGTAATATATAATTGTCAAACAATTCCCTTAATAATCTACAAAAATATAGAAAATAATGACCCAAATAAATTTCTAACACCAATGAAAATAATGCAATGAATGAAAGTATGCAAATAAATTAAATGAAATAGAATGGAAGTGAAGAGGGATGAGAAGTTAAAGAGATGAAGAAGAAGAAAGTAAGAAAAGGAAGAAGAAAGATGAAAAGATAGAAGAAATTAGGATTAGAAAAGAAAAGATAAGATAATTGGCGCTGATCTGTATAAGTTGTGCGGCGCAGGCGACGCGAGCGCGTGGGTCACGCGTTCACGCGGATAGCGCTTCTATGAAGTGACGCGGACGCGTGGCTCATGCGTTCGCGTGGAGTGATTTGTGCCATTAGCACGAGGACAGCCTCGCGGTTGCGCAACTCTCTGTTTTAAATGCATTTTGCCAAAATTCTGGGTGACGTAGTAGCGTGGTTGACGCGATCGCGTGAATGGCCATACTTTGAAAAATGACGCGGACGCGTGGGGCACTCGTTTGCGTGGTGGGGCTTATGCTTCTAGCGCGGTTCCAGCCCCACTCCATCATAACTTGCTGCCATACACCCCTTTTTACGTCGATTTTTTGGGTCACGCGTTCGCGTGGGTGACGCGGATGCGTGGGCATGTTTGTGCCAAAGGCACGCCTCCAGCCACGCTCTCGCGTGACTCTCTGTTCAATTCTCTTTTCTTCAAAATGCATTGGTGACGCGGACGCGTCGCGTGCTTTTTTTTTCTTTTTTTTTAAATGTAGAATGCAGTATGCAGATGTTATGAATAATTCCAGGTTCAATAAAATAAAATAAAATAAAATTCAAAAACAATCAAAATTAAGTAAAATTATAGTTAAAAAAGGAACGATCATACCATGGTGGGTTGTCTCCCACCTAGCACTTTTAGTTAAAGTCCTTAAGTTGGACATTTGGGGAGTCCTTTGTTATGGTGGCTTGTGCTTGTACTGATCCTTGAATTCCCACCAATGTTTGTGATTCCAATGGCCTCCGGGATCCCAAACTAGGCGCAGAAAGCCTTCAAGCAAGTTAAAGCAAGTGACAAGGCCCCAAGAGTGTTGATTGCTAGACTGAATTTCGGGGTTCCAAACCTTGCTTTTGCACCTGTCTTCTTGTTGATCATCATGATTCCATCTGGGTGGCACGCAATTGAAATTCTCACTGAGACATCCAAACAGCTTCCTAGACCCATTCAATTGAGATTTGCACCAGCCATTGTACTTCAATTTGGAGCATGCAATCATATTGAACCTTGCATGACAATTCCTACCACTAACCATCTCCCTCTTGCTCTTATAGCCATAAAGAGCTCTAAGCTGACCATCTATCTCAAGCAAATCATATTCAAGTGAGCTAATTAAGGTTAGAGATGAGAGATTTATCCACTTGAATGAAGGGATGGATGGTGATGGCTTTGGGGAAGAGGTCTCCAGCAACCTTGGCAAGGTGATTTCCAGCTCCATTCCCTTGGGCTCTTCTTGGACAACTTCCACCTCATTGTAAGCTTCTTCAATTTCAACCTCTTCCTCTTGGTAGATTTCTTCCAATTCAATCTCTTCTTCATTACTTACCAAGGGCATAAAAGGTGGTTCTTCTTCTTCTTGAATCTCCATCTCTTGATCAACCTCTTCAAAGTCTTTAGCCATGATATGCCATGGAGGTTGTACACCCTCTTTGGCATCAAATTCAAATATCTTGGAAGGAGGTTCTATGACTGCACTTTCCCATGGAGGTTCTGCATCTCCTAAGTCTTCAACCACTTCCTCCTCTTTAACTATTATGGCTTTCTCCTCTTATTCCAATACAAAGCCATGTTCCTCATTGTCCACCGAAGTTTCTAAGGTCTCCTTTATGCTACGCTCTTCTTTTGATTCTCCACATGTATCCATGGGAGTACTTTGAGTGTTCAGATGTTGGGAAGCTAATTTATTCACTACATCGGTTAGGGCAGTCGCGAGTTCCAGTACATCTCTGAAGCCAGAGCATTTTGGCCAGTTTCACTGACCTTTTCTTTACTGTTTTAGAGTAGTTTCATGCATTTTCTTAGTTAATAAGCAAGTCTTGGGTAGATAATCACTTACATCTTGATTCAAGCAAACATTATGAATTTCATGTGATTTTATGAGAATTATGCATGAATTGAATGACAAATTGGATAATGCATGTCTCATAACTTAGATTAGAGCTTTGATGCACTTTATTTGCTTGATTTCAGGACAAAGGAAGCAAGGAAGAGCCACGTTAGCAGCCACGTTAATCTAATTAACGTAACCTCTAATGTGGAATGGGAATAAACTTGCAACGTTAATGAGAAAAGTGATTGCCAATAACGCCTTCGAAACCATCATGGCCCACGTTAATTATCACGTTAACTACATTAACGTGATAGTTAATGTGGAGAAAAAGGGAGCTCCAGCGTTAGTGGTAAAAGTGAACACCACTAACGCTCCAAATTGGCAATTGGCCACGTTAAGAGTCACGTTAACTTAGTTAACGTGAACTATAACGTGGAAAGGAAGACCATGCCAAAGTTAGTGACACTCACCTTTGTCACTAACGTTGGACTAAGCCCAATTGGCCACGTTAAGAGTCACGTTAACTACATTAACGTGAACTCTAACGTGGGAGGAGCAAGGAATCGCCAACGTTAGTGACACTCACCTTTGTCACTAACGTTGGACCAAGCCACTATGAGCCACGTTGGCTACCACGTTAATTGTATTAACGTGGAAGTTAACATGGAGGAAGGAATGATGAGCCAACGTTAGTGACACTCACCTTTGTCACTAACGTTGGAGATGGCTATCACCACAACGTTAGTGGCCACGTTAAGACAATTAACGTGCGGCACTAACGTGAGAAGGGGCGTTTGGAGCGTTAGTGACAAAGGTAAGTGTCACTAACGCTCTCGAGGCTAAGGCATGCCATGTTAAGAGCCATGTTAGTTATACTAACGTGGACTCTAACGTGAGAAAAGGGGGGCTAAGAGCAACATTATTGGCAAAGGTAAACGCCAATAACGCTTGCGATGGACTAAGAGGCAACGTTAGTGGTCACGTTAGTGCCACTAACGTTGAAGTTAACGTGAACCATCTTGGGCTAGGAACATTAGTGAAAAAGGTGATCATCACTAACGTTTTCGATCTCACATTTTCACTTAACGTTAACGCCACTAACGTCCTAGCTAAAGTCCATGCCTACTTCACACTTTCTCTGCAAGAAAAGCTGAGCCCACTGAAGATTCCAAACTGCTTCAAACTCAAGATCCAAAGGCCCATATCCAAAGACTTGAAGAGCCAACTAGAAGATCAGAAGAGTAGTATATATAGGAGTAGTTTTGAACTAGAGAGAGAGCTTTTGGATTGGGAGAACTACTCTCTGTATAATTTTACTTTCTCTGCAACTTCTAGTTTTACTTTCAGAATGTATTTTCCATTTTTGCTTTCCATTCCCAGAGCCAAGAACAACTAAACCCCTTTCATTGGGTTAGGGAGCTCTGTTGTAATTTGATGGATCAATAATAGTTTTCATTATTCTTCTTCTTTCTTTTCTCTTGATTTTACTAGAAAGCTTTCAATCTTCATCCAATTGGGTAGTTGTCTTGGAAAAGAAGCTATTCATACTTGGATCTCTTCAGAACCTTGGAAGAGGAATGAAGAGATCATGCTAGAATTGCTTTCTCATGTTGGACTAAATTGGGGTTTGGACGGATATGGTGACATATAATCCTCCCAATACTTTGATTTGGAAATACATGTGGTATAATCAGTGACCATACTTCATCTCTTCTCATGAGCAATTAGACCAAAGAATTGGCTATTGATCAAGGTTTGAGAGATTGGGTTGCCAAGGAATTGGAATCCAATCACTTAAGATTGCCAAGGAGATCAATGAATGCATTGATTGAGGAAGAGATGAGAATGAACTTGATCCGGAGAATACAACATCTCCTGAGCCCAATGAATTCCCCATTTCTGATCTTACCCATTCTCTTTACTTTCTGCCATTTACTTTTACGTTCATTCCTCCAAATCCCCATTTAAGATTCTGCAATTTACTTTCCGCCATTTACTTTTCGCTCTTTAATTCCAGCATTTACACTTTCTGTTATTTACTTTCCCGCCATTTAATTTCCAGCAATTCTCAAATCAAATTCTGCTTAGCTCAACTAGAACATTCCTCCAATTAAAGTTGCTTGACCAATCAATCCCTGTGGGATTCGACCTCACTCTATTGTGAGTTTTTACTTGACGACAATTCGGTATACTTGCCGAGGGAGATTTGTTGAGAGACAAGTTTCCGTGCATCAAGTTTATGGCGCCGTTGCCGGGGATTGATTTTGTATCAACAATGATTAAATTGGTGGATAACTAGATTGAGCATTTTTCTTTTGTTTGATTTAAATTCTGTTTGAGTAACTTACTTTTAGTTTTAGTTATTTCCTTCCCTTTACCCCTACCCGTTAGTGGTGTTCTCGTAGTTGTTACAATTCAGTTCACTAACCCACTAACTGTTTGATATATTGCATCACTCACACTAACAGCATTTTTTAACAAAGAATACTCTCTATCTCCCTTTTGCTTTGGCCTTGTTGGTTGTATGACAGGTAGAAGAAGCGTGGCTTCAACTTCCTTCGATTCTGAACCTGAGAGAACCTTCCTTAGATTAAGGAGGGAAGCAAGAGGAAAGAGAGTTGTTAGTGCTGAGGAAGAGGAAGAGTACTTTGAACCAGACATGGATGGAAATATGGAGAACCATCATGAAGAAGAGGCTCACAACCATGGCAGAGAAGGCCCAGTGCACCATGCTGGACAAGAGAGAAGAGTTCTAGGCTCTTATATCAATCCAAACCCAGGAAACTGTGGAAGTAGCATTCAAAAGCCAACCATACATGCCAATAACTTCGAACTAAAGCCACAGCTCATCACCCTTGTTCAGAACAACTGTTCATTCGGAGGAAGTGTCCAAGAAGACCCCAATCAACATCTAATCACATTTCTGAGGATATGTGATACTGTGAAGTCTAATGGTGTACATCCTGACACCTATAGACTGCTTCTGTTTCCCTTCTCACTCAAGAACAAAGCATCCAAATGGCTGGAATCCTTCCCGAAGGAGAGTTTAACAACCTGAGAAGATGTGGTAAACAAATTCTTGGCGAGATTCTATCCTCCTCAACGGATCAATAGGTTGAGAGCCGAGGTACAGACCTTCAGACAACAAGATGGTGAGACTCTATATGAAGTATGGGAGAGGTTTAAGGACTTGACAAGAAGGTGCCCACCAGATATGTTCAACGAATGGGTGCAATTACACATCTTCTACGAGGGTCTTTCTTACGAATCAAAGAAGGCAGTAAACCACTCATCTGGGGGATCTCTGAACAAGAAGAAGACCATTGAAGAAGCCATAGATGTCATTGAGACTATAGCCGAGAATGACTACTTCTATGCTTCTGAAAGAGGCAACACTAGAGGAGTGATGGAGCTAAACAACGTGGATGCACTGCTGGCCCAAAACAAACTGATTACCAAGCAGCTGGCTGACCATACCAAGAAGATGGAGAGGAACCAATTAGCAGCAATCACCACCTCATCAGCAACTCAAGAAGGAGTAAATGCAGAGGCAGAGGGTGATCAGGAACAAGCCAACTACATTGGAAACTCACCTAGGCAGACCCATGATCCATATTCCAAAACTTATAATCCTGGTTGGAGGAACCACCCAAACTTTGGGTGGAAAAATCAACAAGATCAAGGCTAAGATCAGAGACGTCACAACCCCAACAACAATGCAGTTCACCAACATTCCACACAGAGATCATATCAGCACCCACCTAACAACACACCTCAACATCCATACCAAAGCCAAAATGGCCCTTCTCATCACTCTAACTCCAACTCATCAACATCCGAAGATAGACTCTCAAGGATTGAGACTCTACTTGAACGTATATGCAAGGAAGTTCAAGACAGTAAATTGTTCCGGGAGGAAATGTGCTCCAATATACAGAATCAAGATGCTGCCATCAAGAAACTTGAGACACAAATTGGCTACCTATTCAAGCAAATTTCCAGCCATGACCTGTGCAGCAACACCGATCCAAACCCAAGAGAGGAATGTCAGGCTATCACCCTCAGAAGTGGGAAGGAATTGAAGGAAATTCCCAAGGATTCACAAGAAAAGAACTTAAATGAAAGGGAAAAGGAGCGAGATAAAGTCCAAATTCCCATTCCCAGTTCACAGCAAAAAGGAGAAATGCTAAAGCCAGACGTCCCAAAAGCTCCATACCCTCAGCAATTGAAGAAGAAGGGGGACGACAACCAGTTCTTAAGGTTTTTGGAAATCTTCAAGAAACTACAAATCAACATACCCTTTGTTGAAGCAATAAAGCAAATGCCACTCTATGCCAAGTTCTTGAAGGAATTGATGACCAAAAAGAGAAGCTGGAAGAACAATGAGACTGTGATACTAACCGAAGAATGTAGTGCCATCATTCAGCACAAGCTACCCCAGAAATTGAAGGATCCTGGGAGCTTCCAGATCCCTTGTATTATAGGGGAAATCACAGTAGAGAAAGCTCTATGTGACTTAGGAGCCAGTATAAATCTGATGTCAATAGCTATGATGAGAAAAATGAGGATTGAGGAGGCTAAGCCAACAAAAATGGCCCTACAATTGGCAGACCGATCGTTCAAGTTTCCTCATGGCATAGTCGAGGATTTGCTAGTGAAGGTAGGAGATTTTATCTTCCCAGAGACTTTGTAGTGCTGGACATGAAGGAGGAAGCCAAGGCCTCCATCATCCTGGGAAGACCGTTCTTGGCCACTGCTGGAGCTATCATTGATGTCCAAAAAGGTGAACTCACCCTGAGATTACACAATGAGAAGATGACATTCAATGTATTCAAGGCCATGAGCTACCCGCAAGAACCATTAGGAGAGTGTATGATGTTAGATTCACTGGAAGATGCAGTACAAGAGATTTTTGAAGAAGAAGAACTTGAAGGGTTAACAGAAGAGGAATCAGCATCTAGCGAAGAGGCTGCAACAGCGGAGATTCATGTTCAGGGTGCACCAAAGGAGGATGATGAAAGAAAAGAAGCACCCAAACTTGAACTCAAAGCACTACCACCCACTCTCAAATATGCGTATTTAGGAGAGAATGAAAGTTACCCAGTGATCATAAACTCAGCCCTCAGCCAAGATCAAGAGGATGAACTGCTCTAAGTATTGCGAAAGCATAAGGATGCCATTGGATGGACCCTTGCTGACCTGAAGGGAATCAGTTCGGCCATATGCATGCACAAAATACTGTTGGAAGAGGATGCCAAACCATCCATTCAACCCCAAAGGAGGCTGAATCCAGTCATGAAGGAAGTGGTGCAGAAAGAAGTCATGAAGTTATGGCAGGGAGGGGTATTTTACCCGATCTCAGACAGCCCATGGGTCAGCCCCGTGCAAGTTGTCCCAAAAAAAAGAGGAATCACTGTAGTCCCCAACGAGAAGAACAAACTAATCCCTATAAGGACTGTCACAGGATGGCGGATGTGCATAGACTACAAAAAACTCAATGAAGCTACAAGAAAAGATCATTTCTCCCTTTCTTTCATGGATCAGATGCTGGAAAGACTTGCAGGACATGCATATTACTGTTTTCTCGATGGTTATTCAGGATATAACTAACTAGTGGTTGATCCGAGAGACCAAGAGAAAACCTTATTCACTTGCCCATATAGAGTGTTTGCCTACAGGCGCATGCCATTTGGGCTATGTAATGCACCTGCAACCTTCCAACGCTGCATGCTCTCCATTTTCTCAGATATGATAGAAAAATTCATTGAAGTCTTTATGGACGACTTTTCAGTATTCGGAGATTCCTTTCCTAATTGCCTAAATCACCTGGCCCTGGTATTAAAAAGATGTCAAGAGACTAATTTGGTCTTGAACTGGGAAAAATGTCACTTTATGGTGACAGGAGGAATAGTTCTTGGCCATAAAGTTTCTAACCAAGGCATTGAGGTAGACAGAGCTAAGGTGGAGCTCATTGAAAAATTACTCCCACCAAGTGATGTCAAGGCAATTAGGAGCTTTCTGGGGCATGCTGGCATTTACAGAAGGTTTATTAAAGATTTTTCAAAGATAGCCAAGCCCTTAAGCAATCTCCTTGTATCTGATACACCATTTGTCTTTAATGAAAAATGCATGCTAGCATTCGAAAATTTAAAGAAGAGGCTGTCCTCTACCCCTATCATTTCCCCACCTGACTGGAACTTACCATTTGAACTGATGTGTGATGATCTGATTTTGCAGTTAGGGTAGTGTTAGGGCAGCGGAAAGATAACTTAGTCCATGTGATATACTATGCCAGCAAAGTCCTCAATGACACTCAAAGAAATTATACCACTACTGAAAAGGAGTTGCTAGCAATAGTTTTTGCATTTGACAAGTTTAGATCATACCTCATTGGTGCCAATGTGATTGTTTTCACAGACTACACAGCACTTAAATATTTGTTTGCCAAGCAGGAATCAAAACCAAGACTGATAAGATGGATCTTATTGTTGTAGGAATTCAATATTGAGATTAGAGACAAGAAAGGAGTGGAGAACAAGGTAGCCGATCACTTATCCAGAATCCCTCATGACAAAGGTAGAACACATGATACAAGTGTGAGTGAATGTTTCCCAGATGAGCAGTTAGTGACGGTTCACAAAGCACCCTGGTTTGCAAACATTGCCAATTTCAAGGCAACTGGGGCTTTACCTCCAGAGATCAACAAACATCAAAAAAGAAAGCTCATCAATGATGCAAAATATTTTGTCTGGGATGAGCCATATCTCTTCAAGAAGTGTTCAGATGGAATCCTGAGAAGATGTATTTCAGAAGAAGAGGGAAGAGAGGTCCTATGGAACTGCCATGGCTCATGCTATGGAGGCCACTTTGGAGGGAAAAGAACTGCAGCCAAGGTATTACAGAGTGGATTCTTTTGGCCCACCCTTTTTAAGGATGCCAAGGAAGTAGCAAAGAACTGCAATGAATGCCAAAGAGCTGGCAACCTACCCAAAAGAAATGAGATGCCGCAGAATTTCATCTTAGAGCTGGAACTGTTTGATGTATGGGGATTGATTTCATGGGACCATTCCCAACCTCATATTCAAACAAGTATATCTTGGTAGCAGTGGATTACGTTTCCAAGTGGGTAGAGGCTATTGCAACCCCAACAAATGATAACAAGGTGGTCATAAACTTCCTCAGAAAGAATATTTTTAGCCAGTTCGGAGTCACACGAGCACTCATCAGTGATGGAGGAAGCCATTTCTGTAACAGACCACTAGAAGTTCTTCTCTTACGATATGGGGTGAAACACAAGGTTGCCACACCTTACCACCCCCAAACAAGTGAGCAAACCGAGATATCTAACAGAGAGCTAAAAAGGATTCTGGAGAAGACTGTAGGGGCATCAAGAAAAGACTGGGCGAAGAAGCTAGATGATGCTCTTTGGGCATACAAAACGTCATTCAAAACACCTCTTGGGATGTCCCCGTATCAACTGGTGTATGGAAAGGCCTGTCATTTACCACTGGAGCTGGAACATAAAGCCCTCTGGGCTCTCAAGCTATTGAATTTTGATAGCATTGCTGCTGGTGAAAAAAGAGTCTTGCAGCTGCAGGAAATGGAGGAGTTTAGATCTCAAGCCTATGAAAATGCCAACATCTATAAAGAAAATGCAAAGACAAGACATGACCTCAATCTGACACCCAGGAGCTTCGAAAAAGGACAGCAAGTGCTCCTCTACAACTCCAAATTGAGACTCTTCCCTGGGAAACTCAAATCAAAGTGGTCTGGACCCTTTCTCATTACAAAGGTCTCACCATATGGACACATAGAAATCATGGAGGAAAGTTCAAAGAGGACTTTCACTGTGAACGGACAGAGGCTCAAGCACTACATGGGCAACATGGGGGAAAACCCCAAAATGAAATATCATCTCAACTGATGGAGAACTCATCGAGCTAGCGATGTTAAAAGAGCGCTTCGTTGGGAGGCAACCCAACCTAAGGTAGTTTCCTTTTCATGATCTTTTCAATAAAAGTTACAAGTAGTTTTTCCTGTATTGTAAGGAGCTAAGTTTGGTGTTGCACACCAAAACAATCCAAAAGTGAATGCGTAATTCTAAGTTTGGTATTCCACCAAAAATTTCAGTTAGAATCACATTACACCTCTTCAAGGGGCATATTGCTAGCCCCAACCAATCAGGGAAACCACTTAACAACAGTTTAGTTTCTAGTTCATATTCATTTTATTAATAAAAGCACATGAGGTTCTCTGCATGTATTCAATCTGTTGCATTAGGTAAGGAACTAAGTTTGGTGTTCACACACCAAATGAAGTTCAGAAATTCATGAGTATACATGCATGCTGACTATTTCTCAAGTGCTTGGGGAACAAGCAACTGTCCATAACTCTGCAGGGATTCAAGTAACCTTCTGGAAAAATAGTACACCATCATCCAGGGAGGAGGATGACAACAAAGAGATAGCTAGAAGGCACCACCAAAAGGTTGTATTGTTACTTGATTCTATATGCTTGAAACACACCCCATGAGACTAGCTACATAACAAGATCCTAATTAGAAAAAGAGAAAGAAAAATGAAAGTTGAGAAATAAAGAAAAAAAAATAAGAAATAAGGCTAGGCACCAAGGGTTGAATCTTAAGGCATGTGTCTGTGGTGCTCCTGTGCAAAGGATATACTTGGATGAATAAGCTCTCAGGGGTGCCTTATCACTTGGTAACTTGGGTTAACTAACCCGGGATTATCAGCTGAAAGTCCACTGTCAAGAGTAACCTTTGCTACAGAACACTTAGTAACCCAAAGAGGTACTGGACACCAAGGTCTCAAGTAAGAAAATAACAAACCATGTGCCTGTGGTGTGTATGTATGGGGGAAAAAGACTTGAGGGAGTAAGTCCTTAGGGGTGTCTTAACACCCAGCACCTTGGACCAACTGGTTCGGGAGTGCTGGCTGAAAGCTTATCTTAAAGAGTCGCCCCCTTACAAAGCACCTAGTCTAAAGAACACAATCAAACCCTGAAAAGAAAAAGGGATCAATAAATAAAAGTCTCATAGGGTGCAATCAAGTGAGTATTCTAGGGCATGGTAAAGGTCTGAAAGCCAATAAAGGAATGAACCTAAGTTGCTATGCATGAAACCCCATAAAACCAAGGACATGACTTCCACAATAATGATTCATTTCTCTTGTCATTTCATTCATCATTCTTATGTTTCAGTACTTGCTTAAGGACAAGCAAGCTTTAAGTTTGGTGTTGTGATTCCAGGGCATTTTGGCCAGTTTCACTGACCTTTTCTTTACTGTTTTAGGGTAGTTTCATGCATTTTCTTAGCTAATAAGCAAGTCTTGGGTAGATAATCACTTACATCTTGATTCAAGCAAACATTATGAATTTCATGTGATTTTATGAGAATTATGCATGAATTGAATGACAAATTGGATAATGCATGTCTTATAACTTGGATCAGAGCTTTGATGCACTTTATTTGCTTGATTTCAGGACAAAGGAAGCAAGGAAGAGCCACGTTAGAAGCCACGTTAATCTAATTAACGTAACCTCTAACATGGAATGGGAATAAACTTGCAACGTTAATGAGAAAAGTGATTGCCAATAACGCCTTCGAAACCATCATGGCCCACGTTAATTGTCACGTTAACTACATTAACGTGGTAGTTAACGTGGAGAAAAAGGGAGCTCCAGCGTTAGTGGTAAAAGTGAACACAACTAATGCTCCAAATTGGCAATTGGCCACGTTAAGAGTCACGTTAACTTAGTTAACGTGAACTCTAACGTGGAAAGGAAGACCATGCCAACGTTAGTGACACTCACCTTTGTCACTAACGTTGGACTATGCCCAATTGGCCACGTTAAGAGTCACGTTAACTACATTAACGTGAACTCTAACGTGGGAGGAGAAAGGAATCGCCAACATTAGTGACACTCACCTTTGTCACTAACGTTGGACCAAGCCACTATGAGCCATGTTGGCTGCCACATTAATTGCATTAACGTGGAAGTTAACGTGGAGGAAGGAATGATGAGCCAATGTTAGTGACACTCACCTTTGTCACTAACGTTGGAGATGGGTATCACCCCAACGTTAGTGGCCACGTTAAGACAATTAACGTGAGGCACTAACGTGAGAAGGGGCGTTTGGAGTGTTAGTGACAAAGGTAAGTGTCACTAACGCTCTCGAGACAAAGGCATGCCCACGTTAAGAGTCACGTTAGTTATACTAACGTGGACTCTAACGTGAGAAAAGGGGGGCTAAGAGCAACATTATTGGCAAAGGTAAACGCCAATAACGCTTGCGATGGACTAAGAGGCAACGTTAGTGGTCACGTTAGTGCCACTAACGTTGAAGTTAACGTGAATCATCTTGGGCTAGGAACGTTAGTGAAAAAGGTGATCGTCACTAACGTTCTCGAAACCACATTTTCACTTAACGTTAACACCACTAACGTCCTAGCTAAAGTCCATGCCTACTTCACACTTTCTCTGCAAGAAAAGCTGAGCCCACTGAAGATTCCAAACTGCTTCAAACTCAAGATCCAAAGGCTCATATCCAAAGACTTGAAGAGCCAACTAGAAGATCAGAAGAGTAGTATATATAGGAGTAGTTTTGAACTAGAGAGAGAGCTTTTGGATTGGGAGAACTACTCTCTGTATAATTTTACTTTCTCTGCAACTTCTAGTTTTACTTTCAGAATGTATTTTCCCTTTTTGCTTTCCATTCCCAGAGCCATGAACAACTAAACCCCTTTCATTGGGTTAGGGAGCTATGTTGTAATTTGATGGATCAATAATAGTTTTCATTATTCTTCTTCTTTCTTTTCTCTTGATTTTACTAGAAAGCTTTCAATCTTCATCCAATTGGGTAGTTGTCTTGGAAAAGAAGCTATTCATACTTGGATCTCTTCAGAACCTTGGAAGAGGAATGAAGAGATCATGCTAGAATTGTTTTCTCATGTTGGACCAAATTGGGATTTGGACGGATATGGTGACATATAATCCTCCCAATACTTTGATTTGGAAATACATGTGGTATAATCAGTGACCATACTTCATCTCTTCTCATGAGCAATTACACCAAAGAATTGGCTATTGATCAAGGTTTGAGATATTGGGTTGCCAAGGAATTGGAATCCAATCACTTAAGATTGCCAAGGAGATCAATGAATGCATTGATTGAGGAAGAGATGAGAATGAACTTGATCCGGAGAATACAATATCTCCTGAGCCCAATGAATTCCCCATTTCTGATCTTACCCATTCTCTTTACTTTCTGCCATTTACTTTTATGTTCATTCCTCCAAATCCCCATTTAAGATTCTGCAATTTACTTTCCGCCATTTACTTTTTGCTCTTTAATTCCAGCATTTACACTTTCTGTTATTTACTTTCCCGCCATTTAATTTCCAGTGATTCTCAAATCAAATTCTGCTTAGCTCAACTAGAACATTCCTCCAATTAAAGTTGCTTGACCAATCAATCCCTGTGGGATTCGACCTCACTCTATTGTGAGTTTTTACTTGACGACAATTCGGTATACTTGCCGAGGGAGATTTATTGAGAGACAAGTTTCCGTGCATCAATCTCTTTACATCTTTGCTTGTCCTTGAAGAAGAACACGAAGGGTGTCATCCATTGGAGATTGGGGTGGATATGAGGGTTCATTATTTTGGAGAAAGGGTTCATAATAGGAAGGTGGTTCTTCTTGATAAGGATATGGAGATGGTGAATATTGAGGTGGTGGTTCTGGGTGTGGTTCGTATGGTGGTTGGTGTTGTGGATACAGGTTAGGGTCATATGGTGGTAAGGGGCTTGTGAGTATGGTGGTTCAAAGTTGTGTTGAGGAGATGGTTCATAAGCATATGGTGGGCCTTGTTGGTAACTACAAGGGGATCCACCATAGTCATCATTTTGGTATGCATCACAGAATGGTTGTTGGTTATAGTGCATTGGAGGGGGTTGTTGCCAAGAGGGTTGATCAAATCCTTGTGGCTCCTCCCATCTTTAATTCTTCCAACCTTGATGCCTATTTTCATTATAGTTTCCATTCCTTACAACAACATTGGAACCAAATTTAAAGCGATGGGCGTGAGAACTCATAATAGCAAATAAAAATTAAAAACGAAAATAAAAACAAATACACTCTATTGAGCACAAGATAAACCATAAAATAGTGGTTTATCAATTACTCTTCTCATGCCATTGCATGCTTTACTTCCTCTTGCATCCCATGCCAAGTGTTGTGACCCATATCTCTATGATTACTTTATTGTAATATTTCTTTTGGGCACTATCCTTCATTTGCATGTATTTGTTGAGATAATTCTTTGGGTTTAATTCTTTCCTCTTTCCCTTTCTTTTTCAGGATGGCCACCAAGAAAGGCAAGGAGAAAGCTTCAAGGAAACCAGCCGCAAAAATGGCACCCCAAAGGCCAAACTCTAAGGCGCACCCTACATTAGGAGCCAAACCCCTATCCAAGAAGGTGAAGGCACCCACTCCTATTGATGAAAAAGAGAAGAGCAAACCGGCAAAAGATTCTTCAAGATTCCACAACCGCTTCTGTGAACTTGTGTTCCCCTCCATGATAGTAAGGAACTATCATCCTGAGCATCTACTCGCTCCGCCGGACAAGGTTGCTCATTGTATTTTACCCCGCATTGAAAGACGAGGATGGGAGTTTCTTTTGAGAAAACCACGGGAGATTAACCTCTCTTGGGTGGTAGAATTCTACACTAACTACCATCTTCCCTCTCTTCAATCGGTATACATGTGCCGGAAGCAAGTCGTAATTTCAGAAGAGGCTATTCAGCAAGTGCTTAATGTCCTACCGGTACCAAGTGACATGGATGGCTACTAAGATGTCTTACGTCCGTGAGAAAAGTTTGGATTTAATTGGGACTCGATCCTCCGAGTCATTGCTGAACCAGAGACATTTTGGACCCAAGGTCGACTCTGGATGAGGCCCAAGTGCATTGACACTCATTTTCTCACTGTGGAAGCTAGAGCTTGGGCCCAGATCCTATCCCACTATGTGCTACCTAGCACCCACAAGTCGTCCTTCACGGCAGATCTCGCCTTGCTTGTTTGGTGTGTTCTCACGGAGAGACCGGTGAATATTCTGCTTCTTGTCAAGCAAGCGATGGGACAAGTCCACGCCCGGGGCAACATGCCATTTCCAGCATTGGTATCCGATTTAGTTGTTGCTGCGGGTGTTCCTTGGGAAGACATGGACACTAAGGCTATAATTCCGGCTAAGGGCGATGTGGTCCCAAGAGAAAAATACTTACATCTTCCCATGAACAACCCAAGCCTTGACATGGCTCCTCCACTCATTTTTTCTTCTACCTCATCATCACCACCACCGCTAAGATCCACCCATCAAAGGATAGAAGATCTACACCGGAAGCTTGATAGATATGAGCGGCGCAACCAACGCCGATACACTTATATCAAGAAGCTTCTGCGTTGTGTTACCCCTACCATGGAGGAACTCAATATATTCACATCCACCTCAAACCCAAGTGATGGGAGCTCTGATGAAGGGGATAGTGAAGGTTCTGGTCCCGACCGTCCTTTGCGCATTGTTAGTAGCACGGAGGACCGTGCTAAATTCTAAGTGTGGGGAGGTTGTTCGACCGATCTCCATGGGTAACAATCTCTTCCTTTCAATACCCATAGATTTATCTTTTGCTTAGTAGTTAGTGCATTGCATGTGTAGTTAATCTTGCTTGTAAATACTCCTTGCATGATAGCTAGTCACTAATGAGTTACTTGGTCAAAATAATGACTTCTTCCCCAAGAAACTGTGATTCTGGGGTATCCTACCAATTTTTGAAAAAAAAAATTGCGGTTAACTTGCTTCAAGAATGTATTTTGGAACATAGTGATTGAGCTAAGAACACAAGCATGTAAGTTTTGAGCCTATTGTATGGTTATATCTTCTAACCATTATTTTCCATTCTTGTGTGCATTATTCTCTCTATGATTGTAATCCTTGCTTTGTCTGATTCTATATGTCCATTACTTTGTGTATGAATGCATTTACATGATTGAGGCCATCATTTCAATAGTCACTTTTCCCAAACGGCCTTAACCCTTTTATCTACCATTGCTAACCAATTTTGAACCTATGATAAACCTCTTTGTTCTTAAATAGAGCACATCAACAATCCTAAGTGAAAAACCATGAATGTCCCTAAATTTGGATCCTTGATTAGCTTAGGTAAGTGAAGGTGTGTATCATTCAAATGAGAGGGTATACTTGGGAATTTGGGTAGATGTAAAGAGGTGTATTGTAGTTGTAATTGAAAATTCTAGGATTTGGGAACATACTCATGTATTGAATGATTGAACCATATGCATTGAAACTTTTGTACATGAAACCCCAAGAAAAAAGGGGACCAAAAAGAAAAAAAATTTATATGTGTATATATGAGAATGTAGGAAAAAGAAAAAGAAAAAAATAATAAGAAACAAAAATACGAAAAAAAAAAGAAGAGAGCAATGAAAGGGGACAAAGATGCCCTTAGACAAAGTAATAAAAACAACGCATATGGGATGTGAATTGAAAAGAATGCATGAGTCTGCAAAAAGTGAAACTCAAGGGTAGCTAGGTAATGTATTATAGTTGTATAGGTTGTTCTATGTGTCTAGTGGGATTCTAGGTTAATCAAGGACTCAAATTTTAAGCTCACTTGACCATATGTATCCTTACCTTCACCCTAGCCCCATTACAACCTATGAATAAGCCCTCATGATACTTGTAAACATGCATTAAGCAATTGTTGATTGTTAGATGAAAGACAAATCTTGAAAAGCATGATTAGGAGAGGATTGAGTGACAAACTCTATACACTTGAGCGAATAGAGCGAATACACTTCCGGTGAGGGTTCGATGCTCAATTCTTTGTTCCCGGCTTTCACGAGCGTTCATCTAGCAAGTTGTATGCACTTCATGTTGATGTTCAAATTGGTAGGATTCATGAACCACATATCATTTTTACCTTATATGCTCATATGTGTTCTTGGAGGATAGATTTACCCTTGACCAAGTAGATAGATGATTTCACATTAGTTGCATGCATTCATTTAGGAATTTGCATTTCATAAACTCTTTCTTACCATGATCTTTGGTCTTTTTATTTTAAGCATGAGGACATGCTTGGTTTAAGTGTGGGGAGATTTGATAAATCCCAATTTTGTGGTATATATTGTGTAGAATTTGGGGAGTTTGGTCAATATTTTCCACACTTATTCACAAGAAATGCATGGTTTTGTGTTCTCTTCTTAATATTTCTTCATGATGAAAAACATGCTTCTTTTGCCTTAAAATTGCTATATTTTGATCCTCTTCTATTACCATTCGATGCCGTGACGTGTTTGTTGAGTGATTTCAGAACTCATAGGGTAAGGATGGCCTAGAAGAGAGAAAGAAAGCATGCACAAGAGGAAGGAACATGAAGATTTGGATTTTGGGAACTTCAGCACCGGCGCGCACGCGCACTTCATGCACACGCGTGGATGAGGATAGCTGGAAGTGACGCGCAAGGATGGACACATCCGCGCGGATCAAAGAAATCCCACCGACGCGCACGCGCACATGGCGCGCACGCGTGGATCACGAAAGCAATCGGCGCGCACGCATGCATGGCGCGCACGCACGGAAAGCTGCACGTGACCTCATTAAAGGAAATCGTGTCTGGTGATTTCTGAGGCTCATCGGGCCCAATTTCAAGCTGTTTCTGCATGGAAAAGACCCAAGGATGCTAGGGGAAAGGGGGGATCATTCATTTTACACTTAGACACAATTTTTAGCTAGTTTTATATTCTTGTTCTTCTAGAAAGAGAAACCCTTGTTCCTCTCTAGATCTAACTTTAATTTGATCTTCCCTTGTTGAATTCTAAATTAGATCTTGTTAATTACTAGTTTTGATTGTTTAATTTGAATTCATTAGTATAATTTTGCTTAGATCTTGTGTTAGTTTTATGATTTCTTGTCAATTGTCATTTTATATCCATTTCATGAATGTTATGATACTTGACTTGCTAATGCTATATTGATGATTTTTATGATTAATTGTGTTGTTTGAGTGATTGTATGTTAATAATTGTTAGTGGGTACTTGTTAGTTTCAATTTAATTGCAATTTGAACATGTCTTTTATTAATGCTTACCATGTGTTTGATGAATTGTTTACCTTGATTATGGAGTAGTTCTCTTTACTCTTGGCCTAGGCTAAGGGAATTAGGTAAACTTGAGTCATTGGGTCTAATGGATTTGATTATTTGGGAACCCTTAGTGGTCAATTTGATAGCCATTGACACTAGCCTACTACTAAGTTAATTAGTAGTGAGGTTAGACCTTATGGGTTGATGTTGACCAAACCATTTAACATACTTCAAGTATGGAAGTAGACTTAATGAGTTTGGTTCCTCATAATTGTCAAGATGTGGTTATTAGACAAGGATAGTGATCCCAATTCCCATGTCTAGCCAAGAGTTGCTTTTATTATTCATATTTGAAAACCCAAAATCCCTAATTGCATTGCCTTAGTTATAGTTGATTGTTTAGTTCTAGAGTAGAATTATAATTGAATGTTATCTTGTTATTTTGGACTTGATCACATCTTGCTTAGTCATTTGAATTAGTTTCTTGCATTTTAAGATTACTTGCTTGTTAAGATTTCTCGTTTAATTTCCTGCTCATGACTCACAATCCCGGAATTCTAACCAATGTTGATGCACATGTTTTCCCATTCCTTGTGAGACGACCCGAGGTTTGAATACTTCGGTTATTTTTATTGGGGATGAACTTGTGACAACCAAATTCCCTTTCTAAATTTGATACTCGAGAATTGTTGTTGGTAGAGCTATACTTGCAACGGGACTTTATTGAGAAATTCTATTCCGACGTAATCCTTGCGCACCATCCGTGCCATCCCGGCCGTGCCAGTCTCTGAATACGACTCGACCCATTCTGCTCGAGGCAAGGATGTTATTACTAGGCACGCCCTGAATCCTTTACTGGGGGCCTCTGAGTAATTTTATTTTAATGTGTTGAATGACTTGATGTGAGGGCCCTTTTGATAAACAATTTCCATTTGTAATAGTTGGTAGATTTTTTAACAATTTATTTTGTGATAGTTGTAGTTTAAACAACTTTATTTTACCTTTTAAGTTGTATTCGAACAACTTTAGAAATTAAAGAGCCTTTCTCTATCTTAAGAATGGTTTTAAGCCTTTAAATTCTTGTTGAATTAACTCTAAGATTTACACAGCTGCTAAGTTGGGGGATTATACCTCAACAACTTCTAATGTTGTTTTTTCACTAAGTTTCAAAGTGATGTCGACGAATTTGTTATACTAATGTCCTTTTGTAAGTTCCGACTTCGTCTAATCAGACTTCATTAAGTTACTTTTACACTTCATTTTTATTCCACTTTGACTTTGATGTCAGTTTTCACGAGTTGTTTGCATAACTTCTTACATTAACTTGTACCTCGTCACTTCATCTTGCCAACCATTTTAGGTCGGGCAATGATTTTCGTGGTTTGTCGAGCTTAAATTAATGCGTTTTTATAGGAAACTTTTAAAGAAAAAATGGAGCTATCATTGATAAATGAAGAATTCCTTTACATAAATTTGCTACTAAGAGTTTTGACTATCCTTAGCCCTTGTTATAGGGCCTCATTGAAACCCCCTTTAGAAAAAATCCTTATTGGGAAAAAATCTTTTAGGTCGGGAAAAAGAGTACACCAGGGAACAAGGTGCGCTACCTAACTGTAGTACTTTTTTAGGTTACACGCGTGCCACGACCTCGGGAGTTCCCTTCCTTGTAGGTGGATACTTTGTAGTAACTTTTCCCTAAGACTTCGATAATCTTGTAGGGTTTTTTCCAGTTTGTAGCTAGCTTTCCCTCACCCGACTTCTGAATTCCGATGTTATTTCGGATCAGTATCAGGTCGTTTGCGGCAAAGCTTCCTTTGATTACCTTCTAGTTGTATCTTAGGGCCATCCTTTACTTTAGTGCTTCCTCTTTGATCCGAGCTCATTCTCAAACTTCTGGGAGGAGGTCGAGCTCTTCTTTTTGTGCTTGGATATTGCCGCCTTCATTGTAGAAAATGACCCTTGGTGATTCTTCTGCGATTTCTATGAGATCATGGCTTCCATTCAGTAAGCAAGTTGGAAAGGTGATTCCTCTATTATGGAGTGAGGAGTCGTCCAATATGCCCATAAGACTTGAGGAAGCTCATATGCTCATGCTCCCTTGGTGTCATGTATTCGGCACTTCAACCTAGCCAATATGATTTTATTTGTAGCTTCACCTTGTCCATTGGCCTGAGGATGCTCCACCGATGTGAATTGGTGTTTTATTTTGAGATCAGCCACCAAATTTATAAAGGTTGAGTCGGTAAATTGGGTTCTGTTGTCTGTGGTGATGGAGTGGAGAACTCCAAACCTTGTGACAATGTTCTTATAGAGGAATTTTGGACTTCTCTGGGCAGTGATCATTGCTAGTGGTTCCGTCTCAATCCTTTTAGTGAAATAGTCAATCCCTACTATGAGATATTTCACTTATCTGGGAGCTTGAGGGAATGACCCGAGTAGATTGAGACCCCATTTGCAAATGGCCATGGGAAGGTGACACTAATAAGCTCTTCAGGAGGCGCAACATGGAAGTTAGCATGCTTCTGGCAAGGCAGGCACTTTTTAACGAACTCAGCTGCTTCTTTTTGCAAGGTTTGCCAAAAGAAGCCAGCCCGGACCACCTTCTTGGCTAATGATCAGGTTCCCAAGTGGTTCCCACATATGTCATTGTGTACTTCCTCCAGGACTTCTTTTGTATAAAATATTGTAGACCAATGTGTACTTTTGTACTTCCCTTATGAGATTTTGAGCCTCCTTTTCCTTTTTAGATATGACATTAAATTTGAGATAGTTGACTATGGAGGTCATCCATCCTAAATTTAGACTGGATATGGTCATTATGTAAGAGTTGTCATCTCTCTTTAATATTGATGGGGCATGGAGAGTGATAAGTCCATATTTGATGCTATTTTTTTGCTTGAATTGGATGGATTTCATCACATAAACTCACACTTATTCACCAAAATAGAATACTTTTGTGTTTTATCCTTAAATTAAACCTAAATGTGAGAACATGCATTTTTGTGCTTAAATTGAGCAATTTAATTCTACTTTTATTCCATTTGATGCCGTGATATATTTTGTGAGCGAATTCAGGTCAATTAGGTAAGAATGGGTTGGTAAAAGTGGAAGGAAGCATGCAAAAAGGGAGAACACATGAAGAAAACAAAGGAGAAGCACACAGCCAAGTGTGCATATGCACAACCTTCTGTCCGTACGCACAAGAGGAAATCAGCATGTGTGCATACGCACACACCTGTGCGTACACACAAGTCCATGCGCGTGACTTCATTAATGAAGCACGTGGCTCACGATTTTGGGGCTTTCTTGGCCTAATTTTGAGTGTGCTGAAGCTAGTTTGAGGTGCTATATGAAGGGGACATCAATACATATCAAGGCATTAGCCTAGAATTAGCTTAGAAAACTCACTTTTAGATAGAAAATGCATTAGGAGTAGGAGTAGCGTAGATAGAAAATTCTCTCTTAGGGTTTACTTAATTTCCATTGTAACATTTTATGGTTCAAGTTTGATCTTGGATTTTGCTTATCTCATTGTAAGTACTCTTTAATTTTCTCTTTAATTTCACTACTCTTGTTACATTTTCTTATGGTTCAAGTTACTTTCTTAATATATGCAATTTTGGTTTCTTGAAGTTTTGATTGATGAATTTAATGTTTTATGATTTCTACTTGTTTGATTGCATGTTTATTGTTGATTTTGTGAAAAGTTTGGTTATAGTTTTTATTTTCTTTTGCAATTTCCTATGTTTTGGTTTTATGCCCACCAAGTATTTGTGAAAATGCCACTCGGTAATTTTGAGTAGATTTTTACACCTTGCTTGGGAAATGAGTTCCTAGGATACTAGAGTCATAATGTCCGACATTTAGTGGTAATTCTTGGGTAATTAGTTGACTCTTGTTTTCATTGACGCTAGTTTTTTACCAAGTTAATTGGTAAGTTAGCTAGGACTTATGGATTAAGGTCAATTATGCTTGCTTGACTTACGCCTCGATGTTAGGGGTTGATGAAGTGAGATTGACTCATCATAGTTACCATAGTTGTAGTTATGACGATGATAGGATTCCTTAATTCTCATTCCCAAGTCAAGGCTCTTTTTTACATTCATAGCATTTTCACTAGTTTTGACTTTTGACCTTACTTCCTTTTACTTGCATTAATTTCAATTTTGATCTCTTCTTAGTTCTTTTATTCCTTAGTTCTTTTACCCTTTCGTTCGATACTTCAAAACCCCCTTTTTCTCACAATCAAGAGTGTGACATCTTAATTGCATTGTCCGAAATAGAAAACCTGAGGTTTAATTACTCTCGGTTATTTTTATTTGAAATTAAACTTTGGTGGTGGAGTTGGTTGCTGGTTTGGTCTATACTTGCAACGGAAGTTATTTTAAGTGAAAAAATCCAAACCGGTACAATTCTCAACGCATCAGAGAGTTTCCTGGATGAGGTTTAATTGTTAACCCTGGCTTGGTGCTGGCTAGCTTGGAGAGGGAGTCTGCTCGGGCATTTGATTCTCAAGCTATATGTCAAACATCTCCTTTCGAGAATTGTGCTAGTTGTTTCCGTGCTTCATCTAAGTATATCTTCATATTAGGGTCTTTGGCTTGATAAGTGTCATTGATTTGTGAAGTTACCACTTGAGAGTCAATGAACATTACCAACCTTTCTGCTTCCACTTCTTTATCCAGCTTCAAACCAGCAAGCAAGGATTCATATTCTGCTTGGTTATTGGAAGCTAGAAATTCAAACCTTAATGAGAGTTCTATCCAAGTTCCTTGCTCACTTTCCCAGATGACACTGACACTACTGCCGGCTTTATTGGATGATCCGTCTATGTATAGGCTCCATGTTGCCAGACTTCCCTAACTTTCGGTGTATTCAATTACAAAGTTAGCGAGATATTGGGATTTAATTGATGTCCGTGCTTCATACATCAAATCAAACTCGGACAGTTCTACAGCCCATTGCAACATCTTTCCTGCTATATCCATTTTTTTGCAGAATGTGCTTCATTGGCTAATTAGTACAGACCTTTATCATGTGAGCTTGGAAGTAAGGTCGGAGCCTTCGTGCGGTGAGAATAAGGACATATGCAAACTTTTCTATCTTTTGGTAGTTCAACTTTGCTACTTGTAAGGCTTTGCTGACAAAGTAGATAGGTTGCTGCCCATATTCATCTTCTCGGATCAAGGCTGAAGCTATAGCTCTGCTCGCCACTGCCAGGTAGAAGACGAGCTTTACTCCCGCAATAGGTTGGGTGAGTATGTGTGGTTGGCACAGAAATTCTTTAATGACTTTAAAGGCTTGTTCACACTCTTGGGACCATTCAAATTGCTTCCCCTTTCTGAGAATTGAATATAAGGGTAGGGACTTCAATGCTGACCCTGCTAAGAATCTAGATATTGCTGCCAGCCTTCCACTTAGCTGTTGGACTTCCTTAAGACAAGTTGGGCTTTTCATCTCTAGTATGGCTACACACTTGTCTGGGTTTGCTTCTATGACCTTTTGAGGGAGCATGAAACCTAAGAACTTTCTCGTGTCTACTGCGAAGGTATATTTTGAGGGATTTAGCCTCATCTCATGCTTTCTTATAGTAGAAAATACCTCGGCAAGGTCGGACAAGAGTGCTGTGTCGACCTTGGTTTTAACGAGCATGTCATTGACGTGGCGGAAATTGGCGAGTTAAGAAATTGTTATAAGAGATACGTTGCAAGTACAGTTCTTAACCAACCGAAAATCTGCTTATCAATTTAGAAGGGGTTGTCACAAAATTAAAATTAAAATACTGGGAGTATGAATCCCAGGTCGTCTCCCAACGAGTTGCAGGAAGATGTGCTATTTTATTAATCAGATATTCTCTAAAAATGGTTTGAGTTGATAAACAGGAAATTAAATCAGAGAATTTATGTAATTTAAATAAAAACCTTGACCGGGAGTAGATTAGTTGGAAGCCCTATCCTTGATGGAGTTCTCTCAAGGTAAAAGTGATAATTAATGGTTGCCTGCTCAATTATCCTTTACCAGGTAAAGGAAAGTTAAGCAAGTTGGAAGTCAATTTCTATTCACAAGTTCTAATCCTCTCCCTTGGGAAGGACTAGTGTCAGTGATTAGAGGGAGACCCAACGCGAAACCCAACTATAATTTTACTCTTGAGCATCCAACTCAAGGTCTTCCTGTCAATCAACTCCCAATCAAGTTATGGAACTACTCGCTCATTATGATTGTAAAATCCACGAAATAAGAAAGGGAAATATTGAAAGACATGATAAATAATAATCAAAAGGATCAATTAAAAATAAAAATAGTTCTTGTATAAATAAATTCTAGAAATAATCCAAGAGTAACTCTGAGTAAATAAAGGATATGGAAGAGTAAGTGACAGGTAAGGAAACAAACTAGAATGACAAAGTCTTGACGGAAGTAATAACTCTTCTCAATATCCCAGTCCAAAAAGCAATAAAATCAAAATCATAAGAACTATGAATGTGTAGAGAGAAAACCTAGAGGAGGAGTAAAATCAGATCTAAAACTAAAATTATGCAGAATGAATGTTGTCCTCCGGTCTTTGCATGTTCCCTGGCTCTAATCTGCTTTTCTGGGCCGAAAACTGGGTCAAAACAGGGCCCAAAATTGCCCCAGCGAATTCTGCAGATTCTACAGATTGCGCACGTCACGCGATCGCGTCATCCAGCATTTTGCCTTGCCACGCGTGCGCGTCGTCCACGCCTTCGCGTCACTTGTGCAGTTTCTAATCCGCGCGGTCGCGTGAGTCATGCGTCCGCGTCACTGCAATTTCCTCTATGTCGCGCGGTCGCGTGAGCCATGCGTCCGCGTCACTTCTCGCTGGTCATCTCCTCAGTTTCTTGTGTTCCTTCCATTTTTGCAAGCTTCCTTTCTAATCCCCAAGTCATTCATGCCCTATAAAGCCTGAAACACTTAACACAGATCACGGCATCGAATGGAATAAAGGAGAATTAAAATACAAAATTAAAAGTCTCTAGGAAGCAAATTTTCAACCATGAAGTATTTTTAGGAAGGAATTATAAATGCATGCTAATCATATGAATAAGTGGGTAAAGATTTGATGAAACCGCACAATTAAGCACAATATAAACCATAAAATAGTGGTTTATCAACCTCTCCACACTTAGTCATTAGCATGTCCTCATGCTTAGTTGAAGGAGATAAAATAAATGAGTAGGAACATGTAAAACTCATGCAATGCAATACAACCTATATATGTGAATGCAACTATATGATTCTTGTCCACTTGGTCAAAAGTAAATAAGCTCTTCAAGAAAATCACAGATCAAATTCCACTAATTCAATTCTTATACAGTAAGAACAGATAAAAATGCAAGAAGGTAGCTCATGAAAGCAGAGAACATAGAACTTAAGCATTGAACCCTCACTGATGATGTATGTACACTCTAATCTCTCTAGTGTATAGGGTAATCACTCTATCCTTCTCTAATCATGCTTTCTAATTTTTGTTCTTCACCTAACCAATTAACAACAATTAATATACCAATGCAAACATCATGAGGTCTTTTCAAGGTTGTAATGGGGCCAAGGTATGGGTCAGGGTACATATATGGCTAAGTAAGCTTATAAATTGAATCTTTAATTAACCCAAGCTTTCACCTAACACATATATATATTCGTTATAGCTTAAATTTCACACTTAGCTACCCAAAATTTTCTTTTCACATTCCTTACTCATGTATCAAATTTTATTTTAATTTTATCATACATGCATTGATCTTTGAATTGTTAACTTAGCATTGGGGTAATTTTGTCCCCTTATTTATTTATTGAATTATTTTTGGATTTTTTTAATACATAAGAAAAAATATAGCTTATCAATGCATATAGAATTTTAATTTTTCTTTTATAGTTTTACATGAGTAGGTACCCAAATTCCCATTATATTATCATGACACATTCCCTTATTATCCTTTGTTCCCACAATCTTTCCATACTCAATTAACACATAATTCTATCTTAAGCTAACCAAAGATTCAATTGGGATATAAAATTATTTTTCTGCTTAAGGCTAGTGATGTGGTAAAATAAAGAACAAATGGGATTTAAAGGTTCAAAGTGGCTAATAAAGGTAATTGAAAGGGTAGACTCAATTTGGGTAAGTGAGCTAAACAAATAATGGCCTCAATCATATGCAAGCATATAAATATATTAAACATTGTACATATAGGATGAAACAAAATATAAATTACAATCATAGAGAAGTAAACACACAAGAATAAAATAATTATGGTTAAATAATGTAACCATGTATAAAGGCTCAAATCTCACAGGTTGTGTGTTCTTTAGCTCAAAAATCATGTTCCAAATACAACTTCAAGCAAATTTAACACAAAAGTTTAGATTAAAATTAGTGAAATTTTGTTCTAAAAATAGGGTCTTAGAAGAAACTTATTGTCTTTTCAATCAAGTAGAACATGCATGCAACTAATCTATTACTATGCAATTTATCCTATTCTACAAAAGAAAAACTAACTAAATATCCTATTTTATTGGTGTTAGGGAAGAGAATTTACCTCCGGAAGTCAGGTACTGACTGACCTCCCCACACTTAAGGCTTTGCACTGTCCTCGGTGCCGTCTGTCAGGAACAAGGGTGGGCTAGTAGCAGTATCTCCATGGTCAGGACCATCATGGCTCCCTGTGCTGGTAAAGGAAGTGGAGTCTGGGGTGTCTGAGTCTCTGTATTTTCCCTTAAGTAGCTCCTTGAGATATGTGAATCGGCGCTTGTTACGGTGCTCTCTTAGCTTTGCTTTGTGTTCTTGCCGATCCAACCTTTCAAGTATCTGATAGAGCAGTTGATTGGTTGTAGGTGCTTGTGGTGTTGAAGGAGGAATGTCTTCAGCCGGTTCAGTAGGCTGGCTTGTAGTGGCTGCTGGAGGTCTGATATATTTCCCGTTAGGGACATACTGATCATCCCGTGGAAGTATGGCTTTGGTGTCCCCAGCTCTGTAGGAGACTCCGGCTACTGAGACAAGATCTGAGACCAAGGCGGGAAAAGGTAAGTTTCCCATGATTTGTACGTATCCCATAGTATTCCGGATGTGTCTTGGTAGGTTTAGAGGTTGATCTGTAAGGATGCACCATAGTAGAACGGCCATGTCTGCAGTGAAGGAGGACTTGTGAGTGCTCGGAAAGACGTAATGGGACATAATCTGTGCCCATACGCGAGCCTCCAAGGTAAGTGCAGAAGCCAATATTCCCTTAAGACGGGAACGATGGTATCCGTAGATCCATCTGTTGCCAGGTAGGGCGATAACTCTGAGAACAGCGTCCCAATCGAATTGGTACATCTGGCACTTGAGTGTGGCTTCTTGAAATACGTCCAGTCCTTCTGAAGTAGGGGGAGATCTAGAGTTCGTTGAATGGCCTCTTCTGTAATGGGAACTTGCTTCTGACGGACATAGACAGACTGCAGGGTTGGCAGGTGGAAATTGGAGTAGAACTCGACTACCCAAGAAAGATTAACCTGCCGTGGCTGTCTCTGTAGGAAACCTCATTGTCTTCGTTCAATTTGCGGTGCAACAAATTCAGCAATACGGGTCGGGAGGATAAGAAGGTATTCGTTGTTGTAACTCCTTTCTGCCAGGATGGGGAACATCTGCTCACAGAAGCGATTAGGAAATCGCGCAGTGTCCTTTGCTAGGAAGGCTTTCTCCTTTTCATCAAACTTTATAATCCTCTTGATTCTTTTTGTTGAGGGCTTAACTGCAGTCGAAGATTGTTCTGCCACTAATGCTCTCTTTTTTCCTCTTCTTGCTGGTGGTTTGGGAGTAGCTTTCTCCTTGCCTTTCTTGGTGGCCATCCTAAAAGAAAGAAAAGAGAAAGTTTGTTAAGATGTCAAGGTTTGGAGCAAGGAAGAGGGCGGGGAAGGTGGTAATCAATGCACATTAAAAGATGAATGATGTTAACACATGGTCATGACTACATGTGAGAAACAACAATGGAAATATAGCAAGTGCATATGATGACAAATAAATGCAAGGTGTTTATTGGCATGCAGGCAAAGGCATGAGTAGCATAGATCAAGCATTTAATGTCTAAGTTAGATTACCAAGACTGTCATACTAACAATCTGTTTGTATTAACAATTATATTGAACTAATAAAATATAAAAAAGGGTATTGTGAAAAGCAAGCATATAGAGTGGTAGATTAAAAGAAATCTAAAAAATAGTGCATAATGCCATACGGGCGTTTTCACAAACACATAGCATGCATGGTAAATAAGCTATTGAAAGTATTAAATTGAACATGCAAGCAACCCTTTTAAAAAGTAATATATAATTGTCAAACAATTCTTGAATAATACACAAGCAAATTATAGGAAAGAATAGTGACCCAAAAAATTTCCAACACCAATTAAAAGAAAAATAAAGAAAAAGAAAACATGGATAATGCAAGGAAAAAGAAAAGAAAAAGATAACATAAAAAGAAGAAGAATAGAAAAGTAAGGAGGGAAGAAGAAAAAAAAAACCTTGTTAATGGTGGTGAGAGAGAGAAAAAGTAGAGAGTGAGAAAGAAGGAAGAAGGAAGAAGGAAGAAATAAGGAGGGAAAAGAAAAAATAGGATTTGGGGAAGAGAAAGATAAGATATTTTGGCAGATTAGGTTAAGCTGTGCGGCGCAAGCGACGCAGACGCGTGGGGTACGCGTTCGCGCGGATAGCGCTTAGATGGGTCGATGCGGTCGCGTCGGTCACACAAACGTGTGACTCGTTTTGTGCTACTGGCGCGAGGGCAACCTCGCGCTCGCACAACTCTCTGTTCAAAATGCATTATTGCCAAATTCCAAGGTGACGCGGTCGCGTGGTGGACACGATCGCGTGGGTGGCCAATATTGGGAGATGATGCAGACGCGTGGAGCACGCGTTCGCGTGGTAGGGACTGTGCGTCCAGCACCAATCTAGCATCACTCTAGCACAACTTTCGGCCATGCACCCTTTTGTACGTCAATTTTCAGGTCACGCGTCCGTGTGGGTGACACGGACGCGTGGGAGGCAATTCTCCCACATGACGCGGACGCGTCGGCGATGCGGTCGCGTGGGGTGATTAGTGCCAAAGGCACGCCTCCAGCCACACTCTCGCGTGACTTTCTGTTCAATTTCTTATTCTTTCTGAGCCACTTGCGACGCGGACGCGTCGGCGACGCTGTCGCGTCGCGTGCTCTCCCTCTCTTTTTTTTTTTTGAAAATAAAAATATGCAAATGCAGATGCAAACTAAATGTGCTAATAAAGAGAAGAGTTATTGAAAAATAAAACTAAGAATAAAGAAAGGAACGATCATACCATGGTGGGTTGTCTCCCACCCAGTACTTTACTTTAACGTCCTTAAGTTGGACGCTCCACTAGCTCAGTCTTCTGCTGTGGGTGGATCCTCCAAGAGGAAGATCTCTAGCTCCCTGGGTTTCGCCTTCGCACCATGATATAGCTTCAGACGATGTCCATTAACTTTGATGAATTCAGAGCTTGAAGGATGACTCAGGTGGAAAACTCCATATGGCTCAGCCTTCTCTACTCTATATGGACCTTCCCATCTTGATCTCAACTTGCCTGGCATGAGTCTCAGTCTAGAGTTGTAAAGGAGGACAAAGTCCCCAGGTTGGAACTCTCTCCTCTTGATGTGCTTATCATGCACAGCCTTCATCTTTTCCTTGTATAGTCTTGAGTTCTCATAAACTTCTAGGCGTAGGCTCTCTAATTCCTGCAGTTGCAACTTTCTCTCAGTTCCAGCCTTCTCAAATTCCATATTGCACTCCTTCACTGCCCAAAAGGCTTTGTGCTCTACCTCTATTGGGAGGTGACAGGCCTTTCCATAAACTAAGCGGAAGGGACTCATCCCAATGGGTGTCTTGTATGCAGTTCTGTATGCCCAGAGTGCATCTTGTAGCCTAGTGCTCCAGTCTCTTCTATTAGGTTTGACTATCTTCTGCAATATACTCTTTATCTCTCTGTTAGACACCTCAGCTTGTCCATTAGTCTGGGGATGGTAGGCTGTTGCCACTTTATGAACTATCCCATGCTTCTTCAGTAGTCCTGTTAGTCTCCTGTTACAGAAATGGGTGCCTTGATCGCTCACGATTGCTCGTGATGATCCAAAGTGACAAATAATGTGGTTTCTCACAAAGGAAACAATAGTGTTAGCATCATCAGTGCGGGTAGAAATTGCTTCCACCCATTTAGAAACATAATCTACAGCTAACAATATATAAAAATAACCATTAGAATTTGGAAATGGACCTATGAAGTCAATGCCCCAAACATCAAAAATTTCACAGAAAAGCATAGTCTGTTGAGGCATCTCATCCCTCTTGGATATATTACCAAACCTTTGGCATGGGGAACAAGATTTACAAAATTCAACAGCGTCTTTAAAAAGGGTAGGCCACCAGAATCCACAGTCTAAAATTTTTCTAGCTGTTCTTTGAGGGCCAAAATGTCCTCCACTCTCAGATGAGTGACAGGCCTCTAAAATGGACTGGAATTATGATTGAGGCACACATCGTCTAATTACCTGGTCAGCGCCACATCTCCATAAATATGGGTCATCCCATATATAATATTTGGACTCGCTTTTCAGCTTGTCTCTTTGATGCTTAGTAAAGTTTGGAGGAAAAGTGTGGCTAACTAGATAATTAGCTACAGGTGCATACCAAGGGACTACTTCAGATACTGCATGTAAGTCATCAAACGAGAAATTATCATTTATAGGAGTGGCAGTATCCTTAATATGCTCAAGGCGACTTAAGTGGTCTGCCACTAGATTCTGGTTACCACTCCTATCCTTAATTTCTAAATCAAATTCTTGTAGTAGCAGTATCCAACGTATAAGCCTCGGTTTGGACTCCTTTTTAGCTAATAAATACTTTAGAGTTGCATGATCTGAGTACACTACTACTTTAGCACCAAGTAAATAGGCTCAGAATTTATCCAGAGCAAAAATAATAGCAAGAAGCTCTTTCTCAGTAGTAGTGTAGTTAGACTGAGCAACGTCTAAAGTCTTAGACGCATAAGCAATTACAAAAGGATCCTTACCTTCACGCTGAGCCAGCACTGCTCCTACTGCATGGTTGGAAGCATCGCACATGATTTCAAATGGCTGGCTCCAGTCAGGTCCTCTCACAATTGGAGCTTGAGTCAGAGCAGTATTCAGCTTATCAAACGCGTGTTTGCAATCCTCACTGAACTCGAACTCAATATCTTTCTGCAGTAATTTGGATAAGGGAAGTGCTACCTTACTAAAGTCCTTAATGAATCTCCGGTAAAAACCTGCATGGCCAAGGAACGAACGGACTTCCCTCACAGAGGAGGGGTAACGCAAACTAGAAATAACATCCACCTTTGCTGGATCTACAGAAATGCCAGTATTACACACAACATGTCCTAGTACAATCCCTTGTTTAACCATAAAGTGACATTTTTCAAAATTCAATACAAGGTTTGTACGGACACATCTATCTAATACTCTAGATAAACTATCCAAGCAAAGGTTAAATAAATCACCATAAACGCTAAAATCATCCATAAAAACCTCCATACAGTCCTCAATAAGGTCAGAAAAAAGACTCATCATGCACCTTTGGAAAGTAGCTGGTGCATTGCACAAGCCAAAGGGCATTCTCTTATAAGCATAAGTCTCAAAAGGACATGTAAAAGTAGTCTTTTCCTGATCTTCAGGAGCTATATGAATTTGAAAATAGCCTGTATTACCATCTAAAAAGCAATAATGGGATTTACCTGACAGGCGATCAAGCATCTGATCAATGAATGGCAAGGGGTAATGATCCTTGCGAGTGGCTTGGTTAAGACGCCTATAGTCAATACAAACTCTCCATGAATTCTGCACTTTAGTTGTCAGAAGCTCTCCTTGCTCATTTCTTACTGTTGTGATTCCAGACTTCTTGGGCACCACTTGTATTGGACTGACCCATTCGCTATCTGAGATGGGGTAAATAATATCTGCTTCAAGTAGCCTGGTCACTTCTTTCTTGACAACTTCTAAGATGGTAGGATTCATTCTTCTCTAAGGTTGACGGACAGGCTTTTCTCCCTCTTCTAGGAATATTCTATGCTCACAGACTTGAGGGCTGATGCCTACTATATCTGCTAGGCTCCATCCAATTGCCTTCTTGTGTTTCCTCAATACATTGAGTAGTTGTTCTTCTTGTTGGGGAGTGAGTTTCCTTGCAATGATAACTGGAAATCTCTGCTTGTCCTCAAGGTAAGCATACTTGAGGTGTGGGGGGAGGGGCTTTAATTCCAATTTCTGCTCATGGTCAGGCTCTGGATTATCTGGGGCTGGTGATAATGGCAAAGTGCCCTCATTGTCCTCCAAGAGTCCCCACACTTGGACCTTGTCCTGTGTACTTCTCTTCTAACTCCTCCTGGTGAACTTCAGCCACGGTTTCATCTATGATGTCACCTGGGAGATAGAAAGGTCATCCGAAGGGTGCTTCATAGCTCCATTTAGACTGAATTTCACTATTCTGCCATCTATTTCAAAAGAGTAAGTTCCAGAAAATGCGTCCAGCTTGAATTTTGAAGTCTTCAGGAATGGTCTTCCAAGCAGGATTGATGATGGCCTTCCTGAGTCATTAGGGGGCATTTCCAGAATGTAGAAGTCAATGAAAAATATGAGTCCCTTAATGCTCATTAATACATCTTCAGCAACTCCAACCACTGTAATAATGCTTTTATCTGCTAACACAAAACGAGATGCCGACCTTTTTAAGGGAGGGAGCCTCAAAGTATCATATATAGACAAAGGCATTATACTAACGCACGCTCCTAAATCACATATCCAGTCAGAAAATATCACACCACCAATAGTACAATTAACCATACATGGACCTGGATCACTACACTTTTCAGGTATACCTCCCATTAAAACAGATATAGAACTACCTAAAGGAATAGTTTCTAATTCATTAATTTTGTCTTTATGTATGCATAAATCTTTTAGAAACTTTGCGAATTTAGGTACCTGCTGAATAACATCAAAAAGGGGAACAGTTACCTCAACCTTTTTGAATATCTCTACTATTTTGGGGTCAAGTTCCATCTGCTTCCTGGGCTTCCTTGTAATTTGTGGAAATGGAATAGGAAGGACATTTTCTACAATGCCTGCATCCTTTGGTGCTTCTTTCTGTGGTTGAACTTCTTCTTCAACCATGTCTTGTATGTCCTCTTCCTCTTCAGCATCCTTTACTTCCACCACCTCTTCAGCTGAGGCGTGTTCTAGTGGATTTGGCTCCTCCTGATTTCTCTCTTGCAGTGTGGTTCCGGACCTTAGGGTGATGGCATTGATGCCATCCTTTGGATTGGGTAATGGTTGAGAGGGGATTCCACTGGAGCTCAAAGGCTGGTTGTTGGAGTTATTTAGTGATCCAATTTGAGAGATAAGAGCTTGCAAGGTAGAGTTCAGACCATTTAGAGTAGAAGTAAGGTTATTTTCCATGGCCTACTGTCTCCGATCAATAGATTGTAGTAACTCATCATTAGAAGATGAAGATGGATAAGTGATCTGAGAGGTCTGCTGTTGGTTGTGCTGTGGTCCTTGGGATTGCCTCAAGTGAGGTGCTCTGTAAGGATGGTTCTGGTTCTGCTGCCTGTTGTTGTTATTATTCTACCTCTGATTTTCTTGATTGTCTCTGCCTCCTCTGTAATTATTGTCTCTCCAATTCTGGTTGGAATTATCCCTCCAACCTTGGTTGGGATTATCCTGCCACCCATGGTTGTAGCTGCCTCCTTGATTGTATCCTTGGTTGGGGCGGTGATAAAAGTTATGAGTGGCTGCCACAGTGTTGTCTTCCTGCTGGAGCTGCAGACATTCATCAGTATAATGGCTATAATCAGCACAGATCCTGCACACTCTCTGTGGAACTAACTGTTGGCTCTGCTACGCTTGTTGTTGACTCAACTGCATCTGCTTCAGTAAGTTGGTCATCTCACATATACTCTGAGTCAGAGCAGTAGTCTCTTTGTTAGAAGATACATCTGCAACAGCTTTTGAACGGCGTTGTTTCTGCCTATGATTCCGAGTAGATTCAGCTAAGTCACTGATCAATTGCCATGCCTCATCAGTGGTCTTGTACTTTTTCATAGATCCATTGCTAGCACTCTCCAATGTGGTCTTATCGTGGGACCTCATGCCCTGTGTGACGTAGTCGAGCAACACTATCTTGTCAATCATATGGTGGGGACATACTTCCAGAAGGTTGTTGAAGCGCTCCTAGTATTCGTAGAGAGTCTCAGACTCGTCCTAGACAATCATGGAAATGTCTTTGCTCAGTTTATCAGTAACTTCAGCTGGGAAGAATTTTTCCAAAAATTCTTTTCTAAGCGTATCCCAATCAGAAATAGTTGCTACGGGTTGAGTGTAGTACCACTCTCTCGCCTTTCCCTCAAAAGAGAACGGGAAAGCTTTTAACAAAATAGAAGTTTCATCTGCACCATCGCGCCTGACAGTAGAACAGGCTGCTTGGAAATCCCTCAGGTGCTTGATAGGCTCTTGAGCGGGTAAGCCATGAAACTTAGGCATCAAATTGAGCAGTGCAGTCTTTATTTCAAAGTTTGTAGCCACCGCTGGGTGATGCGCTTGAAACGGTTGCAGTGTGAAATCAGGAGCTCCAGCCTCCTGGATAGTAATTCTTCTAGGTGCTGCCATGTCACCTGCACGTAAATCAACCGAATCAGTAGAACGGGGACTTGTTTCTTCCTCAAGTGACGTTTCAGATTCGCCCTCAGAGAGGACTAACCGACGCCGAGCTTGCCTTATACGTGAAATAGTTCTTTCAATCTCAGGATCAAATACTGGCAAGCTTGGATCAGGAAGTGAACGCGTCATTTAACGAAAGAAACATGCAGCTCATAGTAACAAAAATAAAATAAAATGCAAATAAATAAATTCTAATCAATAACTTAGCACTCTATTGCAACTCCCCAGCAACGGCGCCAAAAATTGACGTGGCAGAAATTGGCGAGTTAAGAAATTGTTATAAGAGATACATTGCAAGTACAGTTCTTAACCAACCGAAAATCCGCTTATCAATTTAGAAGGGGTTGTCACAAAATTAAAATTAAAATACTGGGAGTATGAATCCCAGGTCGTCTCCCAACGAGTTGCAGGAAGATGTGCTATTTTATTAATCAGATATTCTCTAAAAATGGTTTGAGTTGATAAACAGAAAATTAAATCAGAGAATTTATGTAATTTAAATAAAAACCTTGACCGGGAGTAGATTAGTTGGAAGCCCTATCCTTGATGGAGTTCTCTCAAGGTAAAAGTGATAATTAAAGGTTGCCTGCTCAGTTATCCTTTACCAGGTAAAGGAAAGTTAAGCAAGTTGGAAGTCAATTTCTATTCACAAGTTCTAATCCTCTCCCTTGGGAAGGACTAGTGTCAGTGATTAGAGGGCGACCCAACGCAAAACCCAACTATAATTTTACTCTTGAGCATCCAACTCAAGGTCTTCTTGTTAATCAACTCCCAATCAAGTTATGGAACTACTCGCTCATTATGATTGTAAAATCCACGAAATAAGAAAGGGAAATATTGAAAGACATGATAAATAATCATCAAAAGGATCAATTAAAAATAAAAATAGTTCTTGTATAAATAAATTCTAGAAATAATCCAAGAGTAACTCTGAGTAAATAAAGGATATGGAAGAGTAAGTGATGGGTAAGGAAACAAACTAGAATGACGAAGTCTTGACGGAAGTAATAACTCTTCTCAATATCCCAGTCCAAAAAGCAATAAAATCAAAATCCTAAGAACTATGAATGTGTAGAGAGAAAACCTAGAGGAGGAGTAAAATCAGATCTAAAACTAAAATTATGCGGAATGAATGTTGTCCTCCGGTCTCTACATGTTCCCTGGCTCTAATATACTTTTCTGGGCCGAAAACTGGGTCAAAACAGGGCCCAAAATCGCCCCCAGCGAATTCTGCAAATTCTGCAGATCGCGTACGTCACGCGATCACGTCATCCAGGCGTTCGCGTCATCCAGCGTTTTGCCTTGCCACGCGTGCGTGTTGTCCACGCCTTCGCGTCACTTGTGCTTTTTCCAATCCGCGCGGTCGCGTGAGCCATGCGTCCGCGTCACTTCTCGCTGGTCATCTCCTCAATTTCTTGTGTTCCTTCCATTTTTACAAGCTTCCTTTCTAATCTCCAAGTCATTCATGCCCTATAAAGCCTGAAACACTTAACACACAGATCACGGCATCGAATGGAATAAAGGAGAATTAAAATACAAAATTAAAAGTCTCTAGGAAGCAAGTTTTCAACCATGAAGTATTTTTAGGAAGGAATTATAAATGCATGCTAATCATATGAATAAGTGGGTAAAGATTTGATGAAACCGCACAATTAAGCACAATATAAACCATAAAATAGTTGTTTATCAGTCATCCACATATATCTCCATGAGTTTTCCTATCCACGCGATTGCTCCGTCTTCGGAGGTCAGCTTCCAATCTTAAGAACTTTTCTTCCAACTCTTTTCGTCGTCGTACCTCCCTTCGCAATTCTTGTTCTACTTTCCATTTTCATTCAGCTTCTAGTTCAAGATGCTCTAGTCGTCCACGTTATCCGTGGACTAAACCTAGTATCTTCGTTGGATAGGGAGGTTCTTCTTCTTCTGGCGGATGGACCTCTGATTGGATCCGCCTTGGTTGGGGGTTTTCCGAAGTCCTTTCTCCGTGGGGAATGTGTGTCCTTTCCCGAGGAGGTATTGCGAGTGTGAGATCATCGTGGTGGGGCTTTGGTTCTGATTCAGATGCCGTGTGACCGTCTTCGTATTGATTGTCCGCCATGATCAAGGGTTGAATTCCAGGTCCCCGGCAACGACGCTAATGTTCCAAGGGTTACCTGAAACGTTGATTTGAGCCTGAGCGTGAGGCCAGACTCTTTATAAGGCAGTATCCGACTTGTTCTTGCGTCGAGGTTCTGCCGTCCGAGTTCCTCGTGAGGAGGTGGGGGTGGTACCTGTAAGAGACTCCGATGGTTAAGTTAGCAAGGGGTTTAGGCAGATTTTTTAGTAGATTAGAACATGAATATACTTGAGGGGTGTGAGTGTATTTATAGTAGAGTTAATAACCACCTTTTGGAGTAGTTTCATCTTTGTTGGTAGATAACTGTTCCCTTATCTTGGGAGTTTGTTAAGATCTATCTCTTAGTGAAGGTAGAGACAGTAGGAGAGATTTAGAGAGACAATTACTTGTTTGGACAAGTAGAGCTGAACTCCTTTTATCGTGTCCGACCTCTTAAATAAGTTGAGTAAACGGTAAAAGTCATCTCTTTTGGTTAGATATTTATCCTTATTGGACCTAGTTTTATGTACTGGGTTAAGGTATGAGCAATAATAATAATAATAATAATGGTATCAAATTATTTTTAACAAGTATTCAATAGTATTTAAGTATTATTTTTTATTGTTATTTAACCTTTAACAGTATAAAAACATTTACACTACAAAAATATAATATATTTTTTTATCGTAATATGTTAATTTTCTATGACTTTTTTAAAAATGTAAATATAATTCAATCAAGTACTTTTATGATATATATTTAATATATCTGATCTGTATAAAAAACTTTATACCAATATTCCATGTATTAATCCCTTAAGCATATCCTTAAGGAATTGAAAATTATTGTATTTTTAGAAGCAAAGCTATCCAGAGGAAAAGAAAAATTAATGGTGCTAGCTGAATTGACAGATATTAAATTGAAAATGTCCATGACATGGGGTTAGGTTTATCAATTCTTCTTAATGGTAAGACAACACTATGTTATTTCTAACTACCACGGTTAATTTTCAAAAAGGCATGGGACAGACTTTGACTATAACAAATATTTTTCTTTTTTTAAACTTTCCAGTAGTCACCCCACCCACATATTTTATCACCCCTTGATTAATTACTTGTTAAGGTTTCATTTGGTTTCTAAAAGTATAAATGTGTTATATTTTAATAAATTCAATTTTAGAAATATTTATTTATTTCTAACATTTTATATAAATTATTTAAATTTGACTGCCCAACAAATTGCTATTATCTTATCATGTCATACTAAAATATATAAAAAATATTTTATCATGTCATACTAAATAATTAATTTAATAATTATCTTCTTTTTACACTTAGCATAGTTGAAAATATATAGAATGTATGTGTTAATTGTCAAATGGAATAAATAAATGATGTGACACGTAAATAGAGGCAGAGCTTCGTTCACTCAAAGTGGAGCAATAGTCCTTCCAATCTTCCAATTTTGCATGTAAATTATATATAACTTTTAGTTTAGTCATTTTTAGATTTTTTTTAATTTTAATCCCTCGTCTGGATAAAATTATTAAACTTTATATTTAATATCCACCTAGAAAAAAACCGTATATTTCATTAATTAAAATTGTATATTATTAAAGTTGTAAAATCTGTAATTAAATGTTAAATGGTTAACTAAATCAAAAGTATCGTTTTTATCCCTAACGTTTGGGATAAATCTTAAAGTTATTTTTAACGTTTAAATCGTCCTATTTAAGTCCCTAACGTTTTAAAATTGGCTCAATGTTGTCTTGCCGTTAGAAATCTGTTAATAGAATTGACGACGAAACAAAATTGAGACGATTTTCAAACGTTAGGGATATAAATAGGACGAAAACGTTGGAGACAAAAATGATACATAGAAATAAATTTTAATTTTATCCTTCAATAATTTTAATTTTTTACTGTACATAGTTATTCAATTATTTTTTAATCACATCTAAGTAAATTACACTTAATCACATTACTTTCATTCTAAATAAATTTATTTTTTTTTATAATTTTACTTTTAAAGATTTTTACTCTTAAACATTAAAGAATTTCGATACATTAGAGACAAAATGTACAATTTATACTTTATTGTATATGTATCATTTTTTTCTTTTTCACAAGTTTATGTTCTAGTCATCATACAAACATTTCATGATGAGTAAAAATTCTTAAGAGTAAAATTATAAAAAATAAATTTATTTAAAATAAAAGTAAGGTAATAAGTTTAATTTACTTATATGTGGTTAAAAAATAATTGAATAACTATGTACCGTAAAAAATTGATATCATTGAAAGATAAAATTAAAATTTATTTTTATGTATCGTCTTTGTCCGCAACGTTTTCGTCCTAGCTATTTAAGTCCCTAACGTTTTAAAATTGTCTCAATTTTGTCCCGTCGTCAATTCTATTCACAGATCCCTAACGACAGGACAACATTGAGTCAATTTTAAAATATTAAAGACTTAAATAGGACGATTTAAATATTAAGAATAATTTTAGAATTTTCCTCAACCATTAAGGATAAAAACAATACTTTACTTAACATATATATATATCATATATCATCATTTATATAAAGAAGAGTGATGTACTAAAAATATAAACATTTTTTGTACATAAATAATTTTAAAAATGACCTACAAACATGGTCAAATAAGAGTCAAGTTCCTCTTAAAGGTATTGGGTAAAAGGATGGAACCAAAAGAACACCTTGAGGAGTTGAATTTCTCTTCAGCGGAAACTAAATTGGTGGAAGTAGATTGGTTGGATTTGGAGTGTAAAGAGCGTCATCTAGTTGAAAAAAAACCAAACTAGATGTCCCTTCACTAATGTCACATGTCATGAGCTTTAGTTTAACATGTGGGAATCAACTTCCTACCTTTTCAGTTGACAAGACTTAAAGTGATAGGAATACCTAAAAATATTTTGGGCAAAATGAGTAAATCAAATGTCAAACTATAACCATTGGACAATAGATTTTCTCTTCATCATGGTTTTACACTATAAAAAGAACCTCAAGCCACCTCTTTAAGGCAGAGCTTCTTTTCCTTCTCCTAGACCTTTCTTATTCCTGAAGTTGAGAAGCTAGAAAACCCATCTTTTTTTCTCTCCAAAATTTTTCTCATTGTTCTTCATTTCATTCATCCCCTTCACGAGTAAAAATTGGTATTCGGGTGTTTCACCAGAACACTCGACAACCATTAACCAGCCCCTGTCCACTTTAAACAAAGCTCATTCATCCTCTTGTGACATTAGTGGAGGTTTCAACACTTGTTCTCCACCTCTATTTCTCACCATCAGTTCTTGTATTGCTTATTCGTCATTAATAAAAGTGTTTTCCTCACAAGTATACTTACCTTGAATCTCTCATCTTAACAATTATTTTTCACTTAATCTATTTTTCACAAAACTCACCCGAATTAAAGAGTACTATATATAATAAATTCATAATAATTGTTATTCTAACATATAATAATACATATGGTTGATGACTTTGAAAATGTTTTACATTGATAATACTTTAACATTAAATTCTATCTTTTTGTTAATTAAGTAAACATTTATTTATGAAAATTACCACGATTCAGTGAATCAGCTATCACTCAATTTTCATTTTTCCTTTTTCCTTTTTTAAAAATTGACATCCGTTAAACATCACCAAAATAATTAAATACATGCAAATTAAATGCCATTTCATAATAATTATCAATTTTTTTTTATATGAATAACTCTCACTCAATTTCAACCTCAATCTCCTTTCATGGCTGGTGAGTGCATGTCCCTATCTTGGAGTTAACTCACATAAACATCACTGACTGTTCTTTTTTTTTTTTTTTTAATTTGCGACCAAATTCTTTTTCTTGTTCGAGAATTTATAAGTATCATTCAACATAATCTAATTTCACACGACACAAATATGAAATGACAACATAATAACAATAATAATAATAATAAAAAAATAATTAAAGGAAACTTAATGCAATTAAGTGGGGATTACGTTCAAGCTAAGGATGACATTTTTCTTTAAATTAATAATATGGCCTAAGAATTCAAACTAAAACATGCAATGTAGTAATTCTTCCTAGCTCCCACGCCCATTATTATGAAATGCGATTATTATTGTTATTAATTAACATGAATAAGATACGTGACAATAAATCAAAGAAAGAATCTTGGAAAATATAAATGATTGATTAGGAAGGGAGAAGATGGTCCCCCCCCCCCCTCCCTTTCTCTCAATTGAGAATTATGGAAGAGAGACAGATGGAGAATGGAGAATGTCTGGTAAATCTTGAGAAGAAAAAAAAAGCTAGTCAAAGGGAGGATTGAATTGCACAATATATATAATATCAATAAGCTAAGGATTTTAATTATATATATATATATTCAATTTTAAAAAAGTTATACCATCATACATTTTATCATATAATTTCATATTTATAAAAGTATTTAATTTAAGAAATTAATTTTAGTACATTATTAATATAAAATAATTTTACTTTTGCAATACATTTAATTATATAATATTATGTCAGCAAAATTAATTATCTTTTATATTAATAACGTAAATGATTATCCAAAAAACGAATGTGATTAAACTTAGTGTATCAAAATTAAACTCTTAATTATATATATAATTAATTTAGATGAATGTATAAATATTTTTTTGTGAAATTAAACTATGATACCGAAATAATGATAATAGTATTTAAAAAGCATCAAAATATAGAAAATTGAACACCTTTTATTTTTTATATTAGATTAATAATAGTATTTTTTTAAATTGTGTGTTATTGAGGTGTTAATTTTAAATATGAAATCGTATAATTTAGAATAAAAAAAATTGGACCCTTTGAGTTCTAAAAAGTTGAAAAATCGAATTTTCTAACTTTTAAGAGGTATAAAAATTGAATACTCTCCTAGAAATTGAATCCTCTAATTCTTATTTTAAAAAAAATTTAAAAATTCAAAATACAGAAATTAAATCTTTTAATTTTAATTTTTTATATACAATTTTAAAAAATATCAAAAATTATAATAATAAAATATATCATTCGTTTCCCTCCTATAAAATAAAATAGCCGAAATTAATTGGAATGGTCCCCCACACAAAATAAAAGGGTCCCCCCAACAAATAAACAAAGATCTTCATATATTTAGACTCCGTCTGCCGCGGTTGCATGCTGCGCTGTTCTTTCTTTTCCTATTCAATCACATTTCAGTCCTTTTCTTTTAGATGCTCTTATTATCTTTCCTTTTCCAAATTGAAAAATGCTAATTTCACTCCTTTTCAATGTTACCATTTATACATACATCACATTGGTAATAATTTGATTAATTCCTATATATCCTAGTCAGAGTTCTAGAGATCACGTGTTAAGACTTAAGAGTTCTAAATATGTACAATTGTGTTTAAAACAGATAAAAGCTAAGAGAGTTTAGTTTTAGGCACTCCTAGTAGTTTTAACCATAATTATCAAAATCAAATCGGTCACGCTATTAGATTATTGAATCATTGTGTTATTGATTCAATCCATGAATTATTAATTAAATTGGTTAATTTATTTTTATTCAAATAAAAATATAAAATAATTTAAAATTTTAAATTAAAATTAAAATATGTATTTTTATTAATACTTTAATAATAATTAAATTTAAATTTTTTAAAATAATTAATACAAAAATAAATATAAAATTAGTCAATACTACAACAATATCTTTTATCTAACATGTATGGAGTTAAATTCTCATTGTCTTCATTTTAATTTGTATTTTTTATAAAATTATTATTAGTTGTTCCATCATCTCAATCATCTTCTAAATTCAATTAATCTACCATTTGAATAATTTTTAACAAATCAATATCAACAATAATGCAAAGTATTTTGTAAAACATACTAAAATCATAATTGATCATAATTCATAAACCAACTAACAACCAAGATGTTTAACTCAATAAAAAAAACATACCTAAATTATCTAAAGTTAGTTGAGACACACTTTTTGTAAAGCATCAACTCCTATGCAAATTCCAATTAACATCAATTCAACTATTGTAAAACTACATTAAACAACAACAATCAACAAAATGAATCAGCATCATAAAATAATTCAACTATTCAACCACTGCAAATTCCAATTAGCATCATAAACCAATCAACAAAATTAATAGTTCAAAATTTTCTATGCAAAGTTCAATTAGCTCAATTCAATTATTCTAAACCTACATTAAAACAACAACAATCAACTATTAAAAATTAACATAGAATAATTAAAAAAATAACAACTCACCTCTACATTATAGAGGCAGAACCAAAATCTTGATACACTATAAGAAAGTTTTAAAATAGCGACCGATTTTAGTGACCAATAAAATCGGTCACTATTAGCCCGATTTTGCGATCAATCAAATTTTTCTAGGATTTAAAAAAATCGGTTGCTAAATCAGTCGCTAAATTTCAATTAGCGACCGATTTAGTGACTACCCATTCTTGGTTGCTAAATTGGTCATTAAAATAAAAATTAGTGATTGATTTAGCTACCGACAATAAAACCAATCTAGTCGGTCGCTAAAATCGGTCGCTGTTTTTTTAACTTAGTGACCGAATTAGCAACCAAAACAAAAAATAAGCTTTTAGGGTATGTTGGTGGCTAAATCAATCACTATTTTTAATTTAGCGACCGATTTTGTGACCAATATAAAAACAAGCTTAATGGTGGTTGGTCGCTAAATTAGTCCCTAAAAAATTGGTCACTAATTCGGTTGCTAAGTGTTAAGATAGCGACCGATTTAGTGACCAACTATAAAATACTAGTTTTAAAGCATTTGGTCGCTAAATTGGTTGCTATTTTATAATTTATCGACCGAATTAGCAACCGACTTAAAAATATGTTGATAAAATAGTTGGTCGCTAATTTGGTCTCTAAGGTAGCAGTCACTAAATCGGTTGTTAACAGTTAATATAGCGACTGATTTTAGCAACCAACTATAAAATCTTAGTATTAGTGGTCACTAAATCAGTCGGTATTAGCGACAGAATTTGTGACCAACTAAAAAATAAAAGTTACAAATTAATTAGTTGCTAAATCGGTCACTGTTTTAAATAGTAGTGAACAAACTATATTTCATAATAAATTTAAAAAATCCATCACTTTTCAACCCTAACCCTAAGCTCTCTCCTCACACAACGTTCCTCTCGCCGCCTCCCTCACTCTCCGGCAGAGTGGAGAGAGAAGTCACTTTCCATCGAGTCCTGGTTGGCGCCGTTCTCGTCGGAGCCATTCTCGTCAGTGCCATCTCTCCTCCTCGAGTCTTTATCGTCGTCTGCCCTTCATCGCGTATTTCATCTGCTTGTTCTACCATTGTTGTAGATCGTCACATCCCCGTCTAGATCTATCGTTGCTCACATCGCGTCGTTCTTTTCTCACTGTCGCCTCCTATGGTAACTTCTTCTCCAGTAACAACAACAACAACAATCTTCCGGTTAAGTTGATTTTCTCCTTCAGTCAAGGTACTTCAACTTCGTAGCTCTGATTTTGAGTTCTCACTATAATTCCAGAGAATGTCTCTGTATTTTGATGTTAATTTAGTTTTATCTATTAGGATATTTATTATTTTCGTTAAATTAACACACATCACAAAACAACTCAATAATAAGTTAAACTTGAAGGTAGAAGCTACGCTGAAAAAAGCTTAGTTGATTTAATACCAAGAAAGTAGCTAAATTCTCTAACAACTCTAATAAAGAATATTGTTCAATTGTAAAATAGTTGATGTAATAGCATAAGGATCATTACCCTTAATAAGTATGTCATGTACATAGGCAAAAAAATATATTGCTGAAGCCTACCAGACTTCTTTATGAATAGGGATGGATGATATCATTGAGCATTTATTGAAGTAAAGGTAGAAGAGAAAATTGAACTATGAATGAAAGCCTTATATTGATTTTGTTCAGCAGATATCATGTACTGTGATAAATATTTATACAATTGATGGTTGTAGTCTCTTCTTATATTGCAAATTTTCCTAGCTCTCACAACTGTTATAACTACCGATAACTAATTAATAGAATTGCTAACAAAATGCTAAGATCTATAGTTAATTGTTTTATGAGTGGATAAATCTTCCAAACTTCATTAATTATGAGTAAGCAATTATCTAAAGATTTGATCGTGATATCAGTGAATAGAAACGGGTCTAGTATTATAACTAAGCTCTATCTATAATAAGGTTCGAGTATTGCTCCACCATTACAAATTTGTGTTTCATTGCATTTTAGTTAAGTGCTAAGTTTCTTGGGAGTTTAAGATTGGATTTGTAATTTAGGTGTCAATTTGTTTTCATTGTGGATCTGTTTATGGATTGGAGCTTAGCTTTCTATTATTTCAAATTTGGGGGATTTTTTTCTCTGAAACTATCCATACTACAAGATAATGATGATGGTTAAAGAAATGGAAAAGAAAAGAAAAACAGAAAAGTTTTTGCTTATTAATGTGATTATTTTGTAGGTTACAAGTGTTCAAGCAACTACTTTCTCAAAGAGTATTTTTATAGAATATGGATTGAATCAAAATGAAGAAGCAAGAACAGAGTTGAGAGCAGTAGATGCGTGGATACTGACTGACAAGCCTTACTCTCATCAATCCATTCATTCGGTAAGCGTCAATCTCCATTCCCAGTTCTCACCCATTTATTTTCATCCTTTGAGCTTTCAAAGTTTTAATGATTGATAAATGCAATAAGATACGATCTCTTTCGATTTTGCTTCGGATTTATTCAGTATACCTACTCTAAACAAACCCAGATTTTAAAATTCTTTTTTTTCCTGACCTTCAAGTTTTCCATTTTGCCATTTTAAATTGTGTTTAAGATATCTTGTTATGATTTTGGTTCTTTCTTTTACTATCATTTTATAGTATGATTTTCGACTTCTCTAATGATGTTTGATTTCATGCATCTTGCTTACAAATTTCATGTTCTTTAGTTTACTGATGCTAGTTTATTGAATATAATTTAGCAATTTGTTTCAATCAATTGATTATTTCATTAACTCTGGGTCTGGTTGATTGATAAACGTTTTGATGTAAAATAATTTGAAGTCAGCCCTTTCTTTTGTGGCATATAGTGCTAAAACCGATCAATATAAATTTGAAAGAATGGACCTAATGTCATGTTTTCGCTCTTGTTGTATGTGGCTAAAATCTTTCAAATTACAAGTTGTATATCTTTTTTTGTATGTCATCTTTTGTTTATATTTTCTTTCCCCTTAATCTTGTTCATTACAACTGTTCAGGTTAAATGGCAAATAGAGCTCAAATTCCCACCTAAAGTTCAACGCTCATTGCTATAATCGCAGATGAGGTAAGTATGGCATTTCTATGACTGGCGAGGGTTTTAAGTAGTTTGTGTCGTAATTTATTTTGATTCTTTCTAAATTTTTTAATGTGCAATTTAACCCTCTGGTTTAGCTTAGGACATGTGGTGGTTGGGTCGGAGTTTGGATGACAATTGAGGTTTAATATTTTCTATTGGTACAAAATTATAGCATTTTATCTTTAATTTTTATGATTGTTCTTGTTAAGATGATCCTATTTCATCCACCAATATATATTTAAAAGTTTAGAGGTTGATGTCTTGATGAGTGTCAAGTGCTGATGTGCAAAACCTATTTTTATCTTGACCTGTACATTAGAGCTCTATTAGCATGTTGAAGCATTTGTATTTACCGTAATCTATATATAATACTAGCCTATGTAATTTGCCTAGATATCTTCTGGTGCATACATGCAATATTTGATATAGAAAATCTAGCATTATGACGCATTCTAGTTTTTATGATGTTTGTTTTGCATTTTGATATTTTAGATGCACTTTACCATAAAAAGTAATAACTACTTAATGGAATATAATGCAGGATACTATTGTTGGAATTTTGCTGGCTGGAGCGGGTAATGTTGACTTGCAAAGAAAGACAAATTATCTTATTTTAGATTCAAGCAGCTGCTATTTTAATGATTTTGTATATTTTCATGTTAGTTGTTAGTGTTTCCAAAATAAATGAAGTTTTATTAGAATTGAAAAAGAATAAAAAGTTCTTACTATCAAGAATTTGATATACGATGCATAAAATAAGTTTTTCAATTAATGTGGTTATTTAAGAATATTCATGTTGTCAAGTCTTTTGTTTCAATTCAATGCAAAGCAAGATAGCTCATTCTATCTAAGATAATGAAAATATTTTTTGTTACTAATAATGCTTGGTTGCTAATTAGCGATCGATTTAGTGACTGAAATATTGGTTGCTAAAATATAGGTCTCTACTTAGCGACTGAATTAAAAACTGAAACATTGGTAGCGAATTAGAGGCCGAAATGCTGGTCACAAACTAACGACCGATTTAGTAACCGAAAAAGTTGTTGCTATTTAGCAACCGATATACTCAGCGACTGATTTAGCGATCGAAAAATTTGGTCACCATTTAGCGATCGATACTCTATGGTGAGGGTTTGGTGTCCTTATTCAAAAATCGATCGCTAAAATCGGTTGCTAACGGTTAGCGACCGAAGTTGGTCGCTATTTTCTAATTAGCGACCACCAAAATTGGTTGCTAAATCGGTCGCTAAGGGTTTATGACGCTAAATCGGTCGCTTCCGGTAATTTCTTATAGTGACATGTAGAGAAGGTAGAGAAAAAGAAGCTATGGCGAAACACACTACAGGGACAAATGAGGCACGAGGTGGTGGCAACAGTGAACCTGAGCCACGACTAACGAGGTCGACACGAGGAGCACAAATTAGCAAAGGCAGTGAAGATGCAACAGAGATGAAAGGAAAAAGCGAGTATAGACTGGCAGCGTACAAATGACATAGAGGAGGCGGTGAAAGGCGCAGCAACGAGGCAGCGACCGTGCGGCGGTAGTGAGTGAGATGCAGAGCTACATAGGTAAGAGCTCTGTGAGAATGAGTTCTGTGCCGTTTAATTGAAAGTAAGAGTGAGAGTAGAAAAGTGAGGTTGGAGATAGGTTCAAAATAGAATTTCTTTTTATTTTTTTAAAAAATTACAAAAATGACATCATTTTGGGGGTAAGGTTTGAAAAAAATTTAAACGAGTCTGATTTATTGATTTTTGCAAAAATATCTGATTCAAATTGATTTTCATTGATTCTTCTCATTATCATCCTATGACCAGCCCAAACTGATCTTAAGACTAAGTCACCAGTTTTTTAGGTCAATCGTCTAGATCAGTCCGATATTTATAACACTAATTTTAATTAGTTTCAACATAATTGATTTTAGTAAAATATATTTATAGTTAAAAAACAATAATTAATTTAAAAATTATAATACATGCATATTGATGTCTGATACTACTTTTAGCTAGAATTTTTTACATAGATATTTTTTTTATTTATCTTATGTTATTTTTTAGAAATAACAAAGATCAAATTTTAGATTTTTTGTTCATTAAAGTTTTGATACTATATCATAATATTACGTTTCCCAAAAATTAATATTAATAAGAAAAGATACATAATAAATAGTTATATTTTTAATAATATATCATCTATAAAAAAATACAAAAATAATCTATAAAAAATAATATTATTTTTAATATTATTTTTACGACTAATTTTTTTTAATGTTTATAATATATACTATTTTATCCTTATAAAAAATCTCAAACAGATATTATATAATATATTGTATCATATCATTAGCAAAAGTAACCATATTTTCCATTATTATTTTGAATAATTATGTAAATGAATATGATGTATCGGAAAACTAGATATAATAATTAATCGATAATATTAAAATAATTAGGTTCTATATTATGTATGGCAGCATTGATATATAGTACAACAGCTTTGTTTAATAATTCTTTCTGAGTCAGTCTACCGTCTACGTGAACTGAGTGTCACGGATGCTGATCCAAGTGTACTTCAATTTCTAATTTACTATGGATTTCTCAAATAAATAAAAAAACATACTCAAACATCCGTAAAGATTATTTATTATTATATATATGGGAATTTAATTAATATAAAATAATCAGTATAAAAGTCAAAAGCGAGTACCTAGGGGCTAGGGGTCTTACTGACCTAATCACATGTAGAATATTTTATAAGGGAATGCTAGGGAATAATGACTATTTTGAACGATATGAACAATTACTAATCAAATAAAAATACACTATATTTTTAAATTAATTATTTAAATTTTAATATTAAAATAATCATTCATACACTAGTAAAATAAATATTCAATATATCTATTGTTTACATTATTTAATATTTTTATTGTCTATCTATACGTTTTCTATTTTATAAGCAAAAAGTGAAATTATTTTAATAGCATATGTAATAATATAGTATTAATTAAATTATCCATTTAAAACATTTCACATTGTTATATTCAACACACACTGAAACCAATTTAAAAAAAAAATTAAAAAACACAACCCTCCGAAACCTTTTCAAACCAGCACGGCAGCCCCTGATTTCCATCACCGTCAACTTTTTTGGCTAATAAAACTACTACTAATCCTAAAAGATATTGATTGCTATATATAAAATTTACTAAATTAAAAAAAAAAAAAATATATATATATATATACAAAAAGAACAATCAAGTGGTGGCAATGTGGCATCATGCTTTTATGATATATATTCCTCTGCACATGAATTTGGGAAATTGATGAAGATAACGGATACAATTCAAGATGCTCATATTCTCTCTCAAATTGGATACAAATTCAGTGTTCATAAAATTGCTTGCATGGATGGATTAATGGTACTCAAATGAATGCTGCTACTTCATTTTCAAAGAATCAAATTGTTTTATGTCCATGTTCTTTCCAAAAAATTATACTTCACATTTGAAGATAGTAATCCTTTTTATCCCATTTCATAAATAAAGAAACTTGTATTACGTGTAGTTTCATAAAATAGGAAATCAACTTTTTAAAAAGGAAGTATAATCGATGAGAAAGACATAGAAATTAAGTTGCAACAATTTTATTAAGGGGAAAAAAAAATAAAAAATCATTGTGTACTATATACTAGAAATTAGTATAACCACCCACCTCCCTCCCTCACTTTAAAATATAAATTGTTAGGTAGCCATGAGGCGCCTACTAAGAATATTATTTTAAGTAGTAATGTGAATCAATTATTGACTCAATCACCTAAAAGTAGAAGTTATTATTTCAATTAAATTTTACAAGTGGTGAGAATACAACTCCATCTCTCATATTGGGTTATTAATTAAGTAAATGTTTGATTGTACTTGTATTTACATTAACTAAAAGGTTTACTAGAGGACACCCCCAAAATAAAAAAAGGTTTACTAGATAAAGGATAACTTTGAATCTTCACTTAGTGTCCTAGTCATGTCAAGTTTTATTTTATGTATACACATATACCAAATTATATATATAAGTGAATTCTACCATGTCCTCTCTAAAATAAAGGATAAATTACTCCTTTTGACATATACAGTAATTATTGATAAATTATCTTTCAATCAGAGTTCCAAAGTTCGAATGAGATCGTCAAATCTGATCGCTATTTCTAATATGATCGCAAGAAAATCCTAAAAAGGAGAGGGCTGCAAAACTGATAGAAGTTTGTGATATATTAGTTAAAAAGGATGGTAATTGGTGCGTGCAAGGGGCACCAAGGTATTTTTTTTTTTGTATCTTTAATTGTTCTTAAATTATCTTTCAATCATTATTCAGATAATCTTAAGATGGTAATTATTGACTCATTGTTTTTATGACTAACTAATATTTTAGTTTATTTTTGTTATAATATTTATACAAAGTTATGGGGGTTGGTTACTTGAAGAGGAGTATCATTGTTGATCCGGCTGAATTTTAAGAAAAATATTATGGAAGAAAATCTTAGGAAGGAGAAGGAGAGAGCTAAAAAATTAATAGATGTGCTCGTTGAAATTGGAGATTAAAAGCATATAAACAAGTTCAAAATCCTAACTTAATTGATTGGAAATGGTGATTGGATTTGAGAGGAATTATGATTTTAAAATTGGAGAAGAAGAGGTGTATTTGGTGGGAATGATGAAACTAACACTGTTATCAAATTTCAAGAGAAACATAGCGTCAATTAAAAAGAAAAAAGAAGATAACATGAATCTTGGAGCTTTGACAGAAAAATGATTTATCAATAATCACTGTATATACACAAGTAGTAATTTATCTTTTATTTTAGAAATGGTAGAGTATGAATCACCTATATTTAGTCCATATATAATGCATCCATATATAATGCATCCTATCTAATATGATATAGACGTATAGTCTCTCAAATCTCCATAATTGACGGGTTTCATGCAATGCAAAAGAATAGGTTGCAGTAAAAAAAATTAAAATAAAAAATAAAGAAAAAAGTTGGAGTCACTTTTCTCTTCCACCTATAACAAGGAACCTACTGAATTCAAATGGGTTTTCAGGATGAAGTATATAACTTCGAAGGTACTATTTTGTGACACAATAAAGCTTAATTTCATAGTCACAAAGGGGTACCATGCATAATAAAAAATATGAAAATAAAAAAATACAACATGGAATTAACTACAAAGAGACATTCAATAGTCCCGTTATTGCAAAATGATGTAACAACTTCACCATTTTGATTCTTATTGTCGTATTCAAAAACTTACCGATGCTTTTCCTCAGTGGCAACTTGCATGAGATGAAGAAATTTACATGCATTAACCAACTTCACAGGTCCCTTTATGAACTTCCTCAGGCTTGGTTTTCTCTATTTCTTGTTATTACCTTGTATTATTATTTTCTAAACTTCCACATTTAAAAATAGAAAATATTTAAAAACATTTTCTTAATTCAAACAAGTCTTTATTAGTCTTTTAATAAAACTTTTATATATTTAACTAAACACTATTATTAATTGTATTGTTATTAATTTTTTATTTAATATGAGTAGACCGGGAAAAAAAAGGAAAAAACAAGCAGTTGGAGATATATAAGGTTATTTTTTTATATAAAAAATTAGTGTTTTTGTTGAAAATTATTAGATTATTTGGTGTAATTACAAGTGGGTGGATTTTGCAATGTGCCTATTAGATATGTGTCAAGTTGTAGTAATTGTAAAATCCGGTCAAACCATAATTAATTAAGTAATTAATTGAATATGGACAAAAATAGTTAGAAAAATTAGCAATCGAAATTTGACAATTTAAATATAATATTTAGATTTAGTGGATTTTTCTGAGTCGAAAAACATAGCTTTTTGAATAAAAATGTGCACTAAAAATTTGACTGGCAGTACCGGTCGAGATCTGTCCGACACTGCAGCTGAGAAAATTAATTATGAGTGAGAAAGTTTAACAAAATAAAAATTATGAATTGAGAATGTAAAAATATTTAAAACGCACATTAAAACGCTAATATTAAAGGTTTTGGCCCAAAGTTGGATCAAGCGGGCCATATATGTGAACCGGGTTCAAGTTGGGTGCAAGATCCAACATATATAAACCTTAGTTATGAGAATTTCATCTCATTGACCCTAGAAAAAGAGAGAGGGGCGCGGAAATGGAGAAGAGAGGAAGAAGAGAGAAAATCCTAACTCTATCAAACTTCAAATCACCATAACTTTCTCTCCAATACTCCGATTGAGGAGCTGTTTTGCGATCACACGTCGCTCTCCTCACTTTCTTCGATTCTATCTAGGTATTGTGGTGAGTATCTAATTTTTCTTTGCCCAGTTTCATTTTCCCCTCTAATTTCGAGTTTTGGTTTGAGTTTTGAGAAAATCTTGTAATTTTGGTTGTTTAGGAATGCTCTAGTATGAGCTATTGACGAGTTTCATCAACTAATTTCATGGGTTAAGGTAAGAAATTCTTAAACCCTTCTTATTTATGAGATTTTGTAAATCCTAGATTAATGAATATGTGAAATTGGTTATGTTAGTGTTGTTGGGTGAGTTTGGTACACATTTGGAACTTAAAATTAGCTTGTGGAGATTTTGAGGGAACTTGGAGTGGAGAAATCAAGTGTTGGATGTGAACCGCCGTCACTAAAGGTACGGTTAAAATTTTATTTAAGTACTGTATGATGTGATGAGAATTCCTACGTTAGATACCCCTAGGATTAGGTTTGAATTATGTATTTAGATAGATTTGGTATGTGTAGAAGATATATTGTGATAATTGATGATTTGGATGATGTGTAGTTATTGTGTTGATTGTAATTGGTGATGGATGATGAATTGTGCATTTATGAGTTATATATGTGTTGAATTAATGAATTTTGAGCCGGAGGTCGGGAAAAGGTAAAGACGGTAAGTGATAATTAAATTATGTGATAATGTATGGAATTGAATGAAGAATTGGTATGGAATGTATGAGAATTTAATTGATTGATGGAATAGTAGAAAATGAGATTTTTAAAATGTTGAATGGATGTATTTGAGTTGGAATGTGTAGATGGAGTAGGTTTGGATTTGGTTGAGTGTGAATATGTGGATTGCGTTTAGTTGAAAATGATTGAGACTTGTGAATCATTGAAAAATTGATAAATGTGTGTTTTTGGTAAAACCAGATTTTTGACCAACTTCGGCGGGCTATATAACTCGGTTCTCGGAGTTGAAAAAATTTCAAAATTGGATTTTTATGAAAAATTATTTATCGATCTTTCTAACGGTTCAAGAATGGTTGAAAAATAAATTTTGTACCAAAAATATATGAAGGTTTGAAAATTGGGTTCAAAAACTCATTTTTACACTTAACAGCTTTTTGGCAATTCTCCAACACTCTTGTACACAGAGGTGCCACGCGACACGGACACTAGGCACTGTCCAGTGGTCCCGCGTACGCAGAAGGAGGCATGCGTACGCGACAGTGCCAAAATTTTCCACTTAAGTACCCGAACAAGGACTCGCGTACGTGAACAAGGACTCATGTACGCGACACCCAAAATTTCAACCATGCGTACACGAGCCACAGGCATCCGTACGCCAACCTCCAGATTTTGCAAAAGTGTATTTTTAAGTTTTTTAACCATTCTTTTAGCCTTTTAAATCTTTATAAACACTGATAAGAGTATAGAGCTAGTGTGATTAAGAATGGAAAAGTTAGAGACCAAATCTAAAGAGTTAAGTTAGAGAAATTAAGAAAAATGAATAAGATGTAAAGTGATGCGTGATGAGGATGAATGTGATGAGGAGTAAAAATTGCGTATGATGAGAATGATGATTATAATGAGCGAAATGACGATGGGTATAAATTACTGATAATTGGTGAATGATAGCAGATTGGGGAGGTTGAGGATTTCGTCCGACTTATATGCTATATAAGTGAGTGAAGTTTTGGACAAGATAATAATGGTGAAGTGTGACGGGCACTATATCCCGGGATGAATAGGCGAGTTGAGGTAGAGGATTCCCTCTCTCGTATTGTGAGTATGATTAAAGAGACAATAAGATTTGTGTTGTGAGGACGGTGGTGTTATCACGCTCACGTAAAGGCAAGTTGAGATTGAGGATTCTCTCACTTGTTGTGATAAACAAGTTGAGGTCGAGGATTCCCTCTCTTGTTATGGTAGACGAGCTTGAGGTTGAGGATTCCCTCACTTGTCACACTATAGAGTTGAATAGAACGTCGAGGATTCTCTTCGGTTTAGTTCTGTAATGATTAATTCGGATTACGAATATGTTTGCTTGTGTTGAATTGAAATGAGTTTCAAATTGAAATGGTGAAGATGACGGTTGGATCCCGTTTACTGATAAGCAAGCTGAGATAGAGTATTCTCTCTCTTGCTGTAATGGACAAGATGAGGTTCGGAATTCCCTCTCTTGTTGCGGTGGGCAAGTAGGGTTGAGGATTCACTCTCTTGCTACATCGAAGAATTGAATGGAGAAGGTTGAGGATTTCCTTCGATTCGATTCCTGGCTGTGGTGTGAATGAGTTAGGTTGAGGATTTCCTATTATTACATCACAATTTCTCTCTAAATGGGAGGTTGAGGATTTTTCCCTTGAAGGTTGAGGATTTCCTTCGTGTTGAGAGATGATATCCACGTTAGCTACTGGGTGTATCAGGTTGGCTGTATAATCGACAGATGAGCTCATTGGCCATAGGGCAGGCATACATCATTTGCATATGTTTAATTTGTTTAGGTTTGCTTAATTGTATGAGTTTGGCTAATTGAATATGTTACATATTTAAATGCTACTTGCCTTAATTGCCTTACTTGTGTATTACTTGTTTGTATTGCTTGTGCTTGTACAATTGAGAGGTCCCTCGTGCTAGTGCCGATTGACATTGAGGGCTGTCCTTGTTGGAAATAAAATGATGAAGTGATTAATTAACAATGATGAATATTGAATGAGATAAATTGAGTTCCCTGGTTAGACGTAGTGAAGTGATTTCACTTGCTCCAGGTAAAGATATGATGTATTAATATAGAATTACTGAGTCTGCTAGCTGGTGCTGGTTCTGGTCATGGTTCCGTAATAAATTGGAAGTTGGAAAGTTGGAAAAGTTGGAAAAGATGAGAGATTGAATTAGACTTAGTATCCTCTAGGACAGTTGCCCAAGTTATGGCGGATTAGTGAGAACTTAGGTTGAATAATTGATGAAAGGGAGATCAAGATGCTTAGTGAGTTCTTATTATAGTGCATTGTATTTATTTGGAACTTTTACCGTACTAGGAACCCATGGATCGGGGGTTCTCATTCTGTATATATTTTTTATTTTCCAGATGCAAGTCCAGGTGCTCAACAGTGAGCTGTGGTTTATCTGAAAGATGGCGAAGATCATTAGACTCTATTTTACTTTTGCTTAAAATCCCTCATTCTTTATTTTGAAAAAACTTATATGTATGCAATTATCTATTTTGGAACTTGCCTATAGAGGCGATGATGTATATTTGGGAGAGATAGAAAATTCTGTTGTCAATTGCTTTTACCTCTGTAACCCTAACCGGCTTAAATTTTGCGAGTCGCGACTAGTGACTATTTACTTATGTTATATACTTATATCATATCCTTGTCTTATCCTTCATTATTGCTTATCTTTTCCTTTGCTTTCAGATGCGCTTTATCTTTTGTTTTATCGATACGTGAGAGTCTCTGTTCGCGATTTTATTTTACTCCTTTTCAGACTTCTCGTTTAATATTTCCTTTCAATATATATATATATGTATTATAATGAACCTTGAGAGTTGTACCACCTTATTTTTATTAACTTATGATTCGAGTGTAAGAATTTGAATATTAGGGTATTACAGCAACACACTCCCTCTGCGTATTGTATCAGCATTATCTGCACATCCACAATACAGCAATACACTTCAAATATCAATATTCAACAAAAACACTATCTTCATTTTTATATTAAAAATAATTTCTAGATATATAAATATTTAATATAAAATTATTAAAAGATTAATTTTTTATTAATATTAGTTAATATTTGAGGTCAATATTTTAATTTTATACTATTTTATTTTATTTTTATATTATTAAATTTAATATTTATTTTTTTAAATTTAAAATTTCGTATTTAAAATTTAAAATTAATCAAATATTAACAAAAATTAATAAATTTTATTAATCATATAAAATTACTCATTTAATATATATTATCTGGACAAACTTACAACATTGATTAATTCAATATGAGCATGAATTGAAGAAAGAAAAATGGAAAAGTTGAAACAAATTAAATGTACTTGAGAAACTAATAAAGTCTGGACTTGGATGAGGAGAAACTTAATAATGACTCCATGATGGCAGTTTGAATATTAGTTTTAAAAAATTCAAAGTGTCCCTTCATCATTTTACCCGAACTAAAATGTTTCAATGCTTGTTGCTCTGTTTACACAAAATTAAACACGCAACTGCACCAAAAACGTGACGGTATAGTAGGTGCATGCATGATATGGAAGCTTATCTTCTAATTTATCGATTTTTCTTTGTTATTTAAAATTTTAATATATTCATAATTTAAATAATTGTATTTAAATATATGAGTTTAATTTTCACATTTGTAAATACAAAACATTGTAATTCTATTAATTTATAAGTTTAAATGACCTTTTAAATAGTTCATTTAAAATTAATTATTTTAATAATATAACAATACATGATTAGATATTGATATAATTTTTTAACTGTGACTATATAAAGATTAAATTTTAAATTTATTTAAGAACAAATATATTTAATTATGAATAAAATTTATTGTTATAATAATTTATAATATATCAAAATTTTTAAATAACAAGTAAAGGTAGATGAAATATTATAAATGATTTTAGTGTTTTTTTTTTAACATTGCTGTTAGTTATTATCATTAGCAAAGTTACCAGAAGGAAAAAAAGGTAGATGGCACTCTCAGCGGTGCAAAATGAGCTGCGTGCACTATCTACAAATATGAACATAGAGTAAAGGAATAATTAATTAAACTAATAAAAGGCTTAATGTTTCACCAAAATAGAAACAAGGGAAAACATATATATCAGATACAATGAAGAAAACCTTAAAGGAATCTCATCGATGCAACTACTTACTTTTTTCAATGTGATAAAGTTGTCTTGTATATTTTAGTGGGAGAAATCCTAGTAAATATAATGCTCAGGTAGGTGATGACTGGACTACTTTTTTCGGCAGGATTGTGATGTCCATTATTTAAAGAAAAAGGTCGGTTGTAAAAAATAGTATAAAATAATAATGCCCACTCTATATTTACAAAAAATTATGAATATTTTAGTTTAGTCATTTTTTCATATATCAACCTATTTGTCTTTTATTTTTACAATTATAAACAAAAATAAATGTACATTAACAACAATTTCAATAGAGCTTCTAGAACTTCAAGTCTGCTAAGTATAGGAAGTAATTATTTTCAAATTTCATCTTCTATTGAAAATATTTGATAAAATGAGACTTATCCCAACATAATAGACGATTTATTTTTAATAGAAATTAATTAATTTATCATTTTATATAATTAAATAAAATTGAAATTGAATATTAGAATAATAAATTTATATTTAGTTTTAAACTACTAATTATAACATATAATCTCAAATTTTAATGTACTATCATTTTGTATATGTAATAAAATTAAACTGAGACTATAAAAATACTGTAAAAGTGAAAAAAACTAGCTTAAAGCATAAGGAGTATTTCACATTACATAGACAGTCAAAACTATTTCCTTACTTAACCGATATTTTAGCTTGTAAATTTATGTTATGAAGATAAACATATTTTGAAATAAAAATATTCTTGTCACTGTTTCTATTCCTGCTCTGTCCCTACCAAAGCTTTGCTTCTTGTATAAATAGGAAAGAAGCTTAGCCGTTTTTTCTTCAAGCAAACCCCTCTTCTCAAAAAGCCTTATCAACCCTTTCACCCTCTTCAAATATCTCTCTTCTTCTTCTTCTTCTTCTTCTCAATCACCAATAACAAACAAACAAACAAAAATGCAATACTCGTACATGAGAAACTGTAGCAATAACAGAGCAGCCACATTCTCACCGCCGGTGGTGACCATTCCCATAGTGGACCTTTCAAAACCTGATGCACAGGCCCTCATAGTGAAGGCCTGTGAAGACTTCGGGTTTTTCAAAGTCATAAACCACGGCGTCCCTATGGACGCCATTTCCCTCCTCGAAGAGGAGGCTACCAAATTCTTCTCCTTGCCGCTTAGCGACAAGGAGAAGGTCGGCCTTGCCAACCCCTTCGGGTACGGCAACAAGCGCCTCGGTTACAACGGCGACATCGGTTGGATCGAGTACCTTCTCCTTAAAACCAATTCACAACACTCCAACACTCTCACACTACCTTCTGATCAAAACCTAGAGCAATTCAGGTAATATACGTGAATTTTACCATGTATTTTGGCATGGTCCCATAAGATAAAGGGATAACACTAGAATCAAGGTTTCAGAAACATTACTTGACATTCGTTAAAAAAACAATTATTATTAATTATTTTTTAATTAATAAAATAAAAAAAATCGTGTGTTTAGTTATAAAAAAAATTAGTGTTAAAACCGTATTTATTATAAAGGGTGTAAACTTAGCTAAGTTTAATTTATTAGTATGTGTGTGTGGTTTTATTAGGTGTGCTTTGAACGAGTACATGCAAGCGATGAGGAAGATGGCGTGCGAGGTTCTTGAGTTAATGGCGGAAGGGCTGAAGATTGAGGAACGAAACGTGCTGAGCAAGCTTGTGATGGATGAACAGAGTGACTCTGCTTTCAGGGTGAACCACTACCCTGCTTGCCCTGAAATAACAATGGCTTCCAATGGCGGAGGTGGTGGTGATGAGAACAAGAACAAGAACAAGAACGACACCACTAACATGGTTGGTTTTGGAGAGCACACTGACCCACAAATAATTTCTCTTCTGAGATCCAATAACACCTCTGGCCTTCAGATTTATGTTGGTGATGGAAACTGGATTCCTGTTCCTCCTGATCACAGTTCCTTCTTTGTCAATGTTGGTGATTCACTTCAGGTACATAAAAGAGAAATGACAAATATAAGTGTTTTTTTTCGGATTTCTAACCTTTTTTGTTTTAAAATTTTTAATTTTATTGTTGTCATGTGTACATACATGGCAATGGATAATAACAAGAGGAAATAGTTGTTTTTCTGCATGTAGATAAACTTCTCCTTTTTGCTTTTTTGAATGTGTGTGCGCACATTTTGGTTGACTTGTTAAAATTATTATTGCACCTGCCACATTATTCAACTCCTCCTCTCCTTTTCCCAAAACCACATGAATTTATTTATTCAATTTTATTTTTTTTTATACATAAAAAAAGTTTTGCTTTCGCGTTATGTCAGTATAGTGTAATATTATCTATAATGAGAAAAAAAAAGTTTGAGATTCACAATTTTTATTTATACTGATTAGTATTTTTAGTCAGTACTGTATTTATATTAATATTATACTAGTGTATTTAGATTTTTTTTTTACATCGGTATATTTGTTGGCTAATTATTGAACGAAAGTAGTAAATTGTGCTTACTCTTGTAGCACTAATGATATATATCAGATATGATATCTTATAGTATAGTATCATTTTGGTGTAGTATGTATTAGTAATCTAACATGAATTTTTTGCTACGTTTGGTGATACAAAAAACATAAAGGTTATGACGAATGGACGGTTCAAGAGTGTGAGGCACAGAGTGATAGTGGACAACGGTTGCAAATCAAGGCTATCAATGATTTACTTTGTTGGTCCACCATTGAGTGAGAAGATTGCACCATTGCCTTCCCTCATGCTTGGAAAGGAAAGCTTATACAAAGAGTTCACTTGGTTTGAATACAAGAACGCTGCCTACGCTACAAGATTGGCTACCAATAGGCTCATACCCTATGAGAAGATTGCTGCCTCTTAATTATTCCACTTGAGGGCCACCACCACTCCACTACTTGTCAATATATATAATATAAAGATAATTAAGGAGAGGGTATATATATATAAGTGTTAATGTATATGATAAGTTTGTTTTTTTCTTTTCTTTTGGTGCTTTTTCGTGGTGTTATCTGCCAATCATAAATGAGTCATAGCTTATAAGTTAGGATAAGATAGGAATAATAATAATAATGATATGAATATGGTATGGTATAGTATATATTCCCTTTCCTTTTGCTTCGATATTTATGTAAGTTCTGCTTGCTAAGTAAATGACACATATATATGATATGATAATAATGGAGGTATGTCTGATTCCACGTACAATAATGGTACTCAGATTATGTTTTTTTTTTTCTTTAATACATTATACACACTACAGTATGAGAAAGGCTCTTGAACCATTCTTTCTGAGCATGAGTCATGAGAATCGAATCCTAGTGTACATTGGGCATAGGGACGGAGGACAAGTGGCCTTGACACTTCTAAAATATATATATATGATAAAATAAAAAATATTTAGTAATTTTATATATAATTATTTTTAAAAATGTGATAATTTTAAGTTTTAATTATTTTTTATTAATATTTTTATTTAACTAATTTAATATTACACACTTAAATCTTTATATTTTTCAAATTAATTTTTATAGAGATAATAATTTACTTCATTATATTTTAATAATCACATTTTTATTTTAAATTTTTTCTTATAAAAATATTAATTTTTTTTAAACGTATATATTATTAAAAAACATTTACCTTATTTTTTTTATGATAATCTATTTTAAATATGATTTTATTTTGAAAATTGTATTTTATATTCTATACAGTATCTGTATGTTGAGATAATTAATAATTTATAATTTTTTTAAGTTTTTAAAAATTTTAAAAGAACTCATTTAATTAAAAGAATATATGTAACACTTTTATTTTTAACTAAATATACCATAAAAATATTAGTATTTTGTGATTTTATAGAGTATTATTGATATTATTATATTTTTTTATATATTAATAAAATCTTAAAATAAAATTCAGTAGTTACATATAAAATAATATAAAAAATAATTAAAAAATTATATATATATATATATATATATATATATATATATATATATAAAATTCAGTCTCCGTATATCAAAATTGCTACATCCATTTCTTATTGGGCATGCCATATGTACTATGCCAGGCTATTCTTGTATGTCATTGAATAAGAAAATTGGTTAAAAGAAAATCTCTAAAAATATAACTCGATTAATACAAAAAGTGTATTTTTTAAGATTAGTATATAATTTTTTTTTGTTGAAGCACTTCTAAAACAGTTGAAATATGTGACAAGTGGTCATCCAAACAAGTGCTATAAATGAGAATATCATCAAAATAAACAACAACAAATTTACCCAAAAAATCTCGTAAAACATGGTTCATCAGACGGATAAAAGTACTAGAGACATTAGTTAACCCAAAAGGCATTACTAACCACTCATATAACCCATGTTTTGTTTTAAATGCAGTTTTTCATTCATCCCCTCGGTTCATTCTAATTTGATGATACCCACTTTTTAAATCAATTTTAGTGAATATGCATGCACCATATAACTCATCAAGCATGTCATCTAACCTAGGGATAGGATAACGATACTTTACCGTAATTTTATTGACTGCACGACAATCCACACACATTCGCCAAGTACCATCCTTCTTTGGAACCAACAAAACTGGTACAGCACATGGACTCATACTCTCCCGGATGTGACCTTTGGCTAATAACTCCTCTACTTGTCTTTGAAGTTCCTTTGTCTCTTCAGGATTACTCCTATAGATTGGTCTATTAGGAATGCTAGCACCAGGAATAAAATCAATTTGGTGCTCAATCCCACGTAATGGAGGCAAACCACGTGGTACGTCAGTAGGAAAGACATCGGCAAATGCCTGCAACAAAGAGACAAAGCTATTTGGCAAATTTAGGTTAATGTCAGTGTCAGAGAATAAAGTATCCCTAAACCGAACCATAAACAAAGCTTTCTTGCCTATTAAAGCACTCTTTAAATCTCTCTCTTTTGCAAAGAAACACAATTTGCTCTCAACTTTCTCAATTTTTTTTGTATTTGTACTACTCTCATGACATGGACTCTTTTCTTTCTTTTCACTCACCTTTGGGCCTTTTGCTATATTCTTTTCTCTCATAGCCTCTTTTCTCTCAGATTTTTCTGTGATCTCACATTCCATGTTCCCCTTGGTATCCTGTTGAAGCTTCAACTGGTCAAGGTAAACCTCCTTAGGTGATAAAGGAGCAAGAGTGATCTTGCGACCATTAAAATCAAAGGATAATCGATTTGTATAACCATCATGAAATGCTCGACGGTCGAACTGCCAAGGTCGCCTCAATAATAAATGACAAGCTTGCATTGGCACCACATCACACAATGCCTCATCAACATACTTGCCAACAGAAAATGCAATTGTCACTTGTTTGTCAACCTTGATCTCTCCACTGTCATTCAACCACTGCAACGTATATGGTTTAGGATGTCAAACACATGTCAAACCCAATTTCTCCACCAAACATTTAGTGTGAAAAAGATTGTGGCGTTACTCTAGACTTTCTTCTTTCACCTATAAATTCAAAACATGTCTAATTAAGTAAGTCTAAAATAAATGATAGAATAGCCTTCTAACTATTTACACATATCAGTCTCTTTTAATGCCAAAATAATGTTATTTTAAGTAATTAAATAGTCTCTATTCTATACAAAAAATAATAAGATATCTCAAAAGAGATAAATATTAAAAGTTTTATTAGAAGTAGTATGGTTTTTTTTTGTAAAAATAGATAAGAATTGAATTAACTGATTTAAATGGATGAGTGTCCTTTTTTATCTTTAATTATTTGTCTAAAAAATAAAACATCTCTTTACAATTCAAAAATTTAGATTTTCAACTATCGAAATAATAGATCTAAGCATTGAAATCGAAAAGATATATTTTTTTTTAAATTAAAATACGAAGATGTAGCACATGGTGTTTGGTCAGAACAATATGTGGGCTCAAATATAAAGCAGGGACCATGTTTATTATTATAATAATGACAATAATAAGGTTAGAATATGGTGTAATAGAATGAGTAATGCGATGGAGCACTAGGCCCAAAACGAAACGCGTAAGAAGAGAGGGACTTATCACAACTGTTCCAACAGTGATGACATGTTCAACTTCTCGGCAACACAAACACATTTGGCTGGTGTTGTGCTGTACTACTCTTAACTCTTCATCATACACCTCTCCTTTCACTCTTGCACTACCAAAGAGGGATCTTAACAGATTATTTCTTACTTCCATGGAATATGGTCCTGATTTTCATGTATAACCCTTTATTGAGTGAGTATGAGATTTGGTCTCAACTTGGGCCCTGGACTATTATTATTATGAATTCTGACTAGTTAGAGAATTAAAAACGGAAAATTTATTTTATGTTATATATAACATTTCTAGCTATATAATACCTATAGGAAAAAGCAATGATACTATTATAATGTACTAGTGAATATTGATTCACAAGGGAAACCACCAAAAGTGAATAGGACTTTTGTCAAATTAGTTTCGATAACGTGAACTCGACATAGATATAATTGTATAAATTCTTTCCTATCAATGGAATATGTGAGTTGTGTTAGACAAATATCCACTTCTTTCCTTTTCTTTAATTACGTGAGACATGACACTATGGGGATATGATTGGTTTTTGTCTTTATTTTTTGCTTTCTAGATAGTATGTTTAAATATTATGCTGTGCAAAAGATAAAATAAAATAAATTGTATATTTTTAATAAATTTTAAAAACAGAAAATAATACAAATAAAAACAAAAACCAATCAACCCTAAATGTTTAAAATAATATTCTTTTTTTGTTCTTTCGAAAGTAATTTACCAAGGACAGCAATTTCTTGTGTTGGTGTAGGTCATAGCTTATTTATTTGTTTTACAAGCTAGAAATCAAATGATAGATATCTACTAGATCAGATGAGAAACTGATTGTGTAGGAGTTGATATTATGTTAATCTTTAATTTAATCAAATGTTTTTGGAAGTCGGGATCTAATTAATAATTAGAGTTAAATCTTAAATTGCTCTATGAACTTACAATTGAGCTTCAATCTCGTTTTTTATTTTGTAATTGTCCTAAATTTGTCTATGAAACTTAACAAAAGTGATCAGCATTGTCCCTGAGGTATTTTCTAGCAAATATTCACAAATGAAGTGATAACGTATGTGGAGAGATGCCACGGTAGATAATTAACGGCTATATTACGTGGCACATACAAGTTTTTAATTTAATTTAGTCCCTATTATTAGTTTATAATCCTAATCTCAATTTGAGCTCCATAAACTCTCTTACACCATTAGAAGTCGTTTTCGTTCATTTCCTCCACCATTGTTAAAGGAGCTTCAAAAGATTGACGATGGGAGGTGGTAGCAACGTGGTTAGTAGCTTGAGCAACCGATTTTACGAGAAAAGCTGTGGGAAAAAAACGAGCAGAAGTAACTATGAACGACTTCTAGATAGGTGTGGGTGTGGTAGTCGACCCGTCCTCAAATGGTCAGGAACATATGCGAATCTATGGAGGCCATTTTTTGGTTATCCAAACTATAATATAAGTATGTTTTGTTAATTTAGATAGGCTAGCATTGTTACTTATTCAATATGTAATTTGTTCACTATGGTTCTTTAATGTGGTTGCAAATTGTTGGCAAGAGGTGGTGTGGTCCCTTTATCTTAGCTGATAAAATTTAGGATGAAGAAGTTAGTGGTAGAACAGATCCTGATTTTGAAATAAATGAATAGATGTTAAAATTTGTGTAGAAGATTGGAAACTTGGAATATGAAGTTAGGGTCCTAAAATTGACATTTTATTTGTTGGTGGTTGTTGTATCTGTACTAGTAATTGTTAATGGCTAATTTTGATTGAAAAATCCTAAATGTGAGAAATTGTATATCATACTTACACATGTAAACACATCAATACAATTATTTTTTGTGTTTTTTTTGTCAATGTTAGTCTAAAAATGTAATCCTAATCTATGGCACCAAGAGGAGAGAGAGGAGAGAGCGGCATACGACGGTGAACAGTGGCGAAGATTGAAGAGTGAGAAAATGATGGAGAGGGAAAGAACCGAGAGAAAGGTGATTAGGGATTTAGTCATTTAGGGTTACATGTTACTAGATTAACCTTACTTTTTGGGGCCAAAACCACGTCATTTATTGCCAAAACTAGCACCCAAAGCAAACTCTCAAACTCACGATTTTGACCAAGTTTACACGAGTCCACTCGAGTCTACCCGAGTCTATTCAAAAATAATTTTTTGTCCGAATTAACTCGATTCTACGACCTAAACTCGTAAACTTGTCGAGTTTATGAGTTAACTCGCGATTTTGACAATAATGGATTTAATTACTCTGTCGGTCCCTATAGTTCCACTGAATTTTCAATTAGATCCTTATACTTTTTTCTTTTCAATTGGGTCCCTATACCATATCAGATTTTGTAATTAAGTCCCTACCATGACAAATACGTTAGAATTAATAGAATATTCTATTAAAATATACAGAAGATTCAATTAAGTGTTAGGTATATTTGTTTTGCTTAACGAAATATTCCGTTAATTCTAATATTTTTGTCATGGTAGGACTTAAATACAAAATCTGATATAGTATAGGGAACCAATCGAAAAGAAAAAAAAATATAGGGACGACCTAACTGAAAATTCAGTAAAATTATAGGGACTGATAGAAAAATAAACCTTCTACATACCATCAAAAAAATATAACATGCTACATAGAATATATAAAAGGCAAATCTCTGATACCAAAACATAGAGGTCATAGCACAAACTTAATAACATATATGTGGAAGTTATGAATACAAAAGAAGAATAATTAAGGTATAGTGTTAATTTGCTTAGTGTTAAATTTTCACCATAAGGCGTAGTTCTCCAAATCAAGCACCTTCTCTAAAAACAAGAAATGATTCATCGTCATCAAAATCACCCAGCTCATCCTCTGACTTAGGAGGTGTCTTCATTTTCTTTGAATGCCATGAATCTGTCCCATCCGAATCATCATGGTATTCATCATAAGCATCATAAACCTGAATATTAGGATTAGTCTCTTTCACAATCCCAAAGAATAGTTCATCATCATCACCTGAATCATCATCCTCAATCATCAATCCATCATCCTCTTGCAAGTGTTTCCTTCCTCAATTTACTTAACCTATCTTTTTGTCTGTGTTTTCTCTTAAGCTCCCTTCTTTTTGCTATTAATATTTTGTTGGCAACATGTTCATCACTTGAACTATCCTCTGCTCCCGATATATATGCACTATCCTCTGCACTTTCATAACTGTCCGAAGAATTAGAATCTGATAATACAATTGTCTTAGGTTCCTTTCTCTTCCCCTTCATTGTATTTCTTGTGACAACTCTTTTAGCAGATGCTCTTGTTATATACCTCTTGGCCACTATTGTTCTAACACTCCTTTTCTTTATATTATTTTTTGATGATAATCCCTTCTTCTTTACCACTTTATCAATAGGCATAGGTTTATTTTTGGAGCTACCTTTGGGTTGAGACACTCTAACCAGTTGTGAATTGGTCATTGGTTTTGGAGTAGATTTGGCAACAAGGTCTGAATCGGTTGTTGGAGGGAGTTCTTGAGTAGGATTATTAATTGTGTAGGGTGGAGTACAGATAGAATTGCTAGTTGGGATGGGTGGAGTGTGGGTTGAAATCTGGGTGGAGATGAGGTTGTTTCTAGGTGTTGGATTTTCAATAGCTTGAGATTGGTTTAAAAATGAGTTAGGAATTGGAGTAGGAGACATGGCCCTAGAGATTAATCCTGTTTTTAGTTAGACTGGATGAGTAGAGACTTCAATCACCATCTCCTTGTCTTTTTTAGATAATGGTTCTTTTAAATACTATAGTAGAAAGACTCCATACTCATAATACACATGCACCAATCCATTATTTCTTTTAGCATGGAAGGACATCTTCAGGAGTTTGCCATTAGTATTGAGTTTCTTAAAACGGTTTCTAATGGTCTGTTGGGAATTAGCCACCAATAACGTTCTACTTTAAAATTATTTTTTATATTTTTAAAATTTTTTTAATATAATTAATAGTCAAATTCTAAATAATAGAAATTAAATAGGAATAATTTTATTAAAAATCAAGAGTATGTACAGTAAATATATTCATTATATATAATATTTTTTCAATAAATTAGTTTATATTTTTTGATTATTTTAAAATATTATTTATTATATATAATTTTAAAAATAAAATATTTTATTATTTATCATCTTAAAAATTCAATAAATATATATGTTATATATTATATTTTTTAATAAATTAGTTCAAATTTATTTTAATTATTTTTAAAAATATTTTTTATTATATAATTTAAAAAGTAAGATATTTGATTACTTACCATCTTGAAAAGTCAGTAAATATATCTGTTATATATAATAATATATATTTTTTTTAAAAATTAGTTGAAAACTTTTTTCTAATTTTTTTAAATATTCTTTATTAGATAATTTAAAAAATAAAATATTTTGTTGTGCTGCAATACTTCTAGGCTTCAAGGTGGAATAGGAAGATCTCTATCCAGAGCAACTTTCCTATTTCTAAGGTCTATGTCGACTTGGAGATAAAAAACATACTCGGTATCAGAAGCAAGTTAGTACCAGTTCTTACACGTTTTGTTGTTACTAACGATTCACACCTCTATTTTAATGCGTGAGCATCTTATACCCTTTTTCTAGTTGTTTCTATATTGTTTTTAGTTAAATTTTATTAAGTTTTATTATGTTTTAGTGCAAAATCCATCTTTCGATGCTATTTTGAGTTTTTCGTGTGTTTTTATGGTTTTAGGTGAAATTTAGAGCAGTTTAGAGAAGTCTGGAGCTAGAAACGAAAAAGCTGTCAGCTCCCCCTTAGGCGCTTGATGTGTGGGAATTGCACTGGTTCGAAATTTCTCAATAGAAAAATAAGTATTTCGTTGCAAGTATAGACCAAACCGGCAGTCAACTCCCACAATCAAAGTTTAATTCAAGAGATTTGTCAAAATCTAAAACGAATAAAAGCCGGGAGTTTGAAATCTCGGGTCGTCTCCCTCGGACTATGGAATTAAGATATCACACTCTTGGTTGTGAGAAAAAGGGGGTTTTCTTAATCAAGGAACAAAAGATTAAAAGAACTAAGAAATAAAAGAACTAACAAATGATCAAAAAAGAAATTAATGTAATTTAGAGGAAACAAGATCAAAACTAGTGAAAATGCGATAAATGCATAAAAGAGCCTTGACTTGGGAATGAGAATTAAGGAATCTTATCATCGTCATAACCACAACTATGGCAATTGTGATGAGTTAATCTCACTTCGTCAACCCCTAACATCGAGGAATAAGTCAAGCAAGCATAATTGACCTTAATCCATAAGTCCTAACTAACTTACTAATTGACATTAGTAAAAAGCTAGCGTCAATGGAAATAAGAGCCAACTAACAACCCAAGAATTACCCCTAAATGTCAGACATTATGACTCTAGTATCCTTGGAACTTATTTTCCAAGCTAAGGTATGGAAATCTACTTAAAATCCATAATAGGCATTTTCACAAACACTTGGTGGGTATAAAAGCAAAACATAAGAAATTGCAAAGAAAAATGAAAACTATAACCAAACTATTCACAATATCGATAATATAAACTCAATCAAGCAAGTATAAATCATAAAATATTAAATTCATCAATCAAAACTTCAAGAAATCAAAATTGTATATATTAACAAAATAACTTGAACCATAAGACAAAGTAGCAAAAGTAGTGTAATTAAAGAGAAGATTAAAGAGTACTTACAATAAAGATGAGCAAAATTGGTGTGGAAAATCGTGATCGCTCATTCCTTGGTAACGGCGCTAAAAACTTGATACGCACGTCCATAATCTTAATTCTCTATCACAACTTCGCACAACTAACCAGCAAGTGCACTGGGTCGTCCAAGTAATAAACCTTACGTGAGTAAGGGTCGATCCCACGGAGATTGTCGGCTTGAAGCAAGCTATGGTCACCTTGTAAATCTCAGTCAGGCAGACTCAAATGGTTATAGTGAATTGATAATTAAAATATAAAATATGATAGAAATACTTATGTAATTCATTGGTGAGAATTTCAGATAAGCGTATGGAGATGCTTTTGTTCCTTCTGAAATCCTGCTTTCCTACTGTCTTCATCCAATCCTTCCTACTCCTTTCCATGGCAAGCTTTATGTAGGGCATCACCGTTGTCAATGGCTACTTCCCGTCCTCTCAGTGAAAATGGTCTAAGATGCGCTGTCACCGCACGGCTAATCATGTGTCGGTTCTCGATCATACTGGAATAGGATTCAGTAATCCTTTTGCGTCTGTCACTACGCCCAGCACTTGCGAGTCTGAAGCTCGTCACAGCCATCCCTTCCCAGATCCTACTCGGAATACCACAGACAAGGTTTAGACTTTCCGGATCTCAAGAATGGCCACCAATAATTCTAGCCTATACCATGAAGACTCTGATCGTAAATCAGGAGGCTAAGAGATACACATTCAAGCTTGTTTGCATGTAGAACGGAAGTGTTTGTCAGGCACGCGTTCATAAGTGAGAATGATGATGAGTGTCACATAATCATCACATTCATCATGTTCTTGTGTGCGAATGAATATCTTAGAGAAGAAATAGGCTTGAATTGAATAGAAAAATAATAGTAGTTTGCATTAATTCATGAGGAACAGCAGAGCTCCACACCTTAATCTATGGTGTGTAGAAACTCTACCGTTGAAAATACATAAGTGATAATGGTCCAGGCATGGCCGAATGGCCAGCCTCCCAAGTCTAAGGAAAAATTTTCCAACGATCTAAAAATGATCCAAAGATGATCTAAATACAATAGTAAAAAGTCCTATTTATACTAGACTAGTTACTAGGGTTTACAGAAATGAGTAAATGATGCAGAAATCCACTTCCGGGGCCCACTTGGTGTGTGCTTGGGCTGAGAATTGAAGCTTTCACGTGTAGAGGTCTTCCTTGGAGTTGAACGCCAGTTTGTAACTTGTTTCTGGTGTTTAACTCTGCTTTGCAACCTGTTTCTGGTGTTTAACTCAAGAATAGGGCAGGGAACTGGCATTGAATGCCAGTTTGTGTCATCTAAACTCGGGTGAAGTATGGACTATTATATATTGCTGGAAAGTCCTGGATGTCTACTTTCCAACGCAATTGAGAGCGCGCAATTTGGACTCCTATAGCTCCAGAAAATTAACTTTGAGTGCAGGGAGGTCAGAATCCAACAGCATCTGCAGTCCTTCTTCAACCTCTGAATCTGATTTTTGCTCAAGTCCCTCAATTTCAGCCAGAAATTACCTGAAATCACAGAAAAATACACAAACTTATAGTAAAGTTCAGAAATGTGAATTTTATTTAAAAACTAATAAAATTATACTAAAAACTAACTAAATCATACTAAAAACTATGTAAAAACAATGCCAAAAAGCGTATAAATTATCGGCTCATCATAACACCAAACTTAAATTGTTGCTTGTCCCCAATCAACTGAAAATCAAATAGGATAAAAAGAAGGGAATATACTATAAACTCTAAAATATCAATGAAACTTAGCTCCAATCAGATGAGCGGGACTAGTAGCTTTTTGCCTCTTAAATAGTTTTGGCATCTCACTCTATCCATTGAAGTTCAGAATGATTGGCTTCTATAGGAACTTAGAATTTAGATAGTGTTATTGATTCTCCTAGTTCAGTATGTTGATTCTTGAACACAACTACTTTATGAGTCTTGGCCGTGGCCCTAAGCACTTTGTTTTCCAGTATTACCACCGGATACATAAATGGCACAGACACATAATTGGGTGAACCTTTTTAGATTGTGACTCAGCTTTGCTAAAGTCCCCAATTAGAGGTGTCCAGGGTTCTTAAGCACACTCTTTTTTTTTTGCTTTGGACCTTGACTTTAACCGCTCAGTCTCAAGTTTTCACTTGACACCTTCACGCCACAAGCACATGGTTAAGGACAGCTTGGTTTAGCCGCTTAGGCCAGGATTTTATTCCTTTAGGCCCTCCTATCCACTGATGCTCAAAGCCTTGGATCCTTTTTATTACCCATGCCTTTTGGTTTTAAGGGCTATTGGCTTTTTGCTCTTGCCTTTTGATTTTAAGAGCTTTTGGCTTTTTCTGCTTGCTTTTTCTTTTTCTTTCTCTTTTTTTTGCTATTTTTTTTCACATTTTTTCCGCAAGCTTTTGTATTCACTGCTTTTTCTTGCTTCAAGAATCAATTTTATGATTTTTCAGATTATCAATAACATTTCTCCTTTTTCATCATTCTTTCAAGAGCCAACATATTTAACATTCATAAACCACAATATCAAAAGACATATGCACTGTTCAAGCATTCATTCAGAAAACAAAAAGTATTGTCACCACATCAAAATAATTAAACTAGTTTCAAAGATGAATTCGAAACCATGTACTTCTTGTTCTTTTGTTTTTAGAACAGTTTTTATTTAAGAGAGGTGATGGATTCATAGGACATTTATAGCTTTAAGACATAGACACTTAAACACTAATGATCATATAGTAAAGACACAAACATAAATAAAACATAAGGCTCAAAAATTGAAAAACAGGAAAATAAGAACAAGGAGATCAAGGAACGGGTCCACCTTAGTGAGGGTGGCGTCTTCCTCTTCTTGAAGAACCAATGGTGCTCTTGAGCTCCTCTATGTCTCTTTCTTGCCTTTGTTGCTCCTCCCTCATAGCTCTTTGATCTTCTCTAATTTCATGGAGGATGATGGAGTACTCTTGGTGCTCCATCCTTAGTTGTCCCATGTTGAAGCTTAATTCTCCTAGGGAGGTGTTGATTTGCTCCCAATAATTCTGTGGAGGAAAGTGCATCCCCTGAGGTATCTCAAGGATTTCATGGTGAGGAATTTCCTCATGTTCTTGTTGAGGTCCATGATCTCTTGTTTGCTCCATTCTTTTCTTAGTGATGGGCTTATCCTCATCAATGAGGATGTCTCCCTCTATGTCAATTCCAGCCGAATTACAGAGGTGACAAATGAGGTAAGGAAAGGCTAACCTTGCCAAAGTGGAAGACTTGTCAGCCACCTTATAGAGTTCTTGAGGTATAATCTCATGAAATTCCACTTCCTCCCCAATCATGATACTATGGATCATGATGGCCCGGAATTGAAAAACAATTGCCTTCCCTTTCCTCTTTCTTGAGGTTTCTCTGGCCTTAGGTGCCATTAATGGTTATGGAAAAACAAAAAGCAATGCTTTTACCACACCAAACTTAAAATGTTTGCTCGTCCCCGAGCAAAAGAAGAAAGAAAGAAGGAGAAGAAGAAGAAAAATGGAGGAGAGGGAGAGAGGTGTGTATTCGGCCAAGGGGAAGAAGAAAGGGTTGTGTTGTGTGAAAATGAAGAAGGAATGAGGGGTTTATATAGGAGTGGGGAAAGGTTTAGGGTTCGGCCATTAGGGTTGGGTTTGGGAGGGAAAAGAGTTTGAATTTTGGAGGTAGGTGGGGTTTTTTGGGAAGAGAAGATGGATGTAAGTGGTGAAGAGGTGATGGGGAAGAGTGATTGAGGTGATTGGTGAAGGGTATTTAGGGAAGAGAGTTATGAAAAGGTGTGAAGAGGTGGGAAGAAAAGGTGGTGATCCTGTGGGGTCAAGGACTTAACATCCCTGCTCCAATTAGGCGTGTAAAACGCCCTTAGAATGCATGTCTGGCGTTAAACGCCAGCTTGCTGCTTGTTTTTGGCGTTTAACGCTAATTCCATGCTCTGTTCTGGCGTTAAACGCCAGTCTAGTGCTTGTTTCTGGCGTTTAACGCCAGCTTGATGCTTCTTTCTGGCGTTAAACGCCAGTTTGATGCTTCTTACTGGCGTTTAAACGCCAGTAAGCTCTTCCTCCAGGGTGAGCTGTTTTTAATGCTGTTTTTCATTCTATTTATGATTTTTCAGTAGTTTTTGTGACTTCACATGATCATCAACCTAAAGAAAACAGAAAATAGCAATGGAAAATAAATAGATATAATTAAATAACATTGGGTTGCCTCCCAACAAGCGCTTCTTTAATGTCAATAGCTTGACAGTGAGCTCTCATGGAGCCTCACAGATGTTCAGAGCATTGTGTTGGGACCTCCCAACACCAAACTTAGAGTTTGAATATGGGGGTTCAACACCAAACTTAGAGTTTGGTTGTGGCCTCCTAACACCAAACTTAGAGTTTGACTGTGGGGGCTTTGGTTGACTTTGTGATGAGCGGATAATTTATACGCTTTTTGACATTATTTTTAGTATGTTTTCAGTAAGATTTAGTTAGTTTTCATTATATTTTTATTATTTTTTAATTAAAAATCACATTTCTGGACTTTACTATGAGTTTGTGTGTTTTTCTGTGATTTCAGGTATTTTCTGGCTGAAATTGAGGGACTTAAGCAAAAATCTGATTCAGGCTGAAAAAGGACTGCTGATGCTGTTGGATTCTGACCTCCCTGCACTCAAAGTGGATTTTCTGGAGCTACAAAACTCCACATGGCGCGCTCTCAATTGCGTTGCAAAGTAGACATTCAGGGCTTTCCAGCAATATATAATAGTCCATACTTTGAATAAGGATAGACGATGAAAACTGGCGTTCAACGCCAGTTCCATGCTGCATTCTGGAGTTAAACGCCAGAAACAGGTTGCAAAGTGGAGTTAAACACCAGAAACAGGTTACAAACTGGCGTTCAACTCCAAGAAAAGCCTCAACATGTGTAAAGCTCAATGGTCAACCCAAGCACACACCAAGTGGGCCCCAGAAGTAGATTTCTGCATCATTTACTCAATTCTGCAAACCCTAGTAACTAGTTTAGTATAAATAGGACTTTTTACTATTATGTTTATATTCTTTTAGGGAACATCTTTGATTAGTTTTTATGCTATCTTAGACTTTTGTGAGGGCTGGCCATTCGGCCATGCCTGAACAGTTATCACTTGTGTATTTTCAACGGTAGAGTTTCTACACACCATAGATTAAGGTGTGGAGCTCTGTTGTTCCTCAAAGATTAATGCAAAGTACCATTGTTTTTCTATTCAATTCAACTTATTCCGCTTCTAAGATATTCATTCGCACTTCAATATGATGGATGTGATGATCGTGACAGTCATCATTATTCTCAACTTATGAACGCGTGCCTGACAACCACTTCAGTTCTACCTTAGATTGAATGGATATCTCTTGGATATCTAATACAAGGGACCGAGTCCGAGTTATTAGTGTCTTCGTGGTATAAGTTAGAACTCATGGACGGCCATTCTTGAGAATCCGGAAAGTCTAAACCTTGTCTGTGGTATTCCGAGTAGGATTCAGGGATTGAATGACTGTGACGAGCTTCAAACTCGCGAGTGCTGGGCGTAGTGACAGACGCAAAAGGATCAATGGATCCTATTCCAGTATGATCGAGAACCGACAGATGATTAGCCATGTAGTGACAGCGCATTGGACCATTTTCACTGAGAGGACAGGTGGCCATTGACAACGGTGATACCTAACATACAGCTTGCCATGGAAAGGAGTAGGAAGGATTGGATGAAGACAGCAGGAAAGCAGAGGTTCAGAGGGACGAAAGCATCTCTATACGCTTATCTGAAATTCTCACCAATGAATTACATGAGTACCACTATCCTGTTTTATATTTTATTTATCTTTTTATTATCAATTCACCATAACCATTTGAATTCGCCTGACTGAGATTTACAAGGTGACCATAGCTTGCTTCAAGCCGACAATCTCCATGGGATCGACCCTTACTCACGTAAGGTTTATTACTTGGACAACCCAGTGCACTTGCTGGTTAGTTGTACGAAGTTGTGAAACAGAATTAAGAACATGAACGTGCGTATTGAGTTTTTAGCGCCGTTACCAAGGAAGGAATGATCACAATTTCGCACACCAAGTTTTTGGCGCCGTTGCCGGGGATTGTTCGAGTTTGGACAACTGACGGTTCATCTTGTTGCTCAGATTAGGTAATTTTATTTTAATTTTAAGCTTTTTGTTTTTTGTTATTCTTAATTTCGAAAAAAAAATTATTTTCAAAAATATATTTTTCTTCAGAATTTTTAAGAATGAATTCTAGAGTTTCATGAAGCATGTTGAAGCCTGGCTGGCTGTAAAGCCATGTCTAAATTCTTTTGGACTGAGGCTTCCTCCTCACATGCTTGAATTATGTATGCTGAAGCTTGGCTGGCCATTGGCCATGTCTAGTGTTTTGGACTGGAGCTTTCACTGAAAGCTTGGCTGGCTAGTAAGCCATGTCTAATTCCTGGACTGGAGCTTTAGACTAATAATGCAAGATTCCTGGAATTCCTATTAAAAATTTTGAAATCCTTATTATGATTTTTCCAAAATATTTTCGAAAAATACCAAAAAATTAATAAAATCATAAAATCAAAAATAATTTGATGTTTCTTGTTTGAGTCTTGTGTTAGTTTTTAAGTTTGGTGTCAATTGCATGTTTATCTCTTTCTTGCATTTTTCGAAAATCCATGCATTGCATTCTTCATGATCTTCAAGTTGTTCTTGGTAAGTCTTCTTGTTTGATCTTTAAAATTTCTTGTTTGGTGTATTTTCTTGTTTCTCATATGCATTTTTGAATTATTAATGTCTCAACATTGAAAATTTCTAAGTTTGGTGTCTTGCATGTTTTTCTTTTCTTAAAAATTTTCAGAAATAAGTTCTTGGTGTTCATCTTGACATTCAAAGTGTTCTTGGTGTTCATCTTGACACTCATAGTGTTCTTGCATGCATCTTTTATTTTAATCCAAAAATTTTTATGTTTTGCATCAATTTTATGTTTTTCTCTTTCTTCATTAAAATTCAAAAATCAAAAAAATATCTTTCCCTTTTTCACTCATAAATTTTCGAAAATTTGAGTTGAATTTTTCAAAAATTTTTAAAATTTAGTTGTTTCTTATGAGTCAAATAAAATTTTCAATTTTCAATTTTATCTTTTTCAAATCTTTTTCAATTTTCTTCTTAATATTTTCAAAAATTTCAAAATTTATTTTCAAAATCTTTTTCTTATTTTGTTTCATAATTTCAAATCCTTAGTAATAATTAATGTGATTGATTCAAAAATTTTAAGTTTGTTACTTGCCTAGTACGAAAGATTCAATCTTTAAACTCTAGAATTATATCTTTTTAGTTTCTTGTTAGTCAAGTAATCAACTTTAGTTTTCAAAATCAAATCTTTTTAAATTTCTATTTCAAATATTTTTCAAAATAAATTTCAATCACATATTTTTCAAAATTAATTTCAAAACCTTTTCTAACTTCTTATCTTTTCAAAAATTGATTTTCAAATCTCTTTCAATTAACTACTTGATTTTTTTTATTTTAAAAGTTTACTATTTCAATCATATCTTTTTCAAAAATAATTTTCAAATCTTTTTCAATCAATCTTATCTTTTTGTTTCAATTATATCTTTTTCAAAACTACTTAACTAACTCTCTCTTTCTAATTTTCGAAAATACCTTCCCTCTTTTTCAAAATTCCTCTTTAATTAACTAATTGTTTTAAACTTTAATTTAATTTAATTTCATTTTTCTTTTTAAATTTTCAAATTTCAATTTTAATTTTAAATTAAAAAACAAAAATATTTTTCTTTTCTTTTTATTTAATTTTCGAAATTTCCTCTCTCTCATCTCCTTCTATTTATTCATCCATTAACACTTCTATCCTCACCCTTGTGTTTGGATTCTCATCTTTTCCTTCTTCTATTCTTACTTTCTTCTACTCACATAAAGGAATCTCTATACTGTGACATAGAGGATTCTATATTTTCTTTTCTGCTTTTTTCTTCTTTTTCATATGAGCAGGAACAAGGATAAGAACATTCTTGTTGAAGCTGATCCTGAACCTGAAAAGACTCTGAAGAGGAAGCTAAGGGAAGCTAAAGCACAACTCTCTGGAGAAAATCTGACAGAAATTTTCGAAAAAGAAGAAGATATGGCCAAAAATAATAACAATGCAAGGAGGATGCTTGGTGACTTCACTGCACCTAATTCCAATTTACATGGAAGAAGCATCTCAATCCCTGCCATTGGAGCAAACAATTTTGAGCTTAAACCTCAATTAGTTTCTCTGATGCAACAGAACTGCAAGTTTCATGGACTTCCATCTGAAGATCCTTTTCAGTTCTTGACTGAATTCTTGCAGATCTGTGATACTGTTAAGACCAATGGGGTTGATCTCGAGGTCTACAGGCTTATGCTTTTCCCGTTTGCTATAAGAGACAGAGCTAGAGTATGGTTGGACTCTCAACCTAAAGATAGCCTGAACTCTTGGGATAAGCTGGTCACGGCTTTCTTAGCCAAGTTCTTTCCTCCTTAAAATCTTAGTAAGCTTAGTAAGCTTAGTAAGCTGGTCACGGTTTATGAAGGGATTCACCTTCTTTCTGTTTGAAGGTTTAAACATCCACTCTAAGCTTGCTCAGCTTTTGAGGAGGAAAGAACTTGGCTAAGAAAGCCGTGACCAGCTTATCCCAAGAGTTCATGCTATCTTTAGGTTGAGAGTCCAACCATATTCTAGCTCTGTCTCTTACAGCAAACGGGAAAAGCATAAGCCTGTAGACCTCGGGATCAACCCCATTAGTCTTAACAGTATCACAGATTTGCAAGAATTCAGTTAAGAACTGAAAAGGATCTTCTGATGGAAGTCCATGAAACTTGCAGTTCTGTTGCATCAGAGAAAGTAATTGAGGCTTTAGCTCAAAATTGTTTGCTCCAATGGCAGGGATTGAGATGCTTCTTCCATGTAAATTGGAATTGGGTGCAGTAAAGTCACCAGGCATCTTCCTTGCATTGTTATTATTTTCGGCTATGTCTCCTATTTTTTCGAAAATTTCTGTCAGATTTTCTCCAGAGAGTTGTACTTTAGCTTCCCTCAACTTCCTCTTCAGAGTCCTTTCAGGTTCAGGATCGGCTTCAACAAGAATGTTCTTATCCTTGTTCCTGCTCATATGAAAAAGAAGAAAACAGAAAAGAAGAGGAATCCTCTATGTCACAGTATAGAGATTCCTTTATGTGAGTAGTAGAAGAAGAGAAATTCAAACACAAAAAGAGGGAGAGGGTTCGAATTTTTAAGAAGAAGAGAAGTGTTAGTAGATAAATAAATAATTAGGAGGAGGTGAGAGAGAAGAATTTTCGAAAATAATTTAAAAGAAAAGAAAAATATTTTTGTTTTTAATTTAAAATTGAAATTAAAATTCAAAAATAAAAAAAAATGAAATTAAATTAAAAGTTAAAATAATTAGTTAATTAAAAAAGAATTTTGAAAAAGAAGAAGGTGATTTTCGAAAATTAGAGAGAGAATTAGTTAGGTAGTTTTGAAAAAGATATGATTGAAATAGTAAACTTTTAAAATCAAACAAAAAGTCAAGTAGTTAATTGAAAAAGATTTTAAAATCAATTTTTGAAAAGATAAGAAGTTAGAAAAGAAGTTAGAAAAGATTTTGAAATTGATTTTGAAAAAGATGTGATTGAAACTTATTTTGAAAAAAATTTGAAAAAGAAATTTAAAAAGATTTGATTTTTGAAAATTAAAGTTGATTACTTGACTAACAAGAAACTAAAAGATAGGATTTTAAAATTTAAAGATTGAACCTTTCTTAAGAGGCAAGTAAAAAACTTTAAAATTTTTGAATCAATCACATTAATTGTTAGCATTAATTTCGAAAATATGAAATAGAATTAAAAAAGATTTTGAAAATAAATTTTGAAAATTTTGAAATTATTAAAGAAAAATGAAAAAGATTTGATTTTTTTGAAAAAGATTTGAAAAAGATAGAATTTTTAAATTGAAAATTTGATTTGACTCATAAGAAACAACTAGATTTTAAAAATTTTTGAAAAAGACAATTCAGATTTTCGAATTTTATGAGAAGAACAAGGGAAAGATATTTTTTTTGATTTTTGAATTTTTAATGAAGAAAGAGAAAAACAACCAAAAGACTCAATGCATGAAAATTTTGGATCAAAACAAATGATGCATGCAAGAACACTTATGAATGTCAAGATGAACACCAAGAACACTTTGAATGTCAAGATGAACACCAAGAACTTATTTTTGAAAATTTTTAAGAAAAGAAAAACATGCAAGACACCAAATTTAGAATTTTTCAAACTTTAGACACTAACAAATTGAAAATGCATATGAAAAACAAGAAAAGACACAAAACATAAAAATGCAAAGATCAAACAAAACAAATCATCAAGAACAACTTGAAGATTTTGAAGAACAAGAAAGAGACTCAATGCATGTGTTCTTCGAAATTTTTTTTAAGAAATAAAAAAAAGATGCAATTGACACCAAACTTAAAAATTGACACTAGATTCAAACAAGAAACACAAAATTATTTTTGGCTTTATGATTTTATTAAAAAATATTTTTTTTCAAAAATTAAAAATAATAAAAACAAAAAGCTTAAAATTAAAATAAAATTACCTAATCTGAGCAACAAGATGAACCGTCAGTTGTCCAAACTCGAACAATCCCCGGCAACGGCGCCAAAAACTTGGTGTGGAAAATCGTGATCGTTCATTCCTTGGTAACGGCGCTAAAAACTTGATACGCACGTTCATAATCTTAATTCTCTGACACAACTTTGCACAACTAACCAGCAAGTGCACTGGGTCGTCCAAGTAATAAACCTTACGTGAGTAAGGGTCGATCCCACGGAGATTGTCGGCTTGAAGCAAGCTATGGTCACCTTGTAAATCTCAGTCAGGCGGATTCAAATGGTTATAGTGAATTGATAATTAAAATATAATTAAAATATAAAATAGGATAGAAATACTTATGTAATTCATTGGTGAGAATTTCAGATAAGCGTATGGAGATGCTTTTGTTCCTTCTGAAATCCTGCTTTCCTACTGTCTTCATCCAATCGTTCCTACTCCTTTCCATGGCAAGCTTTATGTAGGGCATCACCGTTGTCAATGACTACTTCCCGTCCTCTCAGTGAAAATGGTCCAAGATGCGCTGTCACCGCACGCCTAATCATCTGTCGGTTCTCGATCATACTGGAATAGGATTCAGTAATCCTTTTGCGTCTGTCACTACGCCTAGCACTTGCGAGTCTGAAGCTCGTCACAGCCATCCCTTCCCAGATCCTACTCGGAATACCACAGACAAGGTTTAGACTTTTCGTATCTCAAGAATGGCCACCAATAATTCTAGCCTATACCACGAAGACTCTGATCGTAAATCAGGAGGCTAAGAGATACACATTCAAGCTTGTTTGCATGTAGAACGGAAGTGTTTGTCAGGCACGCATTCATAAGTGAGAATGATGATGAGCGTCACATAATCATCACATTCATCATGTTCTTGTGTGCGAATGAATATCTTAGAGAAGAAATAGGCTTGAATTGAATAGAAAAATAATAGTAGTTTGCATTAATTCATGAGGAACAACAGAGCTCCACACCTTAATCTATGGTGTGTAGAAACTCTACCGTTGAAAATACATAAGTGATAATGGTCCAGGCATGGCCGAATGGCCAGCCTCCCAAGTCTAAGGAAAAATTTTCCAAAGATCTAAAAATGATCCAAAGATGATCTAAATACAATAGTAAAAAGTCCTATTTATTCTAAACTAGTTACTAAGGTTTACAGAAATGAGTAAATGATGCAGAAATCCACTTCCGGGGCCCACTTGGTGTGTGCTTGGGCTGAGATTGAAGCTTTCTCGTGTAGAGGTCTTCCTTGGAGTTGAACGCCAGTTTGTAACTTGTTTCTGGCGTTTAACTTTGCTTTGCAACCTGTTTCTGGTGTTTAACTCCAGAATAGGGCAGGGAACTGGCGTTGAATGCCAATTTGCGTCATCTAAACTTGGACAAAGTATGGACTATTATATATTGCTGGAAAGTCCTGGAGGTCTACTTTCCAATGCAATTGAGATCGCGCCATTTGGACTTCTGTAGCTCGGGAAAATCTACTTTGAGTGTAGGGAGGTCAGAATCCAACAACATCTGCAGTCCTTCTTCAACCTCTGAATCTGATTTTTGCTCAAGTCCCTCAATTTCAGCCAGAAATTATCTGAAATCACAGAAAAATACACAAACTCATAGTAAAGTCTAGAAATGTGAATTTTATTTAAAAACTAATAAAAATATACTAAAAACTAACTAAATCATACTAAAAATTATGTAAAAACAATGCCAAAAAGCGTATAAATTATCCGCTCATAAAAAATCCAAGACCAAAATTGAAACTATAAAATTCTACAATAAAAATTAAGTAAACCCAAAGAAAGAATTTTCTAAACTACACTACTCCTACTTCTAATGTGTTTTTCTATCTAAAAGTGAGCTCTCCTTTGATAAGGAATGAAGTCCCCCTAATATAGCACTTCAAATTAGCTTTAGCACATCCAAAATTGGGCCAAGAAGTCCCAAAAATCGTGAGCCACGTGCTTCATTAATGAAGTCACGCGCTGGGACTTGTGCGTATGCATAGATGTGTGCGTACGCACATTTGCTGATTTTTGCACTTATGCGTACGCACAGAAGGTTGTGCGTAGGCATACTTGACTGAGTGCTTCTCCTTTGTTTTCTTCATGAAATCTCCCATTTTGCATGATTCCTTCCACTTTTGCCTAGCCATTCTTGCCTAATTGACCTGAAATTACTTAACAAAATATATCACGGCATCGAATGGAATAAAAGTGGAATTAAATTGCTTAATTTAAGCACAAAAACACATGTTTTCACATTTAGGTTTAATCTAGAGAGAAATCACAAAAGTATGCTATTTTAGTGAATAAGTGTGAGTTTATGTGATGAAATCCATCCAATTCAAGCAAAAAATTATCATCAAATATGGACTCATCCATTTCCCCACACTTAAACAATATCATGTCCTCATGTTAAACACAAACAAGGAGAATGATCAAAGGGCAAACAGCTTATTAAATGCAACTATCTATATGCATGAAAGTATACTAAATACTATCTATATCTATCTATACTATATTTTACTATTGATTTGGTGAAAATAAATAATCAAATTTCCAATCAAGCATATAGACATATAAAGAAATAATTCAGTGCAATCAAAATCCAAAGAATTGATTCGAGTCTCAAAAGTGAAGCAACTTGTAAGAATACATAAGAAGAGGTGTGGAAACATAGAATTGAGTAATCGAACCCTCAATAGATGTGTATACACTCTAAATGCTCAGTGTTTAGGGTTTAATCACTCAATCTTCCTCTAATCATGCTTTCAAGGATTCGCTCTTCATCTAACAATCAACAAACATATAATGCATGAATGCATATATCATGAGGACTTCTTAGGGTTGTAATGGGGTTAGGGTTAAGGTGGGATAGATATGTCTAAGTGGACTAAGAGATTGAATTCTTGATTAGCTTAGGTATCCAACTCAACCTATATTACCCTAATAACAAGAATGCAACCTAACCTTCCATCATTTTCTTTCCCGCACAATCATGCATTGATTTTTCATTCAACTCTCATATGCATTCATTATTCATATTTTTTTTCTTTTCTTTGGGGAACTATTGTCCCTTTTGTTTTTCATTTCATTTTTTTCTATTTCTTTTTCTTTTTCTATGACAAATATATATGGTTAAAGTAAATTGATACATAAATGTGCACCCATTTTCCAAAATTTTCAATGAATATCCAAATTAAAATTTTCTCTACCAATGCTTCCCAAAATTTCTCCACACTTGAATAACACACACACACCTCAACCTAAGCTAATCAAGGATGCAAATCAAGGTACTTCATGGTTTTTTGCTTAAGGTTGTGATGTGGTAATGTTAGAAACAATGGGGTCAATAAAGCTCAAAGGGGTTAACAATGGTAGATATAAGGGTTAGGCTATATGGGTTAGTGAGCTTAAATTCAAAGATGGATTTAAACATACTCAATGCATTCAAACGTCAACTATTGAAAATAAAGAATCAAGCAAAACCAAGATCACAATCATAGAAAGAGTATAGGCATACAATGAACAAAAATTGTGGTAAAAATGTGTAACCACTCATTAAAAACTCAACAACTCATAAGATATTTTGTTCTATCTCTCTTCTATGTTCCACAAAAATAGCTCAAGCAAGTTTGAAAATGATTTTTCAAATCAATTCAATAGAACACCCTAAAACAAAATTCTTGAAAATCTTTGTTGTTCTTCACAAAAATTATTTCCTATATATGTGTATATGTTGTGACGGATGCAAATTCAAAAATTTTCTAGTTCTTTTCCTAATTTTTAACATGCAAAAACCATTATGAACAATTAGGACAAAATTGAACTAGGCACTATGCTAGCTATTCACATCATCCAATCACATACTATATATATATATATATCAAAATGAAAATGCAACACTAGAAATAAGCTGGAAGCAAACTAACATATATACAAACGACCAAAATAAGAGTATATAGTGCATAAGTCAAAGTACTATAAATATCCACAAAAAGCATAATAAGAACTAAAATAAACTAGATAAAAAAAGTGTTTATGAGAGAATTTTACACCCAAAAAGTAACGAATCCTCCCCACACTTAAGCATTGCACGGTCCTCCATACCAAAAAATGATATGGGGACGAACGGCTCTATGAGTCTGCACCGTCTGGAGGTGGTGGGTGTAGTGATGGATGGTACACAATAAGATCTCAGATCGGCTCTAAAATAACCTTTCCAGTTGCTTCCTCAGCTGCCTCCTCCTGTGCTGCCGGCTCAGACTCAAGTTCGGGCTCGGGCTAAGGTGTGTGTGCAAGAGGTGGTCCAAGGTCTCGTCCGTCAAGCCTTGCTGCTACCCACTGAAAACGACGTTCTCTACGATGCTCGGGGCGGCGGAGCTCCTGGAGAATATCCTGAACCAACTCATAGATGGGTCGTACTGCGGGTGGAGGTGCTGAAGGCGCTGGTGGTGCTGATGATGATGACGGCTCCGTAGTCTTCCTTTTATTCTATGCCGGCTCCTCCCATTCCCCGAATGGCAAAAACGGGTGGCCACTTGAAAGGCTAGACATCCGATCATCCGGTCTCCGCTCTACCCCAAATGCCATAACTAATCTCATAATCATCGATGGGAAGGGAATGTTGAACTTCTATTTTTTGTTCACCTTCCACATCGATTTCATGATCAGGAGTAAAACAGAAATCTTCTTACCCTCCAAGATGGCCCAAAGAAGCACCGTCACTCGGACTCTGATATACATGGCATGCGTACTCGGTAGTATGTAGTTGGCAATGATTTACTGCCAAATCCTTACCTCAGCGTGAAGATTAGAGCACACAATACTTATGAGAACCTGCTTTTCTCCTGAGCTGTACTCCCATTTGGCCTCAGGAAGCTAATCTTCTTTAGGACGGTGTCCAGTGAAATGTTGCCCTTAATTATAGCCGCCGCTATCTTTGGATAAGTATCACGGCTTGGCGGAATATGCGGAAGCTGGATGAGAGCCTCAAATGCATGAATTGAGGTGTCTAACTGTACCTCTTGGAGAAAAACAATATCGGCGTCCGCCCTCACTAGATTCCCATAGAACTCTTTCACCAGGTGTTCATTTATCTCCACTGAATCAAATTATATGAACTTCCACTGGAAATAATCAAGCCGGCTATGTAATCATCCTGATATTTCTCTGGCACATACAATTTCCTTTTGTAGTGGAAGGCCTTCTTTTTCAGCTTCTTGTATTGTTCTTGGGATTCTTTATTTACAAAAGTGTCTGGCTGATTGCTCGGACGAACAGTCCTTGCCTTTATGACACATCTTGAAAAAGAAAGAACAGAATACAATTCAGAAGGACAGGTAATTGGTACAACAAAGCGGAAGAAGGATGAATTAAAATACTAAATTTAGAGCTAAGAAAGGAAAGAAACGCTTAATTGAGGAAAATAGGTTGAAAAGTGTAATATGCTCAATAGAAAGTAGGGTTTTCCACAATTAAGAGGCCTAAGTAGTGAATAAAAGAATGAATAAATGCACTTGAAGTGCAGACAACTTAGAACAAAGCAATTTAGAGTGAATAGAGTTCCCAACTCTTGGTTATTGCAATTGTGCCACGAATTTGCAAGATTTGATCAAAATTAGTACAAAGACAATAACCAATGCAATATCAGAGTAGCCTACTTATTCATGTCAAAAGTGAAAAATAATCATTTAAACAAAGCCCTTGTTCACAAAGCAATAAAATTAATGAAAATCAATTTTAATTGCTCAAAAACATCAAAGAACAAGCGATTATGTATGTGATCATTTATGTTCAAAACCTCCATGAACAGGCAATTTCATTCAATTCACTTAACTAACATGATATGCACTTCTGAAATTGCACCAAAAAAATTATCAAAGTTGAGATTTAAAACCAATTTGGTGTTTACACAAGAATAATAAACAAGTGCATAATAGAATTCAAACTTAAACATTATCAAAAATCACATAAAACTGCACAAGTCTACATTATAACGCCTAAGGAAGATAGAATTTAAAACATATGCTGGCCAAACATAGGAATTAAACAAAAAATTATCACTCAGGAATTTCATCGAACATGTGTTGTGCATATTATGTAAACAGAGATTTTAGTTCAGTTTAAGAAGCAATCAACCCAAAAAAGACCAACCAGCAACAAATTGTAATCTAGAAAATAGAAATTAACTAACCTAAGCCTAATCCAAATGCAAAAATTAGAATTAAAAGCAAGTGCAATAAATAAAAGAAAGAAGACAGGGATGCAAGGGAAGGGATGAAACATGCGTTGGTGAGATCAGAAGAATGGGAAGAGAGGGGGCAGTGGTGTCGTAGCGGCACATAACTTTGCCACTGTTGGGTCGTAACGGAGCTACTTGTTAGAGCTATGGAGCGCGAGCTGGGGTTGGCGCGGAGAACATGGCAGCACACAACGATATGAATAAATGGAGAAAGAGGAAAGAAAGAGAAGAAAGAAGGTAGAGGGGAGTAGGCGAAGGTGGTCGCCGGTGGTGGTGGTGTTGGACGCAGTCGGGGCTGGGTTGTGGTCTGAGGGTGAGAGAATGAAGTAGAAGAGAAGGGGGTTTGGAAGCTGTTGAGGTGCGATATGTTCCCCTTTCGAATTAACGTTCGAAAAGCACTTTGTGCGTACGCACAACATAGTGTGCATATGCACACTAGGGAAAACAAAGGGGTTCTTCCTACCCACAATGATGTGCAAGCTCCCAGCAGAGAGGGTGTTATAGAGTGTGTGTACGCACAAGGTTGTGTGCATGCACAGAAGGTTTTTTTTAGAAGAGGACGGAGTGTGCGTATGCACCTTGTTGTGCGTACGCATAGAAGGGTAAAGGGATGGGTTGCAGACGCACAAGCATGTGCTAACGCTTCCACCAGAAGGGGTGATAGGGGTGTGCGTACGTAGAAAGCTGTGCATACGCATAATGCTCTATTTTTGCCAAAATTTTAATGCCTCTATGACAACAAACATGACATCCAAAATAGTTTTTTCAAGCTCCAAAACACATTAAAACCCCAAAACACATTATTCCATTAAAAACACTAAATTAACACCAAAATCCAACTAAACTAAACTAAGCAAGATAAGTAATTATTCAAGGAACAAAAGGCAAAAAAAGGATAAGAGTTAGAAGGATATTACCATGGTGGGGTGTCTCCCACCTAACACTTCGGTTTAAAGTTCTTAAGTTGGACTTTTTGAGTGAAGCGTTTGTCAAGGTGGCTTATGCTTCCACTCATCTTTGAGTCGCCACCTATGTTCGCTCTTCCAAAATTCTCTGGGATCCCATACTCTAGTTTTTCGGTCATCCTCTTGATGATCTTCACTTTTGCACTCGGATGAATGACCTCTTAAATCACCATTGGGACACTTGAACACTCCCCGGAATCCATTCAATTGAATCTTACACCATATTTGAATTCCAAATGTTGAATTGGCTTCTTTGATGGGCTTTGAACCTCTTTGCCAATTGACATTCCTCTTTTCACCAAAATAACTTAATAATTTTATAAATAATATAATTAAATTATATTATAATTATCATAAAATTTGATGACTATATGGTCCAAAATAACTTAATAAACATATGCAATTAAAAAAATTCAATAAATAAATCCGATATATATAATTTTTTTTTTAAAAAATTGTTCAAAATTTTTGTCTTAATTATTTTTCTTAAATATTTTTTATTATATATAATTTATAAAATAAAATAGTTTTTTACTTAGATTAATTTTAAATTTATTATTAGTACCATATTTATATATATAAAAAAGTTAATTAATAGACACAACAAAAATGTATATATTTTTTTTTGCTATTTTAAAACTTGAATCAAAGACTATATATTAACAAAAAGAATTAATTATTTATTATCTTACTACTATACATATTCAATAGAAAAATTGAATTAACAAAGACAATAAGTAAAAACATCCGTGGTCTTAATAAATATTTACTAGAATCATCTATATTAATACAATAGAAACATGCAGGGTAATATATGTCTTACTCTGTCCTATTTAAACATATATTTTCAATTAGTAATTTACATTGGGAATCATATAGGTTTGAAGAATTATTAAAACAAAAAAATCAAGAAGGAGGCTCCGCCTTTAGAACACAAATAAGTTATTAAATTTTACTATTTAAAAAAGGGTATCATATTCAAAATGCTTTGACAACAGTTGTATAAATACATCTGTTGTCACTACTAGAAAACTAGTTATTACAGACAGATATTTCCGACGGATTTTATCCCACGAAAATATTGAAGGAATTTTAGAGGAATTTTTTGTCGGAAAACCAAAAAAATGGATTAGCATAAATTACAGACGGAAAAAATAATCCGTCGATAATTCCGTCGGAAAAATTAATTTTTTCCGTGAAAAATGGTTACAGACAGAAAAATTAAGTAGATAAAACGATGCATTTTATTAAATTATTACAGGCAGAAAATCCGTCTGTAATTTAAATTTTCCGTCGATAAATATTACGGTAACCCTAATTTTATCACCACCCATTCACACTCCATTCACACTCCACACAAATCAAATGTCTCTCCGTCACCGAGTTACTTCTTCTCTCCATCGCACCAGCTTCTTCCACCGCTGTCGCCGCTGCTCGCGTCACAGGATCTCTCTCTGTCATCCCTCGCGTCACACGGGCTCCCTCCGCCGCCGCTCTCGTCACGTCTGGAGCGATTCGTGAAACTCATCTCAACTCGGTGGAAACTCGGTGGTTATTGTTGAATGGCGAAGCTTGAAGCGAAGCTCGGAATGTTAGTTGACTCCGTTGGTAACTTCTTCTCCGGCAAAGACTAGCTTCTCCACTAACCAAATCAAATCGAATCAAACACTTGCAGAGATCTTCAATCTTTTGATCTATTCGCACTCCACTAACCAGGTTAGCCCTAACTCCATCCCCTGTTTCTCTCGCTAATTTTTCATTCCAAACGCGTTATTGTACAGTGTCTTGCTCTGGTCTCGAAATTCGATTTGAAACAGTGCCGATTAGTGGTTAATTGCTATCAATTTTGTATAGTTGAACATATCTCGAGAAAAACTGTCTAATTTGCTAAATATGAGAAGTTAAAGAGGGCCAAATATAATTGGAATGCTTAGAAAAAGTAGTTCTTGTTTTTTTAACACTCTTAGGGTTTTCTGAATTCAGCTTCGTGAAATCGTGATCCTTTGATTCTGCCATTACTTGTTCTTTTTTGTTCTAATTAATTGTTTATGTTTGTGGTATTATTCATTTTCAATTGATTGAACCTTATTTTGGCTGCTTTTGGTTTTGCTTTAACACTTGGAATATCATAAAACTGAAAAGTGATAAGAACATAGTGATAAGCATAGCCTTTGTGTTGCTGTGATGGTATTTTTGCTTTTGCTTTAGTTAGCATTATCATTATTGTTATTAATATTGTTTTTTCCTAAGTATATATATATATATATATATATATATATATATATATATATATATATATATATATATATATATATATATATATATATATATATATATATATATATATATCAGACCAATTTGGAAACTGGCTTAGCATGGTGGAATGTTATGTGTGTTGTCATGGATATCATTTCTCTTTGTTGCTACTTAATTTGATATCTCAAGATAGTGCTGCCATGACTTGTCCCATTTACTTTCACCTGATTCCTTTTTTTCCTCTTTGTTATTTTAGTGTACGAGCTGTGACAACTGCACGTTGGTGTAACTTTCTTGTTTTCTCTCTCAAGTTATCCTTCTCAAAGAATAAAATAAATAGAAGAATCCTTAAGTAATTGTGGTTTGATAATAAATTATTTTGTTTCATTACAGATGACTGTAGTTGAGGCATATGTTGGAAGGAACAAATTACATCAACCAGATGACTCATCAAATTTAAATCCGGAAGTTTTATCCTTGATAAACGAGGGCATTGCCCAGAATACTACTGGAAATGTTTTTGTGCCTAAGGTTTGCCTTCGAACATAATTTAATAAGTGTTTATAGGATTCCATTTTATGTTATATAGTTTGGTGATAATTTATGTGCTATGCTAATAACAATATCTTGTGATTCTTCAAGTTGAAAACTTCTTACAGCTTAGACATAATTGTTGATGTCGAGTCATTTAATATTTATTAACCATTACATTTGTGACTGAATTTGGTTTGGTAGGAAGGGGGAGAGGCAGAGATTTCAGGATCTCCTACAGAGAAGGCAATTCTTTCATGGGCAGTAAAGGTACCTTTGCTGTTTTTCCTCTATTATTATTATTACTCTTCTACGCCTTCCCTCTATTGATTGAAGCTCAACTCGTACATATTGCATTTGGGTATGAATTTCAGTCTTCTCAAATCAAATACGATAGATCTCCATGTCTTCCCCTTTAATTCCGAGAAAAAAAGAGGCGATGTTGCTATGAAGCTGGTGAGAATTTGATATATTTGTTTGCCATTCATTGTACTTTTGAACTAGTATCAGAGTATGCATCCCTTTAGCTTTTGATGATTAACTTTGATCGTGAATGAAATGAAGTTATAAATGTGAAAGTGTTTTCTTTGTTATTATGGTCATATCACATGCCCAGGATACTTAATTCTTTTATTGATTGATTATATTAATTTTCATCCATAATTTCTTTCGTAATATCTTGATAGGAGGGCTCTGGAGTACATATACATTGGAAAGGAGGGCTCTTGATCACGAGGGATTTGTCGCTAAGGGGCCTAATATGAATGTGGCTTTTGTGACTAAAGAGAAGGAGCTTATAATGCCCCACTTCGATAAAATTCTTAGTGGCTGCACAGCTAAGAGGGTTTTGACGCTTGCCGAGAAGTTGTTGAGCAAGGGTAAGCTTCGTGGGATAAGGATGAAACATGTGACTGTTGAGGAAGGAAAGAGTTCCGCTGAAATGATGCTTATTGGCAGTGGCATTCTTGTTTGCCCTGTAGTGCAGTGGGACGAGCAAGTTATTGGAGATGGTGAGTTCTTTCATTACTTCCTCCAAAAATGATATGAATTTCTTGTGAATCACTATATATATATATATATATATATATATATATATATATATATATATATATATATATATATATTAACAGAGACAATTTGTTATAAGAATTTAGGTGGATTATGCGGGAGTTCCTTCAATGGCTTGTTATTGTGTTTCTTTGAAAATTGCCATCTATTCTTTCTATGGTAGTATCTTGTTCTTGTTACTGCTGGTTTGTTGAAACTACAACTACTGATGTAAACAATAAGTATAGGATATAGTTTCAGGAAAATATGGGCTCCTTCCTTGCTAGGATAAAGAAAAAACTCAAATTTTCTTGCCCTCATATTCGGTGGTGTAAATAGCTTGATCATGCCAAAGAATCCTTTTTTTTTCTCATTCTTATAATTTTTTTCCTGTACATTGTAACTAACTACAAGAAGTGTATATTCTCAGTTATATAGAGCTTAACATTTTATGCAGGACAATTTTGGTTTATTGTTTGGTTAGTTTTTGAAATGCCATATCTTAATAATAATTTGACAGATTTGATGTAGCTTAATTACACTTTATATATTGATAGTTCCCATTGTGCATTTCTTGTAATAATTAGCAGATTGAATGTCATACTTTCATCTTCATGAAATAATCTATATATTTATTTATTTGTTGGAATTTCAAGTGAGTTGTGATCACATGGAAACACCCATAAACTCACTTCTTTAAAGTTTCAGATTAAGATGAAGTATCTAAGTCGTTTTTGTTATCACTTATCACATTAATCTGTTAACTTGAATCTCCGCCTCAATCGATCGGGTTCTGGACTCTCCCCTAATCCCGTTGAACCGAAATTGTTTATGTATTCCTTGCAGGGAAAGAAGGCCGTATATTGAAGGCTCTCTTCAATCTTATTGTTGAAGACATGGAGTCAGCACCCCCTACAGTTCGTATACCTGTACCATATTAATGTGATTATCATAATATATATACAGGTCATGGGGAGGTCTTCTCCTAATGACAAGCTTTTGCTTGTGCAAGCTCTACGTAAAGGAGGTGAAGTTGTTACCGTCACAGAAGATGGAACCAATGATGCCCATGCACTTCACGAGGTTTGTCTTATTCCTTAGTTTCATCCATACAACATTCTAGGATATAGATTCTTGCAATTATTATAGGTGTTTTGGCTAGTTGGTGTTCAAGTTTAACTTCTGTCTATGGGCCATCATTATTTGATTACACAGTCATGTTCCATTTTCCATGAATTTAAATTAGTTTCCTTATAAGTTTGTATAGTTGATCTTGTGTTTTACTATCTTGTATTTTAGGCAGATATTGGTCTTTCTATGGGCATCCAAGGAACTGAAGTTGTAAAAGAAAGCTCAGATATTATAATCCTGGATGATAACTTTTCCTCAGTAGTAAAGGTATGTGTTTTATTTATTGGATTGAACATCTATTATATATAACATGTCCTTTAGTATTGGTTTACCACAGTTTGCTTTTGGCCCTTTAGGCATAAATATAATTCACCATATTACTTGTGATGTGTTGTTGTTTGTATTGCATTGAAAATGTTGATATGGTTAAATATTGATAGGATGTTGTATGATAGATAAAATATTGCTTGTGTTGGATGATTTATAGGTACTAAAAATATCGAATTCGTAAGAAATGTCTTGGCACCATCGAGTGTGGATGTATGATAGGTTGATTTTCTAGTGTACGAAGATGATATTCTCATAATTCTTCTGTTACTAGTATCCAAGCCTCTCCATGATTTCATTATTCTATTTCTGTTTCTGTAACCGCTGCTACCATTTTCTTTCTTAGCAAGATTTTCTATGCTCTGCACCCTCTCTAAACAAGTGTATCAGATATAATTTTAATTTTAAATTAGGTAGAAGTTAGCAAATAGAATCCAAGTTGATTAAAAGGGCATGCATATGCATGAAGGAAAATGGTTCATGAGGCTTATCTGAAATTGTGTATAGTCTATGAAATCCAGGTCATTTTTTAGACTGTTGATAGCTTTTGCTTGTTAATTTGTTATTATACAGTTTTGTATATCCATATGCTTAATAGTTTTACTTATATTCTGCAGATAGTTTGTTCTTCGCATAGAAGAGAATATACGTGAGCTGCTGCATTTGCATTGTGCTTTTTTACTTCCTTTCTTCCTTTCATCTTGTATCACTGGTATGAGTTTGTTTTCCTCTCAGAACAGAATCGGATGAAAGTTTATCTTGCTGTCAATTGTATTCTATCAACCTTTTGAGTTTTGTGAATAAAATTTATGCTTGTGGAACACTTGTTATTAGGGGATAGGTAGAGGATAAGGATTAAAAATTGGAGACAGCCATATCCTGAGTCACTGTCTTAACTTGTTTAAACAATTGACTAGAGTCTCTCACTCATTCTCCAACCAGATCTATAACACATTTCACTGATGAGGGCTATGATGATGATGAGGATGAAGATGACACTGAAGACTATAGCTGATAGTTTTAGTATGGTTGAACAATATACTAGGAGTTATAGTTGATGATCAATACATTTTGTTTATGTTTTGAATTATATTGACTTGCTTTTTTATAGTACTTTTCTTTTAGTTTGATAATACGATGAATTTGTTTATTTTTTGAAATATTATAAATATTCGAATACAAATTAGATAAAAATTTGTATTAAATTTATATTTATTTTGTATGAAAATAAGTTTATTTTGTAATTAGAAAAATAAAAAAATTCTATTTTACTTTACTGATGGATTTACAGACGAATTTTCTGTCTGTAATTAGAGTGTAAGATGATTTTCTAAAGTTCAAATTACAGACGGAAAATCCGTCGAAAAATCCGTCTATAATTTACAGATGGAAAATCTGTCGGACAGTTCGTCGCCTTTGGGAAATGGATAGAAAATTTACAGAGGGAAAATCCGTCGGTAACTGGTAAAAATCCGTCTGTAATTTTCCGATGGAAAAAAATCCGTCGGTAAATAATTTCCGACGGAGCTTTTACAGAGGGACAAAATCCGTTGGTAATTTTGTTGGTAACCAAAAATTCGTCTGTAATAAAGACTAAATCCGTCTATAAATCTCTCTATATTAATCCATTTTCTAGTTGTGTGTTAGTATGGAACCGAACAACAATAAAAAGTCTTATACTATATCCAACTTACTAACTACAAAAATCTTGTCTTTACACAAAAGAATGAGTGATCTAACACCAAAAAAGTACTCCTTCCACACACTAATGACGATATTTTGTGAAAAATTTTCGTAAAGGCCAACCCAAAAACAGTTGGAAGGTGTAAGACTCCACAATATTGTTTGTGAAACTAAACTACGAGAAAATAAAGACAAGACCACCACTCTTATTTTTGGTGTTGGATACCCTTTAACTATTGATAACTGACAATGGTTCATAAGGACAGATACGCAAAATGAAGAGCAGGTTCAGCTTAATTTACCTGTCAACATAAACCATTTTGGGTTTTATTCAATGATAGGGGCTGATACAGAAACTTATGCATTAAGTTTTTCAAGATGGCCTAAACTCTATGTTGTTAATTTGGAATCCGTTTACCCATAATGTGAACTATGTCTCAGATGAGGCAAAAAAGCACCGTTGCCATGCTCTATCTCTATATATATATATATTTATTTATTTAATATCATTGAGTATCAAATTCTCAATGTCTAAAAAAGTATTTTTCTCAGAAATCCACGTCATGGACATTGTAGAATTCATTTGACGCTGATTGGAAAGATTGTCGTTCATTCCACAACAATGTTAAAAAACTTGGTCCAAACTCGATTGTCGACAAAGGATCAGTCTATTGGATTGTTTGGAAAGGAGTTAACTATGTGGAGCCATGCCAGATTGTCATATTCTCGTTACAGCAAAAGCTCATCTATGAGGGAAAGATTTCATCCCATGCAAAGTCAACCTACTATTTTCTTACATATTATAACAATGGAGTAGGGTTCATGTCCTATTCAAACATGGACTTCACCAGATATGTTATAATGTGAAAACTAACCCATGTTGGTGATAATGAGTTGGGGTGAAAAAAAAGCATTAAGGTTTTAGGTATTGCAATGGCATATTAACCTACACTATTTCTAAGGAAGGATATTATTTTTGTCCTAGAGTTTCGGAGTTCTTATTGTGGTTCAAATAATGGGGAGAGGCCGGACTAATGTCTTCGTTTCCAATCTAAAATATATGACATCTAAAAGGGATCATATACTGCATCACATCTGGCATGAGAATGTTAATATCAATCCTGTCACTTTACACTCTGAAGGACTATATGGTTTGATGAAACCAATATTGAAGGAAGGATAAAAAAATTTTAACATACATATATGACGGAAATATACCATAACCAATTGTAGAAGAAGACTAATATAAAAATGAATAATGTGAAATAAAATGATGATATAAGAATATTACATATTGAGAAAAGCTCTACATCCATTTAAATATATCATCCAAGCTATCCAAGTAATTTCTTCCAGACGCGCCTCTTCCACTCCTTTACTTGTTTGTCATACACGCGACTCATATAACGCAAACCTTCTCTGTTGCGTGATAAACCTTTGCTCAACGTAAATCTTCTGTTGCAACCTAAAACTTCTTTTCTGCTCGTGTTTTCATTATTCTTCTTCTCTGCTTGCGTTCTTCTTCTTTTTATTTTTCTTCAACGTAATAAGCTTCGTCGTTCTCCTATGTTCGCCTTTTCTTTATTGATGTTGTTCTTCTTCTTCTCTACTCCCGTTCTTTCTTATTGATCTGCATTGAATTCAACCTAATAAACTCCGTCATTTTTCTTCTTCTTCGTTTTTTCTTCGATCTTAACTTCTGAATTGAAACAATGAATGATTCAACTTCAAATAAGTTGAATGAGAATGAGTTGGTTTATTCTTCTGAAACGAATCATGCTGATAAGGTTTGGATTATTCAATTTTGAATCGAATTGAATATCAATGCAATTGTTAATTTTATTCAATGGACGTATGTGTTTTTGGATATGAATTTAATTGAATTGAATTGATAATATCTAAGTTGTAGATAGAGGTGTTTCGAATTTAATTTTTTATAACGGATTATGTTTTGTTCACTCAGTACTATACAATTGTTTTACCATGAGTACGTATTTCGGTTCATTATGTAGAAAGTTGTTTGAATTTGATTATATATTCTGGATTATGTTTCGTTCGCTCATTACTATAGATTTGTTTCACTATGAGTACATGATCGGTTCGTTCACTGAGTACTATATAATTGTTTCAGCATAATGACATTTTCGGTTCATTATGCAAACCAGCTGTATTGTGGATGAAAAGTTTATCCTAAAGATGGGGATGATTTTCAAGACACTAGAAGAAGCTGGAAAATTCTACTAACATTATTCCAAACTTGATGGTTTTGCTACGAAAATAATGAACACGAATCGGGACGGAGATAAGATTAAGAATCAACTAATCGTATGCATCAGAGAGGGGAGGTGGAAATCTAAGATATCTCCAACTCTGAAGATAAATCCATCAGCCGGGTTAAACTGTCCAGCCAGGATTTACGTACATATAATGAAGGATGTCGGTCTCTGGATAATTTTCAAAGTTGTTTTGAATCACTCACATCCCTGTTGTCCAGACCGGGCAGAGATGCTTAAACAACACAGGGAGCTAATCATGTTCGTGCGTCACACCGTCAAAACCAACGAGGAAGCCGAAATCAGACCGAGCAAAGCTTACCAATCATTTGTGACAGCAGTCGGAAGCCACTGTGAACTAAGTTTTATAGAAAAAGACGTGAGAAATTACATCACAAGGGAAGTACGGAATATTTCCAAATAAGATGATGCCAAAGAATTTGGGAAGTACCTACTAAAAATGAAAGAGAAGAACCAAAATTTCTGCTTCGAGCTCAACCTCGAAGGTGATCACTGCATCAAACATGCATTCTGGGCCGACGCAAAAAGCAGGGACGCATGTGAATTTTTCGGAGATATGGTTTCATTTGACACCACCTACAACATAAACAGGTATTCCGTTCAGTCACATATAGTTTTAGGTTCAATGAATTTACAAATTTCAGTTCATCACAGTCTGGGTGTGTCTATTTATACAGGTACAATTTGGTTTTAGGTTCTTTTGTGGGCATGAATCACCACGGTCAGTTGATACTTCTCGGATGTGCGCTGATGAAAAATGAGGACATCCAATCATTCAAATGGCTATTCGATTGTTGGCTCCGTTGCATGGGAGGGAAGGCACCAAAAGGCATTCTTACCGACTAATGCGCATCGATTCAAAGGGCAATTGAGCTGTGCATGCCAACAATTCACCGATGGTGCATCTGGCACATCATGAAGAAGATCTCGAACAAACTAAACGGCTACAAGAGACACAAAGAAATTGAACAAAGAGATGAGCCATGTAGTTTGGAACTCGTACACGAAAGACGCATTTGACAGAAATTGGAACGATTTCCTCACAAGGTACGGCCTCAGAGGTAATAAGTGGCTCTCAAGTAACCGAGGTTTCAATTCGAATTATTTTCATGCCCATACCTTTTTTTTTTCAAAACATGCACGGGGTTCGGTTCACCACACTGCATTGGTTCGGTTAATTCTCTAGAGCTATACGAGAATCGGCATATGTGGATTCCAGTTTACCTGGATCACTATTTCTGGGCCGGGATGAGAAGCACACAAAGGAGTGAGAGCATACATGCATTTTTCAAGAAGTTCATCACACGCAACAGCTCCCTAAGCCAATTCGTGAAGCAATACGACAATTGCCTAGCAAGCAGAGAGCAAAGAGAGAGAGAGAGAGAGAGAGAGAGAGAGAGAGAGAGAGAGAGAGAGAGAGAGAGAGAGAGAGAGAGAGAGAGAGAGAGAGAGAATTCAATGCTACAGATTTTCACACCGTGATACCGTGTGAAACAAAATCAGCAATAGAGGCCCAGTTTCAGCATGTGTATACCCATGAGAAGTTTAGGGAAGTTCAAGCACAATGCAGAGGTAAAGTGAACTACATCATAAGATCAATGCATTCCACCCTATGTTTCACAACATACAAAGTTGTAGAGTAGGTTTCCAACTTCACATTCAACAAGTTTCTCGTCACCTACAATTCAGTATCACGAGAGACAAAGTGCCAGTGCTTGCTGTTCGAGTCAAGGGGCATATTATGCTGCCATTCCCTGAGCGTCCTAAGCTTCGAGCGAGTGGATAACGTGGCACCGAAATACATACTGGAACATTGGAGCAAGAACATAAAGAGGAGGCACACACACATCAAGAGCAGCCAAGATGAGCCTCTATTGGAGCCCAGAAGTAAGAGATTCAACGAAATGGTGTTTCGGTCGCACAATATATACGAATTTGCATCCGAGTCCAAGGAGCTGACCAGAATTCTGCATTGGGCATTTGACAACGTCATGGCCAAGATGCAAGAATATCAAGAAAGAAGCAAAGAAAAAAGTTCATCATCCCATGAAGAAGCGACATTGAGTGACGTGAACGACCTTCAAAGCCCACCACACGTCAAAACAAGAAGCCGGCCGAAGAACAGATTTGGATCAAACCTGAAAAAAAAGATCTCAAACATCACGAAGAAAAAGAAAAAGACAGCTCCAAGTGAGGTAAAATTGATTTGCTTTCGTTTAGGGAAATATTCATTTGTTCATTTTGCTAATATACGATTTTATTATGTCTTTTGTAGTTGAACCTTTTAGACGGCGGATCAACGATTCAGTCAAGCTCCAGCCTTTACAATGCACTGGATATGAATTATCCCAGAAAGGATTACACGAGTTTTAGTTTTTATTAATATAAATTTCTTTTTACCCATGAGCAAATTTCAGTTCACTAAGATATAGGAGGGTTAATTTCTGACTGTTATTAGTGTTTAATGAATAATCACTTTTTTTGTTTTTGATATTTGCTTTTGTGAAATTCTTTATTCAAAAGTCACTTTTTTTTATTGAATAGTCAATTTATTGTGCTTTGTCAGATAGTTCAGGTGTTTTTGAAATTGAATATTGATAGAATTATTTTTACATAATTAGCTCCCTACTATATTGATATATGCAAATTTTGGTTTATCAAGTGTATTAATTTCGATTCACTGTGTTTTTTGCGGTTATTAATATCTTGATAAATACACCGATTCCATTCACTGTGAACCTGGAACAAAACAGCAGCCAGACAGTTCCAACAGATATATAGATTAACATCTCAGATCGATAGGATAAGGAGCTATCCATATTGAATCAGATAAAAATATTAACATTAGATATATACATTGATATTAAGATTAGATATATAGATTAACATTTACATTAATATTCACATGAATACATTGAAAGAAGCATTGTTTGCTTTTTTAAACAACTTAAACAAAATATTGTTAATTACAACCAGCGAATAATAGTATATCCTATTTACTCTCTAAATCCGCAGATGAGAATTCACAATAAAGGCTGGAGAGGGCAGTAGATGGCTTCGGGAGTCTTATTGCTTCAGATGCCCGAATCACTTGGTCTCTGATTTTGTTCATTTCGTGCAACAGGATATGCGGACCATATTTGTGCCTGAAGCCATCAATCTCTTCCTGCATTTCAGTCGAAAGGAATTAGTTACATAAGAAATGAAGCCAACTGAAATAAGAAATGAAAGAACTTTATTAATTTAGAAAGTACTTACTTGTGTCCAAGCTTTATATTGATATCTCTTTCAACTTTTGATCTTTCGTTGGAAGGGACCCTATGTGATTACTAGTGTATCACCTTATGGGCACATAGAACTTCAAGGTAAAGATCTTGAAAACAGGTTCATTGTCAATGGACAGAGAGTTAAGCATTACCTTGAAGGAGATATAGAGCCAGGAGGCTCAACACTGGCACTAAGTTAAGTACAGTGAAGTCTAGCTAAAGACATTAAAGAAGCGCTTGTTGGGAGGCAACCCAACCATAGTTATTGTTTATGTTTTTCTTTAATTTTATTTTTTTAGTTATTTTCTGTAGGGTCATGATCATGTGCAGTAATCAGAATAGAGACAAGGATGTGACATTGAGGAGACCAAGCACTACATTGGATCCTAAAGGCGGAGTACTAGCCGCCACCATTAAGGTGGATTCGTTCTCCTAATTCCCTTCTCATGTTATTTTTCTGTTTTCTGTTATGTTTTACTGTCTGTTCTCTTGTTCTTATTGCATGATCATTTGCATTTATGTCTTAAAGTTATAAAATGTTCCATATATCTCTCACCTTACTTAAAAGAAAATTTTATTTGAAAAGAATTGAGAGATACATAAATTTCAAGTTTTATAATAAGAATTGTCAATTATTTTGATATGGTGGCATTGCTTTTATTTTCTGAATGTATGAATGAACAGTGCATATTTGAAGTTGAAATTTTAGAATGTTGGCTCTTGAAAGAATGGTGAAAAAGGAAAAGTATTATTGGTGATCTGAAAAATCTGAAAAATTGATTTTTGAAGCAAGGAAAAGCAGCAAAAAGAAAAAGAAAAAACATGTTGCAAAAGAAAAAAAAATATATGCATGCGAAAAAAATAGAAAAATAAATAAAAGCAGAAAAAGCCAATAACTCTTTAAACCAAAAGGCAAGCGTAAAAGGATCAAAGGCTTTGAGCATCAATGGTTAGGAGGGCCTAAAGGAAACAAAATCCTGGCCTAAGCGGATCAACCAAGCTGTCCCTAACCATGTGCTTGTGGTGTGAAGGTGTCAAGTGAAAAGCTTGAGACTGAGCAGTTAAAGTGTGATCCAAAGCAAAAAGAGTGTGCTTAAGAACTCTGGACACCTATATCTGGGGATTCTAGCAAAGCTGAATCACAATCCGGAAGGGTTCACCCAGTTAAAGTGTCTGTGGCATTTATGTATCCGGTGATAATACTAGAAAACAAAGTGCTTAGGGTCACGGCCAAGACTCTAAAAGCTGTGTTCAAGAATAAAAAAGAGCTAAACTAGGAGAGTCAATAATATCATCTGGATTCTAAGTTCCTAAAGATGCTAACACTTCTGAGTTTCAATGGATAGTGAGATACCAAAACTATTCAGAAGCAAAAAGCTACTAAGCCCCGCTCATCTAATTGAAACTGAGCTTCATTAGAAACTCTGAGATTTATTGTATCTTAATCTTCTTTTTTATCCTATTGTGTTTTTATTAAGTTTTTATAGGTTTTAGTGTAAAATTTACATTTTTTGATTCTACTATGAGTATTTGTGTTTTTATGCAATTTCAGATATTTTCTGGATGAAATTGAGGAGTTGGAGAAAAAGTCTGATTCAGAGACAGAGAAAAAGCACTGCGAATGCTGTCCGGATTAGACCTCCTTACACTCGAAAGAGCTTTTCTAGAACTACAGAAGTCCAAATAGAGCTTTCTTAATGGTTATGGAAAGCTGACTTCCAGAGCTTTCCAGCAATATATAATATTTCATACTTTGCTTCAGAATAGAAGGCCCAAAATTGGCGTCCAACGCCAGCCTTCTGCCCCATTCCAGGCGTCCAGCGCCTAAAGGAGGAGACCAGCATCCAAACGCCCAAAGAGGACCCCCTAGCCAGTGTTCAATGCCCTAGAGGACTCCTAGCACATGGATCTCATCAAATCTCAGGCCAAACTCTCACCAAGTGGGCCCCAGAAGTAGATTTTAGCACTAAAAAGACTATTTTACCCTTCTTATGTAATCCTTAGTCATTAGTTTAGTATTAAAGGGATATTTTACATGATCTTCGCATACTTCTTTACCATATTTCGTTTTTCACATTGTATTTTCTATCAGTATGAGTCTCTAAACCTCCTAGGTTATGGGGAGGAGCCCTGCTAAGTTTTATGGATTAATAAAAGTATTACTGTTTCTCTTCAATTCGTGTTTGATTCTCTATTCTAAGATGTATCTTCGTTCTTCATCAATATGAATGCATTGAACTGGCATAAGGTTATCACATTCTACATGAGTTCAGAGTGAGTCTTTCATTGGACAATGATGAACCACCAACTTGATTATACATCTCTTATACGGCTAATCCACGACTTCGTTGGGGACTTCTCGAGACACCAGTTCAGCCGAAGTATAGGGAGATGAGGGTCTCTGTGGTAGATGCTAGAATCCAAAGGCGTAGCATTCTCTAATCCGGAAGATCTGACCTTGTCTGTGGTGTTTTGAGTAGGATCATCAAGGAGAATGGACTACAGGAGCTTCACCCTCAATCAGAATGGATCCGCACTAACCTTGGGGTTGAGATCTGGAGGAGTATTGGCGGTTGCTCAAACTAGCGTCAATCACATACAGCCCGTCATAGAAGAAATAATTCACAATTGAAGAAGACAGTAAGACCGGAGTTAATCCAGAAGGACAAAGCATCTCCAAGCCATAACCATCTTCTTATCACTGGTTATATTTCAATTCACAAAGTATTTTATACTCTATTCCTTTTATGCAATTAAAAATAACATACCAACATCTCCCATCCGCCTGACTAAGATCTACAAGATAACCATAGCTTGCTTCAAACCACAATCCTCGTGGGATCGACCCTGACTCACTCAGATATTACTTGGATGACCCAGTTCACTTTCTGATTCAATTGTACGAAAAGTGGGGATTCGTGCACCACCCTGAAGACACTAACTATCAAATGAATAAAAATCAACAAGTCCACTGAACCAAACAACATTCATGTGGTGAATAAATAGTTGTAAACTTACTCATTATCAGAAGTTTGTTGTGTTTGACTTTTTGGAGGGACATAGATAAAGTCATCTTTTATCATCTCTTCCTTAAGAGAACTTGGAAGAGACAACGCAAGAGGAGCTCTAAGGAATGTAAACAAAGAAGAAGTTAATGTTGAATAATTAGAATTGGTTCTGAGAAACGGGAATCTGCACATTGAAAAACTCATATTTCCAAAGGTTCAAAACGAGTTTCTTCTCGAACCTCAATGATTTGTAGCTCAAAATTAGGTGTAGCACTAGTGACATTTAAACACGTTTTCCATGTGATTAATTAAACAAAAATTATTACCTAAATCTAAAAGAGTAACATAAATATTTTTAACTTACACTGGTGGAGTTAGAACTCTTTCTTAGATGGATTTTTTTTTTCTTAAATATTTTACCAGGATTGCCGATGTATTTTTCCTAAAAAAAGATAAAAAATTAAAGTTAGAAACCAAGATTAAAATTAGAGGTCTAGAAACACATGAAATTAATTTTTGGAAACCACTGAACTGAAAGTAAAGCCTACAATGAACCAATTTTCCTGGTATTGTCTGGGGCATTTACAGACGGTGTAGAGCTTGCTTGAGTCTGTAAGAGAGGTTCGCTATCCAGATTTACAGTCGGCAGTCTAAGTAGGATAAATAAATATTAGTACTTGAATCCAGAGGATTTAGAAAAGGTTCTAGAAAAAGTTAGCAAAGAAAGAAAAAGAACTCTGTATAAGAAACCGAATCTTACATCTTAGAGAAATCATTTTGCGCCTCCATCGAGTCAAACTGATCTGGAGCAATGTTTGTGGTCTGAGCTCCATCATTTCTTTTCTTTGATCTCTTTTCTCTTATCGTCTCCAATGCTTGTCTTATTCTTTCCGCAATGCTGTCTTTTACTTGTTCAGTTCTAAAAGTTCATAAGATAAGTATCAAGGAACCTAAAACGAAAGCATCAATAAAAGAAAATATGATTCGAGAAACTTACTCCTTGTTAGATTTGGTTTGTTTTTTTGCCACCCTCTGCGGTTGTTTTCTTTTTACTATGGGTGTTTTTTTGATTTCTTTTTCTCTGCAACATAGACAAACACATCGAATTTATACCGGAGAAAAATATAAGCAAGAAAAAGACACTAGCAATCAAGTGAACGAAAATGACAAACTCCACCGAACCAAACTCAATTAATGTGCTGAATAAAATGTGATACACATTCAATCATGAAGAAAAAGATTTCTGCATACAAAGGGAGAAGTGAAGAAGCAAACAATCAAGTGAATGAAAATTAGAAAGACTATTGAACCGAAAGCAATTCATGTGCTGAACAAAACGTGATACACGTTCAATCATCAAGAAAAATATTTCTGGATTAAAAAGAACTTAACTTGACCAACTCCACTGAACAATATCATGTTTGTAATTTACTTAACAAACATACATAAACAATTTTCAGCAAGGAAAAGCAAAACTAAACCAGTTGAATATCATACAATCATATAAATGAACATCAGTACTTATTGGCTTTCAGATTTGCTTGTGCTCTCTGAATCTATTGGCATAGGCTTCCATTTCTTGCTTTGTTTTTTAACCACCTTCTATGGTTGTTTTCTTTTCTTTGTGGCAGTCTTTTTCAATTTCTTCTTCTCTGAAATACATAAGAACAAGCGCATAAAAATAACTTTAAGCAAATACAAGTTAAATGAAATCAATATGAAGATCAAACTTACTGGTTTTTGGATTCACTTTTATTTTCTAAATCTGTGGGACTGCTTTCAGTTTCTCTTGTTGTTTCTGAATCCGTCTCAACAAGCTTTTGTTTTTTAACCATTCTCTGTTGTCTTGTGTCTTTGCTGGTGGTGTTTTGTCGGATTTAGATTCAGATTTAGATTCGGAAAATTTGTCTTCTTCCGAAGAAGAATCCAGATCAACAATTTTCTTTTTTCTTTCTTTTCTTTTTCTTTTTTATCTAACTTCTTTGTTTTTATTTTTTCCTTCTTTATTTTCTTTCTGTATAGAAGTCCCAAAAATAGAAACTTATTTAATGAGAAATACACTAACAAAAAATGCCATAAAACATGATAATTATTTAATCATCAAAAAAATATTTTTGCATGCACAAAGACTCAATCGAATACACTAACAATCATGTGAAGGGAGCAAGCCCACTGAACCGAACAAGATTCATATGGTGAAGAAAACGTGACAAATATTTAATCATCAAGAAAAATGTTTTTGCATGGACAAGGATTCAAATGAACACACTAACAATCAGGTGAACCAAAGGGAGTAAGCCCACCGAACCGAACAAGATTCATATGGTGAATTAAACATGACAAACATTTAATCCTCAAGAAAAACGTTTCTGCATGCACAAGGATTCAAATGAACACACTAACAATTGTAAGTAGGAGAAATAAATTTATTATAACCTAAAACACAAGCTTATTTAGTTAGCAGAGTATTTTAGAAGCATTTGAAACAAAATTTTAGGGGGAATTTTTTGTTTAATTTACCAATGTGTCCGTTGCTTCCTGCAAAATCTGATCGAGCATTATCTGCTTTATCTAACGGGCCACCCATGGTACCGGGGGAGCATCAGGTCCGAACGGGCAAAGAAACTTGGTTTCATGGAAGTATATCAGCATCAAAACAAATACATAGCCGTCAACGGACTGTTTATTTCCTTTTCTCTTGTTTTCGATTCCTTTCCTCAAGAAGCGCACATATTTTTCCCAATTTCACTCTCGGATGTTGTCCACATGAAAGATAGGCGGCTTATGGATTGGGGAGGCCATGCTTACCGTCGTCGGCAGCAAGAAGCACTTTTGTACAAAGATGACAAATGTCGTCTTGAATTTTTTGCCGGTTCTCCTCCCCTTCAACACTCATATCCAGCACAGACCTTGTCAAAGTCGCTAACGTAATATTTTTGACGCTGTCAAATATTGCTTTTTCTTGCGGATTCAGTTTGCCGTAATCAACCTTTTTAGCAAAACAATTCCTTATAATATTTTAATAGCAACAAATCAGCCAAAAAGGCTCAGTTTAATTTTTCGTACACCAATGAACCGAAAATAAGTAGGAAGTAAAAAGTGTATTACCGCCGTTGTTTATGCCCAGCACAGCTGCTACCTTGTGAGGAGTTATATATATTTTCCATGGAGAGTTTTCAGGTATCCATGGTATTCATTCATTCTCTCAACAGGGCGTGAGAGACATTCATTTCTGGGACATGTGCTAGGGTACCAAATCCTATTTCTTCAACTATATCTTTCTTTTCTTGACTCATATTCTTCAACACTGTTGCTATTGCTTTTATTTGGCATCTACAATCATGAGTTTTCTGCAAGTTTTGAAACAAAATTTGATGATATATTTATAATACAAAATTGATATTATTCAAATGAAAGCAGATACATATATTTAATGTGCTTACGTTAGAGTGCGGCTTTTCCTTCTTTGACACCAATGTCTTGTTGTATTTTGCTGTAATGAAAAAATTTGGTCAATACTTCACTCAATATACCGACAAGCACAAGTATGCATATCTTAATCAAGTCAATTAAAATGTCCCAGCCCACTAAACCGAACCCCTTCATGTACTGAATAAAATATGATAAATAATGAAACAGCTAGAAAAGCATTGCTGCATGCAATCAGAATAACCCTAAATCCTGAACACAGTAAATATCAAGTGAATGAAAATCACCAAGGCAACCGAACCAAACAATATTCATGTGGTGAATAAATCATTATAAACTTTTAATCATCAAGAATAGTATTTCTCCATGCAAAAAAAGTCAACTCATTAGAGTAACAACCAAGTTGAAATTAACATACACTATCTACTCATGTACACTATCTACTGAACTGAATAAAAATAAGAACAAATTTCATTCAAAGCCCTAGTTATATTGTAAAAATACAATCAGAATAGCCCTAAATCCTGAACACACTAAATATCAAGTGAATGAGAATCACTAAGCCCACCGATCCGAACACAATTCATGTGGTGAATAAATCGTTATAAACTTTCAATCATCAAGAATAGTATTTGTCCATGCAATATAAGTCAACTGAATAGAGTAACATCCAAGTTCAAAGTTCTAGTTACACTATCCACTGAACTGAATGAAAATAAGAACAAATTTCAGTCAAAGCCCGAGTTATACTATAAAAATGCAATCAGAATAAACCCTAAATCCTGAACACACTAAATATCAAGTATATGAAAATCAACAAGGCCACCGAACCGAACATAATTCATGTGATGAATAAATTATTATAAGCTTTTAATTATCAAGAATAGTATTTCTCCATGCAAAAGAAGAACTGAACAGAGTAACAATCAAGTTTAAAGCCCTAGTTACACTATCCACTGAACTGAATGAAAATAAGAACAAATTTTATTCAAAGCCCTAATTACACTGTAAAAATAAAATCAGAATACGTCGATCAACTAAATGAAGCAAATCAATCCAGTAAACCTAAAATGCAACTAGGAGAAACGCTACGTTGCAAGATTTCAAATGAACAGTAGTTTTTCTCATACCTTTTTCAGTCGCTGTTGCCGTTTTCTTTCATTTTTGCTTGTTTCTTGCGAAATCTTCTCGTGATTCTTCTCCAGTAGTGGTTTTCGCAGAGAACTTGAGTGAAGTTTAAGTGATTTTGAGAGAGATTCGAAGAGAAGGAGCGGTTTCGTGTTAAGGAAGAAGTAACTTTTTTTCATAATGAGTGTGAATCAGTAACGAAGGGTTTCGGACACGTGTAATCACGCTTCATTAATGTGCGTAAATGAATTTGAGTTTGGGCTAACTTAGATACTTGGATACATAGATGTATAGCATGACTATTACATATTAAAACTTGTATAAAGTTGCTAAAAATAGCGAAATAGGAGATTTTAAGTAACATTTTATTTAGGAGAGGATTAATAAATTGAATTATTAGATTAATATATTAAGATGGCTGCGTTAAATATTTTGATAATATTCAGTGCATCTAATTTGTACTTATGTTGTCAAATTTATTTATTAAAATAACATATATGTATTTGATATAGTTAGCTTTTAACAACATGATCGAAAGTTAATTAATAAAAAAAATTCTATCAAGAGTTTTAAATTTATATTTATTATAAAATCTAAATAAGTAGCTATTTTTATGTGTTCATCCATAACAAATTTATTCCATTAAAAAAATAGATAAAATATTAGTTAAATAAAATATTTTAATTATAAAATTTGAAATGCCAACAAAACTTTTTGAAATTCACATTCCTAATGAAATTATATTGTTTTTCCATAGTGTAAAATACTACTCGCGCTGCGTACAGATTATATACTCATTCAACAGTATGTTGTACGTTTGGTTCTAAATTAAAATATGCCTTTTTTAACTTGCTAACATGGAAGACTAGGTGAAGTCTGCACTCTTGAGGCATGGCTAACCTGTATGCCATTGCCCCTATCCTCTCAACCACTTCAAACGGTCCATAGTACCGAGGGCTTAGCTTCTCATTGACCCTCCGTGCTAGTGTCCGCATCCGATAAGGTTGCATTTTCAAATAAACCCACTCACCCGGTTTGAACTCGACATCCCTTCGATGCCTATCCGCTGCTTGTTTCATCCGCTGCTGAGCCTGCACCAAGTGCATCTTCCACTCTACCAACACCGCATCCCTGGCTGCGGTCAATGCTGCCACCTCCTCAACATGCGAGGGAAATGTCTCTCCCCGGAAAAGAATAGGTGCCAGCACCCCATAAAGTGCTTGAAATGGAGTTGTTTGGGCTGAGGCATTGTAGGACATATTAAACCAAAACTCCGCCCATGGCAGCCACTCCAACCATTTCTTCGGGTAGCCCCCAACAAAGCACCGCAAATAAGTCTCCAAACAACGATTCACCACCTCGGTTTGGCCATCGGTTTGCGGATGAAATGCCGTGCTGTACTTTAATTTTGTCCCTGCTGCTTGGAACAGTTCGGACCAAAACTTACTCATGAACACCGTATCCCTATCCGATATGATTGACTTGGGGAACCCGTGTAGTTTAACTACCTCTTTAATAAAGGCTAGTGCCACCTCCTTGGCTGAAAATAGATGAGCTAAGGGGATAAAGTGAGCATATTTAGTCAACCGATCGACCACAACTAGGATAGTGTCCATGCCTTTGGATTTTGGCAATGCCACCACAAAATCCATCGTAACGTGCTCCCAAACTCGCTCCGGAACTGGTAGTGGCTGCAACAGCCCCGCCGGTTTCATCGCTGCATGCTTGTTTTGCTGGCAAGTGTGGCAGCCCGCAACATAATCCTTGATCCGTTGCCTCATGCCGCGCCAATGAACTGCTGCTGCCAGCCGCTTATAGGTTTGAAAGAAGCCTGAATGTCCTCCCGCCCCGCTGTCATGGGACTCAGCCAGCAAAAGTGGGATCTGAGAAGAATTTGCAGGCAACACTGCTCTCCCTTGATAAAACAGCCGACCCTTGTGTAGGGAATACCCCAGATAGTCATCCAGCCCCTGCTGCAGGGTGATCACAATCTTTTGTAGCTCTTGGTCGTGAGCCACCTCCTCTTCCACCGTTTCCCAGAGGTTCATATGTACTACTGAAATCACCCTTGCCATCATTTGCCGTGACAATGCATTTGCTGCCTTATTCTCAAGGCCTGGCTGGTATCGGATCTCAAAATCCAAGCCTAACAATTTAGTGGTCCACTTCAAGTAAGTGGGGTCCATGAGTCGCTGGTCCGTGAGGAACTTCAGACTTCTCTGATCTGTGAGAATAATAAAATGGCGACCCAACAAGTAATGCTGCCACTTTTGGACAGCGAAGACAATGGCCATCAACTCCCTCTCATATGCAGATTTTTGTCGGGCCCTTGGAGATAGTGCTTGGCTTAGGAATGCTATTGGCCTGCCTTGCTGGGACAGCACCGCACCCAACCCCTCACTCGATGCATCCGTTTCCAAAACAAAGTCTTGATTGAAATTCGGAACTGCTAGAGTCAGTAGGTCTGCCATCAGCCTCTTCAATCTCTCAAAAGCCTCCTGTGCCTTGTCATTCCATTCAAATGCATTTCGCTTTGTCAACTCCGTTAACGGCTTGGCGATTACCCCATATCCTTGCACAAACCGCCTATAATAGCCGGTAAGGCCCAAGAATCCCCGTAAAGCTCGCTGGTCCATGGGCACCGGCCACTCTAGCATCGCTGTGGTTTTATTAGGATCCGCCAAGACCCCTTGTGCTGAGATAATGTGGCCCAAGTACTCCACCGAGCTCACTGCGAACGTGCATTTTTTCTCATTCAACACCAGCTGGTTCTCCACTAAAATCTGGAAAACTTGTTGGAGATGAAGGGCATGGCTATCCATATCCTGACTGTAGATGAGGATATCATCAAAAAAGACTAAGACAAATTTCCACAATAGAGGCTTAAGAATGTCATTCATCAAGGCTTGGAAGGAGCTAGGGGCGTTGATCAAGCCAAAGGGCATGACTAGAAACTCATAATGGCCTTCATGAGTGCGGAAGGCGGTCTTATGGATGTCTTGATCCCTCATCCGAATTTGGTGGTACCCCGATTTTAAATCCAGCTTAGAGAAGACTGCAGCTCCCACCAATTCATCGATTAGCTCATCAATGACGGGAATAGGAAATTTATCCGTCACCGTAATACCATTTAATGCCCTATAATCGACACAAAATCTTCAGCTGCCGTCCTTTTTCTTCACCAGAAATATCGGACTCGCGTAGGGGCTAGAGCTTGGTCGGATTATCCCTGAGGCCAGCATTTCTCGTACCATTAGTTCAATTACTGCTTTCTGATGGTGCGGGTAACGATAAGGTCTTATATTCGGAACTGAAGTTCCTTCTATCAGTGGAATGGCATGATCATGGCAACGATGTGGTGGCAGCCCTGGTAGTGTCTGAAACCCTTTAACATGAGAAGCTAACACCGATTCGATTACCTGCGGCACCTGCGATACTGTAGCCGTTTGCAAAGTCATAGGCCACAGCTGGACCATAAATCCTTCTCCCCCTTCTTGAATGGACAAAACTACCGATTGAAGGTGCATACCTCCATAGCACAACTCCGGGTCCCCCTGCAATGTAACCATGCTGTCCCCATTCCAAAATCGAAGGCGTGATTTTCTAAAGTTTGCGAGAACGTCTCCCAACATATCTAGCCACGCCAGTCCCAGGACAAATTCTGCTTCGTCAGTTGGGAAGATGAAGAAGTCTTCCTTGATTGCCACTTCCTTGAATTGGAGCGTGACACCCAAACACCTTCCCTGTCCCCCTTTATTGGTACTGTCCGCTACCCTGACCTGGAACTTAGGGGTGTTGTCAATTCTCAGGCCCAACTCGGCGATAATCTCTGGTGTCACGAAGTTGCCCGAAGCTCCACAATCTATGAGAACGCATACACAGCGGCCATTTACCTCTGCCCAGGCTTTGATTGACTTGTGATGTCCATTCAAGCTCATGAATTTGAGCTCCAATTGTCCCTGTTCCCCTGTTTCCGAAACTACCTCATGCTGTAACCAATCCGCTTCAAATTCTGGCTCCATGATTAAAAGCTTGAACTCTTTATTTTTACAATTGTGATCTGCAGTGTACGGTTCGTCACAGAGGAAGCATTCTCCCTTGGCCCGCCTAACTCTATATTCCTCGTTGTTGAGATGTCTCAATCCACGCCGTTGCAAGGGATTCGTCATCGACTCCACACTGTTGCTTGCTGCAGAGTTGGACGCTGTAGCAGGGTGCACCACTTTGGTGGCGGTTGAATTGGCAACGGCGAAGTTGGAAGCCAGTGATTTACCGCATCCCGATACCCCCCGCAAGGCAGCGTTGCGGTTTTTGACCTTCTGTGCCAGTTCCATTAACTCGTCCACTGACTGATATGGGAACAGTTTACATTCTTCCCCCACCTCTGGTTTCAGGCCATTCAAGAAGAGATCCATCAGCAATTCTGGCGCAATTGCGCGGAGGGGCCGCGCGTGAAGCACGAACTGGTCAACGTAGCCCTGCACTGAGTTCGTCTGTTTCAGCTTCAGCAGCGCTTGATAAGGGCTCTATAGCCGTTCCGGTTGAAAATGGCGTAGCAGCGCCGCACTGAAAAACCGCCACTGCAGCACCGGCGCCGTCGCCTCCCACCACCTGAACCATGAATGCCCTTCCTTCCATTGCAAAGGTAGAGACCGTGAGCCATTCCTCCTCTGGCACTGTGCGCAGCAAGAAGAATTGCTCCATGCGTTCAACCCAAACCACCGCGTCGTCTCCGCGGAAGATCGGGAGTTCCAGCTTTCGCCATTGCTCCGGCGTGCCGCGGCTTCCGGCCGATGAGCCTGCTGCCAGGTGCGATCCCGGTGAACCGCGCTCATTCCGATTAGGCGCTCGATTTTCGAACGCATCTATTCGGGAATCGAAGCGCTGTAGCATCTCCTGCACCGATTGGAACATCTCCTCCATGTGCGATTCAATTGTGTCAAATCGTGACTCCATTTTCCTCGATCTCGATTGCACCATTCAGCGTTGGGATCCTCAAGATCCTGATACCAGTTGATAGGACCAGCAATAGCAGAATGATCAAGCTTTATTGATACACCGGGATGACCAATTAACTCTCCCTAAAAGGTTCTACACAGCTGAAACTACCCGCTCGGAGAGAGAGAGATTCTCTCCAACTTCTAACAGAATTCACAACAGAAAAACTATCCTCCCTTAACTAACTATAACCTAGCTATTTATAACAACCTATCAGCCAGTTGGATATCCTAACAACTCCTAAAACACACTTCTACTTGATCTCTACTTACCTCTCCTTTTGTAACACAGTCCAAACCTGTTAGTAATAGGCGCCTTATATATATATATATATATATATATATATATATAAACCAAAAACCTAAATATTTTACTATTTGCAACTATTCATTAAATGTTAGTAGATTGTTTACAAAATATAATAATATATTTTTGGCACCCTATTGTATTAGTACTATATATTTATTTAAATAAATATCTATTAACTATTTAAATTTTTTATTAGTATGCAATAATAAATCTTGTTAACAAAATGGTATTAAATTAATTTAGATTTTAATATTATTCACAAAATGATTAAAATTTTAATAATTGGATTATATAGTTAAATTCAATACCATTATTAGAATATAAATAAAAATAAAATTTTTTAAAATATTAAATTAATCTACCATTTTTATAATAAATAATTTTTGAAATTACTAAAAATACTATTAAGCTAACATATATGTATTTGATATAATTAGTTTTCAACATGATCAAAAGTTAATAAATAAAAAAATTCTATCAAAAGTTTTAAATTTATATTTATTATAAAATATAAATAAATAACTACTTTTATGTGTTTATCCGTAGCAAGTTTATTCCATTAAAAAAAATAAAATAAATAAATATTAGTTAAACAAAGAATTTTAATCATAAATTTTGAAATACCAACAAAACTTTCTAAAGTTGATATTCATAATAAAATCATATTGCTTTTTCATAGTCTAAAATACTATTCGCACTGCGTACAAATTGTGTACTCATTTAATAGTATGTTGTACGGTTGGTTCTAAATAAAAAAGCAAATATATATTCAAACTGAAAACCCAAATATTTTACTATCTGCAATTATTCATTAAATGCAAGTATATATTAATCAAATATTTGGAGTTATTTTAGAACTATTGTGAATTTAAGATTATTCTTTAAAGAAATCAAGAGAAGAGAAGCAAATAAGAAAGTTTCCAGTTGAACTCCTAGAAAAATAGGCGCTAGAACGCCCAAAATTCAACTCTTGGGCGCCCAACTTCACTCCTGGACGCCCAAACATTAAGCCCAGTGCCCAAACTTCAAGTCTAGCGCCTTCAATGGTGTTTCAAGGGTGGCGCCCAACTTCAAAACCTCAAGTCCAACGACCAATGAAGGCCACAACATAGGTGTCCAGTACCAACTCTGGGAGCCCGCCTTTAGGTGATTTTGCCACTCTTAGTGGTCCAAAATTGCATCCAAGTTAGGCGCCAATCATCTAAGCCCAGCGCCAATCCCATGTCTTTTCTTAGGATGCTCTAAATTCAACTGAAAGATTCAAGATTTGAATGATCATTTAATTTGTTGTTAAACTTCTTCTTGAAAGATAAGATTTGATTTAGTTTTAGTTTAAATTTAAATTCTTGTTTTTAGCTATCTTATCCATCAAAAGTAAGATTAGATTTAGTTTCTGAATTTGATTTCAGGGATAGAAGTTTGGATATAAATAAGTGCACATGGTTCACAGAGATCATCTTCGATCTTTGGGTCCCGATCATCATCGAGCATCTCTTTCATTAGTTTAAATGTTTTCTTCTTTATCCAGGTGTGTCGGGTTCTGGCAGTTTAACCAACATGTGAGCTCATGGCCAGTAGGACAGGCATGCGTCATTTGTATTTATGTGTATTGATTGGGTGTGCATCTTGTATTTGGCTTGCCTTGTTGAATAATTTTATCTATATGCTATTTGATGTAACACCCTATCACCCTAAGTCTTACCTCTAGCTGTAAGACAAAGTTCCACGACAGTTCTAAAGCTCATACAATAATTTACAGTTAAGAAATATAATACACCAGAAACCCGATGAAGGAATAAAAGCTCAAAGATGCAGAAAATAAAGATACAAAAGCGCGAAGCATTCACACAAGATAACTAAAGCGCAAAGGTAAGAAAACGAAATTTAAGATACACGATAAACAAGGTATATATATGTATGTATGATGCACCAAAAATTTGTCTCGCAATAAATTCTCCTTCGGCAAGTATACCGAATTGTCGTCAAGTAATAACTCACAAAAGAGTGAGGTCGAATTCCACAGAGATTAACGGATTAAGCAATCAATAGTTGATTGATTATCCTAGTTAGACGATTCAGATTTGGATGATGAGTAACAAGGGAATGTAAATTGCATGAATGTAAAGAGAGCAATAAAGTGCAGAAAAGTAAAATGGCAAGAAAAGTAAATATAAGAACTAAAAATAAAATGAACATTGGGATCAAGAGATATTGTAATCCTCCGGATCAAGTTCATTCTCATCTCTTCCTCAATCAATGCATTCATCGATCTCCTTGGCAATCTTAAGTGATCGAATTACAATTTCTTGTAATTCGATCTCTCAAATCTTGATCAATAGCCAATTCCTTGGTCAATTGCTCATGAGAAGAGATGAAGTATGGTCACTGATTATACCACATGCATTTCCCAACTCAAGTGTTGGAAGGATTATAGTCACATATCCATCCACACCCAATTTGGTCCAGCATGAGAAAGCATTTCTAGCATGATCTCTTCATTCCTCTTTCAAGGTTCAGAAGAGATCCAAGTATGAATAGTTTCTTTTCCAAGATAACTACCCAATTGGATGAAGATCGAAAGCTCTCTAGTAATATCAAGAGGAAAGAAAGAAGAAGAAGAATAAGAACTACACTTAATCCATTGAATCACAATAGAGCTCTCTAACCCAATGTAAAGAGTTAGTTAATCATTGCTCTACAAAAATAGAAAAGAAAGAAAGTGCAGAAAAGTAAAGATGAAGATTCAAACTGAAATTGAAAATTTAACATTCATAAATGAAAATTACAACTAAAAGAAAGAGAAGGAAAAGTGTGTGAGGGGAGGGAGTCCGAAGACCCCTCTTCAATCCTCCTAATTCCCGGATTTTAGTCCCCCCTAAATGTAAAAGCTAAGGCCCTTATATAAGCTCTCCTAAATTACAAAATGAAATTAAAAACAAATTACAATTAAATGAAAATTCCTATTCTAGATGCTTCTTGTGGCCTTGATTGGTTGACAATTGTGGGCTTGCTTGCTTGAGCTTTGAAGTGGACTTGAGAGAGAAGTGAGTCAAGTTGAGGTCCAGATGCTAAAGTTAGTGCTAAAGTTAGCCACACTAACACTACAAGTGTGGCGTTAGTGCTAAAGTTATTGTGGCTAACGTTGCACTTGCTGCCCAGTTGGTGTTTTTAAGGTTTAAAAGATGCGTCTTGTTTGTAGTCTAATTTCATGCTCACTGTAGAGTATTATATATCGTTGAAAAGCTCTGAATGTCAGCTTTCTAATGCAACTATAATCACCTCAATTGGATCTCTGTAGCTCAAGTTATGCTCCTTTGAAGTGGACATGGTTGCTAGTATAGTTGCTAGCGTTAATGGAAAACTTGAGTGCCAATAACGCTAGCGATCAGGGCTTCATTATTGCCAGTTTCTGAAGCTCAAACTTAGTGTCCACCCCATATTATTATATATTGTTGAAAAGCCCTAGATGTCTACTTTCCAATGTTTTTGGAAGCGCATCATTTGGAGCTCTACAACTCGAGTTACACTTCATGGAAGGTGAAGAGGTCAGCTGGCCTTACTACAGGTTGATACCATGTTCATCTTTGCACTTTTGGGGCAGGTTTTCTCCCTCAAATTTAGTGTCCACCATGTAGTGTCATATATGCTTGGAAAGATCTGGAATCCTACGTTCCAATGCCACTAGAATCACCTCATTTGGAGTTTTGTGGCTCAAGTTATTCTTGTTTGGAGAAGGCATGGTCAGGCTGCCAGGTGGGACTTTTGCCCACGTTAACTACCACGTTAATCTAGTTAACGTGGAAGTTAACGTGGGTCTTTTTGCTTCGCCAACGTTAGTGGAGATCACCTTTTCCACTAACTTTGGCATCTCCCTTTCCTTCCACGTTAGTTCCCACGTTAATGTAGTTAACATGGAAGCTAACGTGGGTCTTCTTGCTTCGAAAACGTTAATGGCACTCACTTTTTCCACTAACGTTGGCATATACCCCTTTCGCAAGCGTTATTGGGGCTCACCTTCCCCATTAACATTGCTTGGTGCCTTTTGTCCCTTCGTTAGAGTTCACGTTAGTGTAGCTAGCGTGACTCTTAATGTGGGTCTTCGTTCCATGCTCTCCTTCTTCAAAGTTAATGCCACTAACTCTTCTCACTAACATTGTGGCTTTCCTTCCTTCCATGTTAGTGCCCACGTTAGTGTAACTAACGTAGCCACTAACGTGGCTTTTCTCTTCTTCTTTTGGCCTAAAATCAATCAAACAAAGTGCATCAAAGTCTTGCTCTTAATCATGGGATCATGCATCATCCAATTTATCATATAATTCATGCAAAATTCTCATGAAATCATGTAAAGTGCACAATGTATACTTGAATCAAGATGTAAGTGAATATCTACCCAAAACTAGCTTATTTCCTAAGAAAATGCATGAAACTACCTTAAAAACAGTAAAGAAAAGGTCAGTGAAACTGGCCAAAATGCCCCGGCATCACAACACCAAACTTAAAGCTTGCTTGTCCCTAAGCAAGTACTGGAACAAGAGAATGATGAATGGAATTCCAAGAGAAAATGAGTCATTCTTGTGGAAGTCATGTCTCTGGTTTTATGGTGGTTTCATGCATAGCAACTTAGGTTCATTCCTTCACTGGCTTTCAGACCTTTATCATGTCCTAGAATACTCACTTTGCTTGCATCCCATGAGACTTTTATTCATTGATCCCTTTTGTTTCTTGTCAATTCAGGGATTATTTGTGTTCTTAGGCTAAGTGCTCTGTAAGGGGGCAACTCTTTAAAATAAGCTTTCAGCCAACACTCCCGAACCAGTTGGTTCAAGGTGCTAGGTGTTGAAACACCCCTACGGACTTACTTCCTCAAGTCTCTCCCCCATACATACACACCACAGGCACATGGTTTGTTTATTTTCTTTTCTTGAGACCTTGGTGTCCAGCACCTCTTTGGGTTACTAAATGCTCTGTAGTGAGGGTTACTCTTGATAGTGGACTTTTAGCTGATAATCCCGAGTTAGTTAACCCAAGTTACCAAGTGATAAGGCACCCCTAAGAGCTTATTCATCCAAGTAAATCCCTCACACAGGAACACCACAGACACATGCCTCGAGATCAAAACCATTGGTGCCTAGCCTTATTGCTTACTCTTTTTTTCTTTTATTTTTTTCCACTTTCATTGTTCTTTCCCTTTTTCTTATTAGGATCTTATTATTTAGCTAGTCTCATGGGGTGTGTTCAAAGCATATGATTCAGGACAGATAGTTGTCTTCCCACCTTGTGGTTGAACCAACTTAGCTAACTTATGACCACACCACAAACTCAGGAACTTACTCCATAGTATGAACTCTATTCTGGTCTTTTATAAAACACTCATTCTCTTTTCATTTGATTCAAAAGGGACAAGCATACTAGTAAGCAAAGTAAGGATACAGTAATGACATTCAGACTAGAAAACACAGCCTTAATCAATAAAAAGTTTAAAAGATAGAATTGACATGCTTATTCACAAGGAGAAAGCACACATACATACAAAGAACATAGAAGACAATCATGCAAATTAAAGTGCTGGAAATAAGTAAGAGGAGAAAGGAACTTTACCACCTTGTATTTTATCTTCATTGTTGTTGCCCTTTTTCTCCTATTCTTCCCCTTCCCACACCAGACATAGAATGATTGCTTATACTCAAGCAACAATTAAAACAGTGGTGACGGGATCCATGATTGATCATGAATGTCTTAGAAAGAAGTGTGAGTATGCATGTGTTTCAGCAAGCAAGGTTAAGGATACAATAAAGACACAAGAGATACAAATAGAGACATTTTGATTGCATTAATAAGTGGTGTTGGCATGGTACTTTGCATGAAAGTTAAGTGGCAACACCAAACTTAGTGTGCCACTGTCAATCTAGAATGTTGCAAGTACCCAGTGAAGATTGAAATTCAAATTGTTGCATGGCAACACCAAACTTAGAGTGCAATCATATGCCAAATTATTGAAAGTAAACTAAGCAAAGCAAGGAAATGTTACCTACGGTTGGGTTGCCTCCCAACAAGCGCTCTTTTAATGTCATTAGCTTGACATGTTGTTCGTGACTTTCTTCCTCTTCTTCCAGTTTGTTAAGAGGAATGACCTCAAGAGGAAAGAGGAGCCAGTTAATGCCTCTTGTTTTGGGTGCCTCTCCCCAGCAAGCCTTCTTCTGTTGTTAGCTTGAGTAAACTTGCTTGTTGGGGTAGGGGTGGGATGGCTTTTGGTTGACCTTTTCTTCTTCATGAATATTGTCCTTCTTTTCTTGGTCACCATCCTTTTGTTAGTGTTCATGTTGATTGCCTTTATCACCTTGATTTTAGGATTTGGGTATTGTATGATGGGTGGAGCATCCTCTTCATCAAAAACTTCTTGAATTGGTGGTTCAATGAACTCACCCTCTATGCAACTCTCTATTTCATTGGAGTGTGGGCTCCCTTGATTGACTTCCTCCCTTTCTTCTACATGATATTGCATTGTGTCTTTTGGGAGTGAGTTTGCATGTTCCTTTGTCACCACTAGTAGTCTCTGTGGGTATTGAGTCTTGGGCTTATATACTCTCACAACCTCCTCCTTCTTCATAGAAATATCACTTGGTATAGGTTCCTCTTTTTCTTGTTCTTCTGATTCCTCCCTTGTTTTTGACCTTTGAATGAATTCCTCTATTTCTGAAGAGGGTGAAGTGGACTCTCTTTGTGATCTCAGCTCTTCAATGAATTGTTCTTCAGAAGAGAGTTGTGCATTATGTCTCAATTTTTTGTCATGGTCTTTTGTTGCTATTTTCTCCTCTTCGATTGTCTTTATTATCTCTTTAAGGAGGAGTTCTATCCTAATGAGTCTCTCTTCTGCTCTACTTCTTTTGAGCTCTTCCATGAAGAGTTCCATCCTAGCAAGTTTATCTAAAGGAGGTTGGGTAGGTTGTAATGGTTGGGCGGGGTTGGCTTGTGAATGGAATTGGTTGTTTTGTGGTTGTGTGTTCTGAAAGTGGTATGACTCTTGTGGGTAGTGGATTGAGTTTTGTGGATGGTGAAATGAATTGTATGGATTTGGGATAGACTTTTGTGCTGAGGCATACTCAAATGATGAAGAATTCATGCATGTAAAACTTGGAGGTGAGATTGTATAATTGAGAGGTGATGGCTCTTGATGACTGGGGTATGAATGAGTGAAATCTCTTTGATTTTGATCTTCCCAGCCACAACTTGAGTAGTGATCAATTTCACCAAAATATGGACCATTTTGTGGCTCTGGAAAGTACCCTATTTCATGTTTTTGATACTCCCACCCACCATGAGCGTAGTAAAGTGAATCATTCTGTGGGGTGGAGAGTTTCCCATGAAAATTGATTGACTAAAATATGATGGATGCTCCTTTCCTTCCTGCAAAAAGCTCTGTCTCAAACAATAATCACCAAAAGAAATTGGAATCTCCATTGTCACAGATTAGGAAATTCCCAGTGAGGCAATATCACAAACAGTTAGTTAGCACAAGAAAATAAGAAACAAAAAAAAAAAAAACAAAGACAAAAGAAAAGTGTCTAATCTAGTAAATCAATCAACCGGTAGTTTGTTAATCACGATTAATCCCCGGCAACGGCGCCATAAACTTGATGCACGGAAAACTTGTCTCGCAACAAATTCACCTTCGACAAGTATACCGAATTGTCGTCAAGTAATAACTCACAAAAGAGTGAGGTCGAATCCTACAGAGATTAACGGATTAAGCAATCAATAGTTGATTGATTATCCTAGTTAGACGATTCAGATTTGGATGATGAGTAACAAGGGAATGTAAATTGCATGAATGTAAAGAAAGCAATAAAGTGCAGAAAAGTAAAATGGCAAGAAAAGTAAATATAAGAATTAAAAATAAAATGAACATTGGGATCAAGAGATATTGTAATCCTCCGGATCAAGTTCATTCTCATCTCTTCCTCAATCAATGCATTCATTGATCTCCTTGGCAATCTTAAGTGATCGAATTACAATTCCTTGTAATTCGATCTCTCAAATCTTGATCAATAGCCAATTCCTTGGTCAATTGCTCATGAGAAGAGATGAACTATGGTCACTGATTATACCACATACATTTCCCAACTCAAGTGTTGGAAGGATTATAGTCACATATCCATCCACACCCAATTTGGTCCAGCATGAGAAAGCATTTCTAGCATGATCTCTTCATTCCTCTTTCAAGGTTCAGAAGAGATCCAAGTATGAATAGTTTTTTTTTCAAGATAACTACCCAATTGGATGAAGATCGAAAGCTCTTTAGTAAAATCAAGAGGAAAGAAAGAAGAAGAAGAATAAGAACTACACTTAATCCATTGAATCATAATAGAGCTCTCTAACCCAATGTAAAGAGTTAGTTGATCATTGCTCTACAAAAATAGAAAAGAAAGAAAGTGCAGAAAAGTAAAGATGAAGATTCAAACTGAAATTGAAAATTTAACATTCATAAATGAAAATTACAACTAAAAGAAAGAGAAGAAAAAGTGTGTGAGGGGAGGGAGTCCGAAGACCCCTCTTTAATCCCCCTAATTCCCGGATTTTAGTCCCCCCTAAATGTAAAAGCTAAGGCCCTTGTATAGGCTCTCCAAAATTACAAAATGAAATTAAAAGCAAATTACAATTAAATGAAAATTCCTATTCTAGATGCTTCTTGTGGCCTTGATTGGTTGACAATTGTGGGCTTGCTTGCTTGAGCTTTGAAGTGGACTTGAGAGAGAAGTGAGTTAAGTTGAGGTCCAGGTGCTAAAGTTAGTGCTAAAGTTAGCCACACTAACGCTACAAGTGTGGCGTTAGTGCTAAAGTTATTGTGGCTAACGTTGCACTTGCTGCCCAGTTGGTATTTTTGGGGCTTAAAAGATGCCTCTTGTTTGTGCTGCAATTTCATGTCCACTATAGATTATTATATATGGTTGGAAAGCTCTGAATGTCAGCTTTCTAACGCAACTAGAATCACCTCAATTGGACCTCTGTAGCTCAAGTTATGCTCCTTTGAAGTGGACATGGTCGCTGGCATAGTTGCTAGCGTTAATGGAAAACTTGAGTGCCAATAATGCTAGTGATCAGGGCTTCATTATTGCCAGTTTCTGAAGCTCAAACTTAGTGTCCACCCCATACTATTATATATTGTTGAAAAGCCCTGGATGTCTACTTTCCAATGCATTTGAAAACGCATCATTTGAAGCTCTACAACTCGAGTTACACTTCTTGGAAGGTGAAGAGGTCAGCTGGCCTTACTACAGGTTGATACCATGTTCATCTTTGCACTTTCAGGGCAGATTTTTTCCCTCAAATTTAGTGTCCACCATGTAGTGCCATAAATGCATGGAAAGCTCTGGAATCCTACTTTCCAATGCCACTGGAGTCACCTCATTTGGAGTTTTGTGGCTCAAGTTATTCTTGTTTGAAGAAGGCATGGTCAGGCTGCCAGGTGGGACTTTTGCCCACGTTAACTACCACGTTAATTTAGTTAACGTGGAAGTTAACGTGGGTCTTTTTGCTTCGCCAACGTTAGTGGAGATCACCTTTTCCACTAACTTTGGCATCTCCCTTTCCTTCCACGTTAGTTCCCACGTTAATGTAGTTAACATGGAAGTTAACGTGGGTCTTCTTACTTCGAAAACGTTAGTGGCACTCACTTTTTCCACTAACGTTGGCATATACCCCTTTCGCAAGCGTTATTGGGGCTCACCTTCCCCATTAACGTTGCTTGGTGCCTTTTGTCCCTTCGTTAGAGTTCACGTTAGTGTAGCTAACGTGACTCTTAACGTGGGTCTTCGTTCCATGCTCTCCTTCTTCAAAGTTAATGCCACTAACTCTTCTCACTAACGTTGTGGCTTTCCTTCCTTCCACGTTAGTGCCCACGTTAGTGTAACTAACGTAGCCACTAACGTGGCTTTTCTCTTCTTCTTTTGGCCTAAAATCAATCAAACAAAGTGCATCAAAGTCTTGCTCTTAATCATGGGATCATGCATCATCCAATTTATCATATAATTCATGCAAAATTCTCATGAAATCATGTAAAGTGCACAATGTATGCTTGAATCAAGATGTAAGTGAATATCTACCCAAAACTAGCTTATTTCCTAAGAAAATGCATGAAACTACCTTAAAAACAGTAAAGAAAAGGTCATGAAACTGGCCAAAATGTCCTGGCATCAATGTACGTATGTATGTATGTATGATAATAAAAGAGAGACTAGTCATAGCCCGAAGAGTTTAGGCTGACTAGTTCAAACAGTTATAACAGAGTTTTGATGTTTAAAACAGCTAACATCCTATCTCTCAAAGTTTTCAAAATACAAGCCTCTAAGGAAGCAAAATATACAAAAGTAAGAGACTAAAAAAGTAAATCAAAATAAAAGCTGAGACATCCTCCGCTTTGTCACCATTTGCAAACTCACCGAGATGGATTGCGACCTGCATCTAAAAAATAACAACATATGGTATGAGAACCGAGAGTTCTCAGTATGGTAATAGTGCCCCAATAGATAAGATATAAGATTTCGGGAAGCCAAAGGCATTTCTAGAATTTCACATCGATACAAAAAAAATAGTAAAGCTTAATGAAATATATAAATTAAACCATAAACAAGGTAATCTAACTTAAGAAATTTCTATTCTAACTACAGCCACCGCTGTTCCACAGCCTTCGCCAACCTACCCTCCATGCGATCTATAAAACCTGAAAAATTAGTAAATAATTGTCTACTAAATTAATTATTAACCAGGAAAATTAGAAAATAAAATTTTACAATTTAATGGGATAGAGCTAATTAAAATAAAAATTTTGACATTAATTTTAAAGAATTTGGCCCAACATATATAACACTTCACTTCAGCCAATTTTTCATTCATTGTTCCCTTTCCAGCGTTGAGAAGAGCGATTATAGAAGCCACAAAAACCTAACCCCTTTTTAATTTTCAATTCATCATAACTTTCAATCCGGAGCTCCAATCGCCGTATCGTTTGTGGCCACGCGACCGCAACGTTAAGCTCTACAAAGCCTAGTCCTTGATTAGGTATGGAACCCACTTCTTATTTTTAAAACTCTCCTCCCCAAATTTTGAAATTCAATGAGTATCTATGTTAAATTTTGTTTAATTTCGGTGTTTAAGTTCGAATTAACTTGCGGGTATTGTCGGGTTTAGCTCATTGGAGCGGTGGGTCAGGTAAGCACCCTCAAACCTTTTTGAAATGTTGAGTTAGTGAGTTTTACATTAATTGGGATGATAATTGTGTTGTTAGATTAAAATTGGTTGACATACCGAAATTTGCGGCGGTTTTCTTGGGATTGGCGGCGGTTAAGAATTGCCACAAAATGGCATACTAGCGGTTCGTTAACCGTTACGTATTAGGGCGTAGAGATTTGATTTTGCATTAGAACCGCTGGCACAACTGCCGCAAAACAGGATTAGAAATTTTTGCGGCGGTTTATAACTGCCGCGATTTTGCTTACAGATTTTTTAAAAAAATTGTATGTTGCAGAGGTTTATAACCCCCCACAATTTTCACATTTATATTAAAAAATGGCTTTATAAAGCTATTCAATTATATTGCTTCTACATTTAGACAAACACAAAAATAAGAACAAGTTAAAAATGGCTAAAATAATAACAAATTTAGTAATGACCCTATTAAAGATCCTATTAGATAATACACGGGTAGCTTGATTCATCTAGCAAGTAGCAACATAAAATCTATAGTTACAAGAATTTTTAGCCACCGCTAACTTATCTTAATGCACTATAATCTATGTTGAATCTTCATTCACCTTTTTTTTACTAAGAATAACAAAATTATAAGGACAAGTACTAATATATAAACAATTATTATTTATGAGCTTGTTCATCATCTTAATATACTAAAACATATATAAATATAAAGCAAGATGAAAAGATTTATCTCATGGTGCACATTACTCCAAACCGAATGCATTACAAAAACAATATCAGTTTTTGTGGTGAAGTCCTTTATGCTAAGCAGACCTTTAAGCTGTTACAGTGTAGTAGTAATGGCAGCTCCAGCCATGAAGCCCACAATAGCAGCATGAGATAGAAAATTTATGAAGAAACCAAGCCCACAATAACCATTCATGAAAGCACAATACTTTAGGCAAAGCACCACCAAAAAGGATAATGCATATATAAATGAAAATGAACCTTTTGCATAGTTAAGTCCTATCTAGTACTGTATGTACCTGTTAACTCCAAGTACCAATTTAGTGACTCCTGCAAAGAAGGTAGCAGTCAATGCAAGGCGCACGTAGTCATGACTTTTTATGTCACTGATCTCACTAGAAATCAAACTCCCAAGCAAGAGGGACACCATATCTACAAGTCCTATCGCAATATCTCTTGAGGTTCCCATGAAAGCATACACAAGAGGTGCCACAAAACTTGAGTCTGCAAAACAGGTAATATTAATTAGCAGAAGAAATTAATTACTTAGAAATAAGAACTTATCAATTATTATCATGATACTCGCATAATCCATACCAAGGATCCAAATATGCAAGCTTCACATATGCAAGGTCCTGTTATAATAAACACAATCATCAACAAAGTGGTGTCTACATGTTAAAAAATATTAATCCCCATTGGCTCATCACTCACAGACTTATTCATAGAATATTAATCCCCACTCAACACACTTATTAATACTAAAAAACCCTTATTTTAAAGGTTTTGACCTAAGATAGTACTGATGAGCGGATAATTTATATGCTTTTTGGCATTGTTTTCAAGTAGTTTTCAGTATGTTTTAATTACTTTTTAGTACATTTTTATTAGTTTTTATTGAAAATTCACATTTCTGGACTTTACTATGAGTTTGTGTGTTTTTCTGTGATTTCAGGTATTTTCTGGCTGAAATTGAGGAACTTGAGCAAAAATTTGATTCAGAGGCTGAAAAAGGACTGCAGATGCTGTTGGATTCTGACCTCCCTGCACTTGAAATGGATTTTCTGGAGCTACAGAAACCCAGTTGGCGCGATCTTAATTGTGTTGGAAATTAGACATCCTGGGCTTTCCATCAATATATAATAGTTCATACTTTGCCCGAGTTTTGACGATGCGAACTGGCGTTCAAACGCCAACTTCCTGCCCTATTCTAAAGTTAAACGCCAGAAACAGGTTACAAACTAGAGTTAAACGCCACAAACAGGCTGCAACCTAATGTTTAACTCCAAGAGAAGTCTCTACACGTGTAAAGCTCAATTCTTAGCCCAAGCACACACCAAGTGGGCCCCAGAAGTAGATTTTTGCATCATTTACTTATCTCTGTAAACCCTAGTAACTAGTTTAGTACAAATAGGACTTTTTACTATTGTATTCAAAGACTTGGTCATTCTAGTTCCCCCTCTGGGACCGAAGCCAATGAACACCATTATCACTTATGTATTTTCAACAGTGGAGTTTCTACACCCCATAGATAAAGGTGTGGAGCTTTGCTGTTCCTCATGAATTAATGCAAAGTACTATTGTTTTTCTATTCAATTCAAGCTTATTCTTATTCTAAGATATTCATTCGCTCCCATGAACATGATGAATATGATGATTATGTGACACTCATCACCATTCTCACCTATTAATGCGTGCCTGACAACCACTTCCGTTCTACATGAAAACGAGCTTAGGTGTTTATCTCTTAGCTTCCATTCTGAAAGATAGGAGTCTTTGTGGTATAAGCTAGAATCAATTGGCAGCATTCTCGACATCCGGAAAGTCTAAACCTTGTCTGTGGTATTCCGAGTAGGATCTGGGATGGGATGACTGTGACGAGCTTCAAACTCACGAGTGTTGGGCATAGTGACAGACGCAAAAGGATCAATGGATCCTATTCCAACATGAGTGAGAAACGACAGATGATTAGCCCCGCGGTGACAGCGCAGATGGACCATTTTCACTGAGATGACGGATGGTAGCCATTGACAATGGTGATCCCTCAACATACAGCTTGCCATGGAAAGGAGTACGCATGATTGGATGAAGGCAATAGGAAAGCAGAGGTTCAGAAGCAACAAGCATCTCCATACACTTATCTGAAATCCTACCAATGAATTACAAAAGTATTTCTATCTTTATTTTATGTTTTAATTATAATTTAATCATCAAAACCTCAAAACCATTTGAATCCGCCTGACTGAGATTTACAAGGATAACCATAGCTTGCTTCAAGCCGACAATCTCCGTGGGATCGACCCTTACTCACGTAAGGTTTATTACTTGGACGACCCAGTGCACTTGCTAGTTAGTTATGCGAAGTTGTGAAGAAGAATTGAGATTATGATTGTGCGTACCAAGTTGTTGGTGCCATTGAGATCACAATTTGGTGCACCAAGTTTTTGGCGCCGTTGCTGGGGATTGTTCGAGTTTGGACAACTGACGGTTCATCTTGTTGCTCAGATTAGGTAATTATATTTTATTTTTAAGCTTTTTATTTTTGAAAATTCCAAAAAAAAAATTATTTGTTATCTAAAAATTCATCAAAATTTTTAAGAATGAATTCTAGAGTTTCATGAGATAAGTTGAATCCTGGCTGGCTGTTAAGCCATGTCTAATCTTTTGGACCAAGGTTTCCCTTATCCTTAGAAGAGCTTCTTTGTCTTTCTCACCAATTTAGCTGTTGTATGCAATGTTCTGCTAAAGCTTGGCTGGCCATTGGCCATGTCTAATTTCTGGACCGGAGTTTTAGACTAACATTGCATGATTCCTGGAATCCGTATTAAAAATTTTGAATTTCTTTATTTTCTTTTCCTAATTAATTTTTGAAAAATACAAAAAAATTAATAAAATCATAAAAACAAAAAATTTTGTGTTTTTGTTTGAGTCTTGTGTCAAATTATAAGTTTGGTGTCAAGTGCATGTTTTAATTTTTCTAAATTTTTTTTCGAAAATTCATGCATGTGTCCTTCATAATCTTCAAGTTATTCTTGATGATTTCGCTTGTTTGATCTTGTGATCTTCATGTTTTGTGTCTTTTCCTATTTTTCATATGCATTTTCAATTTGTTAGTGTCTAAACATTGAGAATTTCTAAGTTTGGTGTCTTGCATGTGTGTCTTTTCTTAAAAATTTTCAAAAATAAGTTCTTGGTGTTCATCTTGACATTCAAAGTGTTCTTGCATGCATCATGTGTTTTGATCTTGAATTTTCATGTTTTGAGTCATTTTTATGTTTTTCTCTTTCCTCATTAAAATTCAAAAATAAAAAAAATTATCATTCCCTTTTTCTTCTCATAAATTTCGAATATTTGAGTTGACATTTTCAAAAATTTTTCAAAATTTAGTTGTTTCTTATGAGTCAAGTCAAATTTTCAGTTTAAAAATCCTATCTTTTCAAAACTTTTTCAAAAATCAAATCTTTTTCATTCTCCTTTCATATTTTCGAAAATTTTTAAAATTGATTTTCAAAATCTTTTTCTTAATTTTATTCCATATTTTCAAAAACTTTACTAACAATCAATGTGATTGATTCAAAGATTTTAAGTTTGTTACTTGCCTATTGAGGAAGGTTCAATCTTTAAATTCTAGAATCATATCTTTTAGTTTCTTGTTAGTCAAGTAATTGACTTTAATTTCAAAATCAAATCTTTTTAAATCTCTTTTTCAAATCTTTTTCAAAATAAATATTCAATCACATCTTTTTCAAAATTAATTTCAAAATCTTTTCTAACTTCTTATCTTTTCAAAATTTGATTTTCAAATCTTTTTCAATTAACTACTTGACTTTTTGTTTGATTTTAAAAGTTTTCTATTTCATCATATCTTTTTCAAAATCACCTAACTACTTTTCTCTCTCCAATTTTCGAAAATCAGTAACCACTTTTTTAAAGTTACTTTTCATTAACTAATTGTTTTAAATTTCAATTTAATTTTATTTTCCTTCTTAATTTTGAATTTTAACTAATATTTAAAATAAAAACAAAAATATTTTTATTTTATTTTAATTAATTTTCGGAAATACTCTCTCTCTCTCTCTCATTTCTTTCTATTTATTTAATCACTAACACTTCTCTTCTTCTTAAAAATTCGAACACTTTCTCCCTCTCTATGTTCGAATTTTTCTCTTCTATTCTTCTACTCACATAAAGAAATCTCTATACTGTGACATGGAGGATTCCTCTTCTTTGCTGTTCTCTTCTTTTTCATATGAGCAGGAACAGGGATAAAGACATTCTTATTGAAGCTAATCCTGAACTTGAAAGGAATCTTAAGAGAAAACTAAGAGAAGCTAAAGCACAACCCTCTGGAGAGGACCTAACAGAAATTTTCGAAAAAGAAGGAGACATGGCCGAACCTAATAAAGTGGTGGAGATGCAAGGAAGATGCTTGGCAACTTTATTGCACCCTCTTCCAACTTCTATGGAAGAAGCATCTCAATTCCTGCAATTGAAGCAAACAACTTTGAGCTTAAGCCTCAATTAGTTTCTCTAATGCAGCAGAATTGCAAGTTTCATGGACTTCCAATGGAAGATCCTCATCAGTTTCTAGCTGAATTCTTGCAAATCTATGACACTGTCAAGACCAATGGAGTTGATCCTGAGGTCTACAGGCTTATGCTTTTCCCTTTTGCTATAAGAGACAGAGCGATATCATAGTTGGATTCACAACCTAAGGAAAGCCTGAGCTCTTGGGATAAGCTGGTCAGTGCTTTCCTGGCCAAGTTTTTTCCACCTCAAAAGATGAGCAAGCTTACAGTGGAAATCCAAACATTCAGACAGAAGGAAGGTGAGTCCCTCCATGAAGTTTGGGAAAGATATAAGCAATTGATCAAAAGGTGTCCTTCTGACATGCTTCCAGAATGGAGCATCATATGTATATTCTATGATGGTCTGTGTGAGTTGTCAAAAATATCATTGGACCATTCTGCAGAAGGATCTCTTCATCTGAAAATCCCTGCAGAAGCTCAGAAACTCATTGAAATGGTTGCAAATAACCAGTTCATGTACACCTCTGAGAGGAGTCCTGTAAACAATGGGAAGCCTCAGAAGAAGGGAGTTCTTGAAATTGATACTCTAAATGCCATATTGGCTCAGAACAAAATATTGACTCACCAAATCAATATGATTTCTCAGAGTCTGAATGGATTGCAAGTTGCATCCAACAGTACTAAAGAAGCATCTTCTGAAGAAGAAGCTTATGATCCTGAGAACCCTACAATGGCAGAGGTGAATTACATGGGAGAACCCTATGGAAACACCTATAATCCTTCATGGAGAAATCATCTAAATTTCTCATGGAAGGACCAACAGAAGCCTCAACAAGGCTTCAACAATAATGGTGGAAGAAATAGGTTTAGCAATAGCAATCCTTTTCCATCATCTTCTCAGCAACAGACAGAGAATTCTGAACAGAACTATTCTGGCCTGGAAACCATAGTCTCTGATCTATCCAAGACCACACTAAGTTTCATGAATGAAACAAAGTCCTCCATTAGAAATTTGGAGGCACAGGTGGGTCAGCTGAGTAAGAAGATTACCGAAACTCCTCCCAGTACTCTCCCAAGCAATACAGAAGAAAATCCCAAGAGAGAGTGCAAGGCTATAACCATGACCAACATGGCTGAACCTGGAGAGAGTGAGGAGGACGTGAGTCCTAGTGAGAAAAGCTTCATGGGACGTCTTCTGGACAGAAAGGAGTTTCCCTTTGAGGAACCAAAGGAATCTGAGGCTCATACAGAGACCATAGAGATTCCATTGAGCTTCCTTCTGCCATTCATGAGCTTGGATGAATATTCTTCCTCTGAAGAGGATGAAGACATTACTGAAGAGCAAGTTGCTAAGTATCTAGGAGCAATCATGAAGCTGAATGCCAAGTTGTTTGGTAATGAGACTTGGGAGGATGAACCCCCCTTGTTCACCAATGAACTGAATGCATTAATGAGACAGACTGATAAATCACTATTTTATGGTTTATCTTGTACTCAATTGAGTGGTTTTTATTAACTCTTTACCCACTTATTCATACTATTTGCATGGTTTTATATTACCTTCCTAATTATGTGTTTTGATTGAAAACATGCTTCTTTGATCTTATATTTGCTTATTATTAATCCTCTCTTATTACCATTAGATGCCTTGATATGTGTGTTAAGTGTTTTCAGATATTATAAGGCATGAATGGCTTGGAGGATGGAAAGGAAGCATGCAAAAGTGGAAGGAATACAAGAAGTTGGAGAAATTGCTAAGTTGTCCAGCCTGACCTCTTCGCACTCAAACGGCTATAACTTTAGCTATAGAGGTCCAAATGACAAGGTTCTAGTTGCGTTGGAAAGCTAACGTCCGGGGCTTCGATTTGATATATAATATGCTATAGTTTCCCTGATGCTAGGCGACGCGACCACGTGATCCATGCGGCCGCATCGCAGTGACGGAAATCAGCGTGTTTGAATTCTTCTCCAGCGATTTCTGGGCTGTTTCTGACCCAGTTTGTGGCCCAGAAAATACAGATTAGAGGCTATAAAGTGGGGGAATACATCCATTCATGAACAGGCTTTCACATTCACAATTTTAGGAGTAGATGTAGTTTTTAGAGAGAGAGGTTCTCTCCTCTCTCTTAGGATTAGGATTTAGGAATTCTCTTAATTTTAGGAGTGACTCTCAATCCCAGGTTCTTTATTTTTATTTATTTTTCCAATTTAATTTATGAACTTTTTCATGTTATGATTTGAATATTTTATTTAATATAATTTGAGGTATTTCAGACTTATGATTGCTCTCTTTAATTTATTAATGCTCTGTGTTTATCCAAGTTATTTTCATTCAAGTAGACTTTCTTCCCTTTTGGCTTTGGTTAAATAATTGGAGACTTTTGAGTTATCAAACTCATTGTTGATTGAAAATTAGAATTCTTCAAGAATTAATTCGAGTTCCACTAACTCTAACTTTTCCTTAGGAAAGACTAGGACTTGAGGAATCAGAATTAATTCATCCACTTAACTTACCTTCATAGTTAGAGGTTAACAAAGTGGGAGAAAAATTCAATTCTCATCACAATTGATAAGGATAACCAGGATAGGACTTCCGGTTCTCATTCCTTGCCAAGAGTTTATTTTACAGTTATTTATTTATTTTTATTGCTTGAAAATATACCTGTGTGCATTGCCCATACTCCAGAACCCCAATTTACAAACTCATAACCAATAATAAGAACATACCTCCCTGCAATTCCTTGAGAAGATGACCCGAGGTTTGAATACTCGGTTATCAATTTCAAAGGGGTTTGTTACTTGTGACAACCAAAACGTTTGCACGAAATGGATTTTTGTTGGTTTAGACACTATATCTACAACGCGACTGTTTTTATGACATTCTTTACTAGCAAAAATCCCTAACGTCAAAATGGCGCCGTTGCCGGGGAATTGCAAACGTGTGCCTTATTATTAGTTATTGTAAATATTTCATTTTTGCTTGTTTATTTATTTTTATTTTTGTTTTTATTTTTGCTTTTTCTTAAGTTAAGAGGTTATTGGTTTTTATTTTAAAATTTTTATTTTTCAAAAATCAAATTTCAAAATTCAAATTTAAAAATTTTCAAAAATTCAAATTAAAAAAATTTTCAAATTTCAAATTTCAAAAATTCAAATTTCAAATATTTAAAATTCAAAATTTCAAAATTTAATTTTCAAATTCAAAATTTAAATAACCTTTTAATTTAAATTTGTTTTTATTTTTGTTTTTAATTTTTATTTGCTACTATGAACTCTCACCCCTTTGGCTATGAGTCTGGTTACAATAATGTTGCAGGAAGAAGAAATTACAATGAGAACAGGTATCAAGGTTGGAATAATCAAAGATGGGAGGAGCCACAAGGATTTGATCAACCCTCATGGCAACAACCACCTCCAATGGACTATCAACAACCACCACCATATGCCTATGAACCCTCTCCTCAACATGACTTTGGACCACCATACTCACAAGCCCCTTTCCGCCATTCACCTCCATATGACCCTAACCCTCAACCACCATACCAACCACCTTATGAGCCATATGAACCATATATAGAACCACCCCAATTCCAACCCAATTACTCACAAGAACGACCACTTCAATATTCACCATCTCCATATCCATCAATCCAAGAGCACTATGATCCTATTTATGAAAGCCGAGTGCATAAAGAGACAAAGGATCATTTCAAGAAAACAGTGGATCGATTTCATGCAACCATTCATCAGTTTGAGTAAGCGATAATTCAATTAGCTTCCCGACGTTTGGACACTCAAGGAACCCCCATGGCTTCATGTGGACAATCTAATGAAGAACGTAGCATGAAGGAGATACTAGAATCTCCAGTGAACAGTACGGAGCATGACTTTGTACTGGAACAAGTGGAGGAAGCCGGAATTATTGAAGAAGAAGAAGTGGTTGAAGACTTAGGAGATGCAGAACCTCCATGGGAAAGTCCAGTCATAGAACCCCCTTTCAAGACGTTTGAAATTGATGCTGAGGAGGGTGTACAACCTCCAAGGCATATCATAGTTGAAGACTTGGAAGAGGTTGATCAAGAGATGGAGATTCAAGAAGAAGAAGCACAACCTCCCATGCCCTTGGAAAGCAATGAAGAGGAGATTGAATTGGAAGAAAGCTACCAAGAGGAAGAGGTTGAAATTGAAGAAGCTTGCAAAGAGGTGGTAATTATCAGAGAAGAGCACAAGGGAGTGGAGCTTGCAATTTCATTAAAAACACCTCCCCCTAAGTTGCCATCATCCTTCACAACATTCAAGTGGGTAAAATTCATATCGCTTAGCTTTCTAATTCCACTTGAATATGGGCTACTGGAGACGGATGGTCAACTTAGAGCTCTTTGTAACATTAAGAGTAAGAGGAAGATGACCAGTGGTAAGAATTATCCTGCAAGGTTCATCATGGTTGGAAGCTTTAAGTTTAAACGCAAAGGTTGGTGTAAAGCTCAACTGAATGGGTCTAGGAAGCTGTTTGGTAGCTGCAGTGAGAATTCAGATTACTTATCACCCAGTTGGAAAAATACAGATCTCGACAAGGATGGGTGTAAAAGCAAGATTTGGGATCCTGGAATCTGCTCTGACACTTGTTACCCCGGGAGCCTAAGAATTTGTTTGAAGCTTCTTAAGGGCTTTACATGCCTAGTTTGGGACCCCGGAGGTTACTGGAAGTACAAACACTGGTGGAGATTCCTGGATGAATACAAGCATAAGCCACCATAACAGGGAGCTTACCAAATGTCCAACTTAAGGACTCTAACTAAAAGTGCTAGGTGGGAGACAACCCACCATGGTATAATCATTCCTTTCTCAATTTTAATTTTATTTAGTTTTATTTGTTTTTGAGTTTTATTTTATTTTGTTATATTGAACCTGGAGTTTTGCATCACATTCATATTAACACTGCATTCTACATTTTTCAGATTCAAAAAAAAAAAGAAGGGATTTTCGCACGTGACGCGACTGCATCGCCGACGCGTCCGCGTCGTATGTGCGTTAGGAGGAAAAGAAATTGAACAGAGAGTTACGCAGGAGCAGGGCTGGAGGCGTGCCAATGGCACAAATCGTCCCACGAGACCGCGTCACTGATACGGTCGCGTCATTTGCAAAATGGCTTCCCCACGCATCCGCGTCACCCACGCGACCGCGTGGCCCTGGATTTCGACGTAACAAGGTGTATGGCCGAAAGTTGAGCTGGAATTGGGCTGGACTCGTGCTGGAAGCCCAAGCCCTCCCACGCGAACGCGTGCCCCAAGCGTTCGCGTCGTTTCCAAAAGATGGCCACCCACGCGACCGCGTCAACCACGCAATCGCGTCACCCAGATTTTTGGCAAAAAGAGTTTTGAACAGAGAGTTGCGCGACCGCGAGGCTGCACTCACGCCAATCGCACAAAACAGGTCACGCGATCACGTGACCCACGCGTCCGCGTCACCTGACCTTATCGCGCACCACGCGACCGCATCACTCACGCGTCCGCGTCACAAGCGGCGCACAGAATATCCAGATCAGCCAAATTTCTTATCTTTTCTTCTCTAATCCTTATTTTTCTTATCTTTTCTTATTTCTTTCTTCTTGCTTTCTTATTTTCTCTCACTTCCATTCTATTTTATTTAATTTATTTTCATACTTTCATTCATTGCATATTTTTAAAATTATTATTGGTGTTCAAATGTTCTTATTCAACTGTTACATCTTTTCTGGTATTTTCTTGGTGCTTAGTGACTTGTTTCATTCTTATTGAGTAATATTATTTAAATCAATGCCAATCTTTTATATCTGTATTACTCTTGCATTGACATAAATTTATATTATCTCTCTTTCCCCACTATCTTCTCCATTGTTGCAAATTTTGCACCACTGGTATGCCATGTGCTTATATTTTTTTTCTCACATACATGTTGAAGCTTCCATGTAAATGAGACCCTTTTCATTTGGCATTAACCCAACCATACTTCATTTATTATCTTATCTCTATTATTGGTTACCTTTCTTCCCTTTTTCTTTCAGGATGGCCACCAGGAAGAGAACCGAAAGACGTTTACATGGGGAGACAGACAAGTCCATCTGCACAATCCTTAGAGAAAAGCAACAGTTGAAACAACCCGTCCACCTGCACATCTCAGCATGCACCGAGGACGGTGCAATCTTTATGTGTGGGGAGGTCGATACCGATCTTCGTGGGTTAGTACATCCCTGTCTCAACACCAATGTTTAAATTTTCTTTGTTAAATTAGTTACTGCAATTGCATATTTGATTGCATATTTATTTGATTTTGTGCATTTAGTTACTACTTGGTTAAAGTAATAAAATTCTTTTAAGACCCTCTCTTTGAAAATTCAGTAATTTAAATTGAAAAATTATGTTAAAACTTGTTTGAAGTTGTAATTGGAACATAGTTTAAAAAGCTAAGAACATACAACCTGTGAGATTTTGAGATTATTTGCATGGTTACATTATTTAACCATAAATATTTTATTCTTGTGTGTTTTCTTCTCTATGATTGTAATCTATATTTTGTTCCAATCTATATGTCCAATATTTAGTATATTTACATGTTTGCATATGATTGAGGCTATTGTTTGATTTTAGCTCACTTATCCCAAAATTAGCCTACCTTTTACATCACCCTTGTTAGCCCCCTTGAGCTTTTAAATTCCCTCTATTTTATAACCACATTACTAGCCTTAAGCAGAAAAACAAAATAAGAATCCCAAGTTGAATCCTTGGTTAGCTTAAGATAGATATTGTGTAAAATTTAAGTGTGGGAAATTTTATGGGAACATGGGATGATATGAAAAAGTAGGGAATTAAATTGAATAAGTTATTTGAAAATTTGGGAAGCATGCTCATGTGAAATCAAAATAATTAAATTACCATGTGCATTGAAGAAAAATATATTAAGTAATTAAATAAGGGGATACAAAAAAAAAAAGAAAAATGAAAAAAATACCCCAAATGCAAAATAAAAAAATCAATGCACATGGGACAAAATTCAAAAATAAGTTTGATACATGAGCATGTAATACAAAAGTGGGAAAATTTTGGGTAGCTAGGTAAAGTATTTTTAAATTATATAAAGTATGTATATGTTAGGTGAGATCTTAGACTAATCAAGGATTCACTTTGTTAGCTCACTTAGCCTTATATATATATACCCTCACCCTTACCTTAGCCCCATTACAACCTTGAAAAGACCTCATGATGTTTGCATTGGTACATTAAATTTTTGTTGATTGGTTAGATGAAGAACAAGGTTTAGAAAGCATGACTAGAGAAGAGTAGAGTGAATAACCCTATACACTTGAGATATTAGAGCGATATACACTTCCAGTGAGGGTTCAACGCTTAAATTCTATGTTCCCTGCTTTCATGAGCTGTCTTCTTACAAGTTCACTTGCTGTTTATTGTCTGATTTGAATTAGTGGAAATTGGTTTGTATTTGTCTTGGAGAACTTATTTACTCTTAACCAAGTAAGTAAAAGCATTTAGCATGTAGTTGCATTCATAGGTTGCATTTCATACCATTCCTCTTCATCTTTATAGCTTCTCCTGAGCTTAGCATGAGGACATGCTAGTGTTTAAGTGTGAGGAGGTTGATAAATCACTATATTATGGTTTATCTTGTACTCAATTGAGTGGTTTTTATTAACTCTTTACCCACTTATTCATACTATTTGCATGGTTTTATATTTCCTTCCTAATTATGTGTTTTGATTGAAAACATGCTTCTTTGATCTTATATTTGCTTATTATTAATCCTCTCTTATTACCATTAGATGCCTTGATATGTGTGTTAAGTGTTTTCAGATATTATAAGGCAGGAATAGCTTGGAGGATGGAAAGGAAGCATGCAGAAGTGGAAGGAATACAAGAAGTTGGAGAAATTGCTAAGCTGTCCAGCCTGACCTCTTCGCACTCAAACGGCTATAACTTTAGCTACAGAGGTCCAAATGACAAGGTTCTAGTTGCGTTGGAAAGCTAACGTCTGGGGCTTCGATTTAATATATAATTTGCTATAGTTTCCCTGACTCTAAGTGACGAGACCGCGTGATCCATGCGGCCGCATCGCAGTGACGGAAATCAGCGTGTTTGAATTCTTCTCCAGCGATTTCTGGGCTGTTTCTGACCCAATTTGCGACCCAGAAAATATAGATTAGTGGCTATAAAGTGGGGGAATACATCCATTCATAAACAGGCTTTCACATTCATAATTTTAGGAGTAGATGTAGTTTTTAGAGAGAGAGGTTCTCTCCTCTCTCTTAGGATTAGGATTTAGGAATTCTCTTAGTTTTAGGAGTGACTCTCAATCCCAGGTTCTTTATTTTTATTTATTTTTCCAATTTAATTTATGAACTTTTCCATGTTATGATTTGAATATTTTATTTAATATAATTTGAGGTATTTCAGACTTATGATTGCTCTCTTTAATTTATTAATGCTCTGTGTTTATCCAAGTTATTTTCATTCAAGTAGACTTTCTTCCCTTTTGGCTTTGGTTAAATAATTGGAGACTCTTGAGTTATCAAACTCATTATTGATTGAAAATTAGAATTCTTCAAGAATTAATTCGAGTTTCATTAACTCTAACATTTCCTAAGGAAAGACTAGGACTTGAGGAATCAGAATTAATTCATCCACTTAACTTACCTTCATAGTTAGAGGTTAACAAAGTGGGAGGAAAATCCAATTCTCATCACAATTGATAAGGATAACCAGGATAGGACTTCCGGCTCTCATACCTTGCCAAGAGTTTATTTTACAGTTATTTATTTATTTTTATTGCTTGAAAATATACCTGTGCGCATTGCCCAAACTCCAGAACCCCAATTTACAAACTCATAACCAATAATAAGAACATACCTCCCTGCAATTCCTTGAGAAGACGACCCGAGGTTTGAATACTCAGTTATCAATTTCAAAGGGGTTTGTTACTTGTGACAACCAAAACGTTTGCACGAAAGGGATTTTTTTTGGTTTAGAGACTATATCTACAACGCGACTGTTTTTATGACATTCTTTACTGGCAAAAATCCCTAACGTCACAGACATTACCTCAGAAGAAACCAGATCCCAGAAAATTCTTCATACCTTGTACTATAGGCACCATGACCTTTGAAAAGGCTCTGTGTGACCTGGGGTTAGGGATAAACCTCATGCCACTCTCTGTAATGGAGAAACTGGGAATCTTTGAGGTACAAGCTGCAAGAATCTCGTTAGAGATGGCAGACAAATCAATGAAATAGGCTTATGGACTAGTAGAGGACGTGCTAGTAAAGGTTGAAGGCCTTTACATCCCTGCTAATTTCATAATCCTAGACACTGGGAAGGATGAGGATGAATCCATCATCCTTGGCAGACCCTTCCTTGCCACAGCAAAAGCTATGATTGATGTTGACAGAGGAGAGCTAGTCCTTCAGTTGAATGAGGACTACCTTGTATTCAAGACTCAAGGTTCTCCTTCTGTAGCCATGGAAAGGAGTACGCATGATTGGATGAAGGCAATAGGAAAGCAGAGGTTCAGAAGCAACAAGCATCTCCATACACTTATCTGAAATCCTACCAATGAATTACATAAGTATTTCTATCATTATTTTATGTTTTAATTATAATTTAATCATCAAAACCTCAAAACCATTTGAATCCGCCTGACTGGGATTTACAAGGATAACCATAGCTTGCTTCAAGCCGACAATCTCTATGGGATCGACCCTTACTCACGTAAGGTTTATTACTTGGACGACCCAGTGCACTTGCTGGTTAGTTGTGCGAAGTTGTGAAGAAGAATTGAGATTATGATTGTGCGTACCAAGTTGTTGGCGCCATTGAGATCATGATCGGAGTGTTTATCTCTTAGCCTCCATTCTAAAACTTGGTGCACGAAATTGTGATCTCACTGGCGCCAACAACTTTGTACGCACAATCATAATCTCAATTCTTCTTCACAACTTCGCACAACTAACCAGTAACTACACTGGGTTATCCAAGTAATAAACCTTACGTGAGTAAGGATCGATCCCACGGAGATTGTCAGCTTGAAGCAAGCTATGGTTATCCTTGTAAATCTCAGTCAGGCGGATTCAAATGGTTTTGAGGTTTTGATGATTAAATTATAATTAAAACATAAAATAAAGATAGAAATACTTATGTAATTCATTGGTAGGATTTCAGATAAGTGTTTGGAGATGCTTGTTTCTTCTGAACCTCTGCTTTCCTATTTCCTTCATCTAATCATGCGTACTCCTTTCCATGGCAAGCTGTATGTTGGGGGATCACCATTGTCAATGGTTACCATCCGTCCTCTTAGTGAAAATGGTCCACCTGCGCTGTCACCGTAGGGCTAATCATCTGTCGGTTCTCACTCATATTGGAATAGGATCCATTGATCCTTTTGCGTCTGTCACTACGCCCAACACTCACGAGTTTGAAGCTCGTCACAGTCATCCCATCCCAGATCCTACTTGGAATACCACAGACAAGGTTTAGACTTTCCGGATCTCGAGAATGCTTCCAATTGATTCTAGCTTATACCACGAAGACTCCGATCTTTCGGAATGGAGGCTAAGAGATAAACACTCAAGCTCGTTTTCGTGTAGAACAGAAGTGGTTGTCAGGTATGCGTTCATAGGTGAGAATGGTGATGAGTGTCACATAATCATCACATTCATCATGTTCTTGGGTGCAAATGAATATCTTAGAATAAGAATAAGCTTGAATTTAATAGAAAAACAATAGTACTTAGCATTAATTCGTGAGGAACAGCAGAGCTCCACACCTTTATCTATGGGGTGTAGAAACTCCACCGTTAAAAATACATAAGTGATAATGGTGTTCATTGGCTTCGGTCCTAGAGGGGGAACCAGAATGACCAAGACTTCGATACAATAGTAAAAAGTCCTCAAGAATTTTCCGAGATCCGTTTTCTTTTGAGGTAATGTCTGCCTTATTAATGCACTCAGTTCATTGGTGAGCAAGGGGGTTCATCCTCCCAAGTCTCATTACCAAACAACTTGGCATTCAGCTTCATGATTGTTACTAGATAATTAGCATCTTGCTCTTTAGTAATGTCTTCATCCTCTTCAGAAGAAGAATATTCATCCGAGCTCATGAATGGCAGAAGAAAGTTCAATGGAATCTCTATGGTCTCTGTATGAGCCTCAGATTCCTTTGGTTCCTCAAAGGGAAACTCCTTTCTATCCAAAGGACGTTCCATTAGGCTTTTCTCACTGGGACTCATGTCCTCCTCACTCTCTCCAGGTTCGGCCATATTGGTCATGGTTATGGCCTTGCACTCTCTCTTGGGATTTTCTTCTGTATTGCTTGGGAGAGTACTGGGAGGAGTTTCAGTAATCTTCTTGCTCAGCTGACCCACCTGTGCCTCCAAATTTCTAATGGAGGACCTTGTATCATTTATGAAACTTAGTGTGGTCTTGGATAGATCAGAGACTATGGTTGCCAGGCCAGAATAACTCTGTTCAGAATTCTCTGTCTGTTGCTGAGTAGATGATGGATAAGGCTTGCTATTGATAAACCTATTTCTTCCACCATTATTATTGAAGCCTTGTTGAGGCTTCTATTGGTCCTTTCATGAGAAATTTGGATGATTTCTCCATGAAGGATTATAGGTGTTTCCATAGGGTTCTCCCACGTAATTCACCTCTGCCATTGCAGGGTTCTCAGGATCATAAGCTTCTTCTTCAGAAGATGCTTCTTTAGTACTGTTGGATGCAGCTTGCAATCCATTCAGACTCTGAGAAATCATATTGACTTGCTGAGTCAATATTTTGTTCTGAGCCAATATGGCATTCAGAGTGTCAATTTCAAGAACTCCCTTCTTCTGAGGCGTCCCATTGTTTACAGGATTCCTCTCAGAGGTATACATGAACTGGTTATTTGCAACCATTTCAATGAATTCCTGAGCTTCTGCAGGAGTTTTCAGATGAAGAGATCCTCCTGCAGAATGGTCCAATGACATTTTTGACAACTCAGACAGACCATCATAGAATATACATATGATGCTCCATTCTGGAAGCATGTTAGAAGGACACCTTTTGATCAGTTGCTTATATCTTTCCCAAGCTTCATAGAGGGACTCTCCTTCCTTCTGTCTGAAGGTTTGGATTTCCACTATAAGCTTGCTCATCTTTTGAGGTGGAAATAATTTGGCCAGGAAAGTACTGACCAGCTTATCCCAAGAGTTCAGGCTTTCCTTAGGTTGTGAATCCAACCATGTTCTAGCTCTAGCAAAAGGGAAAAACATAAGCCTGTAGACCTCAGGATCAACTCCATTGGTCTTGACAGTGTCACAGATTTGCAAGAATTCAGCTAAAAACTGATGAGGATCTTCCATTGGAAGTCCATGAAACTTGCAATTCTGCTGCATTAGAGAAACTACTTGAGGCTTAAGCTCAAAGTTGTTTGCTCCAATTACAGGAATTGAGATGCTTCTTCCATAGAAGTTGGAAGAGGGTGCAATAAAGTCACCAAGCATCTTCCTTGCATCTCCACCATTGTTATTGGGTTCGGCCATGTCTCATTCTTTTTCAAAAATTTTTGTCAGGTCCTCTCCAGAGGGTTGTGCCTTAGCTTCCCTTAGCTTCCTCTTCAGAGTCCTTTCAGGTTCAGGATCAGCTTCAATAAGAATGTCTTTATCCCTGTTCCTGCTCAAATGAAAAAGAATAGAACAGAAAAGAAGAGGAATCCTCTATGTCATAGTATAGAGATTCCTTTATGTGAGTAGAAGAATAGAAGAGAAAAATTTGAACACAGAGAGGGAGAGAGGGTTCAAATTTTTAAGAAGAAGAGAAGTGTTAGTGATTAAATAAATAGAAAGAAATGAGAGAGAGAGAGAGAGTATTTCCAGAAATTAATTAAAATAAAATAAAAATATTTTTGTTTTTATTTTAAATATTAGTTAAAATTCGAAATTAAGAAGGAAAATAAAATTAAATTAAAATTTAAAACAATTAGTTAATGAAAAGTAACTTTGAAAAAGAGGTTAGTGATTTTTGAAAATTGGAGAGAGAAAAGTAGTTAGGCGGTTTTGAAAAAGATATGATTGAAATAGAAAACTTTTAAAATCAAACAAAAAGTCAAGTAGTTAATTGAAAAAGATTTGAAAATCAAATTTTGAAAAGATAAGAAGTTAGAAAAGATTATGAAATTGATTTTGAAAAAGAGATTTAAAAAGATTTGATTTTGAAATTAAAGTCAATTACTTGACTAACAATAAACTAAAAGATATGATTCTAGAATTTAAAGATTGAACCTTCCTCAATAGGCAAGTAACAAACTTAAAATCTTTGAATCAATCACATTAATTGTTAGTAAAGTTTTTGAAAATATGGAATAAAAATAAGAAAAAGATTTTGAAAATCAATTTTAAAAATTTTTGAAAATATGAAAGGAGAATGAAAAAGATTTGATTTTTGAAAAAGTTTTGAAAAGATAGGATTTTTAAATTAAAAATTTGACTTGACTCATAAGAAACAACTAAATTTTGAAAAATTTTTGAAAATGTCAACTCAAATATTCGAAATTTATGAGAAGCACAAGGGATAGATAATTTTTTGATTTTTGAATTTTAATGAGGAAAGAGAAAAACATAAAAATGACTCAAAACATGAAAATTCAAGATCAAAACACATGATGCATGCAAGAATACTTTGAATGTCAAGATGAACACCAAGAACACTTTGAATGTCAAGATGAACAAGAACTTATTTTTGAAAATTTTTAAGAAAAGACACATATGCAAGACACCAAACTTAGAAATTCTCAATGTTTAGACACTAACAAATTGAAAATGCATATGAAAAATAAGAAAAGACACAAAACATGAAGATCACAAGATCAAACAAGGGAAATCATCAAGAACAACTTGAAGATTATGAAGGACACATGCATGAATTTTCGAAAATTTTTTTAGAAAAATTAAAACATGCACTTGACACCAAACTTACAATTTGACACAAGACTCAAACAAAAACACAAAATTTTTAGTTTTTATGATTTTATTAATTTTTTTGTATTTTTTTAAAATTAATTAGGAAAGAAAATAAAGAAATTCAAAATTTTTAATACGGATTCCAAAACACTAGACGTGGCCAATGGACAGCCAAGCTTTAGCAGAACATTGCATACAACAGCTAAATTGGTGAGAAAGACAAAGAAGCTCTTCTAAGGATAAGTGAAACCTCGGTCCAAAAGATTAGACATGGCTTAATAGCCAGCCAAGATTCAACTTATCTCATGAAACTCTAGAATTCATTGTTAAAAATTTGGATGAATTTTTAGAAAACAAATAATTTTTTTTGGATTTTCGAAAATAAAAAGCTTAAAAATAAAATAAAATTACCTAATCTGAGCAACGAGATGAACAGTCAGTTGTCCAAACTCAGACAATCCCTGGCAACGGTGCCAAAAACTTGGTGTTGTTGCCGGAACTTTGAACAATCCCTGGCAACGGCGCAAAAAACTTGGTGCACGAAATTGTGATCTCAATGGCGCCAACAACTTGGTAGGGCACAATCATAATCTCAATTCTTCTTCACAACTTCGCACAACTAACCAGCAAGTGCACTAGGTCGTCCAAGTAATAAACCTTACGTGAGTAAGGGTCGATCCCACGGAGATTGTGGCTTGAAGCAAGCTATGGTTATCCTTGTAAATATCAGTCAGGCGGATTCAAATGGTTTTGAGGTTTTTATGATTAAATTATAATTAAAACATAAAATAAAGATAGAAATACTTATGTAATTCATTGGTAGGATTTCAGATAAGTGTATGGAGATGCTTGTTGCTTCTGAACCTCTGCTTTCTTATTGCCTTCATCCAATCATGCGTACTCCTTTCCATGGCAAGCTGTATGTTGGGGGATCACCCTTGTCAATGGCTACCGTCCATTCTCTCAGTGAAAATGGTGCATCTGCGCTGTCACCGCAGGGCTAATCATCTGTCGGTTCTCACTCATGTTGGAATAGGATCCATTGATCCTTTTGCGTCTGTCACTACGCCCAACACTCGTGAGTTTGAAGCTCGTCACAGTCATCCCATCCTAGATCCTACTCGGAAAACCACAGACAAGGTTTAGACTTTTCGGATCTCAAGAATGCTGCCAATTGATTCTAGATTATACCACGAAGACTCCGATCTTTCGGAATGGAGGCTAAGAGATAAACACTCAAGCTTGTTTTCATGTAGAACGGAAGTGGTTGTCAGGTACGCGCTCATAGGTGAGAATGGCGATGAGTGTCACATAATCATCACATTCATCATGTTCTTGGGTGCGAATGAATATCTTATAATAAGAATAAGCTTGAATTGAATAGAAAAACAATAGTACTTTGCATTAATTCATGAGGAACAGCAGAGCTCCACACCTTTATCTATGGGGTATAGAAACTCCACCGTTGAAAATACATAAGTGATAATGGTGTTCATTGGCTTCGGTCCCAGAGGAGGAACCAGAATGACCAAGTCTTTGAATACAATAGTAAAACGTCGTATTTATACTAAACTAGTTACTAGGGTTTACAGAGATAAGTAAATGATGTTGAAATCCACTTCCGGGGCCCACTTGGTGTGTGCTTGGGCTGAGCATTGAGATTTACATGTGTAGAGACTTCTCTTGGAGTTAAACACCAGGTTGCAGCCTGTTTGTGGCGTTTAACTCTGGTTTGTAACCTGTTTCTGGCGTTTAACTTCAGAATAGGGCAGGAAGTTGGCATTTGAACGCCAGTTTGCATCGTCAAAACTCGGGCAAAGTATGGACTATTATATATTGCTGGAAATCCCAGGATGTCTACTTTTTAACGCAATTGAGAGCGCGCTAATTGGGTTTCTGTAGCTCCAGAAAATTTATTTTGAGTGCAGGGAGGTCAGAATCCAACAGCATCTGCAGTCCTTTTTCAGCCTCTGAATCAGATTTTTGCTCAAGTCCCTCAATTTCAGCCAGAAAATACCTGAAATCACAGAAAAACACACAAACTCATAGTAAAGTCCAGAAATGTGAATTTTGAATAAAAACTAATAAAAATGTACTAAAAAGTAATTAAAACATACTGAAAACTACCTAAAAACAATGCCAAAAAGCGTATAAATTATCCGCTCATCACAATACCAAACTTAAATTGTTGCTTGTCCCCAAGCAACAGAAAATCAAATAGGATAAAAAGAAGAGAATATACTATAAATTCCAAAATATCAATGAAACTTAGCTCCAATTAGATGAGCGGGACTAGTAACTTTTTGTCTCTGAGCAGTTTTGGCATCTCTCTTTATCCTTTGAAGTTCAGAATGATTGGCATCTATAGGAACTCAAAATTCAGGTAGTGTTATTGATTCTCCTAGTTTAGTATGTTGATTCTTGAACACAGCTACTTTTTGAGTCTTGGCCGTGGCCCTAAGTACTTTGTTTTCCAGTATTACCACCGGATACATAAATGCCACAGACACATAACTGGGTGAACCTTTTCAGATTGTGACTTAGCTTTGCTAAAGTCTCCAATAAGAGGTGTCCAGAGTTCTTAAGCACACTCTTTTTTTGCTTTGAATCACGACTTTAACCACTCAGTCTCAAGCTTTTCACTTGACACCTTCACGCCACAAGGACATGGTTAGGGACAGCTTGGTTTAGCCGCTTAGGCCAGGATTTTATTCCTTTGGGCCCTCCTATCCATTGATGCTCAAAGTCTTGGATCCTTTTTACCCTTGCCTTTTAGTTTAAAGGGTTACTTACTTTTTGCTCTTGCCTTTTGGTTTAAAGAGCTTTTGGCTTTTTCTGCTTGCTTTTTCTTTTTCTTTCTTTTTTTTCTTTTATTTTTGCCATTTTTTTTCCGCAAGCTTTTGCTCTTTCACTACTTTTTCTTGCTTCAAGAATCAATTTTATGATTTTTTAGATCATCAATAACATTTCTCCTTTTTCATTATTCTTTCAAGAGCCAACAATTTTAACATTCATAAACAACAAATTCAAAAATATGCACTGTTCAAGCATTCATTCAGAAAATAAAAAGTATTGTCACCACATCAATATAATTAAACTAATTTCAAGGATGAATTTGAAATCATGTACTTCTTGTTCTTTTATTTTTAGAACATTTTTCATTTAAGAGAGGTGATGGATTCATAGGATACTCATAGCTTTAAGGCATAGTCACTAGACACTAATGATCATGTAATGAAGACACAAACATAAATAAAACATAAGGCTCAAAAACTGAAAAACAGAAAAATAAGAACAAGGAGATTAAGGAACGGGTCCACCTTAGTGAGGGTGGCGTCTTCTTCCTCTTGAAGAACCAATGGTGCTCTTGAGCTCCTCTATGTCTCTTTTCCTTGCCTTTGTTGCTCCTCCCTTATAGCTCTTTGATCTTCTCTAATTTCATAGAGAATGATGGAGTGCTCTTGGTGCTCCACCCTTAGTTGTCCCATGTTAGAACTTAATTCTCCTAGGGAGGTGTTAATTTGCTCCTAATAGTTTTGTGGAGGATAGTGCATCCCTTGAGGCATCTCAGGGATTTCATGATGCTTTTGAGCATGAAAGGGCCCTCAGGGATCACCTTCTTCTTCGCTACAACTTCATAGAGGTGGTCTTGATGGACCCTTGAGATGAATCTCTCCATCTCCCATGACTCGGAGGTGGAAGCTTTTGCCTTCTCTTTCCTCTTTCTAGAGGTTTCTCCGGACTTAGGTGCCATAAATAGTTATGGAAAAACAAAAAGCAATGCTTTTACCACACCGAATTTAAAGTATTTGCTCGTCCTCGAGCAAAAGAAGGAAGAAAGGAGGAGAAGAAGAAGAATTGGAGGAGATGGAGTGGTGGTTTGGGTTCGGCCATGGGGTTTCTCTCAATACAGAGTCAAACAAAACCCCCACATTCAAACTCTAAGTTTGGTGTTGGGAGGCCACAACCAAACTCTAAGTTTGGTGTTGAGAGGCCACAACCAAACTCTAACTTTGGTGTTGAGAGGCCCCAACCTTGCTTTGATTATCTGTGAGGCTCCATGAGAGCTCACTGTCAAGCTATTGACATTAAAGAAGCGATTATTGGGAGGCAACCTAATGTTATTTAATTATATCTAATTATTTTCTATTATTATTTTATGTTTTCTTTAAGTTGATGATCATGTGAGGTCACAAAAACAACTAAAAATTCAAAAACAGAATGAAAAATAGCTCACCCTGGAGGAAGAGCTTACTGGCGTTTAAACGGTAGTAAGAGTAGCAGAATGGGCGTTAAACGCCCAGTCTGGCACCATTCTGGGCATTTAACGCCAGAAACAGGCACCAGACTGGTGTTTAATGCCAGAACAGAGCACCAAGTTGGCATTAAACACCAAGAAAGGGAGAAAAGCTGGCATTAAACGCTAGAAACAAGTAGCAATCTGGCGTTTAACGCCAGAATTGCACTCTAAGGGCGTTTTACACGCCTAAATGGAGCAGGGATGATAAGTCCTTGACCCCTCAAGATCTGTGGACCCCACAGGATCCCACCAACCTCAACTCACTTTCTCTCTCTTCTTCACACCTCTTCACAATACTCTTCCCCAAATACCCTTCACCAATCACCTCCATATCTCTCCCTCCATCTCCTCCAATTTCTTCTTCTTCTCCTTCATTCTTTCTTCTTTGCTCGAGGACGAGCAAACACTTTAAGTTTGGTGTGGTAAAAGCATTACTTTTTGTTTTTCCATAACCACTAATGGCACCTAAGGCTGGAGAAACCTCTAGAAAGAGGAAAGGGAAGGCAATTGCTTCCACCTCCGAGTCATGGGAGATGGAGAGATTCATCTCAAAAGTCCATTAAGACCACTTCTATGAAGTTGTGGCCAAGAATCCTCATTGAAGACGACAAGCCCACCACTAAGAAAAGGATGGAGCAAACAAGAGAGCCCACTCATGGACCTCAATAAGAGCATAAGGAAATTCCTCATCATGAAATCCCTGAGATGCCTCAAGGGATGCACTTTCTTCCACAAAACTATTGGGAGCAAATTAACACTTCCCTAGGAGAATTAAGTTCTAACATGGGACAACTAAGGGTGGAGCACCAAGAGCACTCTATCATTCTCCATGAGATTAGAGAAGATCAAAGAGATACGAGGGAGGAGCAACAAAGGCAAGGAAGAGACATAGAGGAGCTCAAGAGCACCATTGGTTCTTCAAGAGGAAGAAGACGCCACCCTCACTAAGGTGGATCCGTTCCTTAATCTCCTTGTCTATTTATTTTTTCTGTTTTTGTTCTCTATGCTTTATTTTTATTTATGTTTGTGTCTTCATTACATGATCATTAGTATCTAGTGTCTATGCCTTAAAGCTATGAATGTCCTATGAATCCATCACCTGTCTTAAATGAAAAATGTTCTAAAAGAAAAAGAATAAGAAGTACATGAATTTCGAATTCATCTTTGAGATTAGTTTAATTATTTTGATGTGGTGGCAATACTTTTTGTTTTCTGAATGAATGCCTGAATAGTGCATATTTTTGATATTGTTGTTCATGAATGTTAAAATTGTTGTCTCTTGAAAGAATAATAAAAAAGGAGAAATGTTATTGATAATCTGAAAAATCATAAAATTGATTCTTGAAGCAAGAAAAAGTAGTGAAGAACAAGGCTTGTAAAAAAAAAAAGAAAAAAAAAGAGAAAGAGAAAGAAAAAGCAAGCAGAAAAAGCCAAGAGCTCTTTAAACCAAAAGGCAACAGTAAAAAGCCAGTAACCCTTTAAACTAAAAGGCAAGGGTAAAAAGGATCTAAGGCTTTGAGCATCAGTGGATAGGAGGGCCCAAAGGAATAAAATCATGGCCTAAGTGGCTAAACCAAACTGTCCCTAACCATGTGCTTGTGGCGTGAAGGTGTCAAGTGAAAAGCTTGAGACTGAGCGGTTAAAGTCATGATCCAAAGCAAAAAGAGTGTGCTTAAGAACTCTGGACACCTCTAATTGGGGACTTTAGCAAAGCTGAGTCACAATCTAAAAAGGTTCACCCAGTTATGTGTCTGTGGCATTTATGTTTCCGGTGGTAATACTGGAAAACAAAGTGCTTAGGGCCACGGCCAAGATTCATAAAGTAGCTGTGTTCAAGAATCAACATACTGAACTAGGAGAATTAATAACACTATCTAAATTCTGAGTTCCTATAGATGCCAATCATTCTGAACTTCAAAGGATAAAGTGAGATGCCAAAACTGTTCAGAGGCAAAAAGTTACTAGTCCCGCTCATCTAATTGGAGCTAAGTTTCATTGATATTTTGGAATTTATAGTATATTCTCTTCTTTTTATCCTATTTGATTTTCAGTTGCTTGAGGACAAGCAACAATTTAAGTTTTGTGTTGTGATGAGCGGATAATTTATATGCTTTTTGGATTTGTTTTTAGGTAGTTTTCAGTATGTTTTAATTACTTTTTAGTATATTTTTATTAGTTTTTATTCAAAATTCACACTTTTGGACTTTACTATGAGTTTGTGAGTTTTTCTATGATTTCAGGTATTTTCTGGCTGAAATTGAGGGACTTGAGCAAAAATCTGATTCAGAGGCTGAAAAAGGACTGCAGATGCTGTTGGATTCTGACCTCCCTACACTCGAAATGGATTTTCTGGAGCTACAGAAACCCAATTGGTGCACTCTCAATTGCTTGGAAAGTAGACATCCTGGGCTTTCCAGAAATATATAATAGTTTGCTCACGTTTTGATGATGCAAACTGGCGTTCAAACGCCAACTTCCTGCCCTATTCTAAAGTTAAACGCGAGAAACAAGTTACAAACCCGAGTTAAACGCCACAAACAGGCTGCAACCTGGCGTTTAACTCCAAGAGAAGTTTCTACACGTGTAAAGCTCAATGCTCAGCCCAAGCACACACCAAGTGGGCCTCGGAAGTGAATTTCTGCATCATTTACTTATCTCTGTAAACCCTAGTAACTAGTTTAGTATAAATAGGACTTTTTACTATTGTATTCAAAGACTTGGTCATTCTGGTTCCCCCTCTGGGACCGAAGCCAATGAACACCATTATCACTTATGTATTTTTAACGGTGGAGTTTCTATACCCCATAGATAAAGGTGTGGAGCTCTGCTGTTACTCATGAATTAATGCAATGTACTATTGTTTTTCTATTCAATTCAAGATTATTCTTATTATAAGATATTCATTCGCACCCAAGAACATGATGAATGTGATGATTGTGTGACACTCATCACCATTCTCACCTATGAACGCGTGCCTGACAACCACTTCCGTTCTACATGAAAACGAGCTTGAGTGTTTATCTCTTAGCCTCCATTTCGAAAGATCGGAGTCTTCGTTGTATAAGGTAGAATCAATTGGCAGCATTCTTGAGATCCAGAAAGTCTAAACCTTGTCTGTGGTATTCCGGGTAGGATCTGGGATGGGATGACTGTGACGAGCTTCAAACTCGCGAGTGTTGGGCGTAGTGACAGACGCAAAAGGATCAATGGATCCTATTCCAACATGAGTGAAAACCGACAGAAGATTAGCCCTGCGGTGACAGTGCAGATGGACCATTTTCACTGAGAGGACGGACGGTAGTCATTGACAACGGTGATCCCCCAACATACAGCTTGCCATGGAAAGGAGTACGCATGATTGGATGAAGGAAATAGGAAAGCAGAGGTTCAGAAGCAACAAGCATCTCCATACACTTATCTGAAATCCTACCAATGAATTACATAAGTATTTCTATCTTTATTTTATGTTTTAATTATAATTTAATCATCAAAACCCCAAAACCATTTGAATCCGCCTGACTGAGATTTACAAGGATAACCATAGCTTGCTTCAAGCCGACAATCTCCGTGGGATCGACCCTTACTCACGTAAGGTTTTTTACTTAGACGACCCAGTGCACTTGCTGGTTAGTTGTGCGAAGTTGTGAAGAAGAATTGAGATTATGATTGTGCGTACCAAGTTGTTGGCGCCATTGAGATCACAATTTCGTGCACCAAGTACCAACAGGTTCAAAATTGCAAAGGGCCCAATTGGGCCCAACCCATGATATATAAGCCCTTCACTTAACCCATTTAAGCTCATTTCTTCCTCTTTTTGATCGAAAGGAATGGTTAGAGAGAAGAGAGGTGAGAGTAAACCCTTTTATACTATTCATCACTATCTTTAGTTACTCAAAACTTCCAAACTGTAGCTTCGATTGATGAGTCATTTGGGGCCATGCGTTGCTCTCGACTTCCTCTTCATTTTTATCTAACTTTTTTATGAGTAATTTCAAGAACCCATCTCTAGTTCTCAGTTTGCTTCTAATTTCAAGTTTGGATTTCAGATATTGAGGGAATGGTAATTTTGATGTTTAGGGGAGGACTAATCCTATGTCCTAGTGGAGTTTTTGTCCAAGGTTCTGTTAGAAAAGGTAAGAGGATATTCCTCGGTTAATTTCTCCCATTATATGTTAAAACGTGTGTTAAAATGTATGAAATTCGATGTTACTAGATTAAATTAAGTTAATTGGGAGATTAATTTAGCGTCTGGAGCTTTGGTTGAGGCTCAAGTTAGATGGTGAAGGAAATATTTCCAGTCATTATGTGAGTCTCATGAATTGGTATGTATGATTGATGATGTGCTTAAATGATGAATTTGTGTAAATGTTGTGCTTGATGATGGTTGAGAATGTATGTTTGATTAGTAAATGAATGTTGTGATTTTGATTACCTTATGATGAGCTATGAAATTGAGTTGAATGATGTTTGATGTGAGAATTTGGGCTTAAGGCCGTGATAAGGTGAGGAATCTCCTATTTGGTAAGTCATGATAAGTGGTGATTTTCATGCGTAAATTGATTGTTAAATTAATAAGTTTTGGATGAATTGAGATGTGTTGTGTGTTATTGTCATTGGGGGTGTTTGAAAGAATGTGCTAAATGAGTTAGAATTGGGTTGACTAGGCTTAGAATAGTTGGGAATCGATAATTGAGTGTTGAAAAGGATTATAAGGGTGTTTGGGATTCACGTTGGGGAAGAGAGAAGTCCGTTTGAGTGTCTTGAACGTCCCATTTTTATGTTTGGCAATTTTGTGAAACTCTGAACCCAGAATTGTTTTCACCTTTGAACGTATGTTCACGTGAAGCAAAAAATTCTAGCTTCTGCATTTATATTGGAGAATGTTGATTACAGTTGAAAAATTAGATGAGAAATTCATTCCTTTTCTACCAACTCTACCCTTTATTTTCTTCTATAAAAAAGATGCAAGTGAGCATATAACTGTCACAGTAATTCTTTGTGTATGTTCTTCGTTCCAAATTTTTTTCGTCAAAATCTTTCAGATTTGTTTCAATCACGCTAAGGTAAATATTTTAATTTTTTTATTATTATTAGTACTCTCTTTCATATTTTGATTTTTATGTTTTTTATTGTATTTTTTTGTTTATATGTTAATATTTTAATATTATTTTTTAGTGTTCTAATGTTATATTTTTATTGCATTTTTTTATTTATATGACAACTATTGTTGATATAAATTCTTATTTTTATTAATTTTTATGATATTTTTATTATTTTTTATTTATATAAATTTGTTTTTATCATTTATTGTACTATATTTATGTTGTGTATAAATTTTTTATTTTTTTATTTGGTTTTATTCATATAAATTTTATTTACTTATTATAATTTTTTTGTACATATGATATATGATGTTAGTTGTAATTATTATATACTATGTTTATATGAAATTATTTTTTGTTTTTTTTTGTTTTTATTGTACTTCTCACTGTATTTTATTTTCGTTTTTATTATATTCTAATTATAAGTAACAAAAGAGTCATAAATAATAAAAATTTATAGTAAAAAATGATACTAAATTAAAGAGTACTAACGGTACTAAAAAAATTATATAACATTTTCTTTTTGTTTGATATTATAAAATGTATAGTACTCTTTTTCATATTTTTATTTTTTATTTTATTTATATGATAAATATTTTTTATATATTTTTTTAGTATTTTGCTTTTTCATGTATATTATTATTTCTTGTTGTTTATTAGTTCATCTAAATATTTTTTTATTTCCGAGCCTTGGTCAGTTATGCACAAGGGAAGAAGATGAAAACTTTGGCTACTATCGAAGGATTCGAGACTTCGAGGTAAAAGAGGCTCTAAAGCAGATGAAAAATGGCAGGGCAGTCGAACCTAATAATATCCCGATTGAGGTTTGGAAGGGCCTTGGAGAAAAAGGCATCAACTGGTTAACCAAGCTTTTTAATGAGATTTTAAGGTAAAAAAAAGATGCCTGATGAGTGGAGAAAGAGCACTTTGGTACCTATCTACAAGAATAAGGGGATATATAATATTGCGGAAACTATAGAGGGATCAAGCTCATGAGCCATACCATGAAGTTATGGGAAAGGGTGATAGAACGGGGGTTGAGAAAAGAGATACAAGTAACAGAGAACCAATTTGGATTTATGCCAGGCAGATCCACCACCGAAGCGATATACCTGTTAAGAAGGATGATGGAGAGGTGTCGTAGTAATAAAAGGGATCTACATATGGTGTTTATTGATTTGGAAAAAAACATACCATCGGGTGCCAAGGGAGGTCTTTTGGAAGCTCTTAGAAAGAGGAGAGTAAGGATCACATATATTCGTGCAATTAAAGACATGAATGATGGGGCCACAACTAGTGTAAAAACTCAAGGTGGTGTGACAGAAGAATTTCCTATTGGTATAGGATTACACCAGGAATCATCCTTAAGTCCATACCTTTTCACATTAGTCTTGGAAGTACTCACAGAGCACATCCAAGAGCTTGTGCCATGGTGCATGCTTTTTGCCGATGATATCGTCCTTATGGGAGAGTCAAGGGAAAACCTAAATAAGAAGTTAGACTTATGGAGAGAAGCTCTAGAAGTGTATGGTCTGCACATAAGCCGTAGCAAGACAGAATATATGGAATGTAACTTCGGTCTGAGAAGGGAAAACCCTAATATAGAGGTGAAGATTGGAGAAAACATCCTACAAAAAGTTAAAAGTTTTAAGTATCTTGGGTGCATCATATAGGATAATGGAGAGATTGAACAGGATGTAAATCATAGGATCCAAGCAGGTTGGCCAAAATGGCGGAGTGCATCTGATTTTATATGCGATAAAAAAGTGCCTTTAAAACTTAAAGGTAAATTCTATCGCATTGCTATAAGACCAGTTATGCTTTATGGTACAGAGTGTTGGACGGCCAAAGGGGAGCACGAACATAAGCTGGTTATGGTAGAGATGAAGATGTTTAGATGGATGAGTGGTCATACGCGATTGGATAAGATTAGGAACGAGGATATAAGGGAGAGAGTTTTAGTAGCACCCATTGTGGAACAGATGGTAGAATCACGTCTCAGGTGGTTTGGACATGTGGGAAGAAGACCGACAAAACACCCAGTCAGGAGGGTGGATGAGAGGCAGAGGAAGACCTAAGAAGACCATCCATGAGGTGGTTAAATGAGATCTACATGTAAACGATTTGATTCATGTAGCCGACCGTACCTAGTGGGACAAGGCTTTGTTGTTGTTGTATATGAAATTTTTTATGATATTTCTTTTTATTTTTTATGTATTTTATTAGTGTTTTATCTTTTAAATTGATATTTAATAGTATTTTTATGTATTAAAATATATTTTATTCAACTTTTATATGTTATGTTAATTTAGTAAGTAAATATTAATTTTGTTATAAAATAATGTCACTTAATAAGATCAATTCAAATATAAAGTAAAATGATAGGATAATATAAAATATTATTTAAATTGATGTCTCTTTTAGTAATTTTTCATTTAAAAGTGATTTTCAGTAGTATAATCTAAACAACATTTATTTTACTATAATCCATTTTGATATAAAGATTGCCAAACATAAATCACCTTAACACAAACTTATTTTTCATCAAAATCAAGTTTGCAAATCAATTTTATACAAACTCCCATATGCAAAATGAAGTCCAAATACACACTAAATAGTTTGGAATGGTTTGAAATTGAATTGGATTTGAAAGTTGGTCAAAATGAGCATAATGTGAAATTTGGTAAAAATTGATTTTTGACAAATTTTGACGGGCCATAATCTGGTGCTTAGAGCATGAAATTGAGTGAAATCTATCTTACATTAAAGCTAGTTAAACAATCTTCAAAATAGTCTAAGAACTAGTGAAAAATGAATTTTTTACCCAAAGTTATGAGTTTTGAAAAATTGGGGTTTAGATTTGAATTCTACAGAAATTGCAGAAACTTGGGATCCTGCGCATGCATGACATGCTTTAAAGAATTGAAATTTTTGTGCGCGTCCCATGTGTAAGCACAAAAGTGAACTCGTGTGAACACACGACTTTTCTGTTTTTCAAAAAATGCTGGTTTTAACTGTTTTAGCCTATCCAACTAGCTTTTTGACCCCTGTAACCTCGTATGAACTCTAATAAACTACTTTAAGACTTTATATAACTGAGGTTATTTTAATGAATTAAACTGAGTTTTCTATATAAAACTTGAAAAGGTTTTAAGGTTAGCTTTGGGTTTTTGGTTGAGTAAAAATGAGAATTTAACTTGCCTTTTCAAGAGAATGAATTTGGAAATGGTTTATTTTTGAATGCGCAACTTAGAGACAATATTTGGGTTAGCTACCGAATGTGTCGGGTTCTGGTATTTTAACCGACACGTGAGCTCATGGCCAGTAGAATAGGTACGCATCATATTGTATTTATTTGCATTTTCTTGGGTCTGCATGATTACTTGGCTTGCCTAATTGACATTCTATTAATAGCTAATTGTACTATTTGACATACTTTCTCTCTATGTGTGTTTGTCTACTTGTCTGTTTGATTGCATGTTTTGTGACTTGTTAGTTTAGATATGGTGGTATGTAATTAATTATATGTGGGGTCGGAGGCCGAGATTTGATGTTGCTTTGGGCCGAAGGCCGAGATTTGATATTGATGTGGGAAAAGTTGTGAGAAAAGTTGATAAAATCCACCAAATTCAATACAAGATAAACCATAAAATTGTGGTTTATCAATCTCCCCACACTTAAACAATAGCATGTCCTCATGCTAAACTCAAGAAAGATAAGAAAGGGGTATTAATATTTATTCAAAGTAAACTACCTATATGCAACCTATCTACATAAATGCAACTACTTAGTCAAAATAAATAAAATTTCAAGAATACATATATGAACATAAGGGCTAAAGCAATCACAACCAAGTTAAATCTACAATTTATTAGAGTTATTGAAAAGAATTTACATCTTGCAAGATAAGAAATAATAACAGGTGGAAACATAGAATTGAGCAATCGAACCCTCACCAGATGTGTATCCGCTCTAGTCGCTCAAGTGTATAGGGTTGATTCACTCAATTCTCCTTTAATCATACTTTCTAAAATTTGTTTTTCTTCTAACAATCAACAATTATTCAATGCATGCATACAAATATCATGAGGACTTTTGAGGGTTGTAATGGGGCTACGGTCAAGGTGAGGATGTATATGGTCAAGTGGACTAAAATTTGAATCTTTGATTAACTTAAAACTCACCTAACACATATAACAACCTATTTAATTCTAATGCCACCTAACTACCCATTATTCACTTTTTCATACACTCATGCATTCTTTTCAATTCACGACCCATATGCGTTGATTATTATTGGACTTCCCTTTGGGGCATTTTGTCCCCTTTTTATTGCTTTTTTTTTTCTCTTTTTCTCCTTCTTCTTTCTTTTTTTTTAATTTTTATTTTTATATATTCTTTTTTTTTTAAATTTTTCTTTATATTTTTTTCTTTCCACAATAAAGTATATACAAAAGTATCAATGCATATGATTTTAAACATTTAATGAATGAGTATGTACCCAATTCCCAATATCTTCAACAAAAGTCCAAAATACACTTTTACCTCAACCAATGTTCCTAAGCTTCCCTACACTTAAATGATATACACTTTCACAAGCCTAAACTAATCAAAGATCCAAATTAAAGGACATTTATTATTTTTCACTTAGGGGTATTGATGTGCTAAAATAAAGAACAAAAGGGGATTAAAATAGACTCAAAGTTGGTTAACAATGGTAGATAAAAGGGTAAGGCCATTTGGAAAAGTGCGCTTCAATGAAATAAAGGCTTCAATCATATAAATGCATTCATACACAAAATAATGGACATAAAGAATCAAACAAGTCAAAGATTACAGTCATAAAAAGAGAATACGACACAGAAGAATGAAAATAGTGGTTATTATGATGTAACCACACAATTAGGTTAAAAAATGACATGCTTATGTGTTCTTAGCTCAAAAACCATGTTCCATAATATATAATTCAAGCAAGTTTTATGAAGAATATATTAACTCAAATCAATGGGATGTCAATGCCCTATATAAGAGGAGTTTTTTTGAAAAATTTTATTATTTTGACTAAGCTTATTATATATATGCAATACCAAGAAAAATATAACTAAAAATTCTAAAAGACCTAGTAATAGAAGAAAAAAATAAAATGGGAAAGTGTTAGGATTAGAACTTTTCACCTGAAAATGGTCGATTGGTTGGACGACCTCCCCACACTTAAAAATTTGCACCGTCCTCGGTGCATTCAAGGATGCTCAAGGGGGTACAACAACTTTCCAGATTGCCACCTTCTGCTGGTGGATCAGCCGGCTGCTGTGTTTTTTCTTTTGTTTCCCTCGTTGCTTATGGTGACTCATTTTAAAATGTAGAAAATAGGATAGTAAGACGAGTAAATACAAAAGCAAGAAAGCATAGATTGTTGGAATGAGGTGATGATCACTAGAATGGGGTGAGTTAATTGGTGCACGAATCCCCATACTCTGTACAGCTATACCAACAACTGCACTGGGTCGTCCAAGTAATACCTGAGCGAGTCAGGGTCGATCCCACGAGGATTGTGGTTTGAAGCAAGCTATGGTTATCTTGCAGGTCTTAGTCAGGCAAAATCAGAAGTTGTTGGATTGGCAAAACTATTCGTAATTTTTATTTGTGAATTGGAATGGAATCAGTAAGAAGGATATAGTTGAAGATTGGAGTTGCTTTGTCTTTTTGAATTGACTATAGTATTACCGTCTTCTTTGCTTGTGAATGATCTCTTCTATGGCAGGCTGTATGTGATCAAACACCATTGCCCGTGGTCATCCAATCTGAACAAGGGTGAAGCTCTAGCAGTTCATTCTCTTGGCGATCCTACTCAAAATGCCACAAAGAAGGTCGAAGCTTCCGGATTAGAGAATGCCACTCCTTTAGGTTCTAGCCTCTACTACAGAGACCCTAATCTCCCTGAAAATTGGCTAAACTGGTGTCTCGAGAAGTCCCCAACGAAGTCGTGAATTAGCCATCTGAGAGATTTTTAATCAAGCTGGCGGTTCATGCTTTCAAGCCACGTATTCACGCGAACCCAAGTAGACACAGGTGGTTGTCAGGCACGCGGTCCTAGTATGATGAACAGAGATGATTGTCACTATTCATCCTATTCACCATATTGAAGAATGAGTATACATCTTTTAATTAAATCAAACACGAATCGAAGAAGAAACAGTAATGCTTTTATTAATTCATAGGACTTAGCAGGGCTCCTCCCCTCAACCTAGGAGGTTTAGAAACTCATACTGAAAGAAAAATACAATGGTAAAAACGTGTAAAATCTGTAAAAGAGGTGAAAATGGTTTTTTATAACATAAATCTAATCCCTTAAATACTAAACAAATGACTAAGATCCACTTCTGGGGCCCATTTGGTGAGTATTTGGGCTGAGCTTTGATGAGAACCACGTGCTAGGAGGCCTCTAGGGCATTGAATGCTGGCTAGGGGGTCCTCTTTGGGCGTTTGGACGCTGGACTCTGCTCTTTGGGTGCTGGACACCTGGAAGGGAGTTATGATGGTTGTGGAGAAGTGGTATGGATGGGATTGGGCTAGGATTTATAGGGAAGTGTGTATGGGAAAGTGTGAAAGTAAGTGGGGTAGGTGAAGATGTTGTGGGGCCCACTGGTAGAGCAGAGACCAGTGTCCAAACACCCAGAGAGGACCCCCTAGCCAGTGTTCAATGCCCTAGGAGCCTCATAGCACGTGGATCTCATCAAAGCTCAGCCCAAACACTCACCAAGTGGGCCCCTGAAGTGGATTTTAGCACTAAAAAGACTATTTTACACTTATTAGTCATTTGTTTAGTATTTAAGGGATTAGATTTATGTTATACGGACCTCTTTATGCCATTTTTGAGTTTTACTCTGTATTTTACATTAGTATGAGTTTTTAAACCTCCTAGGTTGAGGGGAGGAGCCCTGCTGAGTCCTATGAATTAATAAAAGTATTACTGTTTCTTCTTCGATCCGTGTTTGATTAATTCTAAGATGTATATTCATACTTCAACATGGTGGATAGGATGATCAGTGACAATCATCTCTGTTCATCACGTTAAGATGAACGTGCCTGACAAACACCCGCGTCTACTTGGGTTCGTGTGAATACTTCAGTGGAAAGCACGCACCACCAGCTTGAATCATACATCTCCTAGACGGCTAATCCATGACTTCGTTGGGGACTTCTCAAGACACCAGTTCAGCCGATTTACGGGGAGATTAGGGTCTCTGTGGTAGAGGCTAGAGCCCAAAGATACAACATTCTCTGATCCAGAAGATCCGACCTTATCTGTGGCATTTTGAGTAGAATCATTAAGGAGAATGGACTGTACACGCTTCACCCTCAAGCAGAGATGGATTCACACTAACTTTGGGGTTTAGATCCAGAGGAGTATTGATGACCTCTCAATAAAGGCGCCAATCACTTAGAGCCTGCCATTGAAGAGATCTCTCACAAGCAAAGAAGACAGTAATACCAGAGTTAATTCAGAAAGGCTAGGCAATTCCAATCCTTAACTCTATTCATATCATTGACACCCTTTAATTCATAAAGTATTAGTACCCTGTTATAATAATCCTAAACTCCATAATCCAACAACCTTCTGATCTACCTGACTAAGACCTGCAAGATAACCATAACTTGCTTCAAACCACAATCCACGTGGGATCGACCCTGACTAGCTCAGGTATTACTTGGACGACCCAATGCACTTACTGGCACAACAGTACGAAGGTGTGGGGATTTGTGCTACCAGTAAGACTAGTTTCTTAGTGAAGATAACTCTCATACCAGGTGAGAGTCCTTCAGTTGGGACTTTCTTGTCCTTCCAGCCTTTATGTACTTTCTTCCTAGTACCTTTGTGCTTATAGCTTGTTGATGGCTGCCCATCACCAAACTTAGAATTGATGTTTGGGGGCTCAGTAAAGCTCTGCACAGAAAGAGAGGGTTGGAACACTAGGTGTTGCACAGTTATCTCTCTTTTATTAGAGAAAGAATTGGGATGAGGCATCTTGAACAAGATGTGCTCTAGCCACATCAATGATAGCATTGGCAGTGGCTAGGAAAGGTCTTCCAAGGATGACAAAGTCATCCTCATCCTCTCCAATGTTTAAGACTATGAAGTTTACAGGGATGTAGTAATTTTCAACTTTTACCAAGACATCTTCTATTAAGCCATATTGCTTCTTCATTGTCTTATCTGCCATCTCTAATGAGATGTTTGCAGCTTGCACCTCAAGGATTCCCAACTCACTACGAGACACACGCCGAATAGCGGTGGTTTTTTGAAGGATTTGCGACGGTTTTAAAACGCCGCAAAACGAGATACCAGCGGTTCTAGAAGCGTTGCGTGTTAAGGGGTGGAGATTTAATTTTGCGGCAGTTTCGTAAAACCGCTGGCACAACCGCTACAAAATCAAGGATTAGCGTCGTTTGATTTAGCGGCTGATGTGTATTTTTGTGAAAAAACGAACGAATTCCAAACACACGAATCTCACCGGCAAGTGTACCGGGTCGCATCAAGTAATAATAACTCACGTGAGTGAGGTCGATCCCACAGGAATTGAAGGATTGAGCAATTTTAGTTTAGTGGTTGATTTAGTCAAGCGAATCAAGTATTGGTTGGGTGATTTGTGATTGCAGAAACTAAATTGCTTGAAATGTAAAGGGAGAGGGGTAGATTGCAGAAAATTTAAGAGCAAAGAAAGTAAATAAGCTGAATCTTAAAGAACAAGTAATGTAAATTACAGAAACTTAGATTGCAAGAAATGTAAATGGCTGAATCTTAAAGTGCAAGAAATGTAAATTACTTGAATTATAAAGGGAATTGGGAAGTGGATTTGCAGAAATTAAACAAGGAAAAGTAAAATTCAACAAACAGAAATGTAAAAGATGGATTCAATTCAACCGGATCTCAAATGACAATGAAAATAAGCTTGGTGTAGCACGAAACAAGGAAATTAAAATTGAAAGATGTAGATCTCAAGACCCAAGAGACTAGATAACCAAGTCTAGATCTCAATGCCTTCCTAAATCGAAATTCAGTATTCAATTGCAAGAAAAGTAAAGATCCAGCAGTAGAAGAAAATAAGTGAAATCGCAAATTCTCAATGATGCAGTAAATCAAAACAGAGAGATCTCAAGATGAGATTGAGACAGAATTTTCTCAATTCTTCAACCCAAGATTCAAGACAAGTGTAAATTAAATTTAAAACAAGAAAACTAAGAGGAAGAGAATTAAATTTTCCTTCCCCAACACTCAAAATCTCAAATTAACTCCTCACCAAAAGCTCTCCCAAAATCACTTAGTAAAAACTAAAATGAAAAAGCTCCCTAGAAACTTAAATTCTAAGCTATTTATACACTCTCTTCAAATGATCTTCAAGCCTTGAATTGGGCCTTTGCTCTTGATGGAATTGGGTTGACAAAAGCCTCTGTTGATTGCTCTTGGAGTTGGAGAGAAACCCATTTGTGAACCGGGCCATGAACCAGAAAAGCTTGAGTAAAAGTTTGAGGTCAAACTTTTACTCAAACTTTTCATATCAGCTAGCCTTCCTTGCTGCCATCCACGTTTGAGCCAAAGTTTGAGGTCAAACTTTGAGCCAAATGTGGATCCCTCTTGCATGCCTCTTGGGGTACTACTTTGCCCTCTTGTCAGGTTGCCAATTTTATGTCCACTATAGACTATTATATATGGTTGGAAAGCACTGAACATCAGCTTTCTAACCCAATTGGAATCACCTCAATTGGACATCTACAACTCAAGTTATTCTTGTTGGAAGTATACCCCTTCATGTTGTTGTGGCGCCAACTTTTGCCTAAAAGCTTGAGGTCAAATGTTGGCGCAAGCTTTTGCTCTCCTGGGTGTTTTGTTGTGGCGCCAACGTTTGCCTAAAAGCTTGAGGTCAAACGTTGGCGCAAGCTTTTGCTCTCCTGGGTGTTTTGTTGTGGCGCCAACGTTTGCCTAAAAGCTTGAGGGCAAACGTTGGCGCAAGCTTTTGCTCCTCCAGGGTGAATTCAATTCTTCCAAAAGTTTGAGCTAAAGTTTGAGGCAAACTTTTGCTCAAGCTTTTTGTTCTCTCCTGCTCCTTGCCATTTCTTCTTTCTTCAACGTTCTTCAAAGCTCTTTTCACCTATCATTAATCAACCAAGCACATCAAAGCTATGCTCAAAATCATGAGATTGTTATTCTTTCATAATATATGATAATTATAGCACAAAATCTCATGAAATTGCATTAATTTATCCACGGTTGATTAAATCAAAGGAAACATGAAATTCTACCCAATTGGCTTACTTGTGGCTCAAGAAAGTGCATAAAATCAATTGAAAATAAAAGAAAAAGACTAGTGAAACTAGGCTAAGCTGACTTGTCATCACAACACCAAACTTAAAGCTTGCTTGTCCCCAAGCAAGAAAAGAATTATTGAGAAGAAAGAATGAAATAGAAGAAGATGTTTATGCTAGCAGAGTGTTATTGGTAGCTCATGGGGTTTTATGTAGATATGTAAATACTCACTTCTTATTGACAATTAGGCCTAGAAAGTCTCATCCAAGCATCAAGCAACACACTGCTATGACCTCTCATTATTCCTTTGTCCTTGGTTACTATTTTTCTATAAGCTTTAGTTCAGTGTCATGTGTAACAAGCTCTTTTCTTTATTTATGCTTGACACATTATTCACTATAGACACTTGGCTCACATTCCTTCTTAGAACATTGATGCCCAGTACCTCTTTGGGTTACTAAATGCCTTGCAGTTAGGTTGCTCTTGATAGTGGACTTTCAGTTGATGATCCCAGGTTAGTTAACCCAAGTCACCAATTGTTGATGCACTCCAAAGAACTTAATAATCCAAGCAGATCCTAGTACAAAGACACCACAGGCATATATTCTAAGGTTCAAGCTATTGGTGTCTAGCTTTGCTTTTTTTTATTTTTCTTTTTTTCTGTTGCCATTTTTGGCTTTTTTTTCTCTTTTTGTTTTTCTTTTTAACCTAGGACTTTTATTTTATTGAGATTCATAGACAGTTGATGACAAGTCATCTTAGCCTAGTTTCACTAGCATTTTTCTTTTGTTTTCAATTGATTTATGCACTTTCTTGAGCCAAAAGCAAGACAATTGGGTGGATTTTCATGTTTCCTTTGATTTAATCAACCATGTATGAATTCATCCTATTTCATGAGGTTTTATGCTATAATTGTCATATATTATGAAAGAATGAATACCTCATGATTTTGAGCATAGCTTTGATGTGTTTGGTTGATTAATGATAGGTGAAGAAAGCTTGGAGAAAGGTTGATGCAATGGCTAGGAGGAATGACTTGAGTCTTGGATAAATTATGAACCAGGAAGCAAAAGCTGGAGCAAAAGTTAGCCCCTAACTTTTTGGCTAACTTTTGGGCAAAAGCTGGAGCAAAAGTTAACCCCTAACTTTTTGGCTAACTTTTGGACAAAAGTTGGAGCAAAAGTTAGCCCCTAACTTTTTGGCTAACTTTTGGCATGAAAAATACTCCCTGGATGCACCAAAAGTTTGCGCCAACGTTAGCCCCTAACTTTTTGGCTAACGTTGGCGCTTGAAAAACTCCCTGGGCTAGCAAAAGTTTGCGCCAACGTTAGCCCCTAACTTTCTGGCTAACGTTGGCGCCATGAAGAACTAAGGGGAGGCCAACGTTGGAGCAAAAGTTAGACCCCTAACTTTTGCCCCAACGTTGGTATCAGCAAAACAAGGGTGCTGATGTGAAAAGTTGGAGCAAAAGTTAGACCCTAACTTTTACTCCAACTTTCACTCAAGCTTTCATGATTCCAACCCGGTTCAATTCGGTTCTTCTCCAAACTCCAAGAGCAATCAACCAAGGCCTCTCTCAACCCAATTCCACCAAGAGCAAAGGCCCAATTGAAGGCTTGAAGACCATTTGAAGAAAGTGTATAAATAGATTAGAATTTAAGTTTTGAAGGGAGCTTCGCTTTTAGTTTTGCAGAAGAACTTTCTTTTCGGTTTTGGCTTGGAGCTCACTTTTATTTTTCTTAGCATTGTTGTTTTAATTCAAGAGAATTTGGGAGGAGAATTGATCTCTCTTCTTCCTTGTTCTTGCCCAGCACTCTTTACTTTTCTTGTCTTGGATTTTTGGGTGGAGAGTTGAAGAAATTCTGTTTCAATCTCACCTTGGGATCTTGTTTAATTTTCTGCTTAATTAAATTTCAGTTTCGGTTAATTGTTCTTCATCTACTTTCTTTGCAATTTACAATTTCCTTTGCAATTGTTCTTGTTGGATCTAGGAAGGCATTGAGATCTAGACTTGGTTTTCTAGTCTCTTGGGTCCTGAGATCCGGATTTCCCATTTCCCATTCCCTGTTTACTGTTTTCATGCTCATTTACAATTCTGTTTCTAGATCTGATTCAATCCAAGTGTTCTTTTATTCCTCTGCTTGTTGCAATTTTACATTTCCTTGTTTAATTTCTGCAAATCCAACTCCCCATTCCCTTTACAATTCAAGCCATTTACATTTCTTGCACTTTAAGATTTTGCAATTTACATTTCTTGCGTTCTAAGTTTCTGCCATTTAATTTCTTGTTCTTTAAGATTCAGCACTATAATTTTCAGTTCTCTTTACTTTCATGCCAATTACCCATTCCCTTTACTTTCCAAGCAATTTACATTCTGCAAATCACAAATCACTCAACTAAATCTTGATTCGCTTGACTAAATCAACCACTAAACTAAAATTGCTCAATCCTTCAATCTCTGTGGGATCGACCTCACTCCCATGAGTTATTATTACTTGATGCGACCCGGTGCACTTGCCGGTTAAGTTTGGGTGTTTTGGGAGAAATTCGTTTCTCCGCTAAAATATCCCATCAAGTTTTTGGCGCCGTTGCCGGGGATTGATTAGATTGTCAATGATTAAGTGAGGTGGTGATCTAGATCTAGCATTTTTATTTTCTGTTCCTTTAATTTTCAATTAACCTGCTAACTGTTTGAAATTTTGCCTGAGATGACTGAAACTTCGCTTTAGCAACAAAGTGAAGTTTCCCTGGAAATTTTTGACTCTATGCAATGTTCTTGCTTACACAAGAGAAGCAATTTCTGCCACTAATCTCCCAAGTCCATCAACTGTTTGATACTTTGTGCCAGCTAACCTTCTGAATCACATTCTAAGCTTGAAAATATTCAATCATCACTTGAATTGTTTGTGATTGTGCAGATCATGGAAGGGAACTCAACAAATTCTAGCAATCATGAGAGTAATATCCCCACCTTGGATGATAATGTAACCCATAGTTCGAAGCAACTATCCATAGCCATGAATGATGTAGCCCAATGGTTTGAAGCTTTTCCACAAGGAAGCATTATCGGATGGGAAGAACTGATGAGTGGACTCCTAGTCAAGTTGAACCCATCACAGAGAGTTGTTAAGCCAGAGGCAGAAGTGCATCCATTCACACAAGAGAAAGAAATTGAAGGTGCTCGTGCAGTCATAAGCCAAAACAAGCAGATGCATCAGCAGACTCTACAACAACTAGACATGATGGCTAGAAAAATCACTGAGTTGAGACATGCTGTAGTACATACATACATCCTGACTCAAAGCTCATATGGGTGTAATCAAGCTGAACACAGTTTTGGGGCCATTAACCATGAGCAACAAAGTTATGAGCAACTACAGTCTCCAAGCAATCACTCTAGCATGCTCCAACACAGGCCTCAGAATGATGTGTACAATCCACCTTGGAGAACTCATTCTAATGGGAGGGGGGTTGAGAACCAAAACCAAAGACCAAGGGACTTCAACAGCAACAATCCCAGCTTCAAAAATCAACTCAAAACACACCCCCACAACAACAATCACACGCACTTCCAACCCCGTCCTACCTCACCATTCGCCCAAAATGACCTTCATCGACCACCACAATTGACACAGCCACAACCAGTCCCAACCTTTCAAAGAATCTATATTCTAGAAATGCTGATGGAGAGGTCCATAAAAATTCAAGAAATGATGGCAATAGAGCAGGAAGAAATAAAGAAACATCAAGAGATGATAAGCAAGAACCAAGAGGCTTCACTCAGAAGACTTGAAAGGCAGATAGAACAACTGGTTCAAAACCTAGCTGAATTGGGAGAGAAGAAGGGGACTCTGAACCCAAAGAGCCATGAAAAGGATGCTGGATTAAAAGAGAAGGGAGTCATGGAGGAAAGTAAGAAGGCTATGGAAAGAGAAACAGAAAGAAGGAAACCCATAGCAAGAGAAGGAAACCTAAGGCAACAGAAGCCTCAACTTCCATGATCAGAGGATGAAGGATGTCAAGCTAGTGACAATAAAAGAGCGCTTGTTGGGAGGCAACCCAACCTGAGGTAGTTTTCTGTTCATAACTATTTCAATAAAAAGGTTAATTAGTTTTATCTATATTGCAAGAAGCTAAGTTTGGTGCTGCACACCAAAACAATATAAGGGAGAATGAAGGATTCTAAGTTTGGTGTTCCACCAAAATCTCATTTAAAACATATTCTCACCTTCTGCATAATGCTAGCTTCAAGCAGCTAGATAAACTAGTCAACTATTTTGCTATTCTTTAGTTTTCAGTTTTGTCACTTTTGAAAAAGAAAAAGAGTTTCACACATGGTTAATTCAATGCATGAGAACCATTGGCAAGGTACTAAGTTTGGTGTTCCCACACCAAAGTAAGTTCAAAAGCCTATAAATAAATCATGCAAGCTAACCATTTCTTCTTTCAAGTGCTTGGGGAACAAGCAACTTTCAATATTATTGCAGAGCATCATACAAGCCTTTGGGAGGATTAAGCATCATCAACCTAAGAAATGAAAGAGGAATGTGTGGATTAGTGATGATGATGATGAGGAGTGAAGCAAGCGAACTCCAAAAGGTTGTATTGTTAAGTGATTATCTTACATGAAACACTGCTATGATTGAGAGTGGTTTAGTTTCCCTGATTATCTGTCTGCATAGCATAGTTTTTCTGTAATTCAATAAGCAAGATGCTTGATTATTCACAACATTTTTCTCTTCAAAACTTGTTTGTACTCAATGATTCAAGAATTGCATCACATGAAAGTTCTTTGAAAAGAAGGATTGAGGAATTAAACAATTCTGAGGCAAGTAAAAGATTAGGAGAAGTGGTGGTTCTAGTTGTATGATTATGTATTGAGGTTGCATGCTTGTGAAAACTTGCATGGGAGCTCATAGGCAGGACATGAAGTTCAAAGAAGTATTGTGGAGATTCTCAAAAATTTATTGATCCAAGAAGCAGCAAACAAAACAAAAGAAAGAAAAGAAAATACAAAGATAAAAAGAACATGGCCCAAGGCTCTGAGCATCAATTACTAGGCAGAAAAGAAAGAAGAAACAATGACTCAAAGAGTTGTTAGCCTAGTAAATGCTTGTGGTTGAGTTGTGTCAAAGAAAGAGGCTTGAGCAAGTAAATCCTTAGGGGTGCTTTAACACCTAATACCTTAAAACCAACTGGTTTAGGAGTATTGATTGAAAGCTTATTTAAAAGAGCCGCTTTGAGACATGACACTTAGAGTCAAGGCCAAAGCAAAGAAACTATAAGCTGCTTCAAGGTGACTACATATAAAGAGATCTCCATGATACCATTTGGATGAAAATCCTAAGACCTAAGACTCCCAATATGTGAGGACTAGTGAGCACTGAAGCCCTTGCATGAGCATATGATTTAGAGTTCACCCCACTGACACTTAATTACTTCACTCACAGGACCTTACAATTTATTCTTAAAATCCGTCTTAAGTGAAAGAACCTATGAGCATAATTCATTTCTTGCTTGGGGACAAGCAAGCTTTAAGTTTGGTGTTGTGATGACAAGTCATCTTAGCCTAGTTTCACTAGCATTTTTCTTTTGTTTTCAATTGAATTATGCACTTTCTTGAGCCAAAAGCAAGCCAATTGGGTGGATTTTCATGTTTTCTTTGATTTAATCAACCATGTATGAATTCATCCTATTTCATGAGGTTTTATGCTATAATTGTCATATATTATGAAAGAATGAATACCTCATGATTTTGAGCATAGCTTTGATGTGTTTGGTTGATTAATGATAGGTGAAGAAAGCTTGAAGAAAGGTTGATGCAATGGCTAGGAGGAATGACTTGAGTCTTGGATAAATTATGAACCAGGAAGCAAAAGCTGGAGCAAAAGTTAGCCCCTAACTTTTTGGCTAACTTTTGGGCAAAAGTTGGAGCAAAAGTTAGCCCCTAACTTTTTGGCTAACTTTTGGCATGAAAAACACTCCCTGGATGCACCAAAAGTTTGCGCCAACGTTAGCCCCTAACTTTTTGGCTAACGTTGGCGCTTGAAAAACTCCCTGGGCTAGCAAAAGTTTGCGCCAACGTTAGCCCCTAACTTTCTGGCTAACGTTGGCGCCATGAAGAACTAAGGGGAGGCCAACGTTGGAGCAAAAGTTAGACCCCTAACTTTTGCCCCAACGTTGGTATCAGCAAAACAAGGGTGCTGATGTGAAAAGTTGGAGCAAAAGTTAGACCCTAACTTTTACTCCAACTTTCACTCAAGCTTTCATGATTCCAACCCGGTTCAATTCGGTTCTTCTCCAAACTCCAAGAGCAATCAACCAAGGCCTCTCTCAACCCAATTCCACCAAGAGCAAAGGCCCAATTGAAGGCTTGAAGACCATTTGAAGAAAGTGTATAAATAGATTAGAATTTAAGTTTTGAAGGGAGCTTCGCTTTTAGTTTTGCAGAAGAACTTTCTTTTCGGTTTTGGCTTGGAGCTCACTTTTATTTTTCTTAGCATTGTTGTTTTAATTCAAGAGAATTTGGGAGGAGAATTGATCTCTCTTCTTCCTTGTTCTTGCCCAGCACTCTTTACTTTTCTTGTCTTGGATTTTTGGGTGGAGAGTTGAAGAAATTCTGTTTCAATCTCACCTTGGGATCTTGTTTAATTTTCTGCTTAATTAAATTTTAGTTTCGGTTAATTGTTCTTCATCTACTTTCTTTGCAATTTACAATTTCCTTTGCAATTGTTCTTGTTGGATCTAGGAAGGCATTGAGATCTAGACTTGGTTTTCTAGTCTCTTGGGTCCTGAGATCCGGATTTCCCATTTCCCATTCCCTGTTTACTATTTTCATGCTCATTTACAATTCTGTTTCTAGATCTGATTCAATCCAAGTGTTCTTTTATTCCTCTGCTTGTTGCAATTTTACATTTCCTTGTTTAATTTCTGCAAATCCAACTCCCCATTCCCTTTACAATTCAAGCCATTTACATTTCTTGCACTTTAAGATTTTGCAATTTACATTTCTTGCGTTCTAAGTTTCTGCCATTTAATTTCTTGTTCTTTAAGATTCAGCACTATAATTTTTAGTTCTCTTTACTTTCATGCCAATTACCCATTCCCTTTACTTTCCAAGCAATTTACATTCTGCAAATCACAAATCACTCAACTAAATCTTGATTCGCTTGACTAAATCAACCACTAAACTAAAATTGCTCAATCCTTCAATCCCTGTGGGATCGACCTCACTCCCGTGAGTTATTATTACTTGATGCGACCCGGTGCACTTGCCGATTAAGTTTGGGTGTTTTGGGAGAAATTCGTTTCTCCGCTAAAATATCCCATCAACAGTGAGCTACTTTTTACTTAAAAGGAGACAATCTAGTTCTTTTATTCACTAAAAGTGAGCTATCATACAATCATACATTCATACCACCACTCACTATTATTGTACTTCCAGCTAACAAAGAACTATCTTACTTCACATTCCAAACATTTCTTTTATTGAATTAAAGATGCAGGGGACAAAGCATGCTTTTAGTTAAGTGAAAGTGAACACACAAGCACACACTTAGACTAGCTTACTTATTTTAAAGATTGATTTTGCCTACACTAGATGAACACTTTAGCAAGTCATAAATCGAAGCATTTCTCAACCGCAAGAGTTAAGTATAGATACAACCTATTGGTTTGCAGTTCTTTTTGTTCTTCCTTCTGTTGTGCCCCTTTTGAGTTGTGGTGCATGATGTCTTCAATAGGTGGTTAGTTCCCTGCACAATTCTCAAAAGTTGCTTGCTTCTTAAGCCCTTAAGTGACTGGTCAGTATGTATGAATTGAGTGTGATTTTTGGATTTAATTTGGTGTGGGAACACCAAACTTAATTCCTTGCCACTTTTTCTAATGCAACAGGTTGACTATATGTAAAATCTTGTGTCCTTGCTAAAAGTTATGGAGTTAAAACTAGAAAGCAGTTAAGTGTTTGAATAATCTGTTTGATTGCTTGGAGCTAGTATTGTGCAGGAGGTGAGAATGTGCTTTTAAATGAAGTTTTGGTGGAACACTAAACTTAGAATCCTTCATTCTCCCTAAAATTGTTTTAGTGTGCAACACCAAACTTAGCTCCTTGCAATGCATACCAATTATTCAACATTTTTATTGAAAAGGCTATGAAAAGAAAACTACCTCAGGTTGGGTTGCCTCCCAACAAGCGCTCTTTTAATGTCACTAGCTTGACACCCTTCATTCTTTTTAAGAGGGTTGTAGGCTCTGAACCTCCTTTTCCTTGTTCCACTGTCCTCCTAAGTACATCTTTGCTCTGTGACCATTTGCTGTGAATTGACTCTTTGTTACTTCGTCCAGCAATTCAATACTCCCATAAGAAAAAACCTTGGTTTCCAAATATGGACCAGTCCACTTAGATTTAAGTTTTCCAGGGAACATCTTGAGTCTTGAGTTGTACAAGAGTACTTGCTGTCCAGGTTTAAATTCTTTCTTCAAGATCCTTCTGTCATGCCACCTCTTGGCTTTTTCTTTGTATATCTTGGTACTTTCATAGGCTTCTAGCCTAAATTCATCCAGCTCATTTAGCTGCAACAACCTTTTCTCCCCTGCTGCTTCAGAGTCAAGGTTTAGGAGTTTAGTAGCCCAAAACGCTTTGTGTTCAAGCTCTACAGGGAGGTGACAGGATTTGCCATATAATAGCTGAAAGGGAGACTTCCCAATGGGAGTTTTGAAAGCCGTTCTGTATGCCCAGAGTGCATCCTCTAGCTTCCGAGCCCAATCTTTTCTTGTACTTCCTACTGTCTTCTCCAAGATCTTCTTCAATTCCCTATTTGCTAGTTCAGCCTGAGCATTGGTCTGGGGGTGATATGGCGTGGTTACTTTATGAATGACTCCATATTTGTGGAGGAGTTTCTCCATCTGCTTGTTGCAAAAATGGCTACCACCGTCACTCACAAGACCCTTTGAAACTCCATATCTAGTGAAGATATGCTTCTTAAGGAATTGAAGGACAATTTGTGCATCACAAGTGGTTGTGGCTATGGCTTCCACCCACTTTGAGACATACTCTACTACTACCAAGATATATCTAAAGGAATAGGAAGGGGGAAAGGGTCCCATGAAATCAATTCCCCATAGATCAAATAATTCCAATTCCAAAATGAAGTTTTGAGGCATTTCGTTCCTTCTTGTCAGTCCTCCTGCTCTCTGGCATTCGTTACATTGGTGAACATACTCTCTGGCATCCTTGAAGATAGTTGGCCAATAGAAGCCACTCTGCAGTATCTTTGCAGCTGTTCTTTCTGGGCCAAAGTGTCCACCATAAGCTGAGCCATGGCAATGCCACAAGATATCCCTTATTTCACTCTCAAGGACACACCTTCTAATTACTCCATCAGAACATCTCTTGAACAGGAAGGGTTCATCCCACAAGAGTTTCCTTGCTTCATTGATTAACTTCTTCACTTGTTGCTTAGAGAACTCTTGAGGTATCTTCCTTCCCACTTTGTAGTTCGCTATGTCAGCAAACCAAGGTGCTTGCTGAATGTGCAAGAGGTGCTCATCTGGGAAGCTTTCATTCACGGGCTGGGAGGCTTTTTGAATTGTTTCTTGTGGTAGCCTCGACAAATGATCAGCAACTCGGTTTTCAGTACCCTTCCTATCCCTTACCTCAATGTCAAACTCTTGTAGGAGCAATATCCACCTGATAAGTCTTGGTTTAGCATCCTGTTTTGACATCAAATACTTAAGGGCAGCATGGTCAGTATAAACCACAATTTTGGATCCTATTAAATATGATCTAAACTTATCAAATGCATAAACTACAGCTAGCAATTCCTTCTCTGTTGTGGTGTAATTTTTCTGAGCTTCATTCAACACTTTACTTGCATAATATATGACATGATGCAAGTTTCCCTTCTTTGTCCAAGCACAGCGCCAATTGCAATGTCACTTGCATCACACATAAGTTCAAAAGGCAGCTCCCAATCCGGGGGTGTGATGATTGGTGCTGTTGTGAGTCTGTTTTTTAAAGTTTCAAAGGCATGCTGGCAGTTTTCATCAAAAACAAAGGGGTTATCAATCATTAATAAATTACTCAAAGGTTTGGCTATTTTTGAAAAATCCTTGATAAACCTTCTATAAAATCCTGCATGCCCCAAGAAACTTCTAACAGATTTCACATTAGTTGGTGGAGGGAGTTTTTCTATGATCTCAACCTTTGCTTTGTCAACCTCTATCCTTTTTCTTGAAACTTTATGACCAAGAACAATCCCTTCGGGTACCATGAAATGGCACTTCTCCCAGTTCAAAACCAAATTAGTTTCTTGGCACCATTTCAAGACAAGAGTTAGATGGTTCAGGCAAGCGTTGAAATTATCACCAAAAACAGAGAAGTCATCCATGAAGACCTCTAGAAACTTTTCGACCATATCGGAGAAAATGGAAAGCATACACCTCTGAAATGTGGCTGGGGCATTGCATAGCCCGAATGGCATTCTCCTGTATGCAAAAACTCCAAATGGACATGTGAAGACAGTCTTCTCTTAGTCCTTGGGGTCTACCACGATTTGATTGTACCCAGAATATCCGTCCAAAAAGCAATAATAGGCATGGCCGGCCAATCTTTCCAGCATCTGATCAATAAACGGGAGAGGGAAATGATCTTTCCTTGTGGCATCATTCAATCTTCTATAGTCTATGCACATTCTCCACCCGGTCACTGTTTTAGTAGGGATTAACTCATTCTTCTCATTAGTGATGACCGTCATTCCTCCTTTCTTTGGTACAACTTGAACCGGGCTCACCCATGAGCTGTCGGATATTGGGAAGATTATCCCTGCATTCCATAACTTCATTACTTCCTTCTGGACAACTTCCTTCATTGTGGGATTTAGCCTTCTTTGAGGTTGAACCACTGGTTTGGAATTGTCCTCCAAGAGGATCTTATGCATACACACTGCAAGGCTGATGCCTTTCAGGTGGTCAATGGTCCATCCCAAAGCATCTTTGTGAGCTTTGAGTACATCAAGAAGTTCTCCTTCTTCTTTTTTTGTCAGGGATGAATTAATGATCACTGGAAAGCTCTCTGATGTGCCAAGGAATGCATATTTGAGATGAGTGGGTAATGGCTTCAGTTCTTGTTTTCGTACTTCTTCATTCTTCCCTTGTTTTTCCTCTTGTTCAATGGAAATCTTGGCTACTTGTTCCTCTGTTGTCTCTTGACTTCCTTCTTGCTCTTGAGGATTGTCTTCCAACATTTCTTCCACTAAACTCTCTATTATATCCACTCTCATGTAATTCTCTTGCTCAAGAATGTGTTGCATTGACTTGAAAACGTTTATGACCATTTGTTCATTGTGGACCCTGAAGATTATCTCTCCTTTTTCTACATTAATGATGGCTCTTGCTGTGGCTAAAAATGGCCTTCCCAGAATGATTGAATTGTTTCCTTCCTCTTCAGTATCCAAAATCACAAAATCTGCTGGGAAAATAAACTCCCCAACCTTCACCAACAGATTCTCCACGATTCCATTGGGTGTTTTGATTGATCTATCTGCCATGACCAATGACATCCTGGTGGGTTTAAGTTCTTCTATCACAAGCTTTCTCATCATTGAAAGAGGCATTAAGTTGATGCTGGCACCAAAGTCACAGAGAGCTTTGTTAAGAACTATTCTGCCAATGGTGCATGAGACTACAAAGCTTCCTGGATCCTTGAGTTTTGGTGGAATGCCCCTTTGAATCACAGCACTGCATTCCTCGGTGAGCAACACGGTTTCCTTCTCTAGCCAACTCCTCTTCTTATTGATAAGTTCTTTTAAGAACTTTGCATACAGGGGCATTTGTTCAAGTGCTTCAGCTAAGAGAATATTGATTTCCAGCTTCTTGAAAGTTTCAAGGAATTTTGGTCCTTAGTCTCTTTGCTGAACCTCTGGGGGTATGGCAGTGGAGGTGTAATACTTTTTCCCACTTGCTGCTGTCCCTGAATCACTTCCTTTGAACTATGTGGCTGGTTGTCTTTCTCTTTGAGCTTCTCTTGGGCACTTCTTCTTGTTGTCATGTCTTCATTGCTAGCTTCCCCTTTCTCTGATGATTCTTTGTTGCTATCCAAAGGCTTCTTGGTTACCTTCTCGTTGTTGTCTACCAATGTCTTTCCACTCCTTAGTTGTACAGCTTTGCACTCTTCTTTTGGATTAGGAATGGTGTCACTTGGTAGTGAGCTTGAAGGTCTCTCAACAGAAATCTGCTTGGAGATTTGCCCAATCTGCCTCTCTAGGCTCTTCATGGAGGCTTCATGGTTCTTGGTTGTCATTTCTTGGTGTTTCCATATTTTGTCTATCAAGGTTTTCAAGTTAGTGATTCTTTGAGATTCTGGTGATGCTTGTGGTAGGTTGTGAGATGTGGATGGTGGATGGTAGGCATTTTGGTTGATGGGTTGGTTATTGGATTGATAATGGTTGGAGTTGGGGTTGTTGTTTTGAGGTTTTCTATAAGGGTTTTGGTTAGTTTGCTGCTGGTTGTGGTTTCGGTTGTTTCTTGAAGTGTTTTGGTTTGAGTTCCTCTGCCATGGTTGTTGGTTCTGGTTGTGATTGTCTCCCCATCTGAGGTTTGGGTGGTTCTTCCAGGATGGATTGTAGGTGTCACCATACACCTCATTTGATCCTTGGTTGTGCATATACTGCACTTGCTCTTGTTGTTGTTCTTCTTGATTCTCCTCATTCTGCCCCCAAGGGGTTGTTGGTTGGCTTGTGGCATTCACTGATGCTACTTGTAGGCCATCAATTCTTTTGGCCATTTGCTCAAATTGTTGTTGAATTTGCTGCTGCATCATTTTGTTTTGAGCCAGGATTGAATCTACTCCTTCCAACTCCATCACTCCTTTCCTTTGTGATGGTTGACGTTGCCTTTGGTGAGCAAAGAAATACTGGTTGTTGGCCACCATATCAATGAGATTTTGGGCTTCTTCTGCCGTTTTCATTAGTTGTAGAGAGCCTCCTGCTGAATAATCCAAAGCCTCTTGAGATTTCAATGTCAAGCCTTCATAGAAATTCTGCAATCTGTCCCACTCACTAAACATTCCCGGTGGACATTTCCTGATTAGAGCTTTGTATCGTTCCCATGCCTCATACAAGGGTTCAACATCCATTTGAGTGAATGTTTGCACTTCAGTCTACAATCTAATAACTCTTTGAGGTGGGTAGAACTTGGCAAGAAACTTGGTTACTAAATCATTCCAATTGTTGATGCTGTCTCTTGGGAAGGATTCCAACCATTGAGTGGCTTTGTCTCTGAGAGAAAATGGAAATAGCAGTAGCTTGTAACTGTCAGGGTGCACACCATTGGTTTTGACAGTGTCACAAATCCTTAAGAAAGTAGACAAGTGTTGGTTAGGGTCTTCAAGTGGCCCTCCTCCATAGGAACAATTGTTTTGAACCAAGGTGATGAGTTGTGGCTTTAGTTCAAAGTTATTTGCATTAACATTTGGGGTCAGAATGCTACTCCCACAATGTCTAGGATTTGCACACGTGTAGGAAGCCAAAACTCTCCTCTGTGGTGGATTATTGTTGTTATTGGCTGCTCCTTCAGCTCCATTTGGTGGATTTGTTAGATATTCCTCCATATCCTGGAACTCTTCTTCTGATTCCTCTTCTCCAACAACGTTTTTCCCTCTTTCAGCTCATCTTAATCTTCTGAGGGTTCTTTCGTCTTGTTCACAAAAAGTGGGTGTAACTCTCCTTGTACCTGAGATACAACCAAAGCATAAGGATCACATAATACCAGAAAAGTAATAACACTTCAATCCATGGCTGAAGTGAAATATTAGTTAGCTTAAGCAAAAATTCAAACAGTTAGCTGGTTAGCAATGAAAATAAAGAAACAGAAAAGAAAAAGTGCTTGATCTAGATGTCCACTTCACTTAATCATTGTCAATCTATTTCAATCCCCGGCAACGGCGCCAAAAACTTGATGTGTATTTTTGTGGAAAAACGAACGAATTCCAAACACACGAATCTCACCGGCAAGTGTACCGGGTCGCATCAAGTAATAATAACTCACGTGAGTGAGGTCGATCCCACAGGGATTGCAGGATTGAGCAATTTTAGTTTAGTGGTTGATTTAGTCAAGCGAATCAAGTATTGGTTGGGTGATTTGTGATTGCAGAAACTAAATTGCTTGAAATGTAAAGGGAGAGGGGTAGATTGCAGAAAATTTAAGAGCAAAGAAAGTAAATAAGTTGAATCTTAAAGAACAAGTAATGTAAATTGCAAAAACTTAGATTGCAAGAAATGTAAATGGCTGAATCTTAAAGTGCAAGAAATGTAAATTACTTGAATTATAAAGGGAATTGGGAAGTGGATTTGCAGAAATTAAACAAGGAAAAGTAAAATTCAACAAACAGAAATGTAAAAGATGGATTCAATTAAACCGGATCTCAAATGACAATGAAAATAAGCTTGGTGTAGCACGAAACAAGGAAATTAAAATTGAAAGATGTAGATCTCAAGACCCAAGAGACTAGATAACCAAGTCTAGATCTCAATGCCTTCCTAGATCCAAATTCAGTATTCAATTGCAAGAAAAGTAAAGATCCAGCAGTAGAAGAAAATAAGTGAAATCGCAAATTCTCAATGATGCAGTAAATCAAAACAGAGAGATCTCAAGATGAGATTGAGACAGAATTTCCTCAATTCTTCAACCCAAGATTCAAGACAAGTGTAAATGAAATTTAAAACAAGAAAACTAAGAGGAAGAGAATTAAATTCTCCTTCTCCAACACTCAAAATCTCAAATTAACTCCTCACCAAAAGCTCTCCCAAAATCACTTAGTAAAAACTAAAACGAAAAAGCTCCCTAAAAACTTAAATTCTAAGCTATTTATACACTCTCTTCAAATGATCTTCAAGCCTTGAATTGGGCCTTTGCTCTTGATGGAATTGGGTTGACAAAAGCCTCTGTTGATTGCTCTTGGAGTTGGAGAGAAACCCATTTGTGAACCGGGCCATGAACCAGAAAAGCTTGAGTAAAAGTTTGAGGTCAAACTTTTACTCAAACTTTTCATATCAGCTAGCCTTCCTTGCTGCCATCCACGTTTGAGCAAAAGTTTGAGGTCAAACTTTGAGCCAAACGTGGATCCCTCTTGCATGCCTCTTGGGGTACTACTTTGCCCTCTTGTCAAGTTGCCAATTTTATGTCCACTATAGACTATTATATATGGTTGGAAAGCTCTGAACGTCAGCTTTCTAACCCAATTGGAATCACCTCAATTGGACATCTACAACTCAAGTTATTCTTGTTGGAAGTATACCCCTTCATGTTGTTGTGGCGCCAACGTTTGCCTAAAAGCTTGAGGTCAAACGTTGGCGCAAGCTTTTGCTCTCCTGGGTGTTTTGTTGTGGCACCAACGTTTGCCTAAAAGCTTGAGGTCAAACGTTGGCGCAAGCTTTTGCTCTCCTGGGTGTTTTGTTGTGGCGCCAACGTTTGCCTAAAAGCTTGAGGGCAAACGTTGGCGCAAGCTTTTGCTCCTCCAGGGTGAATTCAATTCTTCCAAAAGTTTGAGCTAAAGTTTGAGGCAAACTTTTGCTCAAGCTTTTTGTTCTCTCCTGCTCCTTGCCATTTCTTCTTTCTTCAACGTTCTTCAAAGCTCTTTTCACCTATCATTAATCAACCAAGCACATCAAAGCTATGCTCAAAATCATGAGATTGTTATTCTTTCATAATATATGATAATTATAGCACAAAATCTCATGAAATTGCATTAATTTATCCACGATTGATTAAATCAAAGGAAACATGAAATTCTACCTAATTGGCTTACTTATGGCTCAAGAAAGTGCATAAAATCAATTGAAAACAAAAGAAAAAGACTAGTGAAACTAGGCTAAGATGACTTGTCATCAGCGGCAGTTTATAACCGCCGCTATTTCAGTGAGTGGATTTAAAAAAATAAATTGCAGCGGTTACAAAACCGCCACAAATTTATGTGTGGTTTTAAAAAAAATTGCGACGGTTTTGAACCGCCGCAATTTTTTAAACGAGCTTAAAAAAAACCTTACTAATTTCAATAATTTATACAATTTTTCTTTACTATAACCTATTTTCTTGCATCATGTTTATTAAACTTGAGATATTAATATAAAAAATACTAAATAAACAATATTAAACTCGTAGATAAATCCAAAATGTTAACTAGAAAAACACTTAATTGTAAAATAAAAAAACATGATACTCAAGCACTACTTGTATATATATATATATATGGGAAAAACAAAAATAAGGTGGTAAAATTAAGCACCTTAGAAAAATCCTAAATATTGAAACCCCGTTGAGAGTCATCATTGACAAATATAAACTATGGGACATATTTCATTTGGATCCTTGTGCAAGTCTTTGCATCTTATTTTGGTCATTGTTTGGTCATTGTTGAGAGTTTCCATAGTGACAGACGGACAGTAATATTGCTTTCTCCAATTATCGACCATATCAGTTGCATGCTAAACAAGGAAGGTAAAAGCTACCAACACTGTTTTCCCTTTGTAGCCATATCAGTTATCCACAAATCCTACGGAAAGTAATAGGATTTAAAAATTTCAAGAACTTTCTAAAAGAGAAAAAATTTTATATTTTAGATTCCAGCTAATTTTAGAATATCACTAAGATGAAGAATAAAAGATGGGAGGACAAGAGATCCTCCCATTGTCAAGTTTAGCGCCAACTTAAGCCCCTACATGGCAGCGACAAATCAGAAGATGCCTTTCACATCTGTCGGTGGACTTCTAACAAAATGTGAAAAGGCCAAACAAGAACACATTTAAATTTACTTCATAATATATATATATATATATAATAAAGAAATTGGTAATTATGGAATACTGAATCAAATGGAACTTTGAATTGTATAAAATAATACCATTAGGCCAACAAATGGAATATCCCTTGCAAGACTAGAGAAATATCTGCCAAAAAAAAAAAAAAGATTCATGCACCAAGTTATGAGACAAATAAACAAATTCAACAATTATCTTAATATAAGAAAAGACACGTCATCAGTAAGTTTTGTCCCTGCAAACTAAATTCTTGCAAATATCAAAGTTCAACCTAATTGTTAATTGAATATTAATATATTATGTAAGCAGCTCAAGACTTCAAGGCTTCCCCCCAATAGGATTCCATATAAATTGAAGGTTAGTTGACCCTGTTTCACTGAACTAATTTGTGTCGGTGATTGATATTTTTTTTAAAATATAAGTAAAAGCTAGCTATTCAATTATATACATATATATATATATATATATATATATATATATATATATATATATATATATATATATATATCACACGGTAAATTATTGTGGATCTAGAAGGAAACTAGATTTCATATAACGCAGAAATAGTTTGATTTCTCATTATGACATATTCATATCACATAGACTCATTTTACATCTCTGGTTGCTGTTTACCCATTCAGTGTCAACTAACACCTATTGACATTTACAAAATAATAAAATTGAATCATGAAAATAATTGCCTGATTGTTGCCTAGAATAAAATACTTCATCCAAAAATCTATCAAATTTGAAACAGGACCTCTAGCGTCATTATGTAAGTTATATAAGAGAAATTGAGTGTTTCTAGAGTATACCCTGCATATAAACCCGTTAATCCCTACGTTCTCCATATTGAGCAGCCCGCATAGAACATCCCTGTCTAATAACCATACAGTTTTGGGCTAGAATTCATTGCAATGCCATCATTCATGGCGATAGAACTCCAAGATGAATATGTTCTCTACACTTGCATCCGTTGCTTCATCACTTCGCATGGAACATATACAACAAAACGAAGAGAATATCCTGCAAATATACATTAAAATGAGGTAGGACATTATTCTTTGCAAAACCAAATGGTCACAATTTCACGGAATTCATGCTTAAAATACATTTGAATGTAGAAGGATGGAGTGAAAATAGGGAATGTATGACAACAAGCTTTGATACCTAAAAGGAGTATGAGACAACTTACTGTAACCTGCTGGAGAAATATTAAAATTAGGTACAAAATTAAAATGGGCGCTGAAACAGAAACAGAGGGGTGGGACTTTGGTATATTCAGTCACATTGCATTTTTTCCTTAACATAACACTTAGTGAGTCAATATGAATAACTTCAGAAGGTACAAAAGTTTTAGATGCTCCAGATTAGCTTACCAACAGCTCCAGCAAACATTAAGGTCTTCCATTCCAGCCAAAGATCAACCATACTATCATACAGCTTTAACCTGCATATTTTCAAATTATAGTTTCTCTGCAGTCTCACCAACTAAATTATTATCATTAGCTTTCTAGTTGATACTCAAGACTAATTGGTTTAATATTTCTTTTCTTTCATTAAGAATGATTTTTGAAATTCTCTTCAAAACCCTACCTCATACGGGATGATTACTTCATCTTGATTCAATAAAAAACGTCAGTCATTATACCCAATTGCAAAGACAACTTCATAATCCAAAACTAAAAATGGCCATGGATCGATGCCATTTTTTCCAAATTACTATCACATTAGCATACAAATAGTTAAATAGATCATAGATATGTCAAGAAGCACAGACTTCAATGTAGAAGATAGAGGCATAAAGAACATTGGCCTAAGTAGTTTAATCAACAAAAAGGAAAGGATCTGAATTTTGATCTCACTCAGTTTCATTTTATATATGTATATATTAATAACTATTGGTATGTGATAAACCTATCACTAACTATTGGTATGCGAATTCCCGATCACTAACACAAAACAAAACAATAAATTCATACCAAATCAAGAAGAAAAGGATTAATGTGGACCAATTTGAATTCTGAATCCAAAAGAAAAATAGAACAAAATTGAAAGAGGGGTTTTGTATATACCAGTAATCTAAACGAAGAAGCTGATCGATGATGGTCCCACCGGCAATGGGAAGCGCAATGCAGCTGGTACTGACGGGCAGAAAGGAACGGCAGCAAGGATTTACGTGCGGAGGTGTGTTTCGCGCCTCTGCCCCTTTTGTGTTCGCGCGAGGAAGATAACAAACTACGAATCTGAATCTTGTCAGCTTTGAAAGTTGAAACACAATAGAAAACTTCAATAATGGCATAGCAAAATCACACAAGTACTGAGATAGAGAGCTTCAATCACAGAATAATCTAAGTTCATCCCATGACATGGATGAAATTGCCACACAATGCTAAATGAAACTTCCAAATTATAAAAACAAAATCTAAATTCTATTGGAACTGATCTCAATAAAATAATATTTAATTAAATTAAAGGCAAAACCTTCGATCTAAAATGGAAGTGAATTGAATTAAAAAATAGGGAAAACAGTGATAATCTTCGGAAGGGTCAGCTATAGCATCAAGAAGGGGAGAATAAGAATACATCAAAGACCTCAAATCAGAGAGTGTGTTTCTATTTTCTTCTACTTTGTTTAATTTTCTAAATCACAGTTTAGGTTAGCCTCCGAAATAAGTTCAACTCACAAAAGAAAAAGGAAGAACCTGTGATGCGTGGTGGAGGCAACGAGGGTGACAGCGACAGAAGTCGGAGGAGATAGTGGTAGATTCAAACCACGCACAACGTATAAGGAGATGGCGCTCAGATATGGCTAAAGAGACGAAACAGAGGAGCATGTTGTCACAGATTGCAGAAGCAGCATTGATGAAGCTCGGGAAAGGAGGGTTAGGGTTAGCAGGGTTTGGGGGCTTTTTCTCGAAGTGGGAAAATAGGATAAAGGTGTGTGTAACGAGGCGATGGCAACAAAGGTTCATAAGACAGTAGAGGAAAATATGGCCAAGAACAATGTAAGAGAACTCAGGGAGGAGAAACAAAGATGGTGATGAGGGTTTCTGAAAGAGGAAAAAAAGAATGAAGATTGAGAGAGAAGAAACTGGTCGAACCCTGAGGAAAAAGTTAAAGGCAGACAGATTTAGCATCGATTATTATTCCAACCGTCGACAAATCGCGGCATATAGCTGCTCTTCTTAAAGCTATCGCCAAACTGCGATCAAACAGCCACAAAACTGGTAGATAGCAGCGTTTTCGCTAACCGCCTTGAATTGCCCGTCGCTATCTACCGCGTCTTTTGTAGTGACTTCCCCATTACAGATAGTGGCATGAGGTTTATACTTGACCCTAGGTCACATAGAGCCTTTTAAAAGGTCATGTTGCCTATGATGCAAGGAATCATGAAGCGTCTAGGATCTGGAAGCTTCTGAGGTAGCCTCTGCTGAACCAAGGCATGGAGTTCCTTGGTAAGCAGTGGAGGCTCTTCCTCCAGAGGCTTTGTACCGAATAACTTGGCATTCAACCTCATAAAAGCTCCTAGGTACCGAGCAACTTGCTCTTCCCTAGAGTCTTCATCTTCATCAAAGGATGAGTATTCATCAGAACTTATACACTACAGAAGTGCATGCAAAGGAACCTCTATGGTTTTTACATGAGCCTTGGCTTCCTTTGGTTCTGGGATAAGGGTTTCTTGAGTGGGAATTGAGCACTCAAGGGGTGTGCTTTTACTGGCATTCAATGCCAGCTCTGTTAGCTCTTTAGGCGTTAAACGCCCTTGCTGTGCACTGATGAGCGGATATTTTATACGCTTTTTTGGGGTTAATTTCATATAGATTTTAGTATATTTTAGTTAATTTTTAGTTTATTCTCATTAGTTTCTAGGCAAAATTCATATTTCTGGACTTTACTATGAGTTTGTGTGTTTTTCTGTGATTTCAGGTATTTTCTGGCTGAAATTGAGGGAGCTGAGCAAAAATCTGATTCAGGCTGAAAAAGGACTGCTGATGCTGTTGGATTCTGACCTTTCTGCACTCAAAATGGAATTTCAAGAGCTACAGGAGTCCAAATGGTGCTCTTCTAATTGCGTTGGAAAGTAGACATTCAGGGCTTTCCAGAAATATATAATAGTCCATACTTTGCTCAAGGATAGATGACGTAAACTAGCGTTCAACACCAGTTACATGCTGCTGTCTGGCGTCCAGCGCCAGAAACAAGTTACAAAGTGGAGTTGAACGCCCAAAACAGCCCAGGCACGTGAGAAGCTTTAGTCTCAGCCCCAGCACACACCAAGTGGGCCCCAGAAGTAGATTTCTGCACTATCTGTCATAGTCTACTCATTTTCTGTAAACCTAGGTTACCAGTTTAGTATTTAAACAACTTTTAGAGATTTATTTTGTATCTCATGACATTTTAGATCTGAATTTTGTACTCTTTGACGGCATGAGTCTCTAAACTCCATTGTTGGGGGTGAGGAGCTCTGCTGTGCCTTGATGAATTAATGCAAGTACTTCTGTTTTCCATTCAAACATGCGTGTTCCTATTTAAGATATCCATTCGCGCCTAACTATGGAGAAGGTGATGATCAGTGACACTCATCACCTTCCTCAATACACGAACGTGTGTCTGACAATCACCTCCGTTCTACATCAGACTGAATAAATATCTCTTAGACTCCTTAATCAGAATCTCCGTGGTATAAGCTAGAATCCATTGGCGGCATTCATGAGAATCCGGAAAGTCTAAACCTTGTCTGTGGTATTTCGAGTAGGATTCTGGGATTGGATGGCCGTGACGAACTTCAAACTCGCGAGTGCTGGGCGTAGTGACAGACGCAAAAGGATAGTAAATCCTATTCCGGTACGACTGAGAACCTGCAGATGATTAGTCGTGCGGTGATAGTGCACCTGGACCCTTTTCACTGGAAGGATGGATGATAGCCATTGACAACGGTGATCCACCTACACACAGCTTGCCATAGGAGGACGTGCGTGCGTGAATCAGAAGACAGAGGAAAGCAGAGATTCTGAAGACAAAGCATCTCCAAAACTCCAACATATTCTCCATTACTGCATAACAAGTAACCTTTAATCCATACTCTCTTGTTTATTCGTAATTCAACTAATAAATATAATTGACTTGCTGACTGAGAACTGCAAGATAACCATAGATTGCTTCAAACCAACAATCTCCGTGGGATTCGACCCTTACTCACGTAAGGTATTACTTGGACGACCCAGTGCACTTGCTGGTTAGTTGTGCGAAATTACATTGTGAAGTAATTTTCGTGCACCAAGTTTTTGGCGCCGTTGCTGGGGATTGTTCGTGTTTGAACAACTGAAGGTTTATTTTTTTTCTTAGATTAGGAAAATTTTTCTTTTTGGATTAGAGTCTCTTATTATTGTTCTTGGTTAAAAATATCCTTCTTCAAAACAAGTGTTACATTTATTGCCCAATTGGCTAGAGTGTTGGTTTATGTTCTTGATGATTGGGCACCAGTTTTATTAAAAATCTTTTTCAAAAAAATAATTTTTCTATTAAATTCTGTGCCAAACTTTAAGTTTGGTGTTTTCTTGTTGATTTTTCTGTGTTTTTCGAAAATTTTAGTTTGGTTTTCTAAAAATTTTAAGTTTGGTGTTCTTCCTTCATGTTCTTGTGTTCTTGTGAGTCTTCAAAGTGTTCTTGAGTTTTCCTTGTTTCTTGATCTTAAAATTTTTAAGTTTGGTGTTCCTTGGTGTTTTCCCTCCAAAATTTTCGAAAACTAGGAGCATTAGAAAAAAAATATCTTTTTAAAAATATCTCTTTCCTCACTAAATTCAAAAACACCTTTTCTCTCTAATTCTAAAACAAATTTTCGAAAATTATTTTTAAAAATTCAGATTTTTTTTTCAAAATTTAAAATCTTTTCCAAATCATATCTTTTTTAAAACTTCCTTACCACTTCCTCCCCCCTCATTTTTTTCGAAACTCTTCACCTATTTTTATTTATTTTATTTTAATTTATTTTATTTTTGAAATAAATAAATAAATAAATAAATAAAAATAAAAATTTTTATCATCTCCCGTTCTCCATCATGAATCTAAGTGGAAATAAACAGTCCAGGAGGACTCTGGGGTCATATGCTAACCCCTCTACTGCTTCATATGGGAGTAGTATCTGCATACCCTCCATTGGAGTCAGTAGCTTCGAGTTGAATCCTCAGCTCATTGTCATGTTGCAGCAAAGTTGCCAGTATTCCGGTCTTCCACAGGAAGAACCTACAGAGTTTCTGGCACAATTTTTACAAATTGCTGACACAGTACATGATAAGGAAATAGATCAGGATGTCTACAGACTATTACTGTTTCCATTTGCTGTAAAAGATCAAGCTAAGAGGTGGTTAAATAACCAACCTAAGGCCAGCATAAGGACATGGAAACAGCTGACAGAAAAATTCCTGAATCAATACTTTCTCCCAAAACGGATGACACAGCTAAGGCTGGACATCCAAGGCTTTAAACAAGGAGATAAGGAATCTCTTTATGATGCCTGGGAGAGATACAGAGAGATGCTACGAAAATGCCCCTCTGAAATGTTTTCAGAGTGGGTTCAGTTAGACATCTTCTATTATGGGCTTGCAGAAGGAGCTCAGATGTCTCTAGATTACTCAGCTGGTGGATCTATCCACATGAGAAAGACAATTGAAGAGGCTCAAGAGCTCATTGATACAGTTGCCAGGAATCAGCATCTGTACCTAAGCAGTGACCCTTCCATGAAAGAAGAGGTTCAAACAGTAACTGCTGAACTCAGCCCTGTAAAACAAGCTGCTGAATTCAATCAGCAATTGGACTTTCTAACAAAGCAGTTAGCCGAATTCAAGGATAAACTACAAGAGACAAGGATGGCTAATATAAATATGGAAGAACAATTGAAGCAAACAAAGCAGCAGCTGTCAAGACAAATAACAGAAGAATGCCAAGCAGTTCAATTAAGAAGTGGGAAAACATTAAATACCCCACCTCAAGGCAGCAAAGAGTTAAGGAATGAGCAAACCACCCAAAATTCACCTGAGGACAGTAAGAGCCCAGGGAAAAGTAATTCTGGCATTAAAACGCCAGCAATCTGGTGGAAAGCTGGCACTGAACGCCCAGACCATGCCCAAGACTGGCGTTCAACGCCAGTAACAAGCAAAAACTGGCGTTCAACGCCAGAAACAAGCAAGGATCTGGCGTTGAACGCCCAAAATGGGCAAGATCTGGTGCTAAACGCCCAAAATGGGCACAGTTCTAGCATTCAGACGCCAGGAACAGACAAGGAGTTGGCGTCTCACATCACTCTAGCTTCTAACTCTGGCACTCAATGGCCAGTGAGGGATCAGACACACACAAGTGCTGATGACAACCCCTCTGAAAAGGCTTCTCCAGCCACTTCTGTAGGCAATAAACCTACAGCAACTAAGGTTGAGGAATATAAAGCCAAGATACCTTATCTTCAAAAACTCCGGAAAGAGGAACAGGATAAGCAATTTGCTCGCTTTGCAGATTATCTCAGGACTCTTGAAATAAAGATTCCATTTGCAGAGGCACTTGAGCAAATACCTTCTTATGCCAAGTTCATGAAAGAGATCTTGAGTCATAAAAAGGATTGGAGAGAAACAGAAAGAGTTCTCCTCACTGAAGAATGCAGTGCAGTCATTCTAAAAAGCTCTCCTGAAAAGCTTAAAGACCCTGGGAGTTTTCTGATACCATGCATATTAGAAGGTAATTGCACCAAGACAGCTTTGTGCGATCTTGGGGCAAGCATCAACCTAATACCTGCATCTACTGTCAGAAAGCTTGGCTTAACTGAAGAAGTTAAACCAACCCGGATATGTCTCCAACTTGCTTATGGCTCCATTAAATACCCATCAGGCGGGATTGAAGACATGATTGTCAGAGTTGGGCCATTCGCCTTTCCCACTGACTTTGTAGTGCTGGAAATGGAGGAGCACAAGAGTGCTACTCTCATTCTAGGAAGACCCTTCCTAGCAACTGGACGAACCCTCATTGATGTCCAGCAGGGGGAAATAACCCTGAGAGTCAATGATGATGAGTTTAAGTTGAATGCTGTCAAAGCCATGTAGCATCCAGACACACCAAAAGACTGCATGAAAGTTGATCTTATCGACTCTTTGGTAGAAGAAATCAACATGGCTGAGAGTCTCGAATCAGAGTTGGAAGACATCTTTAAAGATGTTCAGCCTGATTTGGAGGATTCAGAGGAGATTAAAGAGCCTCTGAAATTTTCTCTGGAAGAGGAAAAACCTTCTAAACCCGAGCTCAAACCATTACCACCATCCCTGAAATATGTATTTCTGGGAGAAGGTGATACTTTTCCAGTGATTCTAAGCTTTGCTTTAAACCCACAGGAAGAGGAAGCACTTATTCAAGTACTAAGGACACACAAGACAGCTCTTGGGTGGTCCATAGGTGACCTTAAGGGCATAAGCCCAGCTAGATGCATGCACAAAATCTTATTGGAGGATAATGCTAAACCAGTAGTTCAACCACAGAGGCGGCTAAATCCATCCATAAAGGAAGTGGTGCAGAAAGAGGTCACCAAATTACTAGAGGCTGGGATTATTTATCCTATTTCTGATAGCCCCTGGGTGAGCCTTGTCCAAGTCGTCCCAAAAAAGGGAGGCATGACAGTGATTCATAATGAAAAAAATGAACTGGTTCCTACAAGAACAGTTACAGGGTGGCGCATGTGTATTGACTACAGAAGGCTCAATACAGCCACCAGAAAGGATCATTTTCCTTTACCATTCATAGACCAGATGCTAGAAAGACTGGCAGGTCATGATTATTACTGCTTTCTGGATGGCTACTCAGGCTATAACCAGATTGCAGTAGATCCCTAGGATCAAGAGAAAACAGCATTCACATGTCCATCTGGAGTGTTTGCTTATAGAAAGATGCCATTTGGGCTGTGTAATGCGCCTGCAACCTTCCAGAGATGCATGCTCTCTATTTTCTCTGATATGGTGGAAAATTTTCTAGAAGTCTTCATGGATGACTTCTCAGTATATGGAGACTCATTCAGCTCCTGTCTTGATCACCTGAAACTTGTTTTGAAGAGATGCCAAGAGACCAACCTAGTTTTAAACTGGGAAAAATGTCACTTCATGGTGATTGAAGGGATTGTCCTTGGGCATAAAATCTCAAACAAGGGGATAGAGGTGGATCAAGCAAAAATAGAGGTAATTGAAAAATTACCACCACCTGCCAATGTTAAGGCAATCAGAAGCTTTCTGGGGCATGCAGGATTCTATAGGAGGTTTATAAAAGATTTTTCAAAAATCGCAAAACCTCTAAGCAATCTGCTAGCTGCTGACATGCCATTTGTGTTTGACACAGAATGTCTGCAGGCGTTTGAAATGCTGAAAGCTAAGCTGGTCACAGCACTAGTTATTTCTGCACCAGACTGGACTTTACCATTTGAGCTAATGTGTGATGCCAGTGATCACGCCATTGGTGCAGTATTGGGACAGAGGCATGACAATCTTCTGCACGTCATTTATTATGCTAGTCGCGTTTTAAATTATGCCAAGAAAAATTACACAACCACAGAAAAAGAATTACTTGCAGTGGTTTATGCCATTGACAAGTTCAGATCATACTTAGTAGGATCAAAAGTGATTGTGTATACTGACCATGCTGCTCTTAAATATCTACTCACAAAGCAGGATTCAAAACCCAGACTCATCAGATGGGTGTTGCTTCTGCAAGAGTTTGATATAGAAATAAGAGACAGAAAAGGGACAGAGAACCAAGTGGCTGATCATCTGTCCCGGATAGAGCCAGTAGAAGGGACGTCCCTCCCCTTTCTTGAGATCTCTGAGACTTTTCCGGATGAGCATTTATTTGCCATTCAGGAAACACCATGGTTTGCCGATATTGCAAACTATAAAGCTGCAAGGTTCATACCCAAAGAGTACAACAGGCAACAAAAGAAAAAATTAATCACTGATGCAAAGTACTACTTGTGGGATGAACCCTATCTCTTTAAAAGATGTGCAGACGGAATAATCCGTAGGTGTGTTCCTAGAGAAGAAGCACAAAGGATCCTATGGCATTTCTCATGGATCTCAATATGGAGGCCATTTCGGAGGTGAGCGAACAGCCACCAAGGTCCTCCAATGTGGCTTCTATTGGCCCACACTCTATAAAGATTCCCGAGAGTTTGTACGTAACTGTGACAGTTGCCAAAGAGCTGGTAATCTGCCTCATGGTTACGCCATGCCTCAACAAGGAATCTTGGAGATTGAGTTGTTTGACGTATGGGGAATTGACTTCATGGGACCTTTCCCACCATCATTCTCAAACACTTATATTCTGGTGGCAGTTGACTATGTATCAAAATGGGTTGAGGCCACTGCCACACCCACCAATGATACTAAAACAGTGCTGAAGTTCCTCCAGAAAAATATCTTCAGCAGGTTTGGGGTCCCTAGAGTACTAATCAGTGATGGGGGCACTCACTTCTGCAACAAACAGCTTTACTCTGCCATGGTCCGGTATGGGATTCGCCACAAGGTGGCGACTCCATATCATCCACAGACTAATGGACAAGCTGAAGTCTCTAACAGAGAGCTAAAAAGAATCCTAGAACGGACTGTAAATACCTGTAGAAAGGATTGGGCAAGAAGCTTGGATGATGCTCTGTGGGCATACAGAACAGCATTCAAGACTCCTATAGGGACCTCTCCATACCAACTGGTCTATGGTAAGGCATGTCACCTGCCCGTGGAACTGGAACATAAAGCCTACTGGGCAACCAGATTCCTGAACTTTGATGCCAAATTAACTGGAGAAAAAAGATTGCTCCAGCTAAATGAGCTAGAGGAATTCAGATTCACTACTTTCGAAAATGCCAAGCTTTATAAAGAAAAATAAAATAAATGGCATGATAGAAAGCTGTCATCTAGAATCTTTGAACCAGGACAAAAGGTTCTGTTGTTCAACTCTAGGCTCAGGCTATTCCCCGGGAAACTGAAGTCCCGGTGGAGGGAACCATATGTGATTACAAGTGTATCACCATATGGTTATGTGGAGCTTCAAGATATTGATTCTGATAAGAAGTTCATTGTCAATGGATAGAGAATCAAGCACTATCTTGAAGGCAATGTTGAGCAAGAGTGCTCAAGGCTGAAGCTAGACTAAAAGCTCAGCAAGGTCCAGCTAAAGACAATAAAGAAGCGCTTGTTGGGAGGCAACCCAGCCATGGGGCATCAATCCTCTAAGCATTTTGCCCTATTTTTATTTTTATTTGTTTATATAAAGTTCATTGATAACAAGGTAAAGAATCAATTGCATAAGTTCACAGGGTTACAGAAGGATTCTGCACACAAAACAAAGAAAAAGAGCTCACTGGCAAGAAAACAGAAGCATCCACTGGGCGTTGAACGCCAGTGAGGATAGCCATCTGGGCGTTAAACGCCAGAAAGAAGCTCTTTCTGGGCGTTCAACGCCAGATTTACAGCATTCTGGGCATTCAGAAAAACGCCCAGTAACAAAGGACTTCCTGGCGTTCAACGCCAGAAAGAAGCAACATTTGGGCGTTGAACGCCCAAAACATGCAGCGTTTGGGTGTTCAAACGCCAGGATGGTGGGGAGGAGGTAACTTCATTTTTTCTTCATATTTTTCATTTTAATCTTAATTTTCATGCTTCAATTAATGATTTCTTGCATAAACATGTTAAGAACCCTGATTTCTAAAATCCCTAATTTCTAAAAACCCTACCTTAAAAATATTAAATGTATCTTAATCCATAAGCACAAACCCTCTTTTTCAAATTCAATCCAACTCTTTTTCAAATTTTCAAAACAAATCTATTTTTTTCAACTAATATCTTTTTCAAATCTCCACATTATCTTTTTCAAAACCTAGATTTATCTTTTTCAAAAATTTTTCATATCTTTTCAATTTTAAACTATATCCTCTCTTATCATATCTTCTATCTTATCTTTTCCAAATCAATCTTTTTATCATATCTTTTCAAAATTTTCAAACCCACCCCCCCTCCTTTTATATATGGGTTCGGCCTCCACCCTCCTCCATCAACAATTACACCTAGCTCTCCTTCTATCCCTCTCCTTTCTTTTCTTTTGCTTGAGGACAAGAAAACCTCTAAGTTTGGTGTGTTTATCCGTGATCACTAAGAGCATGGCTCCTAAGGGAAAACAACCCACTTCAAGAGGCAAGAAAGAAAGCGTTCCAAAACTACTTTGGAATCAAGGGAAGTTCTTATCTAAAGAATATTCAGACAATTATTATAAAATAATGGGTCTAAGATCAGTGATCCCGGAAGTTAGATTCGATCTGAAAGAAGACGAATATCCGGAGATCCAGGAGCAAATTCGAATCAGGAACTAGGAGGTCCTAGCTAATCCTGAAACGAAAGTGGGAAGGAATATGGTCCAGGAGTTCTATGCTAATATATGGCATACAGACAGGCAAAGACTATCTGGATCTAATATCTATGACTATCGAACCGTGGTCAGAGGAAAGATTATTCATACCCACCCTGACAAGATCAGAGAGATCTTAAAGCTACCTCAGCTGAAAGATGATCCAGACTCCTTCAATAGGAGAATGATGAGAACAAACAAGAGCCTGGAGAAGATTCTAGAAGACATATGCATCCCTGGAGCCAGGTGGACCACCAGCACGAAGGGTGTTCCTAATCAACTCAAAAGAGAAGATCTCAAACCAGTGGCCAGAGGCTGGCTAGACTTCATTGGGCATTCTCTGCTGCCCACTAGCAACCGTTCTGAAGTCACTGTTAAAAGAGCAGTGATGATCCATTACATCATGATGGGAAAAGAAGTGGAAGTTCATCAACTGATTTCAACTGAATTCTACAAAATTGCTAACAAAAATTCTAAAGAGGCCAGGTTGGCTTACCCAAGCTTGATTTCTCTGCTCTGCAAGGACGCTGGAGTAATGATGGGAGTAACTGAGTATATCTCAATTGAGAAACCAATCACCAAAGCATCAATGGAAAAACAACAAACACAGGAATTTCTCCCAGAAATCCCTTAATCTGAATATTGGGAGTATCTTGAAACATCAGTTACCAAGATGCAAGAAGCTATGGAACAAATAATAAAGGAACAGAAGGAACAAAGTCAAATTCTTTGCTATTTGATTAAAGAACAGGAAGAGCAAGGGCGTGACTTGAGGGAATTAAAGCGCCAGAAGTTATCTCTTGAAGGACCAAGCACCCCACAGATCCGAGGAACATCCACTTCCCAGAACAAAGGTTGTTAAATTCCAATTTCTGCTTTAACTCTGTGATAGTTGTCGTTATAGGAGTTTACCTTAGGAGTCATATAGTAGTAAGTAGTGTCTATTTTGATTTTATCTCCAATTAAGTTATAGTCTATTTTTCTCATCATCAGCAAACATGAATAAAATAGCAGATCTTTTGAATAAGAGGTAATAAAATTTGAGTTTTAATAAGAAAAATTCTAATTAGTAACATGTGGTGGCAATGCTTTCTGTCTTCTGAATGAATGCTTGAACAATGCATATATCTTTTGAATTTGTTGTTTAAGACTGTTAAATATGTTGGCTCTTGAAAGAGTGATGAACATGAGACATGTTATTGATAATCTGAAAAATCATAAAAATGATTCTTGAAGCAAGAAAAAGCAGCAAAGAACAAAGCTTGCAGAAAAAAAAATATATATATATATATATATATATAGAAAGAAAAAGAAAAGCAAGCAGAAAAAGCCAAAAGCTCTTAAAATCAAAAGGCAAGGGTAAATAAAAAGGATCCCAAGGCTTTGAGCATCAGTGGATAGGAGGGCCTAAAGGAATAAAATCCTGGCCTAAGCGGCTAAACCAGGCTGTCCCTAGCCATGTGCTTGTGGCGTGAAGGTGTCAAGTGAAAACTTGAGACTGAGCGGTTAAAGTCAAGGTCCAAAGCAAAAAAGAGTGTGCTTAAGAACCCTGGACACCTCTAATTGGGGACTTTAGCAAAGCTGAGTCACAATCTAAAAGGGTTCACCCAATTATGTGTCTGTGGCATTTATGTATCCGGTGGTGATACTGGAAAATAAAGTGCTTAGGGCCACGTCCAAGACTCATAAAGTAGCTGTGTTCAAGAATCATCATACTGAAATAGGAGAATCAATAACACTATCTGAATTCTAAGTTCCTATAGATGCCAATCACTCTGAGCTTCAATGGATAAAGTGAGATGCCAAAACTGTTCGGAAGCAAAAAGCTACTAGTCCCGCTCATCTAATTAGAATCTGAGCTTCACTCAAAAACTCTGAGATATTATTGCTTCTTGACCTATTAGTCCTCTATTTTATTTGTCTGGTTGCTTGAGGACAAGCAACAGTTCAAGTTTGGTGTTGTGATGAGCGGATATTTTATACGCTTTTAGGGATTAATTTCATATAGATTTTAGTATATTTTAGTTAGTTTTTAGTTTATTCTCATTAGTTTCTAGGCAAAATTCATATTTCTAGACTTTACTATGAGTTTGTGTGTTTTTCTGTGATTTCAGGTATTTTCTGGCTGAAATTGAGGGAGCTGAGCAAAAATCTAATTCAGGCTGAAAAAGGACTGCTGATGCTGTTGGATTCTGACCTCTCTGCACTCAAAACGGAATTTCTGGAGCTACAGGAGTCTAAATGGCGCGCTCCCAATTTTGTTGGAAAGTAGACATCCAGGGCTTTCCAGCAATATATAATAGTCCATACTTTGCTCAAGGATAGATGACGTAAACTGGCATTCAACGCCAGTTCCATGCTGCTGTCTAGCGTCCAGCGCCAGAAACAAGTTACAAAGTGGAGTTGAACGCCCAAAACAGCCCAGGCACGTGAGAAGCTTTAGTCTCAGCCCCAGCACACACCAAGTGGGCCCCAGAAGTAGATTTCTGCACTATCTGTCATAGTCTACTCATTTTCTGTAAACCTAGGTTACCAGTTTAGTATTTAAACAACTTTTAGAGATTTATTTTGTATCTCATGACATTTTAGATATGAATTTTGTACTCTTTGACGGCATGAGTCTCTAAATTCCATTGTTGGGGGTGAGGAGCTCTGCTGTGCCTCGATGAATTAATGCAAGTACTTCTGTTTTCCATTCAAACATGCGTGTTCCTATCTAAGATATCCATTCACGCCTAACTATGGAGAAGGTGATGATCAGTGACACTCATCACCTTCCTCAATACATGAACGTGTGTCTGACAATCACCTCCGTTCTACATCAGACTGAATGAATATCTCTTAGATTCTTTAATCAGAATCTCCGTGGTATAAGCTAGAATCCATTGGCAACATTCATGAGAATCCGGAAAGTCTAAACCTTGTCTATGGTATTCCGAGTAGGATTCTGGGATTGGATGGCCGTGAAAAACTTCAAACTCGCGAGTGCTGGGCGTAGTGACAGACGCAAAAGGATAGTAAATCCTATTCCGGTACGACTGAGAACCTGCAGATGATTAGCCGTGCGGTGACAGTGCACCTGGACCCTTTTCACTGGAAGGATGGATGGTAGCCATTGACAACGGTGATCCACCTACACACAACTTGCCATAGGAGGACGTGCGTGCGTGAATCAGAAGACAGAGGAAAGCAGAGATTCTGAAGACAAAGCATCTCCAAAACTCCAACATATTCTCAATTACTGCATAACAAGTAACCTTTAATCCATGCTCTCTTGTTTATTCGCAATTCAACTAATAAATATAATTGACTTCCTGTCTGAGAACTGCAAGATAACCATAGATTACTTCAAACCAACAATCTTCGTGGGATTCGACCCTTACTCACGTAAGGTATTACTTGGACGACCCAGTGCACTTGCTGGTTAGTTGTGCGAAATTACATTGTGAAGTAATTTTCGTGCACCATGCACCCTTACTGGCGTTAAACGCCAGTTCCTCTATGCTTTTGAGCGTTGAATGCCCAGCCGGGGTATCTTTGCTGGCGTTCAACGCTAGCTTCCCTAGCTGGTTGGGCATTGAACGCCTAGTGAGGGCTTCCTCACTGGTGTTCAGCGCCAGAATGCCTGCCCGTTTGGGTGTTGAACGCCCAGCTAGTGCTCCATAGCTGGCATTCAACGCCAGAGTTCCTGGGTGTTTGGGCGTTGAATGCCTAGCCAGTGTTCCTTGGCTGGCGTTCAACGCCAGCCCTGCTGCCAGGATGGGCGTTGAACGCCCAGTGAGGGATTCCTCACTGGCATTCAGCGCCAGGCTTGCTGCCATATTGGGCGTTGAACGCCGAATGAAACTTTCTTCACTAGCGTTCAATGCTATCCCATTCTCTCCCGATTCGGCCTCTACCTCCATGGTGATGGCCTTGCATTCTTTTCTTGGATTCACCTCAGTGTTACTGGGAAGAGTGTCAGGAGGAGTCTCAGGGATCCTCTTGCTCAGTTGACTAACTTGTACCTCCAAGTTTCTAATGGAGGACCTTGTTTCATTCATGAAACTATGAGTGGTCTTGGAGAGGTTGGAAACCAGAGTAACTAAGTCAAAGAGGCTCTGCTTAGAAGTTTCCATATTTCCTTGAGAAGTTGGGAATGGTGGTCTGTTATTGAACCTATTCTGGTTTCTTCTACCTTGATTGTTATTGAAACCTTGCTAATGTTTCTGTTGATCCTTCCATGAGAGGTTAGGATGATTCCTCCATGAAGGATTGTAGGTGTTTCCATAGGCTCCCATGTAATTCACCTCCTTCATGGTGGGTTGATCAAGATCATAAGCTTCTATTTCAGAAGAGGCTTTCTGAGTACTGCCAGCTGCAGTTTGCATTCCAATCAGATGTTGGGAGATCATATTAACCTGTTTGGTCAAGATCTTGTTCTGAGCCAATATGGCATCCAGAGTATCAATTTTAAGGACTCCTTTCTTCTAAGAAATCCCATGATTCACAGGATTTCTTTTAGAAGTATACATGAATTGGTTGTTTACAACCATCTCAATGAGTTCTCTAGCTTTTGCAGGTGTTTTCTTCAAGTGGAGTGATCCACCTGCAGAGTTGTCCAATGAAATTTTGGACATCTCAGAGAAACCATCACAGAACACGCCTATGATAGCCCATTATGAGAGCATGTCAGGAGGACATCACCTGATTAGTTGCTTGTATCCTTCCCAAGCTTCATAGAGGGATTCACCTTCTCTTTGTCTGAAGGTTTGAATTTCCACTCTAATTTTGCTCATCCTTTGAGGGGGAAAGAATTTAGCATGAAAAGCATTAACCAACTTTTCCCATGAGTCCAGGCTTGATAAACCACTATTTTAATATTATCTTGTGCTAAATTGAGTGGTTTGTATCAGTTCTTTGCACACTTATACATACAAACTGCATGGTTTTACAAATCCTTCCTAATTTTATTCTATAGTTGAAAACTTACTTTCTAAGCCTTTAAATTGTTAATTTTTAATTCCCTTTTATACCATTCGATGTCGTGATCTATGTGTTAAGTGTTTTCAGGCTTTATAGGGCAGAATAGCTTAGAGGATGGAAAGGAAGCATGCGAAAGTGGAAAGGAACACAGGAAACAAAGGAGCTGACCAGCGAGGATCGACGCGCACGCATGGCTCATGCGTGCGCGTGACTTGGTGCAATTCACAGTGACGCGTACGCGTGATTGACGCGTACGCGTGACACGCACAGAAGACCATCGACGTGTATGCGTGACAGACGCGTACGTGTGACGTGTGTCACGTGCTGCAACTGCAGAAGACGCTGGGGGTGATTTTCGGCTTATTTTGGACGCAGCTTTTGGCCCAGAAACATAAACTAGAGCAAGGAGGCAGCAGAGACTCAAGACACATTTACATTCACTTAGTTTTTAGTTTTTAATTTTGAATCTCAGAGAGAAAAGACTACTTCCTCTAGGGTTCTTCACATTCTTAGATTTTTAATTTTATGCTTTTGGATTGGATCTTGAGAGAATTACTACTTCCGTTTGAAGTCTCTATCATTACAGTTTGTTTTCTTATTTCGTTACTCTTTTATCTTCCATTCAGCTTGTTCAGAGTTACATATAGATATGTTTGATTTTGGAAAGTATTAATGCAATAGTTATTTTTACATTTAAATTCATCATTTATTTGAATGCCATCTTTCCTTAATTTATTATTTCAAAAACATTGCTTTTGATAAATTAATTTTAATTACCATCTCTCCTTTCTACTCCCTTTACATGTTTGTGAAAATGGCATCGATGTCAATGGAGTAGGCTTCCAACTTGACTTTGGAGTTGATTAATAGGAGACCCTTGAGTTGGAATACTCAAGTGTTAATTTGTAATTGGAAGTTGTTGGCTGACTCTCTAGCTTAGAACTGATGTGGATCTTCCATTGGAAGTCCATGGAACTTGTAGTTCTACTGCAAAAGTGAGACTGACTGAGGTTTAAGCTCAAAATTGTTAACTCCAATGGCAGGTGCAGAGATACTTCTGCCATCAAAGTCAGAGGTAGGCATGGTGAAGTCACCAAGAATGTTTCTGGCATCACCTTCAGGTTCGGACATGTCTTCTATTTCTTGTTCAAAATTTTCTGAAAGGTTTCTTCTGGAGTGTTGTGCTGTAGCTTGTTGTAAGCTTTTCTTCAGAGTCCTTTCAGGTTCAGGATTAAGATCAAAGAGGGGTTCTTTATTTTTGTTCCTGTTCATAAACAAGAAGAGAAAAAAAGAAAGGAAGCTTCTATGCCAGAGGGAAGAGAACTCCCAGTGAGATGTGACTAAGAAGAGAGAAAGAAAAGTGAAGATGGAAGATGAGAGAGGAGTAGAGTTCGAATAAATAGAAATAGAAAAGAGAAGAATTAAAAATAGAAAAGATAAATGAGAATTAAAATATTTTAGTTTTTATTTTATTAATTAATTTTCAAAAATTAAGGTTAATAATTTAAAAAGGAATTGAAAATTAGTTAGGGAAATTCAAAAATAGAAAAGAGAGAAGAGGATGGGATTTTTGAAAATTAAGAGAGAAGAGTTAGTTAGAAAGTTTTGAAAAAGAAGAGAGAGAAAAGATAGAGATATGAAAAGAGGTTAAGAAAGATATGATCTAAACTAAAAATATTTGAAAATTAATTTTGAGAAGATAATTTCTTACCTTCTCTCTGTTTTGGAAAAGGATTTGAAAATAAAATTTAAAATTAGAAAAGATAAGATAACAAACTAAAAATATTTGAAAAAGATTTTAAAAAGATAAGATTTGAAATTTGATTTTGAAAAAGATTTAATTTTAAAGTTTGAAAGTTGAGTTCTTAAATTTTGAAATTTGAAAAAGATAAGATAAAATTTTGAAAAAAAAGATAAGATTTCTGAAAAAGATGAGATTTTTAATTTTGAAAAGATTTGATTTTTGAAAATTGAAAACCAAGATAAGATAAGATAGAAATTTTGAAATTAAAATCTGAATTTTTAATGTTAATTTTTGAAAATTAAGTAAAATTAAAAATAGAAAAGATTTTTTTTTTAATTTTTTGAATTTAATGATGAAAGAGAAAAACAAGTAAAAGACACAAAACTTAAAATTTTTAGATGTAATGCCCCAAGTTTTCGAAAATTTAAAGAAAAACACCAAGGGCACCAAACTTAAAATTTTTAAGATTAAAACACAAAGAAAACACAAGAACACTTTGAAGATTGACAAGACTAAGAACAAGACTCTAGAAACTCAAAGAACACAAGAACATATAAGGGACACTAAACTTAAAATTTATAGAAAAAAACATAAATTTTTGAAAATTAAAAGAAAAACAACAAGAAGACACCAAACTTAAAGATTTGACACAAGATTTAACCAAAAAAACTATTTTTGAAAAATTTTTTGAAAGAAAGACTCAAAGAAAACGAAAATTACCAAGAACAAAAACAAAAAGACTCAAAACAAGAACAAAGATTAAACAAAGAAAGAAAAATATTTTTGAAAATTTTTTTAAATTTTTCGAAAAATAGAGAAGAAGAAAATAAAAATAAAAGACTCAAATAAAATAAATAAATACCTGATCTAGGGAGTAAGACAATCCGTCAGTTTGTCCAAACTCGAATAATCCCCAGCAACTGCACCAAAAACTTGGTGCACAAATCCCCACACTCTGTACAGCTGAACCAGCAAGTGCACTGGGTCGTCCAAGTAATACCTGAGCGAGTCAGGGTCGATCCCACGGGGATTGTGGTTTGAAGCAAGCTATGGTTATCTTGCAGGTCTTAGTCAGGCGAAATCAGAAGTTGTTGGATTGGAGAAACTATTCATAATTTGTATTTGTGAATTGGAATGGAATCAGTAAGAGGGATACAGTTGAAGATTGGAGTTGCTTTGTCTTTCTGAATTAACTCTTGTATTACTGTCTTCTTTGCTTGTGAATGATCTCTTCTATGGCAGGCTGTATGTGATCAACGCCATTGCCTGTGGTCATTGATCTCCTCTATTTCAGATCAAACGCCATTGCCCGTGGCCATCCAATCTAAACAAGGGTGAAGCTCTAGCAGTTCATTCTCTTGGCGATCCTACTCAAAACGCCATAGGCAAGGTCAAATCTTCCGGATCAGAGAATGCTATTCCTTTAGGTTCTATCCTCTACCACAGAGACCCTAATCTCCCCAAAAATTGGCTGAACTGGTGTCTCGAGTAGTCCCCAACGAAGTCGTGGATTAGCCATCTGAGAGATGTATAATCAAGCTGGCAGTTCGCGCTTTCCAGCCATGTATTCATGCGAACCCAGGTAGACACGGGTGTTTGTCAGGCACGCAGTCCTAGTATTATGAACAGAGTTGATTGTCACTGATCATCCTATTCACCATGTTGAAGAATGATTATACATCTTAGAATTAAATCAAACACAGATCGAAGAAAAAACAGTAATACTTTTATTAATTCATAGGATTCAGCAGGGCTCCTCCCCTCAACCTAGGAGGTTTAGAAACTCATACTGAAAGGAAAATACAATGGTAAAAACGTGTAAAATCTGTAAAAGAGGTGAAAAGGGTTTTTTATAACATAAATCTAATCCCTTAAATACTAAACAAATGACTAGTATGGGTAAAAAAGTCCTTTTAGTGCTAAAATCCACTGCTAGGGGCCTACTTGGTGAGTCTTTGGGCTGAGCTTTGATGAGATCCACGTTCTAGGAGGCCTCTAGGGTGTTGAACACTGGCTAGGGGGTCCTCTTTGGCCGTTTGAACGTTGGGCTTTACTCTTTGGGCGCTGGACGCCTGGAAGGAGGCAAGAGGCTGGCGTTGGACACCAGTTTTGGGCCTTCTAATCTGAAGTAAAGTATGAACTATTATACATTGCTGGAAAGCTCTGAAAGTCAGATTTCCATAGCCGATGAGAACGCTCCATTTGGGATTTTGTAGATCCAGAAAAGCTCTTCCGACTGCAAGGAGGTCAGATCCGGACAGCATCTGCAGTGCTTTCTCTGTCTCTGAATTAGACTTGTGCTCCAGCTCCTCAATTTCAGCTAGAAATTACCTAAAATTGTACAAAAATACACAAACTCAAATTAGAATCCAAAAATGTGAATTTAACACTAAAACCTATGAAAACTTAATAAAAACTAAACAAAACACACTAAAAACTATATGAAAATGATGCCAAAAAGCGTACAAAACATCCGTTCATCATTAATCAGTGTGTGACATTAAAGAAAAATAGTGTGTGAGTTCTAAGTTGCATGCGGTTTAGAACACACACACTAGCATAGAAAGCTATGTCACAATTACACAAAAGAAGTATGCATCCAGTGTGCTTGAGATACTTTAAAAGAAACTTGTTGGTTGAGAAGAACAAACAAGTAATAAAGAAGCATAGAAGCATTCAAGAAATAATCAAGTAAATGTGAAACGAATGATGAATGAACATTGATTGATGTGCAAGGAAACTTAATGAACAAAATGAAATATGAAACTTACACATCAATCAATGACACACTTTGAATTTTGCTTTCATCACTTAATTGACATAAGGTGGGACACATGGATGCTATGCAACTTATTAAAAGAGAGAAATAAGTTGAAAATCAATCACATAGCAAGCATGGTCCGTATAGCTTGAGAATTTCAAAAAAAATGTCCCTAGGTGAGTTTACAATCGAAGTTCACAAATGAAGCTTATACCGAAATGACTAGTTTCAAGGATGTGTGGAGCACATAGTTAAACAATTGAGGGATTAAAATGTCATTAAGGCATAAGTATAACATATGGATGCATATGATCAAGCAACACATTGCATTAAGTTAAATGCTCATCATCCAACATAAAAAATTGCCTAGTCAAAGTAAAGAATTCAAACCACATGGTGGCCATATCATGCAATTCAAAAGATTTAGAAAGCTTTGAAGGCAATGTCATAAGTACTTGGTATTCACAAATGTTAAGCATGAAAAACTCAAAACCAAATAAAAAAGTACAACCTCAATAAAGGAATCCAACAATGAATACTTTTAGCATCAAGAAACAGCAATCAAATCAATAATCCAACACTTATCCACCAAAATAGAAAATTAAACAGAAAATTAAACTAACTAACTAACTAATCAACTAACTAAAGAATATGATGGTAGATGGTGAATAGTGGTGGTAGAAGGGGAAAAGAGAGGAGAAGAGAAAAGAAGAAAAGAAATTGAGATAAGAGAATAAAAGAAAAATATGTGAAACAGGGGTGCGTATGCGTACGCGTGGGTCACACGTAGGCGTGGGGTTGGGAGAATGGAATGCCAGGCGTGCCCGTCGGGTAGGCGTACGCGTGATTGGGGAAAATAGGGGGTGAAGCGTATGCATCGGTCAGGCGTACGCGTGGGAAAAAATTGTGCTAGACGCACAGTTCCCACACACCACGTGCACAATTCACTATATGGACTGTTCGATGGCACAGTCCATGCACAATCTTAGCACGTTCAAAATCTGAGGGTCACGCGTACGTGTGGGAGGGTGCTATGTTTTTCAAAATTTTTCAATTTCTTGCACCAAACCCAGCATTCCAAACATCCAAACAGTCATCTAAACATGACCAAACCTTATTGAAGACACTAGACTACCTAATAAACTCAACCAACCAAACTAAACATGAAATTAAACTTATTTACCAATATATATACAAAAGAGAAAAGAAAAAAAAAGATGCTACCATGGTGGTGTGTCTCCCACCTAGCACTTTTATTTTAAGTCCTTAATTTGGACATTTGGTGGGGTGCTTGTCAAGGTGGCTTGTGCTTGAATTTTTCGTTGAATCCCCACCAATGCTTGCATATCCAATATCCACTGGGATCCCAAATTATTCTAACAAAGCTACCAAGAAATCTCAAGAAAGTAATAAGACCCCAAGATGGATTATGTTTGATGTGTCTTCCGGGGTCCCAAACCTTTTTTGTTAACACCCTTTCTTTTTATTGATCATGACAATTCCAATTGGGTGGCAAGTGACTTGAATCCTTACTAAGACACCAAACTCTTCTCCAAGAGCCAATCCATCTAGCTCTACACCAACCTTTGCATTTAGACTTTGAACATGCAACCATAACGAACCGAGAATTGTATTTCCAACCACTAACCATCTTCCTTTTGCTCTTAAAGCCACAAAGAGCTCTAAGTTAACCATCCATTTCAAGCAAACCATATTCAAGCGAAATAAAAAAGATTAGGGATAAGAGATTTACCCTCTTGAATGAAAGAATGGATGGTGATGGCTTGGGAAGAGGCGTTTCTAATGATCTTGCAAGCTCCGCTCCCTTGTGCTCTTCTTGATTTACCTCCACCTCTTGGTAGCTTTCTTCCAATCCAATTTCTTCTTCATTATTTATCAAGGGTCTTAGAGGTTGTGTATCTTTTTCTTTGGCCTCTATTTCATGTCCAATGGGAAAGAATTTAATTGTAAATAAAAACTCATCAATGATTGAATCCATCTCTTGATCAACCTCTCTAAATTCTTGAACCATGATATGCTTTGGAGGTTGTGCACACATCCTCAACATCAATAATGGACTTCTCGAAAAAGAGCTTTATAACTCTAGATTTCCATGGACTCTCAACATCTTTTAAGTCTCCAACCAATTGTTCCAATTACGGTTTCCTCTTCAACAATTACGGCTTCCTCCAATTGTTCCAATACAAAGTCCCATTCTTCATTCTCTACCTGAGTTTCTAATCTCTCTTTCATAATCTGCTCTTCATTTGATTCTCCACTTGTGTTCATGGGAATGCTTTGAGTATCTAAGTGTTGGGAGACCAATTTGGTTACTACCTTGGTTGAGTTAGCCATTAGAGCTTCAAGTCACTCTTGCATCATGGTGCGACATTCCCTTAGCTCTTGGAGATATAAAATGAGAGTGTCATTCATTGGGGCTTGGGGTGGATAGAAGGGTTCATTATGTGGGAGAAAGGGTTCATAACAAGAAGGAGGCTCATATTGGTAAGGGCATGGAGATGGTGTATATAGAGGTGGTTCTTGGGAGTATTGATGTTGGAATTGGGGTGATTTTATGTATGGTTCATATGGGTCATAAGGTTGTTGATATGGTGGATATGGGTTAGGATCATATGGAGGTGTTTAGTGGTATGAGACTTGTGAATATGGTGGTTGATGGCTATATTGAGGAGGGAGTTCATAGGCATATGGTGGTGGTGATTGATAATCATAGGGAGGTCCACCATAACCATTGGATTGGTATGCATCATGGTATGGTCTTTGCTATAAGTACATTGGAGGAGGTTGTTGCTATGAAAGTTGTCCATAAGCTTGAGGCTCCTTCCACCTTTGATTGTTCCATCCTTGATGGATATCCTTATTGTAATATCACTTCTTACAACATAGTTAGAACCAAACGCATAGCCCAAGTGGTGAGAATTCCTACTAGCAAAAACTAACAAAAACTAACAAACAAACCAAAAATCGAGCTATTCACAATATTATCATATAGATAATAACCAATAACAAGGAACACAATTGTAACTCCCTAGTGGTGCACGAATCCCCACACTTTCGTACAGTTGTACCAGCATGAGCACTGGGTCGTCCAAGTAATACTTGAGCGAGTCAGGGTCGATCTCACAGATATTGTGGTTTGAAGCAAGCTATAGTTATCTTCCAGGTCTTAATCAGGCAGATTAAGAAGGTTGTTAGTGTTTATTCATAAAGAGAAACTATTTAATGCGGAATAAAGAAAAAAAGGGAGAAAACACTGATAGGAATAGAGTTAAGGATTGGAGTTGCTTTGTCTTTCTGAATTAATTCTGATATTACTTCCTTCCTTGCTTGTGAATGGTTTTCTTCTATGGTAGGCTATATGTGGTCAAAGCCATTGCCCGTGGTCATTGATCTCCTCTGCTACAGATCAAACACCATTGCCCATGGTCATTCAATCTGACGGAGGGTGAAGCTCTAGTAGTTCATTCTCTTGGCGATCCTACTCAAAATACCACAGACAAGGTCGAATCTTCTGAATTAGAGAACGCTGCTTCTATGGATTCTAGCCTATACCATGGAGACCCTAATCTTCCCAGAAATTGGCTGAACTAGTGTCTCGAGAAGTCCCCAACAAAGTCGTGGATTAACCGTTTGAGAGATGTATAAACATAGCTGTTGGCTCGTGCTTTCCTACAAAGTATTCACACGAACCCAAGTAGACACGGGTGTTTGTCAGGCACGTTCATCTTAATGTGATTAACAGAGCTAATTTGTCAGATCATCCTATTCACCACGATAAAAATTGGATATACATCTTAGAAGTAGATCAAACACGGATCGAAGAAGAAATAGTAATACTTTTATTAATTAATAGGACTCAACAGGGCTCCTCCCCTCAACCTAGGAGGTTTAGAAACTCATAGTAAAGTAAAAATACAATGTAAACGTGTATGATGACTCAAAGGAATCAAAGAGGGTCTAAATTATATAAATAAAATCCCTTAAATACTAAACAGATGGCTAGTAAGGCTAAAACAGTCTATTTAGTGCTAAAATCTACTTCTGGAGCCCACTTGGTGAGTGTATGGGCTGAGTTTTGATGAGATCCACGTGCTATGAGATCTCTTGGGCATGGAATGCCATCTAGGGGGTCCTCTTTGGGCGCTGGACGCCAGGAAGGGGGCAGGTAGCTGACGTTGGATGCCAATTTTGGGCCTTCTAACATGGACTATTATATATTGCTGGAAAGCTCTGGAAGTCATCTTTCCATAGCCATTGAGAGCGCTCCATTTGGACTTTGGTAGCTCCAGAAAAGCTCTTCCGAATGTAGGTGGGTCAGATCCGGACAGCATCTGCAGTGCTTTTTCTGTCTCAGAATTAGACTTTTGCTCCAACTCCTCAATTTTAGCCAGAAATTACCTGAAATTGTACAAAAACACAAAAACTTATAGTAGAATTTGAAAATGTGAATTTAAAACTAAAACCTATAAAAACTTAATAAAATTTAAACAAAACATGCTAAAAAATATATGAAAATGATGCCAAAAAGCATATAAAATATCCGCTTATCACCCAGCAACAGCACCAAAAACTTGATATAGGATTATTGTCGGTTAGGAATTTTCATAAAATAATTTCGTTGATAGTATAGTTCCAAACCAACAATTAACCCCCATCAAAGTTTAATTTTGTTTGTAACCTAAGCAAGCCCAATAAAAACTGAGAGTATTTAAACTTCGGGTCATCTCTCAAGGAGTTACAAGAAAGTGTGCATATTATTGGTTATGGGGTGTATATTTTTGGGGTTCTGGGTTTGATGAACAAGAAATGAAAACTAACAACTAAGAAAGGTCCTAGCAAGGGTTGAGAATTGGGATTCCTATCCTCATTATCCTCATCAATTGTGATGGTAAGTGTAAATTGCTTTCACTTAGTTATCCTCTACAAATGAAGGAAAGTCAAGTGAGAAAAATCAACTTAAGTTCACAAGTCCTAATCAAACACTAGATTTAGTGAAGCTTAAGCCAACTAGCAACTTTCAATCACCAATCAACAAGAGACTTTGACAATTCAAGAGTCTCCAATTACTCAATCCAAGCCAAGAGTGAAAATCTACTCTAAAATTCAACCAAGCATTTTATCAAACACTTGGAAGGCATAAAAGAGAAGCATAGTAAATTGGCAAGAAACATAAATTCTACAACTACCCAATGCAAGAAAATGACAATAACGTAAAATGACAACTCAATTAAACATTAATAAACATGAAACATAAATTGCATTAATTGAAATTATAAGCAACAACGTGTCATAAACATAAAGGCAACAAAATAAAGGAAATGACAAGTAAAACTAGAAGAGCAAAGATGTACGAACAATAAATTGCAAAGAAAAGTAAATCAAAACAACAATTAAACCTAAATCTAAGAGGAATCTATCCTAAATCTTACCTAATTCTAGAGAGAAGAGAGAGCTTCTCTCTCTAGAATATGACCTAAAGCATGTTTCTATTCTACTCCTAATTACTCTTCCCTTGATCCATCTTGAATTCTGCTTGAAATAGCTTAAAAAATGAGTTGGATTGGGTTTTGGAAGCCCAGAATTTGCCCCCAGCGTGCTCCTTTAATGAAGTCACGTGCTGCTTGTCACGTGTACACGTGGGTCACATGTACGTGTCGCCTTGACAAATTCCCTTCTCACGCCTACGCGTGGATTTTGTGTACATGTGGCCTTGAATTCCACAAATCCTCATTTCTTCATAAATTCTCCACTTTTCATGCTTTTTTCTTCACTTCTTTAATACAATCCTTGCCTTATAAACCTGGAATCACTCAACAAACATATCAAGGCATCAAATGGAATTAAACTGAATTAAATTTAGCAATTTTAAGGCCTAAAAAGTATGTTTTCACTCTTAAGTACAATTTAGGAGAAATTCACAAAACCATGCTATTTCATTGAATAAATGTGAGAAAAGTTGATAAAATCCACTAAATTCAATATAAGATAAACCATAAAATTATGGTTTATCATAAACCTGTTACGAAATCCATAGCAACACCTTCTTCCTCCCATTGGGGAATCTTAGGAGATTGTAGCATTTTCGACGGTCTCTGAGACTCTATCTTCACCTTCTAACACGTTAGACACTAGGACATAAGTGATGCTACATCTCCTTTCATCCTAGGCTACCAGAACATTTCTTTAAGTCATGGTACATCTTCTTGGTTCTAGGATGAATAGAGAAACCGCTCGTATGAGGACCAATGACTCTTGTCTTCAAACTCCCAACGTTCGAAACACAAATCCTCCTCTTATATCCCTATATACCTTCTCCATCCTTGATAACCTCTCCTTGATTTTCCTTCCCAATCGACTGTAACATTCTCTGAAGCTCTTGATCATCCTGTTAAGCCTTCTGAATTTTAGCCTTAAACGTACTAGGGATGTTTAACTGATTCAAACAAATTTTTTCATCTACTTCTCCAATATCTAACTTAAGTTTCACAAATTTGTTCACCAACTCCTCCTCTTTGATTCTCATCCAAGCAACCGTCAATGACTTCCTGGTCAAGGCATTCGCTACAACATTAGCCATCCCGGGGTGATAACTTAATTCAAAATCATAATATCCCAGTAAATCCATTCATCTCCTTTGATGTATGTTGAGCTCTTCCTGATCAAAGATATACTTCAAGTTCTTATAATCACAGAAGACTTGAACTTCAAGCTCTTATGATCACAGAAGACTCAAAATTCAACTCCATAGAGGTACTTCCTCCTTGCTCCACACCTTCAATGCAAACACATTCGCAGCAGGCTCCAGATTGTGAGCCAAAGAGCCTACTTCATACGGCTTCAACTATCGCGATGCATAAGCCACTACATCCTAATGTTACATCAGAACACACTCCAAAATTTTCAGTGAAGCGTCACAATAGATTCCTAATGGTTCATGAGGTTCAAGCAACACAAACAATGGCGCTGTAGTTAATCTTTCCTTTAAATTTTAAAGAATTTTCCCATAATTTGATGTCCGTACCAACAGGGCACCTGTTCTGTGGGATACTTGAAATTGTGAGTTTAGACCGAATGTGAGATTCGAGTCTTCTCCGAGTATTGGTTTCCGACCTTTAGATGTTGAGGTGCTACCTTATCCGAGTTCCTCGTGGCTTTGGGTGGTGGTACATGCAAGAGACTCCAATGCTTAAGTTAGCAAAGGCTTTTTGCAGCTTTTTTGTAGAATTGGAGTATGAGTTATACCTGGGGGCTCTAGTGTATTTATAGAAGTTTTTGGTGATCTCCCTTGGGATAAGATTCTTATCTTATCTTATATCTTGTGGGTAAGATCATATCTTTGGCAACCGCCTTCTAGTGGGCGGTGGCCTCGCCGTATTGGGCCTCTTTGGGTCTCCTGGTGGTCTTCCGCGCTCTTTAAAAAGAGGTCGGTGGTGAGGGAGCCCTTCCTTCTGTCTTCTGTCCTCTTGACTCTAGAGCTCGGGTCAGGGTATGAACAGTGTCCCTACTTGAGCTTCGATCCTTTTTTTTGGTAGGTCGTGCTCAAGCATATCCTTGGTCGGACACCGCTGCCTCGAGCAGGTCAGTCGCTCAGTCCTTCTCGGGCGGGTTTTGTGCCCTTTGAGTTGCTTCTTTAAAACACAAAGCGTTAGCTTTAAATGCTGGGCTAGTTTCAAGCACGACAGTTCCCTTGGGTAGCCGCGAGCGCTTTTAAGGCTCATTAATATAGGCTTTCACTACGATTTTGTCGTTTCGTTTTTCCCTCTCTTTGCCTTGTTTAAAATCATAGGGACTTCTTCTTTTTCCTCTTTTGTTTCTGTCTGTTTCATTTTTCCATGAGAAAGAAACTTTGTTTCGCTCATCCTTTGGCTGCCCCAGATTTCTTTTCTTGGATTTTCGGCGCTTTAATTTTTCTGGTGGGGAACTTTTGTGACTTTGCTGCTTGCTCGTCGCTGTTTCTACTTCCCTTTTCCAGGTTGGTATTTGTTTTCTTCATTTTGTGCTCTTTGTTGATGATGAGTTGGCTTTTTTCTTACGATGGGACTCTTCTTCGTCTTCGTGTTTACTTTTGGTGGTGTTGCATGTTCGCTTTTGTTTCAAAATTTTGGTAAAGTTTTGATCTTTTTGCTGCTGCCGGATGATTAGGGTTTTGTAGGTTTCTGCACTTTTGTGTTTGCGCTTTTGTTTGTGTTTCTTTTGCCTCCAAAGGGTGTCTCTGGGTGATGTAGGATATTTATCGGTCTAGAATTTACCAATAAAATTCCATCGTGAATATAGTCTAAACCAACAAGCTATCTTGCACTAAAGTTAGAAAATATGTCACCACAATTAAAAATCAATAACTGGGAGTAGAATCTCATGTCGTTCTCCCTAGGAGTTGCCCTAAGATGCACGTCATTGGTTAGGAGTTCTCTTGGTATTTTGGAGTTAAATACAAGTAAAGTAAATGAACGTGAAACTAAAGCAATGAACAAGTAACAATTGGAATAAGGAAACTAAGAACTTAAACTAACAAAGGTGAATGACAATCAATCAATATAAAATCCTTTGCTAGGGGGTAAGAATTGGAATTCCTATCATCATTGCCTCTATCAATTCTAACAAGAATTGGCCATTGCTCCACTTAGTTAACCTCTAACTATGAAGGAAAGTCAAGTGGATACAATCAACTTGAGTCTTGTTCATACACTGGTCCAAGCTATAGGGTCGGGTTGGCTAGAGACAAAGCGACTAACCTCATGAAAGGTTGGCTCACTACCGACCTCTTCACAAATAGCTCGGAAAATTGCCACAGAGATCCAAAGAGGCCCAAAATGAAGAACCACCGCCTACTAGGACGCGGTTGACAAAAGATATGATCTCACCCACAAAAGAGAAGATAAGATAACAAACTTATCTCAAAGGAAGATCGTCAAACACCACTATAAATACAGTGGAGCACCCTGGTATAACTCATACTCCAATTCTACATAAAATCTGCCTAAATCCTGTACTGACTTAAGCATCGGTGTCTCTTGTAGGTACTCCACCCCTCGGTGATCGAGTACCAGCAGCACCTCAAGCTCCAACAAGTCGGACACGATAGTCTTGACTAAACCAGAAGATCTCATCCGAGATCGACCTCTCTGTTTCCGGTAACCCTTGGAACAAGTCCACAAGTCCTAGTCGAATCCTAAAGAGAGACTAGCTTTAGTGGCATTCAAATCAACTATCAATTAACAAAAGACTTTGACAATTCAAGTGTCTCCAATTGCTCAACACACAAGCCAAGAGTGAAAATCTACTCCATAACCACAATTGACATTTCCTCAAACACTTGGTGAGCAAGAATAAAAGACATTGTGAAATTGAGAAGAGAATTCAAATTAAAGTTATCTACTACAAATAAATAACAACAATAAAGCAACTAACACCAATGGACATGAAATTCCTCAATGCATTAATAGAAATCACTGTAAACAATATCCAAATCCAAGATCCAAAATAACTAGAATAACAAGAAAACTAAATGAGAGTAGGAGAATGAGATCTACAAATTAAAGCAATGTAAAATTGAATTAAAACAGATCTAAGCAAAGGATCCAAGTGAAATTGAAATTAAAAAGGCTAAAACCTAGAGAGAGATGAGAGTTTCTCTCTCTACCAAAGCAAAAACAAAAACTAGCTAAAATTGTGTGTATTGTGTGAATGATTGAGTCCCCCCTTTCTTCCATCAATTCCTGGGTCTTTTTCATGTAGAATCAAGTTGCATTTGGGCCTGGAGTCCCTCAGGAATCGCCAGCCATGATTTCATTAATGATTTCACGTGTTGGGCGTCACGCGTGCGCATTGGCCATGCGTGCACGTCATATGAACTTCTCAGACCACGCGTACGTGTCGGTCACACGTACGCGTCGGTCACGCGTACGCGTCGGTCACGCGTACGCGTCGGTCACGCGTACGCGTCGGTGGGATTTTGCATCACCACGCGGATGCTCCAGCTTTTGCACGCGAATCCCAGCTGCATTCGCCCACATATGCGCATCGGCCACGCATGCGCGTCGCCCCCAATTCTCCAAGGCTTCATTCTTTATGTCCCTTCTACTTGTGCATGCTTCCTTTCCATATTCTAGGTCATTCTTACCTTATAAACTCTGAAATCACTTAATAAATGTATCACGGCATCAAATGGCATCAAGAGAGGGTTAAAATTTGGCATTTTTAGTGTTAAAGAAGCATGTTTTAAACCATAAAGCAAAATTAGGAAGGAAACACAAAACTATGCATTTTATATGAATAAGTATGGAAAATATTGATAAAACCCCCCAAATTCTACACAAGGTAAACTCTAAAATTGGGGTTTATCATTGGGTCGCAGTGTCAGTCGTTTATGAGACTGGGGCGCCCTTTGCTGCCTTGTCGTTGTTTGTTGGCTTTTCCTTTGTTTTTTATTTTTTGTCTGAGTTGCTGGTAGTGACGCATTTCATTTTTTCTTGCTGTAGGTGTAGTGTCTATATCTTGTAAAAATCTTGTCGAAATGTCTTCAAAGGTTCCTCCTGGTATGGCTGATTGGCTAGATTCTATAGTGTTATTTTGTGTGACTGTAGCAGATCGGGAATATTATGAGAAGTTTAGAAGTTCCATAGGCTATGTCTGAATAGGGAGGATGAGAAAGACTATGAGTTGGTCACCCTTGATCCTGAAGAGAGGGTTAGTTTTCCTCCTTTAAGTCGAACAGAGCGTCCATTCTTTTATGCCTACGACTGCTTCTTTACCAAGTTAGGTATTACCCTTCCTTTTACTGATTTTTAAACTAAAATCCTTTAGACCTTCAATCTTGCCCCTTCTCAGCTTCATCCCAACTCCTGGGCCTTCATGAAGATTTTTCAGCTTTTGTGTCAGGAACTGGGAGTCTAACCTTCTCTCTGTTTGTTTTTATACTTGTTCGTGTTGACAAAGCATGGTGCGGCCAAGAAGAAGGCTTCTTGGAACTCTTTTCGGGCTGATCAAAGCAGAAAGGTTTTGGCCATTTTCGATGACTCCTTCCACGACTTTAAGAATTTTTATTTCAAGGTCCGGGCTGTGGATGAAGTCCATCCCTTCTTTTTAGATGAGAATAAGGAGCCCTCTTTTCCACTTTGGAGGCAAGAGAATCCTGTAGTGTTTATGTACCCTTTAGAGAGCCTATACGAGGTGGAGAGGGTTTTTGTGGGCGTGGTGGAGGAGCACTAGAGGCGGCCTCCTCATTTGGACACGAAGAGATTTTTAGGGGACCTTGCCCTTCTCCGTTCCGAGCTAGGTAGTACCCAACCTTCTTTGATTTTTACTATCTTGTCTTAGTTGTAGTTTTTTGTAACTGTTGTGTTTCTTATTTTCCAGAGATAGCTTCGGGGTCGGATTCCATGAAATTTCTTTGCAAAACCAAAAAGACTGTGGCTGCTCAGAATTTACAAAGGAAGGCGGCAGGGGAGAGCACCTCTCAACTTCCTCCAAAGAAGCCGGACTCGGTTTTTCAAGGTCCGAGGAAGGTTATTCCGACCCCTAACGTCTGTTTGGTTCCTACCAACCTGCCTATGGCAAGCTCTGGTGCTGCTTCCTCTCGTTCTTCTACTGGGCCTGCTTCGAAGAAGCAGAAGACATCTGGTGTTGTTGATATTAACGACAAGGATTTTGACGATTTGGCCTTCACTGACGAGCATATTGCTCCTTACGGTTTTGTTTCTACTGACGATGTGTCCATCCTCAAACACTTTCAATACATGGCCCGTAACTGTGTCCGGATAGCTAACCTGAACGTTGCTTTGGCGAAGGAGTTTAAGAAAGTTCCTATTAATGCTACCAGTGCCTTTCTAGGAAGTGCCCAGGCTGAGTTCGAGAGGGTTGAGGGTTTGAGGTCTGAGCTGGAGGTGAAGAATGTGGGGTTGGAGCTTGCATTGGAATAGGAGAAGTCTCAAGTCATTGGACCTGAGGCCGCCTCTAATTTGGCGGAGGAGATGGTGAAGAAGGCTAAAGAGAGCTATACCCGGACATATGCTGAGCTCCTTGAAGTGAAGGAGAAGCTTCAATCTTCTTATGATGATTATGCCGAGCTGTAGGGTCACGTGGTGAATGGCATGACCTCCATGTATGAGAATTTGAAGGAACAAGTCCAGGTTCTGGCTCCCGATCTTGACCACTCTTTGTTCAGCATGGATAATGTGGTGGCGGATGGTAAGATCATGCCTGCTCCAGATGAGGACGAGGTTCCTGCGCCTAACTTGAAGACCAAGGCTTCCCCGACCCCTTCTACTGAGGCTACCCAGTCTGAGGCCGGCCCTGATGTAGAGATCTTAAATGGGCCAGATGGTGTTGTCTGGGCTGTTCCGATCTCGGTTATTCCTCCTCCTCCTCAGGATGTAGCCACAGGGGAGAAGCTCGACCCTTTGTGACTTTTACTTTTATTTCTTTTCAAGTTATGTATTGATGTGGCCCGGTTATCTGTGGGTCTTTGAACACCTTTATGTAATAGCTGGTAGTTAAACACTTTTACTTTAAAGTTTCTTCTAGTAACTTTTAAGTTTAATGTTTAACCTTTTGAGGTTGTTTACTTTGTTTTTCAACAACTTTTGCGTGTAACGCTTGGTTTTTATTCTCAGTCGCTTTTTATCCGGTCTTGGCACAGTGTTCCTTGTGAACTTCTGTATTTGTTTGGCTATCCGTGCTAAACCTTGGTTGGTGTTGTTTGAGTTTGGTTTCGCTTTTATCTTTTAGCTGTTTCTTGACGACTTTTTAGCTAGCATTCGTATATTGGGCCCTTAGTCGCGTTCTAACAACTTTTAAGTAGTGTTCTTTGCCAAACCTCTACCCTTTAGCTATTATTTGGCAATCTTTTAGGAATAGTGTCTGATTTCTGAACTTCTAATTTTTGGGGTCCCTTTGCACCTTTAGGCTCTTTTCCGACCTTTGTGTGGTTGAGGTGCTTTGTTCCTTTTTTAGTTGTCCTTTGGGTAGTCCAACTTCATTCTGTCGGACCTTTTCAAGTTATTTTTGCAACTCAGTTTTTAGTTCGACCCTGATAGGCCGCTTTGTATAAGTTGCTTTTATAACTTCTCACATTAAGTTGGACCTCGTCGCTTTTTCTTGCCAACCGTGATGGGTTGGTGATAAAGAGAACTAATGTATAGTTTAGATTTTCACAAAATAGAATTCCATCGTTGAGAGTATAGTCTAGACCAACAATTAACACCCAAATCAAATATTCAAATTCAAATCAAAATAACCGAGATCAAGAGTACTTCAACCTCGGGTCGTTCTCCCTAGGATTGCAATCGAACTGTTATGCGCTTACGGTTGTGAAGATAAAGGGGGTTTTATAATCAAAGAACAAAAGATTAAAAGAACTTAATTAAGAAATCAAAGAACTAAGCAATGATCAAAATTGAGAATTAATGCAAGTAAAGAGTAAGTGAGATCAAAACTAGTGAAAATGCTATAAATGCAACAAAAGCCTTGACTTAGGAATGAGGATCCAAGAAATTCTATCATCGCCATAACCACAACTATGGTAATTATGATGAGTCAACCTCGCCTAGTTAACCCTAACCATCGAGGAGTAAGTCAAGCAAGCATAATTGACCTTAATCCATAAGTCCTGACCAACTTACCAAACTAGTTGATAAAAGGCCAGCGTCAATGGAAACAAGAGTCAACTAACTACCCAAAAATTACCACTAAATATCGGACATCATGACTTTAGTATCCTAGGAACTCAAACCTCAAGCCAAGGTGGGAAAATCTACTCAAAACTTAAAGTTGGCATTTTCACAAATACCTTGTGTGCATAAAGGTAAAGTATGGAAATTTGCAAGGTAAAATAGAAAACTATAACCAACTATTGATAAAACTAAATGTAAACAAGCAATCAAACATAAAGGAAGCATGAAACATAAAATTCATCAATGAAAACTTCAAGAAATAGAAAATTGTAAATATGAACAAGTAACTTGAACCAAAAGGAAATGAAAGTAAATGCATTGTAATTGAAGATGGAATTGAGAGTACTTACAATTAAAGAAGCAAAATCCAAAAGAAAAGCTTGCTCTAAAATGCTACATGAAAACTACATAAATCCTAGGTGAGCTCTCTACTCTACACTACTCCTACTCCTAATACTATGAAAAACTATGTAAAAAAAAAGCTCCAATGTATCCCCCTTGATATGTGATGAATTCTCCTTCATATAGCACTCCAAAATAGCATTCCAACCTTTCAAAATGGGCCAAGAGGCCTCCAAATTCGCGTAGCACATGTTTCATTAATGCAATCACGTGCATGGACCTGTGCGGACGCACAGACGTGTGCATCCGCACAGTCGGCTGAAAATTGTCTTGTGTGTACACAAAGGTGCTTGTGCGCACGCACACTTCACTGTGTGTGCTTTTCCTTGTTTTCTTCATGTTTTCTCCCTTGTACATGCTTTCTTCCACTTTTGGCCATCCATTCTTGCCTTTTAGGCCTGAAATCACCCACAAACCATATCACGTCATCGAATAACACAAAAGTGGGATCAAAAATCACTAATCTAAGCATTAAAATGCATGTTTTCACGTTTAGAATCAAATTAGGGATCAAACAGAAAAGTATGCTATTTTGTTGCTTAAGTGTGAGTTCATATGCTAGAATCAATTCAATTCAAGCCAAAATACATCGGAAAATAATTAGGATCAAGATAAACTAGGCATAAGCTATTCACATCATCCAATCACAATTCATATCTATACTATATGCCAAGCAATATAAAGATGCAATATGTATGTAATATATATATACCAAAATAAAGGTGCAAAAGTAAAGATAACTAGAAGCAACTAATATATATACCAAAAGTACTAAATAGCAGTGCATAAGTCAAAGTACTAGAAATATCTACAAAAAGCATAATAAAGCTGAAAATAACTAAATGACAAGTCCTAAGGATGGAATATTTACACCCAAAAATAGTAGGTCCTCTCCCACACTTAGATGATGCACGGTCCTCTGTGCCAAAAACGGACTGGGGTGAGCAACTCTATGAAGCTCCACCGCCTGGCGGTGGTGGGTGTTGATGATGGTGGTAAACAATGATGGTGCTGGATGGCCGTGTGGTGGTCTCAGCTCGATGCTCCTCGAGTGTGTGGCTAGCTGGCTCTGATGCTGTCTCAGCTCTCGGCTCGGCTACGGCTGCTGGCTCCTCAACCATCTGACCTACTACCTCTTCAACTGTGGGATCTGCGGGTCTCTACTCAGCGTCTTCCACTGCCTGGCCTACTACCTCCTCAACTGTGGGCTCTTCAACTCTTTGACCTACCACCTCCTCAACTGTGGACTCCGTGGGTCTTTGATCAGGGTGCTCGACTGCCTGGCCAGCTTCAGCTGCTAGCTCCTCAGATGCGGGCTCTTCGGCCTCAGGCTCTAGTGTATCTGGAGGAGGTGGCCCAGGGTCTCTACCCTCAAACTTCGCCACTATCCATTGGAAGCAGCGAGTGTTGCAGCACTCATAGCAGTGCACAGCCTGAAGGATCTCCCGTCACAACTCATATGGTCTCTGAGGTTGGGGTGTGGGTGCAGGAGCTGTAGGAGGTGCTGAAGGCTCTACTACTGAGGATGGAGGCTTAGTGGTCTTCCTCTTCTTATGCGGCAGTCCGTCGTAGTCGCCGAATGGCAGGAATGGCTGCTTGCTGATGTAGACAGACGTCCGGTCTGTTGGGCATCTCTCCACTCCAGATAAAGTGGCGAACTTGGTAATCAACGATGGGAAGGGAATGTTGTATTTCTGCTGTTGGTTCACCTTCCACATCGACTCTCTGATAACAAGAATAATAGAGATCCTCTTCCCCTCCAGAATAGCCTACAGTAACACTGTAACATGGACTCTAATATGTGTGGCATGCGTGCTCAGAAGAATGTAGTCGGCTATGATCTGCTGCCAGATCCTTGCCTCTGGATTGTGATCAGTGCACGCAATACTCAACGGAACCGCATTGTCCCCCTTGCTATACTCCCATCTAGCCTCAGGCTGGCCAATCTTTTCCAGAATTACATCTAAAGAAATCTTGCCCGTTGTCACGTCCTTCATTATTTGAGTGTAAGCGTCGCGAGCCGGAGGAATATGCGGAATATCCAACAGGGCCTCTAAAACAGTATCAGAGGTGTCCAAGGTGACACCTCTTAGGAAAATAGTTGGGGCATCCCTCTTTAAGAAATTTGTGTAAAATTCGTTGACCTGGTGTTTATTTACTTCCACCAGATCAAATTTTACGAATTCCCAATGATAAAAATTTAATCTGTCAAGAATCTGATCTGCACATTTCTCAGGCAGGTTTAGCTTTCTCTCATAGTGAAAGGCCCATTTTTCCAGTTTCTTGAATTGTACTTGGGCTTTAGCATTAATGAATGTGTCCGGTTGGTCACTTGGAGGCACACAAGGAGGACGAGCCAAAGGATTGGCTTTCTCCTTTCCTTTGTGGGCCATTGATAAACCATTATTTTACGGTTTATATTGTGTTTAATTGTGTGGTTTTATCAAATCTTTACCCACTTATTCATTAAATTGGCATGTATTTATAATTCCTTCCCAAATTACTCCATGGTTGAAAACTTATTTCCTAGAGACTTTTAATTATGTATTTTAATTCTCCTTTATTCCATTCGATCCCGTGATCTGTGTGTCAAGTGTTTCAGGTTTTCTAGGGCATGAATAACTTGGAGATTGGAAAGGAAGCTTGCAAAAATGGAAGGAACACAAGAAATCAAGGAGATGACTAGCAAGAAGTGACGCGGGCGCATGGCTATGCGACCGCGCGAATTAGAGGAAATTGTAGTGACGCGCTCGCGTGCATGACGCGAACGCATGGATTGGAAATTGCACAAGTGATACGAATGTGTGGACGACGCGCAGGCGTGGCAAGGCAAAACGCTGGATGACGCGAACACGTAGACAACGCGATCGCGTGACGTGCGCGATCTGCAGAATCTGCAGAATTCGCTGGGGGCGATTTTGGGCCCTGTTTTGACCCAGATTTCGGCCCAGAAAAGCATATTAGAGACAGGGAACATGCAGAGACCAAGAACAACATTCATTCTACATAATTTTAGTTTTAGATCTGATTTTACTCCTCCTCTAGGTTTTCTCTCTACACATTCATAGTTCTTAGGATTTTGATTTTATTACTTTTTGAATTGGGATTTTGAGAAGAGTTATTACCTCCGTCAAGACTTCGTCATTCTAGTTTGTTTCCTTACTTGTCACTTACTCTTTTATATCCTTAATTTATTCAGAGTTACTATTGGATTATTTTTAGAACTTATTAATACAAGAACTATTTTTATTTTTAATTGATCCTTTTGATTATTATTTATCATGTCTTTCTTTATTTCCCTTTCTTATTTTGTGAAGTTTACATTCATAATGAGCGAGTAGTTCCATAACTTGATTGGGAGTTGATTGAAAGGAGGACCTTGAGTTGGATGCTCAAGAGTAAAATTATAGTTGGGTTTAGCGTTGGGTCGCCATCTAATCACTGACACTAGTCCTTCCCAAGGGAGAGGATTAGAACTTGTGAATAGAAACTGACTTCCAACTTGCTTAACTTTTCTTTATCTGGTAAAGGATAACTGAGCAGGCAACCTTCAATTATCACTTTGATCTTGGGAGAACTCCATCAAGGATAGGGCTTCCAATTAATCTACTCCCAGTCAAGGATTTTATTTAAATTATATAAATTCTCTGATTTAATTTCCTGTTTATCTATTCAAACCATTTTAGAAAACATCTGATTAGCACACCTTTCTACAACTTGTTGGGAGATGACCTGGGATTCATACTCCCAGTATTTTAATTCTAATTTTGTGACAACCCTTCTAAATTGATAAGTGGATTTTTGGTTGGTTAAGGATTGTACTTGCAACGTATCTCTTATAATAATTTCTTAACTCGCCAATTTTTGCCACGTCAGCCATCCTAAAAAGGATAAAAAGCAGAATACAACTTAGGAGAAACAGATAAAAGTTACAGAAGGAAGAAGGATATAGTCAAACAATTCAAGTAAGAGCCAGTAAGGTAAACAAATGCTCAACCAGGGGAAAACATGTATAAAGCAGTCAAATGCTCAAAAGAAAAATGCACTTTCCTAAAATCAAGCAACCTAAGTAACAAATGAATGAGTGAACAAACAATGAAAGCATGTATATAACTTAGGTGCATTATATAAGTGAATTGAATTGGAAGAAATTGATTATTGCCCTGTTGCATTTGAATCCAAAGTGTTATCAAAATTAGGCGGCAAAGGCAATAATCAACTTTGCAATTTAAAGCACCTGCTTATTCATGGAAAAAAGTAGTAAAATGGTCACATAGCCAATCCTTGTTCCCGAAAGCAATGTCAATTGGAATCAGATTCATTGCTCAAAAAGATTTACAAGGGACAAGTAATTGTACATGATCATTTGTGTTCAAGAACACATGAATAAGCAGCTAGTCAATTCACCAAACAAACATTATATGTACTGCTACAAAAAGCACCAAACAGATTTAAAGATGGATAATTTTCAAGCTAGTTTGGTTTTAAAACAAAAAGGCTTGGCAGTCAGCACATAATGCAATGAATCAGCATGCTATGCACTTAAAAGTACCAAATAGAATGATCAAAGCTGTAAATTTCAATCCAATTTGGTTTCAAAAACAAAAATCAGCAATGAAGTGCATAGTTGGCAGGCTGAGATGGTATGCACATCAACGATTGACATCAAATAAGATAATCGCATAGGTAAAGTCAAGTTCAGCAAAAACACATAGTGCATAAACCAAGCTATCTCAGGCAGCATTCATATTAAACAGAAAATTGCACAAGTATGAAATGAACAATGCAGAATCGGAAGAAAATTCAAAAATCTGTGTTGATCAGACACAGAAGTTGGTTCAAAAATCCCATTCAAACATTTCAACAAGCATAATATGTGCATAAATAGTTAGCCGCAAACACAGTTCAATGCATATGGCATCAGTCATAGTTCAGTCAAGAACAGCATCTAGTCTTGGCAAAATTCACATTATCGGCCAACATCCCATATTCAATCCACAAATTACAAGTCATCTATCCTATAACCACCTAATGTCTAGAACAGAAATTAAAAACAAGTAAAGAAAGAAAAGAGAAATGAAACGAAAGCAGAAAAGGGCATGTTACAGGGGAAGGATTGGAACCTGTAATGCAGAAGGAGAGAGGAGGAGAAATGGACGGAGAAGGGGGTGTGGTTAATGTCGTGGCAGCACAGAAACTCGCCACCGCAGGTGTGGTCACCGGAGCTGGAAGACGCGGCTAGGGCTTGCTGTGGCGCGGTAGCAGTGTGCAGGTGTCACAGGGCAGAGGGAGAGGGAAATGTAGAAGAGAGGGAAGAAGGGAAAAGAAGAGAGAGAAGAAGGGCGATGGCGGCGTCAGGGTCGCCGGCGGCGTGGTGGCGTGACGGAGGGCTGAGAGGGGTTGGGGGTTGTGTGGTTTGTGTTGTTTGTGTTCAGAGAGAGGGAAAAGAAGGAGAAGGAGTGTAGTTTGGAAACTAGAACCCGACACTCCCCCTTTTCGAATTAACGTTCGAAAAGGGACCTGTGCGGACGAACAAGGTCATGTGCGGACGCACACAGGGAATAAGAAAAGGGCATGCACGCGCACAAGGTCATGCGGACGCTGCGGCCAGAAGATGTAACGCGTTCTGTGCGGACGCATAGAAGGTGTGCGCTTGATGCCAGGGCATCTTAGGCTAGTTTCACTATCCTTTATCCTTGTTTTTAATAAGTTTTATGCACTTTTTTTATCTATAAGTAAGAAAATTGGGTAGAAATTCATGTATGCCTATATTCATTCAACCATGAGTAATTTGATGCAATTTCATGATGATTTATGCTATGATTACTTGTATGCTAAGAATGATAAAAATTCTGATGATGATAGGTAAAAGAAAGCATGGAGGAAGGTTGAAAAAGGAGCATGGAAAGGATGAAGAGGATGCAACCTTGGTGGCCAAGTTGGACCACCAACGTTGCCTCAAACATTGGAAAAGAAACAGAGCACTTCTCTGCTTGGTGGCTGATGCTCACGTTTGAGGTAGTGTTGGACATCCAACATTACCCCCAATGTGGTGATAAAAACTTCAATTTTGGAGCTGAATGAATTTTGAGTGGCGCGTACGCGTCTATGACGGGTACGCGTAAAAAGCAAATTTTGATATCCGCGCGGAAGCGTGCATCACGCGTACGTGTAAATGAGTATTTTTGACCCTTTTGCACGGAAGCGCATGGTACACGTACACGCCAAAACCGAACGTTGGAGGTCCAATGTTGCCTTAAATGCTGCCTCCAACGTTCATGTTGCCAAGCCCAGAGATTAGAGTTGATAATTTTGAATCGACGCGTACGCGTCAGTGATACGTACGCACGGATGAAAAAATACCAATGTATGTGTTAGCGTACGGTACGCGTACGCATGAAAATGCCAACGTTGGAGGAAACGTTGGAGGTCCAACGCTGAGGCCAACATCCCCAAGCTTTCTGGCTTTGCTGGTTTTGTCGTAAATGGCGTTTGAATCAACGTTGGCCCTCAAACGTTGACTCAAACGTGAAGCATCAGGATTCAAAATTCACACAGATCTCTTCTAAACACCAAGAAAAACGAATTGGAGCCATTTTCAACCCGATTCCATCAAGGCCAAAAGCCCAATTCAAAGCTTGAAGATCAAAGGAAGAAAGTGTATAAATAGCTTAGAATTTAAGTTAGGAGGATCTTCTTTTAAATTTTTCTTTTCACTTTCAGTTACTGGGCACTTTTACATCTTTTGTATTTTTCATTTTCTATTAGTTAATTTCCAGAATGTATCGTTGGTGCGCGCAATTGTGATCACAATTTTTACAACTCCGCACAACTAACCAGCAAGTGCACTGGGTCGTCCAAGTAATACCTTACGTGAGTAAGGGTTGATCCCACGGAGATTGCCGGCTCGAAGCAAGCTATGGTTATCTTGTAAATCTTAGTCAGGAGATTAATGATAAAAATAATTTTTTTTATGAAAAGTAAATAACATGAAATGAATGGTACTTGTGATTCAGTAATGAGGAACAAGTTGAGGTTCCGGAGATTCTCTGTCGTCTGAATTTCTGCTTTCCTACTGTCTTCTTCTCCAAACACGCATGGCTTCCTTCAATGGCAACCTGTATGTTGGTGGATCACCGTTGTCAATACCTACCATCCATCCTCTCAGATGAAAAATACCAGGTACGGTTTCTGTACGGCTAATCAACTGTCGGATCTCTCGTCTCGGATGAAAAATACCAGGTACAGCTACTCAACGGCTAATCATCTGTCGGTTCTTACTAGTGTCGGAATAGGATCTCTCTATCCTTTTGCACACTGTCACTGCGCCCAACATTCGTGAGTTTGAAGCTCGTCACAGTCATCCCTTCCTGGATCCTACTCGGTCCGTGGATCAGAGATCCAAGAGATACGCACTCAAGCTGTCGCCCAATGACTATGTTGAGCTCAGGTAGAATGGGAGTGGTTGTCAAGCACACGTTCATAGATTTGAGAATGATGATGAGTGTTATGAATCATCATATTCTCTATAATGAAGTACGAGTGAGTATCTTAGAACAGAATCAAGCGTGATTGAATAGAAAACAATAGTAATTGCATTAATCCATTGAGACACAGCAGAGCTCCTCACCCCCACCTATGGGGTTTAGAGACTCATGCCGTAGAAGATACAATATGAAATGTAAATTGTCATGAGTTGCTAAATGAATCTTTAAAAGTAGTTTTTATACTAAACTAGTAACTTAGGCTTACAGAAAATGAGTAACTAGGTGTAGATAGTGCATAATTCCACTTTCGAGGCCCAGTTGGTGAGTGTTTGGGCTGAGCTTTCAAGCTTCCACGTGCATATGCCTTAAATTGGAGTTAAACGCCACCCTGTGAGCCAAAATGGGCATTTAACGCCAAGAAGTGTGCCAGTTCTGGCATTTTACGCCAGAAAAGGGTCTTTGGCTGGCGTTTAACACCAGTTTGGGCCATCAAATCTCGGGAAAAGAATAGACTATTATATATTGCTGGAAAGCCCAAGATGTCTACTTTCCAACGCAATTAAGAGCGTGCCAATTGTGCTTTTGTAGCTCCAAAAAATCCACTTCGAGTGCAGGAGGGTCAGAATCCAACAGCATCTGTAGTCCTTTCTCAGCCTCTGAATCAGATTTTTGCTCAAGTCCCTCAATTTCAGCCAGAAAATACCTGAAATAACAGAAAAACACACAAACTCATAGTAAATTCCAGAAATGTGATTTTTGCATAAAAACTAATAAAAATATAATAAAAAGTAACTAAAACATACTAAAACTACCTAAAAATAATGCCAAAAAGCATATAAATTATCTGCTCATCAATCGTTTAATTCCAATTTCCATTTTGAGAGTTATGAACAACTAAACCCCTTTCATTGGGTTAGGGAGCTCTGTGTAATTCAATGGATCAATATTAGTTTTCATTCATCTTCTTCTTTCTTTTCTCTTGATTTTGCTAGAAAGCTTTCGTTCTTCATCTAATTGGATAGTTATCTTGGGAAAGAAGCTATTCATAATTGGGTCTCCTCGGAACCTTGGAAGAGGAATGAGGAGATCATTATAGAAATGCTTTCTCACATTGGATTAGATTGGGGTTTGGATGGATATAGTGACATGTAATCCTACCAACACTTTGATCTATGAATTTGTGTGGTATAATCAGTGACCAAACTTTATCTCTTTTCATGAGAACTTAAATCAAGAAATTGGGCAATTGTTCATGCTTAGAGAGATTGGTGAGCCAAGGAATTGGGATCCAATCACTTAAGATTGCCAAGGAGATCAATGAATACATTGATTGCGGAAGAGATAAAAATGAATTTGATCCGGAGAATTGTACATCTCCTGAACCCAATGAATCCCCCATTCTCTAATCTACCCATTCTATTTACTTTATGCTCTTTAATTTCATGCTAATTACCCCTTCCCATTTAACTTCTTGCAATTTAAGTTTCTGCACTTCAATTCTGCAATTTAATTTCCAACTTCCTTAATTTCTTGCAATTTAAGTTTTCCGCTAATTTTACTTTCTACAATTCCCAATTCAATTCTGATTTAGCTCAACTAGTAAAATTCTTCAATTATAATTGATCAATCTACCAATCCCTGTGGGATTTGACCTCACTCTTTTGTGAGTTTTTACTTGACGACAATCCGGTGCACTTGCCAGAAGGAAATTATTGAGTGACAGTTCATCCGCGTGTATGCGTCACTGATGCGTACGCGTCGATTCAAAATTCTCAATTCCAATCTCTGAGCTTGGCATCGTGGACGTTGGAGGCAGCGTTTGAGGCATAGTTAGACCTCCAACATTCGGTTTTGGCGCGTACACGTACCGTGCGCTTCCGTGGAAAAGGGTAAAAAATACTCATTTATGCGTATGTGTGATGCACGCTTCCGCGCGGATATCAAAATTTGCTTTTTTACGCGTACGCGTTATAGACGCGTACGCGCCACTCAAAATTCATTCAGCTCTAGAATTGAAGTTTTTATCACCACATTTGGGGTAACGTTGGATGTCCAATGCTACCTCAAACGTGAGCATCAGCCACCAAGCAGAGAAGTGCTCTGTTTCTCTTCCAACGTTTGAGGCAACATTGGTGGTCCAACTTGGCCACCAACGTTGCTTCCTCTTAATCCTTTCCATGCTCCTTCTTAAACCTTCTTCCATGCTTTCCTTCACCTATCATCAACCAATGAATGCATCAAAGTCTTGCTAAAATCATGAGAATTCTTATCATTCTTAGCATACAAGTAATCATAGCATAAATCATCATGAAATTGCATCAAATTACTCATGGTTGAATGAATATAGGCATACATGAGTTTCTACCCAATTTGCTTACTTATAGCTCAAAAAAGTGCATAAAACCTATTAAAAACAAGGAAAAAGTATAGTGAAACTAGCCTAAGATGCCCTGGCATCACAACACCAAACTTAAATCTTGCTTGTCCCTAAGCAAGTACTGAATTTATTAAGAAGAAAGAATGAAACAGAAGGGAATGTTCATATCAGCAAGTCATTATTATTAGTTAATGGGGTTTTATGCAGAAAAATGCAACAGCTCACTTCTTATTGATCTTTAGGCATAGAAAGTCTCTTTCAAGCATCAATTATCATACTGCTATGACCTCTTATTATTCCTTCATCCTTGGTAGTTGTTTTTCTTCATTTTCTTTTTCTGTAGACTTTAGCTCAGTGTCATGTGTTGTAGCAGTTTCTTAGTTTATTTGTACTTAACACATTTTCCACTACAGACACTTGGCTCACAAATCTTCTTAAGACATTGATGCCCAGCACCTCTTTGGGTTACTAAATGTCTTGTAGCTAGGTTGCTCTTGATAATGGACTTTCGGTTGATAATCCCGGGTTAGTTAACCCAAGTTACCAAGTGTTAAACCACTCCATAGAACCTAATCATCCAAGCAGATCCTAGTACACAAACACTACAGGCATATGTCCTAAGGTCCAAGCTATTGGTGTCTAGCCTTATTCAATGATTTCTTTTGTTTTTGCTGCCACTTTTGGCTTCTCTTTTTTCTTTTCTTTTTGTTTGTTTCCCTTTTCAACCAAGGACTTCTATTTACTAAGATTCATAGACAGCATGCTAGCTTTCACTTAGAAAGAGAACAATCTATCCTTTTATTCATTTATAAGTGAGCTACTACACAATCAAGCATACACCACCATTTACTGTTATTTTACTATTTGCTAAAAAAAGGAACTCTTCTACTTCTTTGTTCAATCATTTCTTTTATTTAATTGAAAAGACTTAGGGAACAAGATAAGCATCTAACAAGTGAAAGTGAAAGCACACACACTTAGACTAGCACACTTATTGCAAAATTAAAACATACGGAATGCAAGATGCCTAAAACCATAGTTGATTATTAACATGGGAACATTCAGACTTCCAATTTGGAGTATTTCAAAGCGGATAGAATTAAGCAACAATACAACCTCTTGGTGGTTCCTTCTAGTTGTTTCCTCTCTGCTATCATCATCTGTGGCTTTAGTTTCCTTCTTTTTGTCCTTTGATGATAATGCATGGTCCTTCCAAGGGTTGATTGGATTCCTGTAAAAGCTACTAAAAGCTGCTTGTTTCCTAAGCACTTGAGAGGTTGTTAGCATGCATGTATATTTATAGGATTTTAAACTTAGATTGGTGTGTGAACACCAAACTTAGTTTCTTACCTTATGCAGCAAATTGAGTCTTATGTAGAAAACATAAAGTACTTTTATTAAGAAAGTAAACTATGAACTAGAAAATAACTATGAACTAAATAGCAAACTAGAATTAGAAAACAAACAACGTTTGAGTAATTTCTCTGATTGTTTGGAGCTGACAACTAATTATGCTAGGGTGCATTGTGTCCTTCATGCAACTCATGGTGGAACACCAAACTTAGAATTACACAATCACCCTTAGATTTCTTTGGTGTGCAACACCAAACTTAGCTCCTTGCAATACAGAGAATTTACTTACTCTTATTGACAAGTTATGAAAAGAGAATTACCTTTGGTTGGGTTGCCTCCCAACAAGCGCTCTTTTATCGTCACTAGCTTGACGTTCCTCTCTCTCAAGTGAGTCTATATTTCATCTTGGACTCTTCTACCATGTTACCCAAGTAGTGTTTGAGCCTTTGTCCATTCACAGTGAAAGTTCGTTTTGAGCTTTCTTCCATGATCTCTATGTATCCATAAGGTGAGATTTTAGTGACAATAAAAGGACCTGACCACCTTGATCTTAACTTCCCATGGAACAGTTTTAGTCTGGAGTTGTAGAGTAGCACTCTCTGTCCTTCCTCAAAGCTTCTTGGTTCCATCTTGAGGTCATGTCTCTCCTTTGCCTTTTCTTTGTACATTTTGGCATTTTCATAGGCTTGGAATCTGAACTCCTCTAATTCTTGCAGTTGCAAAAGCCTCCTTTCACCAGCAGCTTGGCCATCAAAATTCAGCAACTTGAGAGCCCAGAAAGCTTTGTGTTCAAGCTCTAATGGTAGGTGGCAAGCCTTACCATACACCAATTGATATGGAGACATTCCAATTGGTGTTTTAAAGGCTGTCCTGTCTGCCCAAAGAGCATCATCCAGCTTCTTCGACCAGTCTTTTCTTGAAGCTCCCACTGTCTTTTCCAGGATCCTTTTCAGCTCCCGGTTGGACACTTCTCTCTGGCCACTTTTTTAGGGGTGATAGGGTGTGGCAACCTTGTGTTTTACCCCATATCTCATGAGGAGAGTTTCTAATAGTCTGTTATAAAAATAACTTCCTCCATCACTGATAAGTGCCCTGGGTACTCCAAATCGACTAAAGATATTCTTTCTTAGGAAGTTCAAAACCACCTTGTTGTCATTTATAGGAGTTGCAATGGCTTCTACCCATTTAGACACATAGTCTACTGCCACCAGAATGTAGCTGTTTGAGTATGAGGTTAGGAATGGTCCCATAAAATCAATCTCCTATACATCAAACAGCTTAAGTTCCAAGATGAATTGCTGTGGCATCTCATTTTTTCTGGGCAAATTTCCAGCCCGCTGACACTCATTACAATTCTTCACTAGCTCTCTTGCATCTTTGAAGACGGTGGGCCAAAAGAATCCGCACTGCAAGACTTTTGCTGCGGTTCTTTCTCCTCAAAAATGGCCTCCATAGCAAGAACCATGACAGCTCCATAGAACTTTCCTTCTTTCCTCCTCTAAAATACATCTTCTGAGCAATCCATCTGAACATTTTTTGAATAAATATGGCTCATCCTAAATGAAATACTTTGCATTATTGATGAGTTTCCTCTTCTGATGCTTGTTGATCATTGAAGGAAATTCCCCAATTGCCTTAAAATTAGCAATGTCTATGAACCAGGATACTTTATGAACCAGCATTAATTGCTCATCCGGGAAGAATTCATTGACACGTGATTTGTGGGTGCTACCTTCTTCACAGGGGATTCTAGACAAATGATCTGCTACTTTATTCTCTACTTCCTTCTTGTCTTTAATCTCAATGTTGAATTCCTGCAATAGCAAAATCCACCTTATCAGTCTTGGTTTTGACTCTTGTTTTGCAAGTAGATATTTTAGTGCTGCATGATCAGTGAAAACAATAACTTTAGATCCAATGAGATAAGATCTAAACTTGTCAAATGCAAACACTATTGCTAGTAGTTCCTTCTCAGTAGTGGTATAATTCCTTTGAGTTTATTCAAAACCTTGCTGGCATAATATATAACATGCACTAAATTGCCCTTCCTCTGTCCAAACACTGCCCCAACAGCAAGGTCTGATGCATCACACATCAGTTCAAAAGGCGAATTCCAATCAGGTGGGGTAATGATAGGTGCTGAGAAAAGCTCTCTTTTCAGTGTTTCAAAGGCTTGTGTGCATTTTTGATCAAATATAAAAGGTGTATCAGAGACTAATAGGTTGCTCAAGGAGTTTGCAATTTTAGAAAAATCTCTGATAAACCTCCTGTAAAAACCAGCATATCCTAAAAAACTCCTAATTGCCTTGACATTACTAGGTGGAGGTAATTTCTCAATTAATTCCACCTTAACTTTGTCTACTTCTATGCCTTTCTGAAATTTTATGGCCAAGGACAATCCCTTCTGTTACCATAAAATGACATTTCTCCCAGTTTAGAACTAGGTTTGTCTCTTGGCACCTTTTTAACACTAAGGCAAGATGATTAAGGCAATTAGGAAAGGAATCTTCAAAAACAGAAAAATCGTCCATGAAGACTTCAATGAATTTTCAATCATGTCTAAGAAAATAGACAACATGCATCTTTGGAAAGTTACAGGGGTATTGCACAATCCAAAAGACATGCGCCTGTAAGCAAATACTCCATATGGACAGGTGAATGATGTCTTTTCTTGATCTCTTGGATCCACCACTATTTGATTATAATCCGAATATCCATCAAGAAAATATAATATGCATGTCCTGCCAATCTCTCCAGCATCTGGTCCATAAAAGGAAGTGGAAAGTAATATTTTCTAGTTGCCTCATTGAGTTTCCTATAGTCAATGCACATCCTACAGCCTGTTACTGTTCTTGTGGGGATGAGTTCGTTATTTTCATTAAGTACAATCGTGATCCATCCTTTCTTTGGAACCACATGGACAGGGCTCACTCATGGGCTGTCGGAAATGGGATAGATCACTCCTGCCTGCCATAGCGTCATAACCTCTTTTTGAACCACTTCTTTCATGACTGGATTCAATCTTCTCTGAGCTTAAATGGAGGGCTTGGCATTATCTTCCAGCAAGATCTTATGCATGCATATAGATGAGCTTATCCCTTTTAAGTCCGCAAGGGTCCATCCAATGGCATCTTGGTGCTTTTGCAACACCTTGATTAGTTCCTCTTCCTGTTCTTGACTAAGGCCAGAATTGATGATTACTGGGTAACTTCCATTACTTCCCAAGTATGCATACTTGAGAGTAGGAGGCAGTGCTTTCAGCTGCAGTTTGGGTGCTTCTTTCTCCTTTTTCCTTTCCTCCAATGTGCTTAGAATAGGCATTTCAGCTGAGTTGACATTAGCAACCTCAACATTTAACATGGAGTCACCCTCTGTCAATTCTCCAAGTGCTTCTTCAAAGGTTTCTTGCACCACAATTTCCATTGCATCTAGCCTCATACACTCTCTCAGTGACTCTGGTGCATAGCTCATGGCTTTGAATACATCGAACAGCATCCTCTGCTCATGTAGCCTAAGGGTAAGTTCACCCTTTTGGACATTAATGATGGCTCCAGCAGTGGCTAAAAATGGCCTTCCCAGAATTATTGAAGCCTTAGCTTCTTCCTCCATGTCCAATATCACAAAGTCAGCAAGAAAAATGAAGTCTCCTACTTTCACTAGCAAATCTTCTACTATTCCATGAGGGAATTTGAATGACCAATCTGCCAATTAAAGAGCCATTCTTATTGGTTTGGCTTCCTCAATCTTCATTCTTTTCATCATTGTTAAGGACATCAGATTTATACTAGCTCCCAAATCACACAAGGCTTTTTCAACTGTTATTTCCCCTATGATGCAGGAAATTTGGAAGCTTCCTGGGTCCTTCAATTTTTGAGGTAGCTTGTGTTGGATGATAGCACTACATTCCTCAGTTAGTATCACAGTTTCATCATTCCTCCAGCTTCTCTTCTTGGTCATCAATTCCTTCAGAAACTTAGCATAGAGTGGCATTTGCTCTAATGCTTCATCAAAGGAAATGTTGATATAAAGTTTCTTGAAAATCTCCAAAAATTTGGAGAACTGGCTGTCCTTTTCATTCTTCATTAGGCGTTGAGGGTAAGGAGCCTTTGGGACATATGGCTTTAGAGCTTCCTTTTCTTCTGATGACCTGGGAGTAGGTGTTTGTACTTCTTCCTTGTCAATTGAACTATCCTCCACTTTCTCCTCTTTAGTGTCTATTGACTTCTCTTCCAATTTTCTTCCACTTCTGAGGGTAACAGCTTTGCATTCCTCTCTTGAAGTTGTCTCTTGGTAGCACTACTGGAACTGTAGCTAGGGGCTTGTTTGGACAAATACCCAACTTTTGCTTCAAGCTTCTGAGTGGCTGCACCTTGATTTTGCCAATTAGATATTACTTCCTCCTTGAATTTCTTTATGTCTTTAAACTCCTTGCAAAGGTTTGCAAGCATAGCTCCCATCCTGGCCCTTCTGTCTTCATCATATGGTGATGGTTGGGTGGAATTGGGGTGTTGAGAGTGGTTGTTGTGGCTTTAGTATGGTGGCTGTGAGTAGGTGTTTTGTGTGGTCTGGTATGGTTTTTGGTTGGAATTTTGGTGAGTGGAATTGTTATACTGGGTTGGATTGTGTGGTCTGTGGTCTTGGCCTTGGTTTTGTTGGTTCCCTCACCCAAAGTTTGGGTGGTTCCTCCAACCAGAATTATAGGTTTTAGAGTAAGGATCATTAGCTTGCCTAGATGAGTTTCCAAGGTAATTAGCTTCCTCCCAGTTAGCTCCTTCTTCTGTCTCCAACTCTTCTTGGGGTGATGATTGAGTGTAGATAGCTGCAGCCTGATTCTTCTCCATTTGCTTGGTCAATTCAGCCAGTTACTTGGTGATCATTTTGTTCTGAGCCAGAATTACATCCATATGGTTCAATTCCAAGACTCCCTTATTGTTGCTTCTCTCCGAGGCATAAAAATCCTCATTGTCAGCTACTGTCTCTATAACATCAATGACTTCTTCAATGGTCTTCTTCTTGTTTAGGGAATGATGCACGAAAAACTTGTCTCATAACAAATTTCCTTCGGCAAGTGTACCGAATTTGTTGTCAAGTAAAAACTCACAATAGAGTGAGGTCGAATCCCACAAGGATTGATTGATCAAGTAACTTTAATTAGAGGAATGTTCTAGTTGAGCGAATCAGAAATTGAGTTGAAAATTGCAGAAAATTAACTGGCGGGAAAGTAAATGGCAGAAAGTAAATTGCAGAATCTTAAATGGGAATGGGGGAATTGCTCATAAATGTAAATGACAGAAATTAAAGAGAATGGGTAAGATCAGAAATGGGGAGTTCATTGGGCTTAGGAGATGTTGCATTCTCCGGATCAATCTCATTTACATCTCTTTCTCAATCAATGCACTCATTGATCTCCTTAGCAATCTTAAGTGATTGAATTTCAATTTCTTGTAATTCAATCTCTCAAATCTTGATCAATAGCCAATTCCTTGGTCAATTGCTCATGAGAAGAGATGAAGTATGGTCACTGATTATACCACATGTATTTCCCAAATCAAGTATTGAGAGGATTATAGTCACATATCCATCCAAACCTATTTTGGTCCAGCATGAGAAAGCATTTCTAGCTTGATCTCTTCATTCCTCTTCCAAGGTTCAGAAGAGATCCAAGTATGAATAGTTTCTTTTCCAAGATCACTACCCAATTGGATGAAGATCGAAAGCTTTCAAGTAAAATCAAGAGAAAAGATAGAAGAAGAATAATGAAAACTAGTATTGATCCATCAAATTACAACAGAGCTCCATAACCCAATGAAAGGGGTTTAGTTGTTCATAGCTCTGGAAAATGAAAACAAAGATGGAGAATACATGATGAAAACTAGAAGTGCAGAGAAAGTAAATACAGGAAGTAATTCTATGCTATTTACCAACTCTCTGGAACTCTCTAAAATAATTCAAAGCTATTCCTATATATACTACTCTTCTCATCTTCTAGTTAGCTCTTCAATCCTTGGGCCTTTGGATCTTGAGTTTGAAGCAATTCTCTTCTTCATTTGGGCTTGGCTTTACTTGCAGAGAGAAAGTGTGAAGTAGGCAGAGATTTTAGCTTAGGACGTTAGGGTTGTTAACGTTTAGTGAAAATATGAGTTCGAGAACGTTAGTGACAATCAACTTTCTCACTAACATTCCTAAGTAAAAGCCACGTTAACCTCAACGTTAGTGGCACAAACGTTGCCACCAACGTTGCCTTTAGGTCCTTCGCACACGTTATTGGGACTTAACTTTCCCAATAACATTGAAAAGCCCCCATTGCCCCTACGTTAGAGCCCACGTTAACTTAGTTAACGTGGCTCTTTAACGTGGGCTTGCCATCCTTCGAGAACGTTAGTGACATTCAACATTGTCACTAACGTTCCAATGTGCCCCCATGTCTCACGTTAAAATCCACGTTAACTAGGTTAACGTGGCTTATAACGTGGCCATGCTTAGCCATCCCCAACGTTTGTGACAATGTTGAGTGTCACTAACGTTGGCTCATCATTCCTCATCCACGTTAGCTTCCACGCTAACTAAGTTAACGTGGGAGTTAACGTGGCTCATAGTGGCTTGTGTGGCTCCTTCCAACGTTAGTGACAATGTTGAGTGTCACTAACGTTGGCCATCACCTTCTTCTCTCACGTTACCCTCCACGTTAACTAAGTTAACGTGGAAGTTAACGTGGCTCCTTGGGGTTGTGTGGTTGCTTCCAACGTTAGTGACAATGTTGGGTGTCACTAACGTTGTCGACCACTCTTGCCTCTTCACGTTAGCTTCCACGTTAACCAAGTTAACGTGGGAGTTAACGTGGCATTGTGCACTTAGGCCAACGTTAGTGACAATGTTGAATGTCACTAACGTTTGCTTCCTTTCCCCCTTTTAACGTTAGAGGCCACGTTAACTAAGTTAACGTGGACTCTAACGTGGCCACTTGTGAGCATTGGCCAACGTTAGTGATAATGTTAAGTGTCACTAATGTTGGCTCAAATTCCCTTCTTCACATTAGAGTTCACGTTAACTTAGTTAACGTGACTCTTAACGTGGGTAATGATGGCTTCGAGAGCGTCATTGGCAGTCACTTTTCTTATTAACTTTGCAAGTTACCTCCCATTCCTTGCTTCCTTTGGTCCTGAAATCAGGCAATAGAGTGCATCAAAGTTCTAGTCCAAGTCATGGGTAATGCAGAATACAATTTGTCACTAAACTCATGCAAAATCCTCATAAAATTATGTAAAATGCACAATGTATGCTTGAATCAAGGTGTAAGTGAATATCTACCCAAAACTAGCTTATTTCCTAAGAAAATGCATGAAACTATCCTAAAAATAGTAAAGAAAAGGTCAGCGAAACTGGCCAAAATGCCCTGGCATCACAACACCAAACTTAAAGCTTGCTTGTCCCTAAGCAAGTACTGGAACAAGAGAATGATGAATGGGATACCAAGAGAAATGAGTCATTCTTGTGGAAGTCATGTCCCTGGTTTTATGGTGGTTTCATGTATAGCAACTTAGGTTCATTCCTGGCTTTAAAACCTTTATCATGTCCTAGAATACTCACTATGATTGCATCCCATGAGACTTTTATTCATTGATCCTTTTATTGTCATTTCAGGGCTTATTGGTGTTCTTCAGGCTAAGTGTTCTGTAAGGGGGCAACTCTTTAAGATAAGCTTTCAGCCAACACTCCCGAACCAGTTGGTTCAAGGTGCTAGGTGTTGAGACACCCCTAAGGACTTACTCCCTCAAGTCTCTCCCCCATACATACACACCACAGGCATATAGTTTATTCATTTCCTTTTCTTGAGGCCTTGGTGTCCAGCACCTCTTTGGGTTACTAAATGTTCTGTAGTGAGGGTTACTCTTGATAGTGGACTTTCAGCTGATAATCCCGAGTTAGTTAACCCAAGTTACCAAGTGATAAAGCACCCTTAAGAGCTTATTCATCCAAGTAGATCCCTCACACAGGAACACCACAGACACATGCCTCAAGATTTAAAACCATTGGTGCCTAGCCTTATTGCTTAGTCTTTTTCTTTTATTCCTCAACTTTGATTGTTCTTTCCCTTTTTCTTATTAGGATCTTCTTATTTAGCTAGTCTCATGGGGTATGTCTCAAGCATGGTATTCATGACAGATAGTTGTCCTCCCACCTTGTGGTTGAACCAACTTAGCTAATTTATGATCACACCAAAAACTCATGAATGCACTTCCATATTATGAACTCCACTCTGGTCTTTTCTTTTAAAAACAACTCATTCTCTTCTCATTTGATTTAAAGGGACAAACATAAAAGTAAGCACGGTAAAGATGTAGTGACATAAGGACTAGATATCATAAACCTCTTCAACAAGAACTTAAAAGAAGGAATTTAGAAATGTTTAAACTGAAATGGAAGCAAGTTCTATTTCATACAAGATCTTCCTTATTTAAAGCATAGAGAAAGATGGACCAAAGAAGGAACTCCACCACCTTTTACTCTTGTGGATGTCCATGCTCTCCTTCTTGATTGCTTGTGCTCCCACTTCCCTTGCCTTTTCCAAGCAACTTCTTCCAGAAACCACCATCTTCCATCTTCTTCTTGAGTATCTCCTGTTGCTGTTTCACTTTCTTCTCTTCTTGTTCTACAAAATCTTTTTGGACCTCATCATATGTAGGGATGGCATAGTGTAGCTGATGCATATTACTGGACATGTAGTTCAACTTGGCTTGAGTGTTGACGTTGAACTCCTCCTGATGTAGTTGTCGTCCTTCATTAAATACAGTGAACTCATTGAATGCTTTCATCTGGGCTAGTTGTCGTTGATTGAGTTCCTGCAGATGCTTATCTTGACGTTCTTGCCTCTCGGTAACTTGGTGGATGGTTTGAGTGAGCTGGGAGTATTGTTCCTATTGTTGCTCTGATGACAAGTCATCTTAGCCTAGTTTCACTAGCCTTTTTTTTTGTTTTCGATTGATTTATGCACTTTCTTGAGCCATAAGCAAGCCAATTGGGTAGATTTCTATGTTTCCTTTGATTCAATCAACCATGTATGAATTAATGCAATTTCATGAGATTTTATGCTATAATTGTCATATATTATGAAAGAATAACAAACTCATGATTTAAAGCAAAGCTTTGATGTGTTTGGTTGATTGATGACAGGTGAAAAGAGTTTTGAAAAAGGTTGAAGAAAGAAGGAAGGGCTAGGAGCAAGAGAGAACAAAAAGTTTGAGCAAAAGTTTGCCTCAAACTTTAGCTCAAACTTTTAAAAGAGTTGAAAACACTCCAGAGGAAAAAAAGCTTGAGCAAAAGTTTGACCTCAAACTTTAGCTCAAACTTTTGGGAAAAAAGCTTGAGCAAAAGTTTGACCTCAAACTTTAGCTCAAACTTTTGGGAGAAAAGCTTGAGCCAATGTTTGCCTCAAACTTTTTGGCAAACGTTGGCATCACAAAATCAATACCCTGGAGAAAAAAAGCTTGCACCAACGTTTGAGGTCAAACTTTTGCTCAAACGTTGGTGCCACCCTTGCACACCCTCGAGGAAAAAGCTTGTGCCAACGTTTGAGGTCAAACTTTTGCTCAAACGTTGGCGCAACACACATTTACAAGGGGGCCAACGTTTGAGCAAAAGTTTGACCCCAAACTTTGGCTCAAACGTTGGTAGCAGCAAGAATGGGGCAGCTGGTATAAAAACCTTGAGCAAAAGTTTGACCTCAAACTTTTACTCAAACATTTACTCAAGCTTTTATGTTTTTCAACCCGGTTCACAATGGATCTTTCTCCAACTCCAAGAGCAATCAACCAAGGCCTTTATTAACCCAATTCCATTAAGTTTATAAATAGGCTTGAAGACCATTTGAAGAAAGTGTATAAATAGCTTAGGATTTAAGTTTTTAGGGAGCTTCCTTTTAGAATTTTCATAACACTTACAGTAGAGAACTCACTTTACATTTTTGAATTGTTGTTTTAGAATTCTAGAGAATTGGGGAGGAGAATTGATCTCTCTTCTTCCTGGTTCTTGTTGAGCACTCTTTACTTTTCTTGCTTGGGATCTTAGGTGGAGAATTGAAGAACTTCTGTTTCAATCTCACCTTTGGATCTTGTTTAATTTTATGCATAATCAAATTTCAATTTCTGTTCATTGCTTCTTCTTCTATTCTCTCTGCAATTTATATTTCCCTTGCAATTGTTCTTGCTGGATCTAGGAAGGCAGTGAGATCTAGACTTGGTTATCTAGTCTCTTGGGTCCTGAGATCTACAGCTTTAAATTTCAATTTCCCTGTTTTGTTGCTACACCAAGCTGATTTCCATTTTTGTCAAGATCCGGTTCAATTGAATCCATCTTCTACATTCCTGTTGTTTGCAATTTATTGTTCCTTGTTTAATTTCTGCAAATCCACTTCCCAATTCCCTTTACCAGTCAAGCCATTTACATTTCTTGCACTTTAAGATTCTGCAATTTACATTTCTTGCAATCTAAGTTTCTGAAATTTACATTACTTGTTCTTTAAGATTCAGCTTATTTACTTTCTTTGCTCTTTAATTTTCTGCAATCTACCCTTCTTCCTTTTAATTTCATGCAATTTAGCTTCTGTTGAATACAAACCACTCAAATCAACTCTTGATTCGCTTGACTAAATCAACCACTAAACTAAAATTGCTCAATCCTTCAATCCCTGTGGGATCGACCTCACTCCCGTGAGTTTTATTACTTGATACGACCCGGTGCACTTGCCGGTTAGTTTTGTGTATTTGGAATTCGTTTTTCGTTTTCCGAAAATACGCATCATGCTCCATTTGTTGTTTCTTCCACTCTTCTTGTTGGCTCATCCAGTTCAATATTTGCTCTTGTCCTTCCATATGTCTCATCCACAAATCTTCAATAGCTCTTATAAGATGATTCATATTCAGATCGGCTGGGTAAGTATGCTCTCCCTGTTGATATTCTTCCTGATGAGACTCCTCTTGGTGAGTTCCTTCCCTTGCTTTTAGTTTCCCTATTTGTGGCCTTCTTTGTTGCTGAGCAGGTGTAGTATAGGCCATACGCTGGGTTGTCATTAGCCTCCTTGGGTTAACCCAGTCTGGATTACTATCCTCAAAGACCACCTTGGCCTTCGTGCACAATCGGAGAATGGTGCTGGGGTACCAAAGCCTGGCACCCGATTCAAGCTTCTCAGCTGAATCTTGAATTCCCTCACCTATAAGTTCATGCACGTTGATTTCTCCACCTTGTACTAGGCAATGTACCATAGTTGCTCGATTAATATTTACCTCTGAATTATTTGCAGCTGGGAGAATAGACCTTGATGAGCGGATAATTTATACGCTTTTTGACATTGTTTTTAGTATGTTTTTAGTAGGATCTAGTTACTTTTAGGGATGTTTTCATTAGTTTTTATGTTAAATTCACATTTCTGGAATTTACTATGAGTTTGTGTGTTTTTTTGTGATTTCAGGTATTTTCTGGCTGAAATTGAGGGACTTGAGCAGAAATCAGATTCAGAGGTTGAAGAAGGACTGTTGATGCTGTTGGATTCTGACCTCCCTGCACTCAAAATGGATTTTCTGGAGCTACAGAACTCGAAATGGCGCGCTTCCAATTGCGTTGGAAAGTAGACATCCAGGGCTTTCCAGCAATTTATAATAGTCCATACTTTAACCAAGAATAGATGACGTAAACTGGCGTTCAACGCCAGCTTTCTACCCAAATCTGGCGTCCAGCGCCAGAAAAGGAGCCAAAACCAGAGTTGAACGCCCAAACTGGCACAAAAGCTGGCGTTCAACTCCAGAAAGGACCTCTACATGTGCAAAACTCAAGCTCAGCCCAAGCACACACCAAGTGGGCCCCGGAAGTGGATTTATGCATCAATTACTTACTTCTGTAAACCCTAGTAGCTAGTTTATTATAAATAGGACATTTCACTATTGTATTTGACATCTTTGGATTATCTTTTGATCCGTTGATCATCCTGGATCCTGGATTGTATTTTGATCCTGTGATCACGTTTTAGGGGGCTGGCCATCTCGGCCATGCCTGGACCTTTCACTTATGTATTTTCAACGGTAGAGTTTCTACACTCCATAGATTAAGGTGTGGAGCTCTGCTGTTCCTCAAAGATTAATGCAAAGTACTACTGTTTTCTATTCAATTCATCTTATTTAGCTTCTAAGATATCCATTCGCACCCAAGAACGTGATGAAGGCGATGATTATGTGTGACGCTCATCACCATTCTCCCCTATGAACACGTGCCTGACAAACACCTCCGTTCTACATGAAATAAGCTAGAATGAATATCTCTTAGATCTCCTAACCAGAATCTTCGTGGCGTAAGCTAGAATGATGGCGGCATTCAAGAGAATCCGGAAAGTCTAAACCTTGTCTGTGGTATTCCGAGTAGGATTCAATGATTGGATGACTGTGACGAGCTTCAAACTCGCGAGTGCTGGGCGTTAGTGACAGACGCAAAAGGAGGGTGAATCCTATTCCAGCATGATCGAGAACCGACAGATGATTAGCCGTGCTGTGACAGAGCATGTGAGCATATTTTTCACTGAGAGGAGGGGATGTAGCCACTGACAACGGTGATGCCCTTGCATAAAGCCAGCCATGGAAAGGAGTAAGACTGATTGGATGAAGATAGCAGGAAAGCAGAGGTTCAGAGGAACGAAAAGCATCTCCATTCGCTTAACTGAAATTCCTACCAATGAATTACATAAGTACCTCTATCCCTATTCTATTATTTATTATTCGAAAACATCATTATCAATTTATATCTGCCTGACTGAGATTTGCAAGGTGACCATAGCTTGCTTCATACCAACAATCTCCATGGGATTCGACCCTTACTCACGTAAGGTATTACTTGGACGACCCAGTGCACTTGCTGGTTAGTTGTATCGAAGTTGTGAACCATGGTATTGGCACCATGTTCTTGGCGCCATTGCCAGGGAAAGAAAGAGCCATGAATTTTACATAATTAAAGTGTAATCACGATTACGCGTACCAAGTTGCTCACGTTGCCAGGGATTGTTTGAGCCTGGACATCACAATTTCGTGCACCAAGTTTTTGGCGCCGTTGCCGGGGATTGTTTGAGTATGGACAACTGACGGTTCATCCTGTTGCTCAGATTAGGTAATTTTATTTTTATTTTCTTTTCAAAAATTCTTCAAAAAACTTTTCAAAATTTTCTCATCTGTTTTCGAAAAAAAAAATAAAAATGTTTTCAAAAATTTATTCAAAATTTTTAAAGAATGAATTCTAGTGTTTCATGAAGCATGTGAAGCCTGGCTGGCTGTAAAGCCATGTCTAAATTCTTTTGGACTAAGGCTTCCAACCATCAGCTCTTATACGACTGTAGGGTATGTCAAGCATGTCATGTCTGAATTACATGCTGAAGCTTGGCTGGCCATTGGCCATGTCTAGTGTTTTGGACCGGAGCTTTCATTGAAAGCTTGGCTGGCTAGTGAGCCATGTCTAATTCCTGGACTGAAGCTTTAGACTAAGAATGCAAGATTCCTGGAATTCATGTTAAAAATTTTGGAATCCTTATTTTTTCTTTTTCATATAATTTTCGAAAAAAAATCCAAAAAAATTAGAAAATCATAAAAATCAAAAATAGTTTTGTGTTTCTTGTTTAAGTCATGAGTCATGTCATAAGTTTGGTGTCAATTGCATGTGCATCTTGCATTTTTCGAAAATTCATGCATTCATAGTGTTCTTCATGATCTTCAAGTTGTTCTTGGTAAGTCTTCTTGTTTGATCTTGATGTTTTCTTGTTTTGCATCTTTAGTTGTTTTTCATGTGCATTTTTCGTTTGTTAGAGTCTAAACATGAAAGATTTCTAAGTTTGGTGTCTTACATGTTTTCTTTGTATTAAAAATTTTTCAAAAATAAGTTCTTGGTGTTCATCTTGACATTCAAAATGTTCTTGGTGTTCATCTTGACATTCATAGCATTCTTGCATGCATTCATTATTTTGATCTAAAAATTTCATGCATTGCATAATTTTCATGTTTTTCATAAAAATTTCAAAAATCAAAAAAATATCTTTCCCTTTTTCTCTCATCAAATTCGAAAATTTGAGTTGACTTTTTCAAAAAAATTTAAAACTAAGTTGTTTCTTATGAGTCAAATCAAATTTTCAATTTGAAAATCTTATCTTTTTCAAAATCTTTTTCAAAAATCAAATCCTTTTCAAAATTCTTAGTTATTTTCGAAAATTCTAAAAATATTTTTCAAAAATCTTTTTCTTATTTTTATACCAAATTTTCGAAAATAACAATAGCAATTAATGTTTTGATTCAAAAATTTCAAGTTTGTTACTTGCTTGTTAAGAAAGATTCAAACTTTAAGTTCTAGAATCATATCTTGTGATTTCTTGTGAATCAAGTCATTAATTGTGATTTTAAAAATCAAATCTTTTTCAAAACTGATTTCTATCATGAATTTTTCAAAAATATCTTCTTATCTTATCTTTTTCAAAAATATGATTTCAAAATATCTTTTCTAACTTCCTAACTTCTTATCTTTTCAAAATTTGTTTCAACTAACTAACTAACTTTTTGTTTGTTTCTTAACTTTTTCAAAACTACCTAACTAACTCTCTCTCTCTAATTTTCGAAAATATCTTCCCTCTTTTTCAAAAATTTCTTTTTTTATTAACTAATTATTCGTATTTTTATTTTTGATTTAAAAAAAATTTTGAAAAATACTAACACTTTTCAAAAACCATTTTCGAAAATCACTAACTCTTTTTCAAAAATATTTTTCGAAAATTCTCCCTCTCCCATCTTATTCTATTTATTCATTCATTTACTAACATCTCATCTCACATCTCAACCATCCTCACAGTTGTGTTTCTTCCATTATATTGCATTCTTTGTCTACCCCTCTTCTTCTACTCACACAGGGATCCCTATACTGTGGTATAAAGGATCCATATTATTATTATTATTTTTTCTGTGCCCTCTTCTTTGTCATATGAGCAAGAGCAAGGACAAGAATATTCTTGTTGAAGCAGATCCAGAACCTGAAAGGACTCTGAAGAGAAAATTAAGAGAAGCTAAATTACAACAATCCAGAAATAACCTTTCAGAAATTTTTGAACAGGAAGAGGAGATGGCAGCCGAAAATAATAATAATGTAAGGAAGATGCTTGGTGACTTTACTGCACCTAATTCCAATTTACATGGAAGAAGCATCTCCATTCCTGCCATTGGAGCAAACAACTTTGAGCTGAAACCTCAATTAGTTTCTCTGATGCAGCAGAACTGCAAGTTTCATGGACTTCCATCTGAAGATCCTTTTCAGTTCTTAACTGAATTCTTGCAGATATGTGATACTATTATGACTAATGGAGTAGATCCTGAAGTCTACAGGCTCATGCTTTTCCCTTTTGCTGTAAGAGACAGAGCTAGATTATGGTTGGATTCTCAACCCAAAGACAGCCTGAACTCTTGGGATAAGCTGGTCACGGCTTTCTTAGCCAAGTACTTTCCTCCTCAAAAGCTGAGCAAGCTTAGAGCTGATGTTCAAACCTTCAGACAGAAAGAAGGTGAATCCCTCTATGAAGCTTGGGAAAGATACAAACAGTTGACCAAAAAGTGTCCTTCTGACATGCTTTCAGAATGGACCATCCTGGATATATTCTATGATGGTTTATCTGAGCTATCAAAGATGTCACTGGACACTTCTGCAGGTGGATCCATTCACCTAAAGAAAACGCCTGCAGAAGCTCAAGAACTCATTGACATGGTTGCTAATAACCAGTTCATGTACACTTCTGAAAGGAATCCTGTGTGTAATGGGACGCCTATGAAGAAGGGAGTTCTTAAAATTGATACTCTGAATGCCATATTGGCTCAGAATAAAATATTGACTCAGCAAGTCAATATGATCTCTCAGAGTCTGCATGGAATGCAAGCTACATCCAACAGTACTCAAGAGGCTTCTTATGAAGAAGAAGCTTATGATCCTGAGAACCCTGCAATAGCAGAGGTAAATTACTTAGGTGAACCTTATGGAAACACCTATAACTCATCATGGAGAAATCATCCAAATTTCTCATGGAAGGATCAAAAGCCTCAACAAGGCTTTAATAATGGTGGAAGAAACAGGTTTAGCAATAGCAAGCCTTTTCCATCATCCACTCAGCAACAGACAGAGAACTCTGAATAAAATACTTCTAATTTAGCAAATTTAGTCTCTTATCTATCTAAGGCCACTGTAAGTTTCATGAATGAAATAAGGTCTTCCATTAGAAATCTAGAAGCACAAGTGGGCCAGCTGAGTAAAAGGATCACTGAAATCCCTCCTAGTACTCTCCCAAGCAATACAGAAGAGAATGCAAAGGGAGAGTGCAAGGCCATTGACATAAGCATCATGGCCGAACCTATGAGAAGAGGAGAGGACGTGAATCCCAAGGAGGAAGACCTCCTGGGACGTCCAGTGATCAATAAGGAGCTTCCCTCTGAGGAACCAAAGGACTCTGAGGTTCATCTAGAGACCATAGAGATTCCATTAAGCCCCCTTATGCCCTTCATGAGCTCAGATGAGTATTCCTCTTCTGAAGAGAATGAGGATGTTACTGAAGAGCAAACTGCCAAGTTTCTTGGTGCAATTATGAAGCTGAATGCCAAATTATTTGGCATTGATACTTGGGAAGTTGAACCTCCCTTGTTCATCAATGAACTAAGTGATCTGGATCAACTGACATTGCCTCAGAAGAGACAGGATCCTGGAAAGTTCATAATACCTTGTACCATAGGCACCATGATCTTTAAGGCTCTGTGTGACCTTGGTTCAGGAATAAACCTCATGCCCCTCTCTATAATAGAGAAACTGGGAATCTATGGGGTGCAAGCTGCTAAAATCTCATTAGAGATGGCAGACAATTCAAGAAAACAGGTATATGGACAAGTAGAGGACGTATTAGTAAAGGTTGAAGGCCTTTACATCCCTGCTGATTTCATAGTCCTGGATACTGGAAAGGAAGAGGATGAATCCATCATCCTAGGAAGACCTTTCCTGGTCACAGCAAGAGCTGTGATTGATGTTGACAGAGGTGAAATAGTCCTTCAATGGAATGAGGACTCCCTTGTGTTTAAAACTCAAGGATCTCCCTCTGCAACCATGGAGAGGATGCAGAAAAAGCTTCTCTCAAAGCAGAGTCAACCAGAGCCCCCACAGTCAAACTCTAAGTTTGGTGTTGGGAGGCCACAACCAAACTCTAAGTTTGGTGTTGAACTCCCACATCCAAACTCTAAGTTTGGTGTTGGAGAGTTTCAACAATGCTCTGAACATCTGTAAGGCTCCATGAGAGCCCACTGTCAAGCTATTGACATTAAAGAAGCGCTTGTTGGGAGGCAACCCAATTTTTATTTATCTAACTATATTTTTCTTAGTTATATGTCTTTATATGTTCATGATCATGTGGAGTCACAAAATAAATAGAAAAATTGAAAACAGAATCAAAAACAGCAGAAGAAAAATCACACCCTGGAGGAGCATCTGTCTGGCGTTCAGCGCCAGAACAGAGCATGGTTCTAGCGCTGAACGCCCAAAATGGGCAGCTTCTGGGCGCTGAACGCCAGAACAGGCATGGTTCTGGCGTTCAACGCCAGAAATGGCACACAAATGGGCGTTGAACGCCCAAAATGGCCACCAACCTGGCGCTGAACGCCCATAGTTGTGTACAAAGGCATTTTTACATGCCTAATGGGTGCAGGGATGTAAATCCTTGAACACCTCAGGATCTGTGTACCCCACAGGATCCACTCAGGATCTGTGGACCCCACAGGAACCACTCAGGATCTGTGGACCCCACAGGATCCCCACCTACCTCCACTCACTTCTTCTCACCACTCTCTTTCACACAACCCCATAAACACTCTTCCCCAAAAACCCTTCACCAATCACCTCAAACTCTTTTCCCCATCACCTCTTCACCACTCACATACATCCACTCTTCCCCATAAACCTACCTCATAAACTCCATCCACCTTCAAAATTCAAAACCAATTTTCCACCCAAACCCACCCATATGGCCGAAACCTTTCCCCCCTCCCTTCCCTATATAAAGATCTCCATTCTTCATCAAATTCACACAACACACCCCTCTACACTCCTCTTGGCCGAAACCACATCTCCCTCTCCCTCTTCATATTTCTTCTTCTTCTTCTTCTTCTATTCTTTTGTTTATTGCTCGAGGGCGAGCAATATTCTAAGTTTGGTGTGGTAAAAGCATAAGCTTTTTATTTTTCCATTACCATTGATGGCACCTAAGACCGGAGAATCCTCTAGAAAGGGGAAGGGGAAGATAAAAGCTTCCACCTCCGAGTCATGGGAGATGGAAAGGTTCATCTCCAAAGCCCATCAAGACCACTTCTATGATGTTGTGGCCAAGAAGAAGGTGATCCCTGAGGTCCCTTTCAAACTCAAAAGAAATGAGTATCCGGAGATCCGACATGAAATTCAAAGAAGAGGTTGGGAAGTTCTAACAAATCCCATCCAACAAGTCGGCATCCTAATGGTTCAAGAGTTCTATGCTAATGCATGGATCACCAAGAACCATGATCAAAGTAGGAACCCGGATCCAAAGAACTATGTTACAATGGTTCGGGGGAAATACTTAGATTTTAGTCCGGAGAATGTGAGGTTGGCATTCAACTTGCCCATGATGCAAGGAGATGAACGCCCCTACACTAGAAGGGTCAACTTTAATCAAAGGTTGTACCAAGTCCTTATGGACATATGTGTAGAAGGAGCTCGATGGAAGATTGACTCCAAAGGCAAGCCGGTTCAACTAAGAAGATTGGACCTCAAGCCTGTAGCTAGAGGATGGTTGGAGTTCATTCAATGCTCAATCATTCCCACTAGCAACCGGTCTGAAGTTACTATAGACCGGGCCATCATGATCCATAGCATCATGATTGGAGAAGAGGTGGAAGTTCATGAGATTATACCTCAAGAACTCTACAAGGTGGCTGACAAGTCCTCCACCATGGCAAGGTTAGCCTTTCCTCACCTCATCTGCCACCTATGCAATTCGGCTGGGATTGACATAGAGGGAGATATCCTCATTAAAGAGGACAAGCCCATCACTAAGAAAAAGATGGAGCAAGCAAGAGAGCCCATTCATGGAGCTCAAGAGGCGTATGAAGCTCATCACCATGAGATCCCGGAGATGCCTTAAATGCACTTTCCTCCACAAAACTATTGGGAGCAAATCAACACCTCCCTAGGAGAATTGAGTTCCAATATAGGTGGTGCACGAAATTGTGATGTCCATGTTCTTTGTACTTGTGTGAGATTAACAATATATAATTGTATTGAATCCTCATTGTGGCTCTATGTGTGGACACAACTCCGTACAACTAACCAGCAAGTGCACTGGGTCGTCCAAGTAATACCTTACGTGAGTAAGGGTCGAATCCCACGGAGATTGTTGGTATGAAGCAAGCTATGGTCACCTTGTAAATCTCAGTCAGGCGGATTTAAACATGATATTTTATTAGATTCAAATAAACAATAAAAGGGATATAGATACTTATGTAAATCATTGGTAGGAATTCCAGATAAGCGAATGGAGATGCTTTTCGCTCCTCTGAACCTCTGCTTTCCTGCTATCTTCATCCAATCAGTCTTACTCCTTTCCATGGCTGGCTTTAAGTGATACATCACCACTGTCAATGGCTACTTTCGGTCATCTCTCGGGAAAATGATCCAATGCCCTGTCACGGCACGGCTAATCGTCTGGAGGCATCACCCTTGTCAATGGCTTCATCTTATCCTCTCAGTGAATACTATGCTCACGCACCCTGTCACGGCACGGCTATTCACCTGTCGGTTCTCGATCATGCTGGAATAGGATTTACTATCCTTTTGCGTCTGTCACTAACGCCCTGCAATCGCGAGTTCGGAGCTCGTCACAGTCATTCAATCATTGAATCCTACTCGGAATACCACAGACAAGGTTTAGACCTTCCGGATTCTCTTGAATGCCGCCATCATTCTAGCTTACGCCACGAAGATTCTGGTTAGGAGATCTAAGAGATACTCATTCTAGCTTAATTCATGTAGAACAGAGGTGTTTGTCAGGCACGCGTTCATAGGGGAGATGGTGATGAGCGTCACACATAATCATCACCTTCATCACATTCTTGAGTGCGAATGGATATCTTAGAAGCGAAATAAGAAGAATTGAATGGAAAACAGTAGTACTTTGCATTAATCTTTGAGGAACAGCAGAGCTCCACACCTTAATCTATGGAGTGTAGAAACTCTACCGTTGAAAATACATAAGTGAAAGGTCCAGGCATGGCCGAGATGGCCAGCCCCCTAAAACGTGATCAAAGGATCATAAGGTAATCCAAAGATGCCTAATACAATAGTAAGAGGTCCTATTTATAATAAACTAGTTACTAGGGTTTACATGAGTAAGTAATTGATGCATAGATTCACTTCCGGGGCCCACTTGGTGTGTGCTTGGGCTTGGGCTTGAGTGTTACACGTGCAGAGGCCAATTGTGGAGTTGAATGCCAAGTTCTGTGCCAGTTTGGGCGTTCAACTCTGGTTTTGGATCCTTTTCTGGCGCTGGACGCCAGATTTGGGCAGAAGGCTGGCGTTGAACGCCAGTTTACGTCGTCAATTCTTGGCCAAAGTATAGACTATTATATATTGCTGGAAAGCCCTGGATGTCTACTTTCCAACGCAATTGGAAGCGCGCCATTTCGAGTTCCGTAGCTCCAGAAAATCCACTTTGAGTGCAGGGAGGTCAGAATCCAACAGCATCAGCAGTCCTTTTTCAACGTATGAATCTGATTTCTGCTCAAGTCCCTCAATTTCAGCCAGAAAATACCTGAAATCACAGAAAAACACACAAACTCATAGTAAAGTCCAGAAATGTGAATTTAACATAAAAACTAATGAAAATATCCCTAAAAGTAACTAGATCCTACTAAAAACATACTAAAAACAATGCCAAAAAGCGTATAAATTATCCGCTCATCACAACACCAAACTTAAATTGTTGCTTGTCCCCAAGCAACTGAAAATCAAATAGGATAAAAAGAAGAGAATATACTATAAATTCCAAACTATCAATGAAACAGAGCTTCAATCATATGAGCAGGACTTTTAGCTTTTTGCCTCTTGAATAGTTTTGGCATCTCACTTTATCCATTGAGGTTCAGAATGATTGGCATCTATAGGAACTCAGAGTTCAGATAGTGTTATTGATTCTCCTAGTTCAGTATGATGATTCTTGAACACAGCTTCTTTATGAGTCTTGGCCGTGGCCCTAAGCACTTTGTTTTCCAGTATTACCACCGGATACATAAATGCCACAGACACATAATTGGGTGAACCTTTTCAGATTGTGACTCAGCTTTGCTAGAGTCCCCAATTAGAGGTGTCCAGGGTTCTTAAGCACACTCTTCTTTTGCTTTGGACCTTGACTTTAACCGCTCAGTCTCAAGTTTTCACTTGACACCTACACGCCACAAGCACATGGTTAGGGACAGCTTGGTTTAGCCGCTTAGACCAGGATTTTATTCCTTTAGGCCCTCCTATCCACTGATGCTCAAAGCCTTGGGATCCTTTTTAATTGCCCTTGCCTTTTGGTTTTAAGGGTTATTGGCTTTTACTGCTTGCTTTTTCTTTTTCTTTCTATTTTTTTCTATTCTTTTTTTTTTTCGACCTTTTTTTTTTCTGCAAGCTTTGTTCTTTGCTGCTTTTTCTTGCTTCAAGAATCATTTTTATGATTTTTCAGATTATCGAATAACATGTCTCCTAGTCATCATTCTTTCAAGATCCAACATATTTAACATTCTTAAATAACAACTTCAAAAGGCATATGCACTGTTCAAGCATACATTCAGAAAACAAGAAGCATTGTCACCACATCAATATAATTAAACTAAGTTCAAGGATAAATTCGAAACTCATGTACTTCTTGTTCTTTTGAATTAAAACATTTTTCTTTTAAGAGAGGTGATGGATTCATAGGACATTCATATCTTTAAGACAGAGTTACTAACTACTAATGATCATGTAGTGAAGACACAAACATAGATAGGTACATAACATAGAAAACGAAAAACAGAGAGAGTAAGAGCAAGGAATGAGTCCACCTTAGTGATGTTCTTGAGCTCTTCTATGTCTCTTCCTTGTCTTTGCTGCTCCTCCTTCATTGCTTTTAGATCTTCTCTGATTTCATGAAGGATGATGGAGTGCTCTTGATGTTCCACCCTTAGTTGCTTCCAATAATTGTGTGGAAGAAAATGTATCCCCTGAGGTATCTCAGGGATCTCTTGATTTGCAGTCAAATGTTCTACCACTGAGCTATAGACCCTTGATGGAAGCTTTTGTCTTCCCTTTCCTCTTTCTAGAGGTTTCTCTGGCCTTAGGTGCCATCAATGGTTATTGAAAAAACAAAAAGGCTATGCTTTTTACCACACCAAACTTAGAATGTTGCTCGCCCTCGAGCAAAAGAAGAAAGACTGAAGAATAAGAAGAAGATATGGAGGAGATGGATGGGAGTGTGTGTTCGGCCATATGGGTGGGATTGGGTGGGAGAGAGATGTTGAATTTTTGAAGGTAAGTGGGTGTATGGGTGTGAGTGGTAAATGGAAGACAGAAGGGATGAGTGTTTATTGGGAATAGAGGATGATTGAGAAGAGAGAAGAGAGTGAGTGAAGGTAGGTGGGGATCCTGTGGGGTTCACAGATCCTGAGGTGTCAAGGCATTTACATCCCTGCACCAATTTAGGCATGTAAAATGCCCTTGCACACAACTCTGGGCGTTCAGCGCCAGGTTGGTGCCCATTTTGGGCGTTCAACGCCCCTTTGCTGCCATTTCTGGCGTTGAACGCCAGAACCATGCTTGTTCTGGGCGTTCAGTGCCAGGATGCTCCCATTCTGGGCGTTCAGCGCCAGAACTATGCTCTGTTCTGGCGTTTGAACGCCAGACAGATGCTCCTCCAGGGTGTGATTTTTCTTCTGCTGTTTTTGATTCCGTTTTCAATTTTTATATTTATTTTGTGACTCCACATGATCATGAACCTAAGAAAACATGAAAAACAATAAAAATAAGAATTAGATAAACATTGGGTTGCCTCCCAACAAGCGCTTCTTTAATGTCAATAGCTTGACAGTGGGCTCTCATGGAGCCTCACAGATGTGCAGAGCTTTGTTGGGACTCTCCAACACCAAACTTAGAGTTTGGATATGGGAGTTCAACACCAAACTTAGAGTTTGGTTGTGGCCTCCCAACACCAAACTTAGAGTTTGACTGTGGGGGCTCTAGTTGACTCTGCTTGGAGAGAAGCTTTTCCTGCTTCCTCTCCATGGTTGCAGAGGGAGATCCTTGAGTTTTGAATACAAGGGAGTTCTCATTCCATTGAAGGACTATTTCACCTCTGTCAACATCAATCACAGCTCTTGCTGTGGCCAGGAAAGGTCTTCCTAGGATGATGGATTCATCCTCTTCCTTTCCAGTATCCAGGACTATGAAATCAGTAGGTATGTAAAGGCCCTCAACCTTTACTAATACATCTTCTACTTGTCCATAAGCCTGTCTTCTTGAGCTGTCTGCCATCTCTAGTGAGATTTTAGCAGCTTGCACCCCATAGATTCCCAGTTTCTCTATTACAGAGAGGGGCATGAGGTTTATTCCTGAACCAAGGTCACACAGAGCCTTAAAGATCATGGTGCCTATGGTACAGGGTATTATGAACTTTCCAGGATCCTGTCTCTTCTGAGGCAATGTCAGTTGATCCAGATCACTTAGTTCATTGATGAACAAGGGAGGTTCAACTTCCCAAGCATCATTGCCAAACAATTTGGCATTCAGCTTCATGATTGCACCAAGAAACTTGGCAGTTTGCTCTTCAGTAACATCCTCATTCTCTTCAGAAGAGGAATACTCATCAGAGCTCATGAAGGGCATAAGGAGGTTCAATGGGATCTCTATAGTCTCTAGATAAGCCTCAGAGTCCTTTGGTTCCTCAGAGGGAAGCTCCTTATTGATCACTGGATGTCCCAGGAGGTCCTCCTCCTTGGGATTCACGTCCTCTCCTCTCCTCAGAGGTTCGGCCATGGCGCTTATGTCAATGGCCTTGCACTCTCCTTTTGGGTTCTCTTCTGTATTGCTTGGGAGAGTACTAGGAGGGATTTCAGTGATCCTTTTACTCAGCTGGCCCACTTGTGCTTCCAGATTTCTAATGGAAGACCTTGTTTCATTCATGAAACTTACAGTGGCCTTAGATAGATCAGAGACTAGATTTGCTAAATTAGAAGCATTTTGTTCAGAGTTCTCTGTCTGTTGCTGAGTTGATGATGGAAAAGGCTTGCTATTGCTAAACCTGTTTCTTCCACCATTATTAAAGCCTTGTTGGGGCTTTTGATCCTTCCATGAGAAATTTGGATGATTTCTCCATGTTGAGTTATAGGTGTTTCCATAAGGTTCACCTAAGTAATTTACCTCTGCTATTGCAGGGTTCTCAGGATCATAAGCTTCTTCTTCAGAAGATGCCTCTTGAGTACTGTTGGATGCAGCTTGCATTCCATGCAGACTCTGAGAAATCATATTGACTTGCTGAGTCAATATTTTGTTCTGAGCCAATATGGCATTCAGAGTATCAACTTCAAGAACTCCCTTCTTCATAGGCGTCCCATTACTCACAGGATTCCTTTCAGAAGTGTACATGAACTGGTTATTAGCAACCATGTCAATGAGTTCTTGAGCTTCTGCAGGCGTTTTCTTTAGGTGAATGGATCCACCTGCAGAAGTGTCCAGTGACATTTTTGATAGCTCAGATAAACCATCATAGAATATATCCAGGATGGTCCATTCTGAAAGCATGTCAGAAGGACACTTTTTGGTCAACTGTTTGTATCATTCCCAAGCTTCATAGAGGGATTCACCTTCTTTCTGTCTGAAGGTTTGAACATCAGCTCTAAGCTTGCTCAGCTTTTGAGGAGGAAAGTACTTGGCTAAGAAAGCCGTGACCAGCTTATCCCAAGAGTTCAGGCTGTCTTTGGGTTGAGAATCCAACCATAATCTAGTTCTGTCTCTTACAGCAAAAGGGAAAAGCATGAGCCTGTAGACTTCAGGATCTACTCCATTAGTCTTAACAGTATCACATATCTGCAAGAATTCAGTTAAGAACTGAAAAGGATCTTCAGATGGAAGTCCATGAAACTTGCAGTTCTGCTGCATCAGAGAAACTAATTGAGGTTTCAGCTCAAAGTTGTTTGCTCCAATGGCAGGAATGGAGATGCTTCTTCCATGTAAATTGGAATTAGGTGCAGTAAAGTCACCAAGCATCTTCCTTACATTATTATTATTTTCGGCTGCCATCTCCTCTTCCTGTTCAAAAATTTCTGAAAGGTTATTTCTGGATTGTTGTAATTTAGCTTCTCTTAATTTTCTCTTCAGAGTCCTTTCAGGTTCTGGATCTGCTTCCACAAGAATGTTCTTATCCTTGCTCCTGCTCATATGACAAGGAAGAATGGACAGGAAAATGATAATAATAGTAGAGATCATTTATACCTCCGTATAGGGATCCCTGTGTGAGTGGAAGAAAAGAGGGGAGATAAAGAATGTGATGTAAAGGAAGAAATACAACTGTACGAATGGAAGAGATGTGAGATGAGATGTTAGGATATGAATGAATAAATAGAATAGGATGGGGGAGGTATAATTTTCGAAAATTATTTTGAAAAGGAGTTAGTGATTTTTGAAAATTGGTTTTTGAAAATTTGTTAGTATTATTCGAAATTTTTTTTTTGAAATAAAAATGAAAATAAAAATAATTAGTTAATTAAAAAGAAATTTTTGAAAAAGGGGGAGATATTTTCAAAAATGAGAGAGAGAGAGTTAGTTAGGTAGTTTTGAAAAAGTTAAGAAACAAACAAAAAGTTAGTTAGTTAGTTGAAACAAATTTTTGAAAAGATAAGAGGTTAGGAGGTTAGAAAAGATATTTTGAAAAGATATTTTTGAAAAAGATAAGATAAGAAGATATTTTTGAAAAGATATGATAGAAATTAGTTTTGAAAAAGATTTGATTTTTAAAATCACAATTAATGACTTGATTCATAAGAAATCACAAGATATGATTCTAGAACTTAAAGTTTGAATCTTTCTTAACAAGCAAGTAACAAACTTCAAATTTTTGAATCAAAACATTAATTGATTATGTTATTTTCGAAAATTATGATATAAAATAAGAAAAAGATTTTTGAAAAATATTTTTGGAATTTTCGAAAATAACTAAGAACTTTGAAAAAGATTTGATTTTTGAAAAAGATTTTGAAAGAGATAAGATTTTCAAATTGAAAATTTGATTTGACTCATGAGAAACAATTTGATTTTAAAAATTTTTGAAAAAGTCAATCCAAATTTTCGAATTTGATGAGAGAAAAAGGGAAAGATATTTTTTTGATTTTTTGAATTTTTAGGATGAGAGAGAAAAACACAAAAAAAAAGTGCAATGCATGAAATTTTTAGATCAAAACATGTGATGCATGCAAGAATGCTATGAATGTCAAGATGAACACCAAGAACACTATGAAGATCATGATGAACATCAAGAACACATTTTTGAAAAATTTTTAATGCAAAGAAAACATGCAAGACACCAAACTTAGAATTCTTTAATGCTTAGACACTAAGAATTCAAGAATGCATATGAAAAACATGATAAGACACAAAACAAAAAATCATCAAGATCAAACAAGAAGACTTACCAAGAACAACTTGAAGATCATGAAGAACACTATGAATGCATGATATTTTCGAAAAAAATGCAAGATGCATATGCAAGTGACACCAAACTTATGATATGACTCAAGACTCAAACAAGAAACAGAAAATATTTTTGATTTTTATGATTTTCTAATTTTTTTGGATTTTTTTGTTTTTTCGAAAATTATATGAAAAAGAAAAAATAAGGATTCCAAAATTTTTAATATGAATTCCAGGAATCTTGCCATGTTAGTCTAAAGCTTCAGTCCAGGAATTAGACATGGCTCACTAGCCAGCCAAGCTTTCAATGAAAGCTCCAGTCCAAAACACTAGACATGGCCAATGGCCAGCCAAGCTTTAGCATGTAATTCAGACATGACATGCCTGACATGCCCTACAGTCGTATAAAGTGATGGTTGGAAGCCTCAGTCCAAACGAATTTAGACATGGCTTTACAGCCAGCCAGGCTTCACATGCTTCATGAAACACTAGAATTCATTCTTAAAAATTCTGAAGAAAAATATTTTTGAAAACATTTTTTTTTTCGAAAACAAAAGAGAAAAAAAATTTTTTTTTTTTGAAAATATTTTTGAAGGATTTTTGAAAAGAAAACGAAAAGAAAGTTACCCAATCTGAGCAACAAGATGAACCGTCAGTTGTCCAAACTCAAACAATCCCCGGCAACGGCGCCAAAAACTTGGTGCACGAAATTGTGATGTCCATGTTCTTTGTACTTGTGTGAGATTAACAATATATAATTGTATTGAATCCTCATTGTGGCTCTATGTGTGGACACAACTCCGTACAACTAACCAGCAAGTGCACTGGGTCGTCCAAGTAATACCTTACGTGAGTAAGGGTCGAATCCCACGGAGATTGTTGGTATGAAGCAAGCTATGGTCACCTTGTAAATCTCAGTCAGGCGGATTTAAACATGATATTTTATTAGATTCAAATAAACAATAAAAGGGATATAGATACTTATGTAAATCATTGGTAGGAATTCCAGATAAGCGAATGGAGATGCTTTTCGCTCCTCTGAACCTCTGCTTTCCTGCTATCTTCATCCAATCAGTCTTACTCCTTTCCATGGCTGGCTTTAAGTGATACATCACCACTATCAATGGCTACTTTCGGTCATCTCTCGGGAAAATGATCCAATGCCCTGTCACGGCACGGCTAATCATCTGGAGGCATCACCCTTGTCAATGGCTTCATCTTATCCTCTCAGTGAATACTATGCTCACGCACCCTGTCACGGCACGGCTATTCACCTGTCGGTTCTCGATCATGCTGGAATAGGATTTACTATCCTTTTGCGTCTGTCACTAACGCCCTGCAATCGCGAGTTCGGAGCTCGTCACAGTCATTCAATCATTGAATCCTACTCGGAATACCACAGACAAGGTTTAGACCTTCCGGATTCTCTTGAATGCCGCCATCATTCTAGCTTACGCCACGAAGATTCTGGTTAGGAGATCTAAGAGATACTCATTCTAGCTTAATTCATGTAGAATAGAGGTTTTTGTCAGGCACGCGTTCATAGGGGAGATGGTGATGAGCGTCACACATAATCATCACCTTCATCACGTTCTTGAGTGCGAATGGATATCTTAGAAGCGAAATAAGAAGAATTGAATGGAAAACAGTAGTACTTTGCATTAATCTTTGAGGAACAGCAGAGCTCCACACCTTAATCTATGGAGTGTAGAAACTCTACCGTTGAAAATACATAAGTGAAAGGTCCAGGCATGGCCGAGATGGCCAGCCCCCTAAAACGTGATCAAAGGATCATAAGGTAATCCAAAGATGCCTAATACAATAGTAAGAGGTCCTATTTATAATAAACTAGTTACTAGGGTTTACATGAGTAAGTAATTGATGCATAGATCCACTTCCGGGGCCCACTTGGTGTGTGCTTGGGCTTGGGCTTGAGTGTTACACGTGCAGAGGCCAATTGTGGAGTTGAATGCCAAGTTCTGTGCCAGTTTGGGCGTTCAACTCTGGTTTTGGATCCTTTTCTGGCGCTGGACGCCAGATTTGGGCAGAAGGCTGGCGTTGAACGCCAGTTTACGTCGTCAATTCTTGGCCAAAGTATAGACTATTATATATTGCTGGAAAGCCCTGGATGTCTACTTTCCAACGAAATTCGAAGCGCGCCATTTCAAGTTCTGTAGCTCCAGAAAATCCACTTTGAGTGCAGGGAGGTCAGAATCCAACAGCATCAGCAGTTCTTTTTCAACCTCTGAATCTGATTTCTGCTCAAGTCCGTCAATTTCAGCCAGAAAATACCTGAAATCACAGAAAAACACACAAACTCATAGTAAAGTCCAGAAATGTGAATTTAACATAAAAACTAATGAAAATATCCCTAAAAGTAACTAGATCCTACTAAAAACATACTAAAAACAATGCCAAAAAGCGTATAAATTATCCGCTCATCAATAGGACAACTAAGGGTGGAACATCAAGAGCACTCCATCATGCTTCATGAAATAAGAGAAGATCAAAAAGCAATGAGGGAGGAGCAACAAAGACAAGGAAGGGACATAGAAGAGCTCAAAGACATCATTGATACCTCAAGAAGGAAACGCCACCATCACTAAGGTGGATTCATTCCTTGTTCTTATTCCTTCTGTTTTTTGTTTTCTATGTTATGTGCTTATCTGTGTTTGTGTCTTCATTACATGATCATTAGTAGTTAGTAACTTTGTCTTAAAGTTATGAATGTCCTATGAATCCATCACCTCTCTTAAATGAAAAATGTTTTAATTCAAAAGAACAAGAAGTACATGAGTTTCGAATTTATCCTTGAACTTAGCTTAATTATATTGATGTGGTGACAATGCTTCTTGTTTTCTGAATGTATGCTTGAACAGTGCATATGTCTTTTGAAGTTGTTGTTTAAGAATGTTAAATATGTTGGCTTTTGAAAGAATGATGACTAGGAGACATGTTATTTGATAATCTGAAAAATCATAAAAATGATTCTTGAAGCAAGAAAAAGCAGCAAAGAACAGAGCTTGCAGAAAAAAAAAAGAAGAAAAAAAATAGGCGAAAAAAATAGAAAAAAAAAGAGAGAAAAAGCAAGCAGAAAAAGCCAAAAGCTCTTAAAACCAAGAGGCAAGAGCAAAAAGCCAATAACCCTTAAAACCAAAAGGCAAGGGCAAATAAAAAGGATCCCAAGGCTTTGAGCATCAGTGGATAGGAGGGCCTAAAGGAATAAAATCCTGGTCTAAGCGGCTAAACCAAGCTGTCCCTAACCATGTGCTTGTGGCGTGTAGGTGTCAAGTGAAAACTTGAGACTGAGCGGTTAAAGTCAAGGTCCAAAGCAAAAAAAAAAAAGAGTGTGCTTAAGAACCCTGGACACCTCTAATTGGGGACTTTAGCAAAGCTGAGTCACAATCTGAAAAGGTTCACCCAATTATGTGTCTGTGGCATTTATGTATCCGGTGGTAATACTGGAAAACAAAGTGCTTAGGGCCACGGCCAAGACTCATAAAATAGCTGTGTTCAAGAATCATCATACTGAACTAGGAGAATCAATAACACTATCTGAACTCTGAGTTCCTATAGATGCCAATCATTCTGAACTTCAATGGATAAAGTGAGATGCCAAAACTATTCAAGAGGCAAAAATCTATAAGTCCCGCTCATATGATTGCAGCTATGTTTCATTGATAGTTTGGAATTTATAGTATATTCTCTTCTTTTTATCCTATTTGATTTTCAGTTGCTTGGGGACAAGCAACAATTTAAGTTTGGTGTTGTGATGAGCGGATAATTTATACGCTTTTTGACATTGTTTTTAGTATGTTTTTAGTAGGATCTAGTTACTTTTAGGGATGTTTTCATTAGTTTTTATTTTAAATTCACATTTCTGGACTTTACTATGAGTTTGTGTGTTTTTCTGTGATTTCAGGTATTTTCTGGCTGAAATTGAGGGACTTGAGCAGAAATCAGATTCAGAGGTTGAAGAAGGACTGCTGATGCTGTTTGATTCTGACCTCCCTGCATTCAAAATGGATTTTCTGGAGCTACAGAACTCGAAATGGCGCGCTTCTAATTGCGTTGTAAAGTAGACATCCAGGGCTTTCCATCAATATATAATAGTCCATACTTTAACCAAGAATAGATGACGTAAACTGGCGTTCAACGCCAGCTTTCTACCCAAATCTGGCGTCCAGCGCCAGAAAAGGAGCCAAAACCAGAGTTGAACGCCCAAACTGGCACAAAAGCTGGCGTTCAACTCCAGAAAGGACCTCTACACGTGCAACACTCAAGCTCAGCCCAAGCACACACCAAGTGGGCCCCGGAAGTGGATTTATGCACCAATTACTTACTTCTGTAAACCCTAGTAGCTAGTTTATTATAAATAGGACATTTCACTATTGTATTTGACATCTTTGGATTATCTTTTGATCCTTTGATCATCCTGGATCCTGGATTGTATTTTGATCCTGTGATCACGTTTTAGGGGGCTGGCCATCTCGGCCATGCCTGGACCTTTCACTTATGTATTTTCAACGGTAGAGTTTCTACACTCCATAGATTAAGGTGTGGAGCTCTGCTGTTCCTCAAAGATTAATGCAAAGTACTACTGTTTTCTATTCAATTCATCTTATTTTGCTTCTAAGATATCCATTCGCACCCAAGAACGTGATGAAGGCGATGATTATGTGTGACGCTCATCACCATTCTCCCCTATGAACACGTGCCTGACAAACACCTCCGTTCTACATGAAATAAGCTAGAATGAATATCTCTTAGATCTCCTAACCAGAATCTTCGTGGCGTAAGCTAGAATGATGGCGGCATTCAAGAGAATCCGGAAAGTCTAAACCTTGTCTGTGGTATTCCGAGTAGGATTCAATGATTGGATGACTGTGACGAGCTTCAAACTCGCGAGTGCTGGGCGTTAGTGACAGACGCAAAAGGAGGGTGAATCCTATTCCAGCATGATCGAGAACCGACAGATGATTAGCCGTGCTGTGACAGAGCATGTGAGCATATTTTTCACTGAGAGGAGGGGATGTAGCCACTGACAACGGTGATGCCCTTGCATAAAGCCAGCCATGGAAAGGAGTAAGACTGATTGGATGAAGATAGCAGGAAAGCAGAGGTTCAGAGGAACGAAAAGCATCTCCATTCGCTTATCTGAAATTCCTAGCAATGAATTACATAAGTACCTCTATCCCTATTCTATTATTTATTATTCGAAAACATCATTATCAATTTATATCTGCCTGACTGAGATTTGCAAGGTGACCATAGCTTGCTTCATACCAACAATCTCCGTGGGATTCGACCCTTACTCACGTAAGGTATTACTTGGACGACCCAGTGCACTTGCTGGTTACTTGTATCGAAGTTGTGAACCAAGGTATTGGCACCATGTTCTTGGCGCCATTGCCAGGGAAAGAAAGAGCCATGAATTTTACATAATTAAAGTGTAATCATGATTACGCGTACCAAATTGCTCACGTTGCCAGGGATTGTTCGAGCCTGGACATCATAATTTCGTGCACCAAGTTTTTGGCGCCGTTGCTGGGGATTGTTTGAGTATGGACAACTGACGGTTCATCCTGTTGCTCAGATTAGGTAATTTTCTTTTTATTTTCTTTTCAAAAATTCTTCAAAAAATTTTTCAAAATTTTCTCATCTGTTTTCGAAAAAAAAAATAAAAATGTTTTCAAAAATTTATTCAAAATTTTTAAAGAATGAATTCTAGTGTTTCATGAAGCATGTGAAGCCTGGCTGGCTGTAAAGCCATGTCTAAATTCTTTTGGACTGAGGCTTCCAACCATCAGCTCTTATACGACTGTAGGGTATGTCAGGCTTGTCATGTCTGAATTACATGCTGAAGCTTGGCTGGCCATTGGCCATGTCTAGTGTTTTGGACCGGAGCTTTCATTGAAAGCTTGGCTGGCTAGTGAGCCATGTCTAATTCCTGGACTGAAGCTTTAGACTAAGAATGCAAGATTCCTGGAATTCATGTTAAAAATTTTGGAATCCTTATTTTTTCTTTTTCATATAATTTTCAAAAAAAAAATCCAAAAAAATTAGAAAATCATAAAAATCAAAAATAGTTTTGTGTTTCTTGTTTAAGTCATTAGTCATGTCATAAGTTTGGTGTCAATTGCATGTGCATCTTGCATTTTTCAAAAATTCATGCATTCATAGTGTTCTTCATGATCTTCAAGTTGTTCTTGGTAAGTCTTCTTGTTTGATCTTGATGTTTTCTTGTTTTGCATCTTTAGTTGTTTTTCATGTGCATTTTTCGTTTGTTAGAGTCTAAACATGAAAGATTTCTAAGTTTGGTGTCTTACATGTTTTCTTTGCATTAAAAATTTTTCAAAAATAAGTTCTTGGTGTTCTTCTTGACATTCAAAATGTTCTTGGTGATCATCTTGACATTCATAGCATTCTTGCATGCATTCATTATTTTGATCTAAAAATTTCATGCATTGCATAATTTTCATGTTTTTCATAAAAATTTCAAAAATCAAAAAAATATCTTTCCCTTTTTCTCTCATCAAATTCGAAAATTTGAGTTGACTTTTTCAAAAATTTTTAAAACCAAGTTGTTTCTTATGAGTCAAATCAAATTTTCAATTTGAAAATCTTATCTTTTTCAAAATCTTTTTCAAAAATCAAATCCTTTTCAAAATTCTTAGTTATTTTCGAAAATTCTAAAAATATTTTTCAAAAATATTTTTCTTATTTTTATACCAAATTTACGAAAATAACAATAGCAATTAATGTTTTGATTCAAAAATTTCAAGTTTGTTACTTGCTTGTTAAAAAAGATTCAAACTTTAAGTTCTAGAATCATATCTTGTGATTTCTTGTGAATCAAGTCATTAATTATGATTTTAAAAATAAAATCCTTTTCAAAACTGATTTCTATCATGACTTTTTCAAAAATATCTTCTTATCTTATCTTTTTCAAAAATATGATTTCAAAATATCTTTTCTAACTTCCTAACTTCTTATCTTTTCAAAATTTGTTTCAACTAACTAACTAACTTTTTGTTTGTTTCTTAACTTTTTCAAAACTACCTAACTAACTCTCTCTCTCTAATTTTCGAAAATATCTTCCCTCTTTTTCAAAAATTTCTTTTTTTATTAACTAATTATTCGTATTTTTATTTTTGATTTAAAAAAAATTTTCGAAAAATACTAACACTTTTCAAAAACCATTTTCGAAAATCACTAACTCTTTTTCAAAAATATTTTTCGAAAATTCTCCCTCTCCCATCTTATTCTATTTGTTCATTCATTTACTAACATCTCATCTCACATCTCAACCATCCTCACAGTTGTGTTTCTTCCATTATATTACATTCTTTGTCTACTCCTCTTCTTCTACTCACACAGGGATCCTATACTGTGGTATAAAGGATCCATATTATTATTATTATTTTTTCTGTGCCGTCTTCTTTGTCATATGAGCAGGAGCAAGGACAAGAATATTCTTGTTGAAGCAGATCCAGAACCTGAAAGGACTCTGAAGAGAAAATTAAGAGAAGCTAAATTACAACAATCCAGAAATAACCTTTCAGAAATTTTTGAACAGGAAGAGGAGATGGCAGCCGAAAATAATAATAATGTAAGGAAGATGCTTGGTGAATTTACTGCACCTAATTCCAATTTACATGGAAGAAGCATCTCCATTCCTGCCATTGGAGCAAACAACTTTGAGCTGAAACCTCAATTAGTTTCTCTGATGCAGCAGAACTGCAAGTTTCATGGACTTCCATCTGAAGATCCTTTTCAGTTCTTAACTGAATTCTTGCAGATATGTGATACTGTTAAGACTAATGGAGTAGATCCTGAAGTCTACAGGCTCATGCTTTTCCCTTTTGCTGTAAGAGACAGAGCTAGATTATGGTTGGATTCTCAACCCAAAGACAGCCTGAACTCTTGGGATAAGCTGGTCACGGCTTTCTTAGCCAAGTACTTTCCTCCTCAAAAGCTGAGCAAGCTTAGAGCTGATGTTCAAACCTTCAGACAGAAAGAAGGTGAATCCCTCTATGAAGCTTGGGAAAGATACAAACAGTTGACCAAAAAGTGTCCTTCTGACATGCTTTCAGAATGGACCATCCTGGATATATTCTATGATGGTTTATCTGAGCTATCAAAGATGTCACTAGACACTTCTGCAGGTGGATCCATTCACCTAAAGAAAACGCCTGCAGAAGCTCAAGAACTCATTGACATGGTTGCTAATAACCAGTTCATGTACACTTCTGAAAGGAATCCTGTGAGTAATGGGACGCCTATGAAGAAGAGAGTTCTTGAAATTGATACTCTGAATGCCATATTGGCTCAGAATAAAATATTGACTCAGCAAGTCAATATGATCTCTCAGAGTCTGCATGGAATGTAAGCTGCATCCAACAGTACTCAAGACGCTTCTTATGAAGAAGAAGCTTATGATCCTGAGAACCCTGCAATAGCAGAGGTAAATTACTTAGGTGAACCTTATGGAAACACCTATAACTCATCATGGAGAAATCATCCAAATTTCTCATGGAAGGATCAAAAGCCTCAACAAGGCTTTAATAATGGTAGAAGAAACAGGTTTAGCAATAGCAAGCCTTTTCCATCATCCACTCAGCAACAGACAGAGAACTCTGAACAAAATACTTCTAATTTAGCAAATTTAGTCTCTTATCTATCTAAGGCCACTGTAAGTTTCATGAATGAAACAAGGTCTTCCATTAGAAATCTAGAAGCACAAGTGGGCCAGCTGAGTAAAAGGATCACTGAAATCCCTCCTAGTACTCTCCCAAGCAATACAGAAGAGAATGCAAAGGGAGAGTGCAAGGCCATTGACATAAGCATCATGGCCGAACCTATGAGAAGAGGAGAGGACGTGAATCCCAAGGAGGAAGACCTCCTGGGACGTCCAGTGATCAATAAGGAGCTTCCCTCTGAGGAACCAAAGGACTCTGAGGCTCATCTAGAGACCATAGAGATTCCATTAAGCCCCCTTATGCCCTTCATGAGCTCAGATGAGTATTCCTCTTCTGAAGAGAATGAGGATGTTACTGAAGAGCAAACTGCCAAGTTTCTTGGTGCAATCATGAAGCTGAATGCCAAATTATTTGGCATTGATACTTGGGAAGTTGAACCTCCCTTGTTCATCAATGAACTAAGTGATCTGGATCAACTGATATTGCCTCAGAAGAGACAGGATCTTGGAAAGTTCATAATACCTTGTACCATAGGCACCATGATCTTTAAGGCTCTGTGTGACCTTGGTTCAGGAATAAACCTCATGCCCCTCTCTATAATAGAGAAACTGGGAATCTATGGGGTGCAAGCTGCTAAAATCTCATTAGAGATGGCAGACAATTCAAGAAAACAGGTATATGGACAAGTAGAGGACGTATTAGTAAAGGTTGAAGGCCTTTACATCCCTGCTGATTTCATAGTCCTGGATACTGGAAAGGAAGAGGATGAATCCATCATCCTAGGAAGACCTTTCTTGGTCACAGCAAGAGCTGTGATTGATGTTGACAGAGGTGAAATAGTCCTTCAATGGAATGAGGACTCCCTTGTGTTTAAAACTCAAGGATCTCCCTCTGCAACCATGGAGAGGAAGCAGAAAAAGCTTCTCTCAAAGCAGAGTCAACCAGAGCCCCCACAGTCAAACTCTAAGTTTGGTGTTGAACTCCCATATCCAAACTCTAAGTTTGGTGTTGGAGAGTTTCAACAATGCTCTGAACATCTGTAAGGCTCCATGAGAGCCCACTGTCAAGCTATTGACATTAAAGAAGCGCTTGTTGGGAGGCAACCCAATTTTTATTTATCTAACTATATTTTTCTTAGTTATATGTCTTTATAGGTTGATGATCATGTGGAGTCATAAAATAAATAGAAAAATTGAAAACAAAATCAAAAACAGCAGAAGAAAAATCACACCCTGGAGGAGCATCTGTCTGGCGTTCAGCGCCAGAACAGAGCATGGTTCTGGCGCTGAACGCCCAAAATGGGCAGCTTCTGGGCGCTGAACGCCAGAACAGGCATGGTTCTGGCGTTCAACGCCAGAAATGGCATACAAATGGGCGTTGAACGCCCAAAATGGCCACCAACCTGGCGCTGAACGCCCAGAGTTGTGTACAAAGGCATTTTTACATGCCTAATGGGTGCAGGGATGTAAATCCTTGAACACCTCAGGATCTGTGGACCCACAGGAACCACTCAGGATCTGTGGACCCCACAGGATCCCCACCTACCTCCACTCACTTCTTCTCACCACTCTCTTTCACACAACCCCATAAACACTCTTCCCCAAAAACCCTTCACCAATCACCTCAAACTCTCTTCCCCATCACCTCTTCACCACTCACATACATCCACTCTTCCCCATAAACCTACCTCATAAACTCCACCCACCTTCAAAATTCAAAACCAATTTTCCACCCAAACCCACCCATATGGCCGAAACCTTTCCCCCCTCCCTTCCCTATATAAAGATCTCCATTCTTCATCAAATTCACACAACACACCCCTCTACACTCCTCTTGGCCGAAACCACATCTCCCTCTCCCTCTCCATATTTCTTCTTCTTCTTCTATTCTTTTGTTTATTGCTCGAGGGCGAGCAATATTCTAAGTTTGGTGTGGTAAAAGCATAAGCTTTTTGTTTTTCCATTACCATTGATGGCACCTAAGACCGGAGAATCCTCTAGAAAGGGGAAGGGGAAGATGAAAGCATCCACCTCCGAGTCATGGGAGATGGAAAGGTTCATCTCCAAAGCCCATCAAGACCACTTCTATGATGTTGTGGCCAAGAAGAAGGTGATCCCTGAGGTCCCTTTCAAACTCAAAAGAAATGAGTATCCGGAGATCCAACATGAAATTCAAAGAAGAGGTTGGGAAGTTCTAACAAATCCAATCCAACAAGTCGGCATCCTAATGGTTCAAGAGTTCTATGCTAATGCATGAATCACCAAGAACCAATATCAAAGTAGGAACCCGAATCCAAAGAACTATGTTACAATGGTTCGGGGGAAATACTTAGATTTTAGTCTGGAGAATGTGAGGTTGGCATTTAACTTGCCCATTATGCAAGGAGATGAACGCCCCTACACTAGAAGGGTCAACTTTAATCAAAGGTTGGACCAAGTCCTTATGGACATATGTGTAGAAGGAGCTCGATGGAGGATTGACTCCAAAGGCAAGCCGGTTCAACTAAGAAGATTGGACCTCAAGCCTGTAGCTAGAGGATGGTTGGAGTTCATTCAATGCTCAATCATTCCCACTAGCAACCGGTCTGAAGTTACTATAGACCGGGCCATCATGATCCATAGCATCATGATTGGAGAAGAGGTAGAAGTTCATGAGATTATACCTCAAGAACTCTACAAGGTGGCTGACAAGTCCTCCACCATGGCAAGGTTAGCCTTTCCTCACCTCATCTGCCACCTATGCAATTCGGCTGGGATTGACATAGAGGGAGATATCCTCATTAAAGAGGACAAGCCCATCACTAAGAAAAAGATGGAGCAAGCAAGAGAGCCCATTCATGGAGCTCAAGAGGCGTATGAAGCTCATCACCATGAGATCCCGGAGATGCCTCAAATGCACTTTCCTCCACAAAACTATTGGGAGCAAATCAACACCTCCCTAGGAGAATTGAGTTCCAATATGGGACAACTAAGGGTGGAACATCAAGAGCACTCCATCATGCTTCATGAAATAAGAGAAGATCAAAAAGCAATGAGGGAGGAGCAACAAAGACAAGGAAGGGACATAGAAGAGCTCAAAGACATCATTGATACCTCAAGAAGGAAACGCCACCATCACTAAGGTGGATTCATTCCTTGTTCTTATTCCTTCTGTTTTTTGTTTTCTATGTTATGTGCTTATCTGTGTTTGTGTCTTCATTACATGATCATTAGTAGTTAGTAACTTTGTCTTAAAGTTATGAATGTCCTATGAATCCATCACCTCTCTTAAATGAAAAATGTTTTAATTCAAAAGAACAAGAAGTACATGAGTTTCGAATTTATCCTTGAACTTAGCTTAATTATATTGATGTGGTGACAATGCTTCTTGTTTTCTGAATGTATGCTTGAACAGTGCATATGTCTTTTGAAGTTGTTGTTTAAGAATGTTAAATATGTTGGCTTTTGAAAGAATGATGACTAGGAGACATGTTATTTGATAATCTGAAAAATCATAAAAATGATTCTTGAAGCAAGAAAAAGCAGCAAAGAACAGAGCTTGCAGAAAAAAAAAAGAAGAAAAAAAATAGGCGAAAAAAATAGAAAAAAAAAGAGAGAAAAAGCAAGCAGAAAACGCCAAAAGCTCTTAAAACCAAGAGGCAAGAGCAAAAAGCCAATAACCCTTAAAACCAAAAGGCAAGGGCAAATAAAAAGGATCCCAAGGCTTTGAGCATCAGTGGATAGGAGGGCCTAAAGGAATAAAATCCTGGTCTAAGCGGCTAAACCAAGCTGTCCCTAACCATGTGCTTGTGGCGTGTAGGTGTCAAGTGAAAACTTGAGACTGAGCGGTTAAAGTCAAGGTCCAAAGAAAAAAAAAAGAGTGTGCTTAAGAACCCTGGACACCTCTAATTGGGGACTTTAGCAAAGCTGAGTCACAATCTGAAAAGGTTCACCCAATTATGTGTCTGTGGCATTTATGTATCCGGTGGTAATACTGGAAAACAAAGTGCTTAGGGCCACGGCCAAGACTCATAAAATAGCTGTGTTCAAGAATCATCATACTGAACTAGGAGAATCAATAACACTATCTGAACTCTGAGTTCCTATAGATGCCAATCATTCTGAACTTCAATGGATAAAGTGAGATGCCAAAACTATTCAAGAGGCAAAAATCTATAAGTCCCGCTCATATGATTGCAGCTATGTTTCATTGATAGTTTGGAATTTATAGTATATTCTCTTCTTTTTATCCTATTTGATTTTCAGTTGCTTGGGGACAAGCAACAATTTAAGTTTGGTGTTGTGATGAGCGGATAATTTATACGCTTTTTGACATTATTTTTAGTATGTTTTTAGTAGGATCTAGTTACTTTTAGGGATGTTTTCATTAGTTTTTATGTTAAATTCACATTTCTGGACTTTACTATGAGTTTGTGTGTTTTTCTATGATTTCAGGTATTTTTTGGCTGAAATTGAGGGACTTGAGCAGAAATCAGATTCAGAGGTTGAAGAAGGACTGCTGATGCTGTTGGATTCTGACCTCCCTGCACTCAAAATGTATTTTCTGGAGTTACAAAACTCGAAATGGCGCGCTTCCAATTGCGTTGGAAAGTAGACATCCAGGGCTTTCCAACGATATATAATAGTCCATACTTTGGCTAAGAATAGACGACGTAAACTGGCGTTCAACGCCAGCTTTCTACCCAAATCTGGCGTCCAGCGCCAGAAAAGGAGCCAAAACCAGAGTTGAACGCCCAAACTGGCACAAAAGCTGGCGGTCAACTCCAGAAAGGACCTCTACACGTGCAACACTCAAGCTCAGCCCAAGCACACACCAAGTGGGCCCCGGAAGTGGATTTATGCATCAATTACTTACTTCTGTAAACCCTAGTAGCTAGTTTATTATAAATAGGACATTTCACTATTGTATTTGACATCTTTGGATTATCTTTTGATCCTTTGTTCATCCTGGATCCTGGATTGTATTTTGATCCTGTGATCACGTTTTAGGGGGCTGGCCATCTCGGCCATGCCTGGACCTTTCACTTATGTATTTTCAACGGTAGAGTTTCTACACTCCATAGATTAAGGTGTGGAGCTCTGCTGTTCCTCAAAGATTAATGCCAAGTACTACTGTTTTCTATTCAATTCATCTTATTTCGCTTCTAAGATATCCATTCGCACCCAAGAACATGATGAAGGTGATGATTATGTGTGACGCTCATCACCATTCTCCCCTATGAACACGTGCCTGACAAACACCTCTGTTCTACATGAAATAAGCTAGAATGAATATCTCTTAGATCTCCTAACCAGAATCTTCGTGGCGTAAGCTAGAATGATGGCGGCATTCAAGAGAATCCAGAAAGTCTAAACCTTGTCTGTGGTATTCCGAGTAGGATTCAATGATTGGATGACTGTGACGAGCTTCAAACTCGCGAGTGCTGGGCGTTAGTGACAGACGCAAAAGGAGGGTGAATCCTATTCCAGCATGATCGAGAACCGACAGATGATTAGCCGTGCTGTGACAGAGCATGTGAGCATATTTTTCACTGAGAGGAGGGGATGTAGCCACTGACAACGGTGATGCCCTTACATAAAGCCAGCCATGGAAAGGAGTAAGACTGATTGGATGAAAATAGCAGGAAAGCAGAGGTTCAGAGGAACGAAAAGCATCTCCATTCGCTTATCTGAAATTCCTACCAATGAATTACATAAGTACCTCTATCCCTATTCTATTATTTATTATTCGAAAACATCATTATCAATTTATATCTGCCTGACTGAGATTTGCAAGGTGACCATAGCTTGCTTCATACCAACAATCTCCGTGGGATTCGACCCTTACTCACGTAAGGTATTACTTGGACGACCCAGTGCACTTGCTGGTTAGTTGTATCGAAGTTGTGAACCATGGTATTGGCACCATGTTCTTGGCGCCATTGCCAGGGAAAGAAAGAGCCATGAATTTTACATAATTAAAGTGTAATCAAGATTACGCGTACCAAGTTGCTCACGTTGCCAGGGATTGTTCGAGCCTGGACATCACAATTTCGTGCACCAGACCTCCTCACGAGTTCAAACCACCCCTTGGCTTCTGGGCTAAGGTCTCCCCTCTTGATGAACCGGGGTCTCCGATCTCCATAGCTCTCCTAGTCAGCTGCTATAACACAGATGTCAGTCACTATCTCAGTGAGCTCATCGTTGTCTTGGCTTTTACTTATCCTTGTATGATAGCTAGGCTCATCAAAGTGTGGTGATTTCAGGTGAAGAGTTCTTATTATCGCATTTGGACTGAAGTCTACCTCCCTTCCCCTTACATAGCTTTTGAAGGTTGGGGCTCTGGTTTTGTCTTCTCTGACCACATTCGCGTAGAACTCTTTGATGAGGTTTGCATTGATCTTCCCCTCTGGATTGGTGAGCAATTGCCACCCTCTTTCTTCAATCTTCTCCCGAATCTGTGGGCATTCGTCTTCATTGATTTGGAAGGTTAACTCGGGCAGTATCTTTTTGAGATTTATCCGCTCAAATTCTCGTTCATGGAAGGCAGTCTTGAATCTCTTCTCGTCGAAGAAAATGTTCTCCGTTGGTTCCTTCCTCTTCTGCCTCTTGGAGCTTGATGATGCCATGAAGCAAAAAGGGTGTAGTGAAGGGAAGAGGTGTGGGATTTAGAGAGTGAGAAGTTGAAGAATTGGTTGCTGGAAAGTGAAGTGCAAGGGGTATGATTTTCGAACATGGAGATGGTGTGGATTTGATTCATTTATATAGGGAAGTGATGAAGAGATGAAAGGTGTGGATTGATGGGATTAGTGTATGATGAACGGATGGGGTTTTATATGGAGTAAGCACGAGGATTCTCAACTTTATGATGGAGTTGGTTCGCTTTCCAAGTTTGTTCTTCCTCCAATGTTGCATGGCAACCATTCCCAATGCATTCCCCTTGAGGCACGTGTGTAGTGCCCTCTTCATGAAGTGGCCGAACCTTTCCCATTAAATTATCCAATCAATCTCTTTCAATGCTCCTTTCCTTTCCCTGTAAAGATAAAATAAAAAAAGTAAGAATTATCACAAAAAGAAATCACTTTAAATTTTTACGGCTAAAATAATAAAGAGATGAAAAGATGAGATTGTTTATTCATGAACTCCAACTAACTAACTAACTGTGTATCCTTATATGCATTTTGGTGGCACCATGGGGTGACACCAAACTTAGTTTGGAGCACTGTGATCAAAAGTCTTATTCAAAGCTCCAAGACTAGCATGCTCTCTGTTGCATTCATGCTTTCTTGGTACGCTTTGAACACCAAACTTGTTCTTCACTATATAATGCAATATAAGAAATTCACCAAGTTTGGGTTGGAATTCATGAATATTGACTTATTCAATAGTAAAAGTGATGAGCGGATAATTTATACGCTTTTTGACATTGTTTTTAGTATGTTTTTAGTAGGATCTAGTTACTTTTAGGGATGTTTTTAATAGATTTTGTGTTAAATTCACATTTCTGGACTTTACTATGAGTTTGTGTGTTTTTCTGTGATTTCAGGTATTTTCTGGCTGAAATTGAGGGACTTGAGCAGAAATCAGATTCAGAGGTTGAAGAAGGACTGCTGATGCTGTTGGATTCTGACCTCCCTGCACTCAAAGTGGATTTTCTGGAGCTACAAAACTCGAAATGGCACGCTTCCAATTGCGTTGGAAAGTATACATCTAGGGCTTTCCAGCAATATATAATAGTCCATACTTTGGCCAAGAATTGACGACGTAAACTGGCGTTCAACGCCAGCCTTCTGCCCAAATCTGGAGTCCAGCGCGAGAAAAGGATCCAAAACCAGAGTTGAACGCCCAAACTGGCATAGAAACTGGCGTTCAACTCCACAAATGGCCTCTGCACGTGCTACACTTAAGCTCAGCCCAAACACACACCAAGTGGGCCCCGGAAGTGGATTTATGCATCAATTACTTACTCATGTAAACCCTAGTGACTAGTTTATTATAAATAGGACCTTTTACTATTGTATTAGGTATCTTTTGATCATCTTTGGATCCGGGATTGTATTTTGATCCTGTGATCTCGTTTAGGGGGCTGGCCATCTCGGCCATGCCTGGACCTTCACTTATGTATTTTCATACGGTAGAGTTTCTACACTCCATAGATTAAGGTGTGGAGCTCTGCTGTTCCTCAAAGATTAATGCAAAGTACTACTGTTTTCTATTCAATTCTTCTTATTTTGCTTCTAAGATATCCATTCGCACCCAAGAACGTAATGAAGGTGATGATTATGTGTGACGCTCATCACCATTCTCCCCTATGAACGCGTGCCTGACAAACACTTCTGTTCTACATGAATTAAGCTAGAATGAGTATCTCTTAGATCTCCTAACCAGAATCTTCGTGGCGTAAGCTAGAATGATGGCGGCATTCAAGAGAATCCGGAAAGTCTAAACCTTGTCTGTGGTATTCCAAGTAGGATTCAATGATTGAATGACTGTGACGAGCTCCGAACTCGCGATTGCAGGGCGTTAGTGACAGACGCAAAAGGATAGTAAATCCTATTCCGACATGATCGAGAACCGACAGATGAATAGCCGTGCCGTGACAGGGTGCGTGAGCATATTATTCACTAAGAGGATAAGATGAAGCCATTGATGAGGGTGATGCCTCCAGACGATTAGCCGTGCCGTGACAGGGCATTGGATCATTTTCCCGTGAGATGACCGAAAGTAGCCATTGACAGTGGTGATGTATCACATAAAGCCAGCCATGGAAAGGAGTAAGACTGATTGGATGAAGATAGCAGGAAAGTAGAGGTTCAGAGGAACGAAAAGCATCTCCATTCGCTTAACTGAAATTCCTACCAATGATTTACATAAGTATCTCTATCCCTATTTTATTATATAATATTCGAAAACACCATTATCACTTTATATCTGCCTGACTGAGATTTACAAGGTGACCATAGCTTGCTTCATACCAACAATCTCCGTGGGATTCGACCCTTACTCACGTAAGGTATTACTTGGACGACCCAGTGCACTTGCTGGTTAGTTGTATCGAAGTTGTGACAGACTGTAAAACTAGATCAGAGTATCTGGCCTAAGAAGCCATTACCAGACATCACAATTTCGTGCACCAAAAAGCTAATAAAACATGGGTTGCCTCCCATGAAGCGCTTCTTTAGCGTCACTAGCTTGACGTTTCTCCTTCATCAGGGAGGTTGATAATGCTTCAAGTCCTCCCCTCTTGCCTTGGACTTATATCCATTGGTTGTATCAATGATCTCCACATGTTCCAAGGAGAGGACTCTGTTAATAGTGAAGACCTTAGGTAACTGAGATGGTACAGTCGGGAGATTAGGGGGATATCTGGAAAGTAAGCTGAGATCACTTTATCTCCTAGAGAGAAGTCTTCCGTAGGGATCTTCTTGTTCCTCCACCCCCTTGGTACTTTCTTCTTTGTCCCTTTTGATGTTGCCTTGTTCTTTGTAACTTCTTCTTCTAAGGAAATTTTGTTGTTGTCTTCACATGTTTCTGGTAGTTTAGGTTCCTCCAGCTTTTCCTTGAGCTATGACAGCTGCTTATTTCCTTGTTCATCAACCAAGGGCTTTCCCAGTTGAGCTGGTTGTGCTTCAATGTTTGCTTCCTCTGTCAGCATTTCGTTACGATCTGTACTTGGTTCTTTATTTTCTTGGTCAGCTTCTTGGGAGAGTTTGAAGACATTGAAGCTGAGTTGTTCATTATGGATCCTCAATATTAGCTCCCCTCGCTCCACATCTATAAGTGCTCTGGCTGTAGCTAGGAATAGTCTTTCCAATATGATTGGGTGAGTGTGACTCTCTTCCATGTCCAAGATGACAAAGTCTGTGGGAAGAAAGTATTTCTCAACCTTTAACAACACATTTTCCACCACCCCTATTGCTTGTTTTTGAGTTTTGTCAGCCAGCCTGATGACCACATCTGTGGGCAATATCTCATTGATCTGCAATCTCTTCACCAGGGCTAAGGGCATTAAGTTGATGCTTGCTCCCAAATCGCAGAGTGCTCTATCAAACATTGTTTCTCCTATGGCACAGGGGACATGAAAACTCCTTGGATCTTTTCTTTTCGTAGGTAACTGTGGTTGAATGAGGGCACTGCACCCCTTGTTCATCACTATAGTCTGTCCTCCCTTGAGTGAGCTTTTCCTAGGAAGCAGCTCCTTCATATACTTGATATATGCAGGCATTTGTTGGATAGTCTTGATGAATGGTATGTTCACATGCAAAGATGCAAACAAGTCAACAAATCTTGAGTATATTCTCTTCTCCACAGCACCATTGAGCAGTTGGGGAAAAGGTGCATAGAGTCTCAGCAGCTCCTGTTTTGATATTTCTGGTTCTTGGTATTCTTTTTCCTCCTTCTCTGTTAGGTATCCTCAGGTTGTTCTGACAGCTTGCTTGGCTTGTCCTCAGTCTCCTTATCACTTATAGTGACCATCTTGCAATCTTCCCATCTTACTTTCTTTGTTTCACCTCTCGGATTCTTCTCTGTGTCACTTGGGAATCCATCTGTGGGTTTGGGAATTTGCTCAGAGAGATATCCTACTTGAGATTCCAACCTCTTGATTGTGTCTCTCTGGTTCTTGAAACTGGCTCGCACTTCCTCCTTGAATACCTTGTTGTCTTGGATATCCTTGCATATGCCTTCAAGTAGATTTTCAATCCTTGAGATTCTTTCATCAAATGATGATAGGTCAGGTTGGGGATGGTTGTTCTGGCCTTGATATGAATGTGGAGAGGTGTTGTTATTGGGATGTTGATATGGTCTAGATGTGAAATTGTTTGGATTTGGGCGTCTTTGATCAAGGCTTTGGTCTTGTTGATTTCTCCACCCAAAGTTTGGGTGATTCCTCCATCCAAGGTTGTAATTCTTGGAGTAAGGATCATGGTTCTGCCTAGGTGAATTCCCAATGTAGTTGGCTTGCTCCTGGCTACCCTCTGCTTCTTCATTCACTCCTTCTTGGGTTGTTGATGAAGTGGAGATTGCTGCTACTTGGTTCCTCTCCATCTTCTTGGTGAGGTCAGCCAGCTGCTGGGTAATGAGCTTGTTTTGGGCCAACAGAGCATCTACATTGTTTAGCTCCATTACTCCTCTTGTGTTCCCTCTTTCGGAAGCATAGAAGTAGTCATTCTCTGCTACTGTTTCAATGACATCTATAGCCTCTTCAATGGTTTTCTTCTTGTTCAAAGATCCTCCAGATGAATGGTCTACGGCCTTCTTTGACTCATAAGACAGCCCTTCATAGAAAATGTGCAGCTGCACCCATTCATTGAACATATCTGGTGGGCACCTCCTTGTTAGGTCTTTAAACCTCTCCCATGCTTCATATAGAGTCTCACCATCTTGTTGCCTAAAAGTTTGGACCTCAGCTCTCATCCTATTGATTCTTTGAGGAAGGTAAAATCTTGCTAAGAATTTGTTCACCACGTCTTCCCAAGTTGTCAAGCTTTCCCTTGGGAAAGATTCCAGCTACTTGGCTGCCTTATCCTTGAGTGAGAATGGAAACAAGAGCAGTCTATAGGTGTCAGGATGAACACCATTAGACTTCACTGTGTCACATATTCTCAGGAAGGTGGTTAAATGTTGATTTGGGTCCTCTTGGACACTTCCTCCGAACGAACAGTTGTTCTGCACAAGGGTGATGAGCTGTGGCTTCAGTTCAAAATTATTGGCATGGATGGTTGGCTTTTTAATGCTACTTCCACAGTTTCCTGGGTTTGGATTGATGTAAGAGCCTAAAACTCTTCTATCCTCCCCAGCATGATTTGCTCGACCTCTTCCACCATGGTTGTGAGCCTCTTCTTCATGATGGTTTTCCATTTTTTCTTCCATGTTTGGTTCAAAGTATTCCTCAAAGTGTTCCTCCTCTTCTTCACAACCTACTACACGTTTTTCTCTTGCCTCCCTCCTTAGTCTAAGGAAGGTTCTCTCAGGTTCAGAATCAAAGGAAGTTGAAGCCCCGCTTCTTCTCCATGTCATACAACAAACAAGTACAAGCAAAGAGAATAGGTGCAGAAAGTATATCTGTCAGAATTACTGTTAGTGTGAGTGATGCAATATGTCAAACAGTTAGTGGGTTAGTGAGATGAAATGTAAATAACAAAAAAAAGTAGGGGGAAGGGAAGAAATTAACTAAAACAGGAAGTAAATAACTCAAACAGAAATTTAAATTAAACAAAAATAAAATGCTCAATCTAGTTATCCTCCAATCTAATCATTGTTGATGCACAATCAATCCCCGGCAACGGCACCATAAACTTGATGCACGGAAAACTTGTCTCATAACAAATTTCCTTCGGCAAGTGTACCGAATTTATCGTCAAGTAAAAACTCACAATAGAGTGAGGTCGAATCCCACAAGGATTGATTGATCAAGCAACTTTAATTAGAGGAATGTTCTAGTTGAGCGAATCAGAAATTGAGTTGAGAATTGCAGAAAATTAATTGGCGGGAAAGTAAATGGCAGAAAGTAAATTGCAGAATCTTAAATGGGAATGGGGGAATTGCTCATAAATGTAAATGACAGAAATTAAAGAGAATGGGTAAGATCAGAAATGGGGAGTTCATTGGGCTTAGGAGATGTTGAATTCTCCGGATCAATCTCATTTACATCTCTTCCTCAATCAATGCACTCATTGATCTCCTTGGCAATCTTAAGTGATTGAATTTCAATTTCTTGTAATTCAATCTCTCAAATCTTGATCAATAGCCAATTCCTTGGTCAATTACTCATGAGAAGAGATGAAGTATGGTCACTGATTATACCACATGCATTTCCCAAATTAAGTATTGAGAGGATTATAGTCACATATCCATGCAAACCCATTTTGGTCCAGCATGAGAAAGCATTTCTAGCTTGATCGCTTCATTCCTCTTCCAAGGTTCAGAAGAGATCCAAGTATGAATAGTTTCTTTTCCAAGATCACTACCGAATTGGATGAAGATCGAAAGCTTTCAAGTAAAATCAAGAGAAAAGATAGAAGAAGAATAATGAAAACTAGTATTGATCCATCAAATTACAACAGAGCTCCCTAACCCAATGAAAGGGGTTTAGTTGTTCATAGCTCTGGAAAATTAAAACAAAGATGGAGAATACATGATGAAAACTAGAAGTGCAGAGAAAGTAAATACAGGAAGTAATTCTATGCTATTTTCCAACTCTCTGGAACTCTCTAAAATAATTCAAAGCTACTCCTATATATACTACTCTTCTATTCTTCTAGTTGGCTCTTCAAGTCTTGGGCCTTTGGATCTTGAGTTTGAAGCAGTTCTCTTCTTCATTTGGGCTTGGCTTTACTTGCAGAGAGAAAGTGTGAAGTAGGAAGAGATTTTAGCTCAGGACGTTAGGGTTGTTAACGTTTAGTGAAAATATGAGTTCGAGAATGTTAGTGACAATCAACTTTCTCACTAACGTTCCTAAGTAAAAGCCACGTTAACCTCAACGTTAGTGGCACAAACGTTGCCACCAACATTGCCTTTAGGTCCTTCGCACACGTTATTGGGACTTAACTTTCCCAATAACATTGAAAAGCCCCCATTGCTCCTACGTTAGAGCCCACGTTAACTTAGTTAACGTGGCTCTTTAACGTGGGCTTGCCATCCTTCGAGAACGTTAGTGACATTCAACATTGTCACTAACGTTCCAATGTGCCCCCATGTCTCACGTTAGAATCCACGTTAACTAGGTTAACGTGGCTTATAACGTGGCCATGCTTAGCCATCCCCAACGTTAGTGACAATGTTGAGTGTCACTAACGTTGGCTCATCATTCCTCATCCACGTTAGCTTCCACGTTAACTAAGTTAACGTGGGAGTTAACGTGGCTCATAGTGGCTTGTGTGGCTCCTTCCAACGTTAGTGACAATGTTGAGTGTCACTAACGTTGGCCATCACCTTCTTCTCTCACGTTACCCTCCACGTTAACTAAGTTAACGTGGAAGTTAACGTGGCTCCTTGGGGTTGTGTGGTTGCTTCCAACGTTAGTGACAATGTTGGGTGTCACTAACGTTGTCGACCACTCTTGCCTCTTCACGTTAGCTTCCACGTTAACCAAGTTAACGTGGGAGTTAACGTGGCATTGTGCACTTAGGCCAACGTTAGTGACAATGTTGAATGTCACTAACGTTTGCTTCCTTTCCCCTTTTTAACGTTAGAGGCCACGTTAACTAAGTTAACGTGGACTCTAACGTGGCCACTTGTGAGCATTGGCCAACGTTAGTAATAATGTTAAGTGTCACTAACGTTGGCTCAAATTCCCTTCACATTAGAGTTCACGTTAACTTAGTTAACGTGACTCTTAACGTGGGTAATGATGGCTTCGAGAGCGTCATTGGCAGTCACTTTTCTTATTAACTTTGCAAGTTACCTCCCATTCCTTGCTTCCTTTGGTCCTGAAATCAGGCAATAGAGTGCATCAAAGTTCTAGTCCAAGTCATGGGTAATGCAAAATACAATTTGTCACTAAACTCATGCAAAATCCTCATGAAATCATGTAAAATGCACAATGTATGCTTGAATCAAGGTGTAAGTGAATATCTACCCAAAACTAGCTTATTTCCTAAGAAAATGCATGAAACTATCCTAAAAACAGTAAAGAAAAGGTCAGCGAAACTGGCCAAAATGCCCTGGCATCAGGGAACCTCCAGATGAGTGATCTACAACTTTTCTTGATTCACAATTCAGCCCTTCATAGAAGATGTGAATTTGCACTCACTCATTAAACATGTCAGGGGGCATTTCTTTGTCAAATCCTTGAATCTCTCCCAGGCTTCATAATGAGTTTCACTATCCTGTTGTCTGAATGTTTGCACTTCAGCTCTTAGCCTGTTTACTCTTTGTGGAGGGTAGAACCTTGTCAAGAATCTGCTCATTACATCTTCCTAGGTGGTGAAGCTTTCCTTCGAAAATGACTCTAGCCATTTTGATGCTTTGTCCCTCAAAGAAAATGGAAATAGTAGCAATCTATAGGTGTTAGGATGAACACCATTAGACTTAACCGTGTCACATATCCTTTAGAATTTAGTGAGATGCTCATTAGGATCCTCTTGTGCACTTCCTCCAAAAGAACAATTGTTCTGGACAAGAGTTATGAGCTGAGGCTTTAATTCGAAATTGTTAGCATGGATAGTTGGCCTCTGAATGCTGCTACCACAATTTGCTGGATTTGGATTGATGTATTTCGAAATTGTTAACAATTTCCTGGATGAACACCATTAGACTTAACCGTGTCACATATCCTTTGGAATTTAGTGAGACGCTCATTAGGATCCTCTTGTGCACTTCCTCCAAAAGAACAGTTGTTCTGGACAAGAGTTATGAGCAGAGGCTTTAATTCGAAATTGTTAGCATGGATAGTTGGCCTCTGAATGCTGCTACCACAATTTCCTGGATTTGGATTGATGTATGATCCCAGGACTCTCCTCTCTTGTCCAGCAGGGTTGGCTCCACCTCTTCTGGCATGGTTATTCACCTCTTCTTCATGATGGTTTTCCATATCATCCTCCATGGTTATATCAAAGTATTCCCCCTTTTCTTCTGCACCAACAACCCTCTTCCCTCTTGTTTCCCTCCTTAATCTCAAAAAGGTTCTTTCCGGTTCACTATCAAATGAGGTTGAAATTTCCTTTCTCCTACCTGTCATACAATGAACAAGTACAAGAAACAGCAATTGCAATATCCACTAAAACAGAGTTTAATTAGATTGGTTAGAGCAATTTATCAAATAGTTAGTGGGTTAGCTTGCTGGAAAGTAAAGAAGTAAAAGAAATTAAAAAGATATAACTAAAAATTACAGCAAATGAAAAGGAACAGCTGAAATTAAAATTCAATAAATCAAACAAAAATAAAAGTGCTCAATCTAGTTATCCTTCAATTTAGTAATTGTCAATACAAAACCAATCCCCGGCAACAGCGCCATAAACATGGTACGTGAAGACTGTCTCTCAACAATTTCTTTCCGGTAAGTGTACCGGATTGTAGTCAAGTAAAAACTCACAATAGAGTGAGGTCGAATCCCATAGGAATTGGTAGATCGATCAATTATAATTGAAGAATTTTACTAGTTGAGCTAAATCAGAATTGAATTGGGAATTGTAGAAAGTTAAATTGGCGGGAAACTTAAATTGCAAGAAATTAAAGAAGCTGGAAATTAAATTGCAGAATTGAAGTGCAGAAGCTTAAATTGCAAGAAATTAAATGGGAAGGGGTAATTAGCATGAAATTAAAGAGTAGAAAGTAAATAGAATGGGTAGATCAGAGAATGGGGGATTCATTGGGTTCAGGAGATGTACAATTCTCCAGATCAAATTCATTTTCATCTCTTCCGCAATCAATGCATTCATAGATCAAAGTGTTGGTAGAATTACATGTCACTATATCCATCCAAACCCCAATCTAATCCAATGTGAGAAAGCATTTCTAGCATGATCTCCTCATTCCTCTTCCAAGGTTCCGAGGAGACCCAATTATGAATAGCTTCTTTCCCAAGATAACTATCCAATTGGATGAAGAATGAAAGCTTTCTAGCAAAATCAAGAGAAAAGAAAGAAGAAGATGAATGAAAACTAATATTGATCCATTGAATTACATAGAGCTCCCTAACCCAATGAAAGGGGTTTAGTTGTTCATAGCTCTCAAAATTGAAATTAGAATTGAACGATACATTCTGGAAATTAACTGACAGAGAATGAAAAATACAAAAGATGTAAAAGTGCCCAGTAACTGAAAGTGAAAAGAAAAATTGAAAAGAAGCTCCTCCTAACTTAAATTCTATGCTATTTATACACTTTCTTCCTTTGATCTTCAAGCTTTGAATTAGGCTTTTGGCCTTAATGGAATCGGGTTGAAAACGGCTCCAATTGGTTTTTCTTAGTGTTGAGAAGGGATCTATGTGAATTTTGAATCCTGATGCTTCACGTTTGAGTCAACGTTTGAGGGCCAACGTTGACTCAAACGCCATTTAGGACAAAACCAACAAAGCCAGAAAGCTTGCTGTCATTGGCGTTTGACTCAACGTTGGAGGGCCAACATCAGCTAACCCACGCGTACGCGTACTGTGCGCTCCCGCGCAAAAGGGTCAAAAATGCTCATCCACGCGTACGCGTACTGTACGCTTACGTGTGGATGCAAGATTTTCATTTTCTAGTATAAAAACAAAGCAGGGGACATTGGCCTCAGCGTTGGACCTCCAACATTCCTTACAATGTTGGCATTTTCACGCGTACATTGGTATTTTTTCATCCGCTCGTACGCGTCACTGACGCATACGCGTCGATTCAAAATTCCCAACTCCAATCTCTGGGCTTGGCATCGCGGACGTTAGAGGCAGCATTTGTGGCAACATTGGACCTCCAACGTTTGATTTTGGCACGTACGCGTGCGATATCAAAATTTGCTTGTTTACGCGTACGCGCCACTCAAAATTCATTCAGCTCCAGAATTGAAGTTTTTATCACCACGTTGGGGGTAACGTTGGATGTCCAACGCTACCTCAAACGTGAGCATCAGCCACCAAGCAGAGAAGTTCTCTGTTTCTCTTCCAACGTTTGAGGCAACGTTGGTGGTCTAACTTGGCCACCAACGTTGCTTCCTCTTCATCCTTTCGATGCTCCTTCTTCAACCTTCCTCCATGCTTTCCTTCACCTGTCATCAACCAATGAATGCATCAAAGCCTTGCTAAAATCATGAGAATTCTTATCATTCTTAGCATACAAGTAATCATAGCATAAATCATCATGAAATTGCATCAATTTACTCATGGTTGAATGAATATAGGCATACATGAATTTCTACCCAATTTGCTTACTTATAGCTCAAGAAATTGCATAAAACCTATTAAAAACAAGAAAAAAGGTTAGTGAAACTAGTCTAAGATGCCCTGGCATTAGTGCTCGCACAGAAGAAGAAAAGGGGTTGGCGTGCGATCGCACAAGAGGTGCGGTCGCCGCGACCAGAGGGGTCGCTACAGGCTATGCGGGCACACAGAGCTATGCGCTCGCACAGGTGGCTTCTCCCTTTTTTTTAAAGGGTGATCTTGGTGAAGTGTGCGGACGCACGCACGGTGTGCAGCCGTACAAAGGGAAAGGAAGGGTTGCGTTCAGACGCACAAAGGGTGCGTCCGCCGCGAGCAGAGAGAATGTTTAGGGGTGTGCGGGCGCACATTGCTTTGCAGACACACAGGAACTGGAAAATAGGGGACCTGTGCGGACGCACGAGGCTGTGCGGACGCACAGGTCTCTGTTCCTGTAACAAAAATTTTGGCTCTAAGGCATCAAACTTGATACCCAAAACAGGTTTTCAAGTCCCAAAACCTCAAAAACCTCCCAAAAACACATTATTTCACCAGAGTTACTTAACAAACACCAAAATAAATCTAACAAACCAAGCAATATATCTAATTATTCATGAAAGAAAAGGTAAAAGAGAGAAAGTTAGAAGGATATTACCATGGTGGGGTGTCTCCCACCTAGCACTTTGGTTTATAGTCCTAAGTTAGACTTGGTGAGGAGATCCTTGTTAAGGCGGCTTATGCTTCCACTCCTCCTTGAATCTCCAACCAAGTTGGCTATTGATTCGACCTCCGAGGTCCCAATTAGATTGCATCAAACTCATGAAAGAATTCAAGCTAGCAATTAGGATCCAACTTTGTTGACTCTCGAAATTTATGCCCGGATCCCATAGTTGAGTTTCTCTATCACCATTGATATGCTTGTGCACTCCCCAAAATCACTAAATTGACTCTTGCACCAAAATTGAGCTCCGAATGTTAAGTTGGCTCCTTTGATGAACTTTCCATTTTCTTGCCAATTAATATTCCTCTCTTCACCGTCTACTACTTCAAGAAAGGTTTGAAGTTGACCATCCGTTTCTAAAACAGCATATTGATGTGGGGCTAGAAAGCTTATTGGAGAATTCTTCACCCACTCAATTCGCTCTTGCACAATTGCATCTACCTCTTGGCAAATAAATTCTTCCTTAACCTCTTTTAAATGTTCTTCATCATCACTCAAGTCAAAAATTGGAGGTTGTGTGAAGTCTATATCAACATCTCCTTCTAGATCTAATAATGGAGGGTCATGAAGGTCGTAGAAGGAATTACCCAAGTTGGACAAAAAATCTCGAATGATGGAATCCTCTTGATCAATTCCTATCAATTCTTCATTTATCTCCTTTTGTACTTCATGTTGTGACTTGACATCTTCTTCTTGATCTTGCAATTCTTCTTTCATTCCACACTTTTCACTTGGTCCCACACATTCATCCACTAGAATGTCTTGCTTGTGGCATGAACACAATGAAGCTAAATTATCCAAAGCTTTTGCTAAGGTGGACATGATTTGCTCTTGCTTCTTCCAGAACTCTCGTTGTTCTTGAATGAGCATGAAAAGTAATTCTTGTGTGGCTTGATCCATATATGAAGATGAAGATTGAGGTGATGAAGGTTGACAATCAAACTCATGAGTGTAAGGGTTTTGTATGTAGTGAGGTGATGGTGTGTAATGTTGGTGACTAGCAAGGTAAGTGTTTTGGGTTCCATTGGGGTGTATTGTGGTGATGGTGTGAAAAAGTCATCAAGAAAATATAAACAAAACCTACTAGGAAAAGCAAACAAACAACCAAAATGTGCTATTTACACTATTAACATATTTACAACAACCAAAAGATATAACACCGATTGTAATTCCCCGGCAACGAAGCCAAATTTGATAGTCAGGCATTTATTGTCGATCTAGATTTCCACAAAATAGAATTCCATCATTGAGAGTATAGTCTAGACCAACAATTAACACCCAAATCAAATATTCAAATTCAAATCAAAATAACCAAGATCAAGAGTACTTCAACCTCGGGTCGTTCTCCCTAGGATTGCAATCAAAGTGCTATGCACTTTTGGTTGTGAAGATAAAGGGGGTTTTATAATCAAAGAACAAAAGATTAAAAGAACTTAAGAAATCAAAGAACTAAGCAATGATCAAAATTGAGAATTAATGCAAGTAAAGAGTAAGTGAGATCAAAACTAGTGAAAATGCTATAAATGCAATGAAAGCCTTGACTTGGGAATGAGGATCCAAGGAATCCTATCATTGCCATAACCCAACCATCGAGGAGTAAGTCAAGCAAGCATAATTCACCTTAATCCATAAGTCCTGACCAACTTACCAAACTAGTTGATAAAAGGCCAGCGTCAATGGAAACAAGAGTCAACTAACTACCCAAGAATTACCACTAAATGTCGAACATCATGACTTTAGTATCCTAGGAACTCAAACCTCAAGCCAAGGTGGGAAAATCTACTCAAAACTTAAAGTTGGCATTTTCACAAACACCTTATGTGCATAAAAGTAAAGTATGGAAATTTGCAAGGTAAAATGGAAAACTATAACTAACTATTGACAAAACCAAATGTAAACAAGCAATCAAACATAAAGGAAGCATGAAACATAAAATTCATCAATCAAAACTTCAAGAAATAGAAAATTGCAAATATGAACAAGTAACTTGAACTAAAAGGAAATGAAAGTAAATGCATTGTAATTGAAGATGGAATTGAGAGTACTTATAATTAAAGAAGCAAAATCCAAAAGAAAAGCTTGCTCTAAAATGCTACATAAAAACTACATAAACCCTAGGAGAGCTCTGTACTCTACACTACTTCTACTCCTAATACTATGAAAAACTATGTAAAAAAATGCTCCAATGGGTCCCCCTTGATATGTGATGAATTCTCCTTCATATAGCACTCCAAAATAGCATTCCAACCTTCCAAAATGGGCCAAGAGGCCACCAAATTTGTGCAGCACATGTTTCATTAATGCAATCACGTGCAGGGACCTGTGCGGATGCACAGACGTGTGCGTCTGCACACTCGGCTGAATATTGTCCTGTGCGTACGCACAGGTGCTTGTGCACACGTACACTTCATTGTGTGTGCTTTTCCTTGTTTTCTTCATGTTTTCTCCCTTGTACATGCTTTCTTCCACTTTTGGCCATCCATTCTTACCTTTAAAGCCTGAAATCACTCACAAACTATATCACGGCATCGAATGACACAAAAGTGGGATAAAAAATCACTAATTTAAGCATTAAAACGCATGTTTCCACATTTAGAATCAAATTAGGGATCAGACACAAAAGTATGCTATTTTGGTGCTTAAGTGTGAGTTCATATGCTAGAATCCATTCAATTCAAGCCAAAATACATTGGAAAATATGGACTCATCAGTTGGGCAATGACTTTCGTGTTTTTTCGAGCATAAATTAATGCACCTTGGTAAAAAACTTTTTAAAAGAATGGTATATTTTACAAAAGTAAAAAAACAAGAAATGGAAATTTCTATACATGCTTGGTTAGCCTGTAAGTCGAGCTTCCTTTAGTTCTCGGCCTTGTGCCTCATTAAAAAACCCTTTGCTTGGAAAAAGAGTGCACCTTGGATCAAGTCTTTCTAGCTGTAGTACCTTCTCAGGTTGCAGGCGTGCCATGACCTCGGGAGCTCCCTGATGAACGAGAATTGTCCTGTCGGTATAGAATTTCACACAAAATGAATTCTCGTTGCAAGTATAGTTCTACACCAACAAACAATCCTCCCAATCAAAAATTTAGGTGTTGTCACGAATAACAAACCCCAATGAATTTATAACCGGAGTATTTAGACTCCGGGTCGTCTCACGAAGAGTTGCAATGAAATGTATGATTATTGGCTATAGAGGGGTATAGGGGGGTTTTGGTTGATTAGAGGGGCAATAAAATAAAAAGACAAGAAAAGTAAATTGAGCAAGTAATTAAAGAAAGCAAGTAATAAAGAGAGACATTCATGGCAATGGATTGAGATCATAGGCTTTCTATCCTAGTCATGCATGATTAATTCATCTTATTTAGTTAACTCACACATCGGGAGAATGTCAAACAAGACTAATTAATCATGTCACAAATATAAACAAGAATTTATCTCATTACGTCAACTCCAACAAATAGGGAGAAAGTCTAATGAGACTAGCTAATCTCAATCCAAAAGTCCTAATCGACTTACTAATTAAAATAGCAAAAGATTAGCGTCAATGGAAATAATATTCTAAAAGTCCTAATCAACTCACTAATTTAATTAGCAAAAGATTAGCGCCAATGGAAACAATATTAGCTAACAACTCTAGATCACCAACATAAGTTGGGTTTTTATGACTCAAGATTGCCCAATTACTCTTTTCAAGCCAAGAATGCTCAAAATCTACTCTAACATCCTTCCAAGCATTTTATCAAATACTTGGAAGGCATACAAGGAAAGCATGGTAAAATTGCAAGGAAAGTAAATCTAACAACTACCAATTGCAAGAAAAGTAAATTCACAACTTAAATCAACCATTAAAAGAACATCAACATCAAATTTGCATTAAATGTAAACCAAATCCATCATGAGTGCATGAACATAAAAGAAAGCAAAAAGGGAAATTAACATTACAAATCATGAGAATGAAAGAGTAGAAGCAAGAATTCACAAAAGAAATAAGATGAAAACATGTAATTGAACATAAATCTAAGAAAGATTAACCTAACCTAATTCTAGAGAGAAGAGAGAGCTTCTCTCTCTAGAAACTAACTAAAGGCTCATGTTAGCTAAACTAATTACTCCCCCCTTGCCCAAGCTTAAATTCTGCATGAAATAGTATTAGAAATGAGTTGGGCTGGGCCCAAAGTGCTTCAGAAATCGCTGGGGGCGATTTCACCTTAGTGGGCCACGGCAGAATCGACGCGCACGCGTACATGGCGCGTGCGCGCCCCTGAGCGTGAAGTAACATATAGCAAATTTTATATCATTTCGAAGCCCCGGATGTTAGCTTTCCAACGCAACTAGAACCGCCTCGTTTGGACCTCTGTAGCTCAAGTTATGATCGATTGAGTGTGAAGAGGTCAGGCTTGACAGCTTTACAGTTCCTTCATTTCTTCATGAGTTCTCCCACTTTGTATGCTTTTTCTTCATTCCTTCCATCCAATACTTGCCTTATGAACCTGAAATCACTCAACAAATACATCAAGGTATCGAATGAAATTAAAGTGAATTAAAATCACCAATTTTAGGGCCTAAAAAGCATCTTTTCACATTTAAGCACAAATCAAGGGAGAATTGCAAAACCATGCTATTTCATTGAATAAATGTGAGAAAAGGTGATAAAATCCCCAAATTAAGCACAAGATAAACCACAAATCGGGGTTTATCAAATCTCCCCACACTTAAACTAAGCATGTCCTCATGCTAAAATCAAGAAAGAAGCAAGGGGTATCACATTTATTCAATGCAAGCTAACTAAATGCAATCTATCTATATGCAATCTATCTACATGAATGCATCCACTTAGTCAAAATAAATCAGTTCCCAAGAATACATATACAGACACAAGGGCTAAGGCAATAGCAATCACTCAACCCACAATTGAATTGAATTATTAAAAAGATTTTACAAACTTGCAAGAAAAGAGATGATCATGGGTGGAAACATGTAATTGAGCGATCGAACCCTCACCGGATGTGTATCCGCTCTAGTCACTCAAGTGTATGGGGTTGATTCACTCAATCCTCCCCTAATCATGTTTTCCAAGTTTTTTTTTTTCATCTAACAATCAATAATTATTTCATGCATGCATACAAATATCATGAGGACTTCCCATAGGTTGTAATGGGGTTAGGGTCAAGGTAAGATGCATATGGTTAAGTGGGCTTGAGATTTGAATCTTTCATTAACTTAAACTTCCCACCTAACCTATGACAACCTATACAATTTTAAACAAACCTAACTACCCATTCTTCACTTTTTTACACACTCATGCATTCCCTTTTTGATCACCACACATATGGATTGACTTTTATTGAACCTTGCTTTGGGGTATTTTGTCCCTTTTTTATTGTAATTCTTTGTCTTTCTTTTTTCTTTTTTTTCTTTTTTTTATTATTATTTTTTTTTCATTAAATTTTTTTTAAACTAAAATATATATACAAGAACATCAATGCATATGGTTTACACATGATTAATACATGAGTATGTACCCAATTTCCAAGATTCTCAACACAAATACAAAAACACTTTTATCTCTACCCAATGTTCCCAACTCTCCCAAAATCAAATGACGAACACTTTCACTAGCCTAAGCTAATCAAAGATCCAAATTAAGGGATATTTATTGTTTTTCACTTAGGCTTGTAATGTGCTACAATTAAGAACAAATGGGTTAAGCATAGGCTCAAATTGGTTATCAATGGAAGATAAAAGGTAGGCTTATTTGGGTAAGTGAGCTACTTAAACAATGGCCTCAATCATGTAAATGCATGTATACACAGAAATAATGGACATATAGAATTAAACAAATCCAATATTACAATCATAGGAAGAGAATAATGCACACAAGAATGAAAATAAGTGGTTATATATGATGTAACCACACAATTAGGCTCAAATCTCACATGCTTGTGTTCTTAGCTCAAAAATCATGTTCCACAAAGTATATAATTCAAGCAAGTTCTAAAAAAAAATTTTTTTTTCAATCGGGGTGCCCTATAGATAAAATCCTTGGAAAATATAATGATTTTGACTAAGCTTAATATATACATATGCAAAATAAGAAAATACAACTAAAAATCCTAAAATGAAATGCAAAAGTGTTGGGATTAGAAACTTGTCACCCAAAAATGCCAAGCGGTCGGACGACCTCCCCACACTTAAAAGGTTGCACCGTCCTCGGTGCACTAAATGAGCAAGGGGGTACGGCGACTTTCTGAGTTGCTACCTTCAGCTGGTAGGTCAACCGGTTGCTGCGTGTTCTTCCTTTCGCTTCCATTTTTACTTATGATGCATCAATCATGAAAAATAAAATAAACACCATAAGATGAGAAAATACAAAGGCAAGGAAGCGTGAATTGTTGGAATGAGGTAAGAACCACTAGAATGGAGTGAGTGAATTAGTGTGACATTGATGAAAATTAAGTGTGTGAGTTCTAAAATTGCGCGCGGTTTAGAATACACACACATTAGTACAAAAAGTTATGTCACAATTACATAAAAGAGAGCATGCACTTCACTCATTCTAGTGTGCTTGAGATACTTTAAAAGACTTGTAGGCTAAAACAATCCAACAAGTGGTGAAGAAGCATAAAAGCATTCAAGCAAAAATCAAGTAATTGTGAAATTGGATAATGCATGGACATTGGTTGATGTGTAAGTAAATTTGATGAACGAAATGGTATAGAGAGCTCACACATCAAACAATGACACTTATTGAAGTTGTTGCAACACCTAAGTAACATAGAGGTGAAACACATGGATGCTATTGAACTTAGGAAAAAGGATAGAAGTGAAAATCAATCACATAGCAAGCATGGTCCACAAAGCTTTACAAAGCTCAAAAATATGTCACTAGGTAAGCTTTCGATCCAATTTCACAATTCCACAACTCAATGCATGAAATAGGTGATGATCAATTAGAACAAGCATCCTAAAAAAATGCATTGATAATGTACAATTGCCTAATAATAGATGATGAATGCATGGTGGCCAAAACATGCAATTCAAAGAGGTAAGATGCATGAAGGCAATGTAACAAGTACTTGGTATTCACAAATGTTCAACATGAAAATTCAAGACCAAGTAATAAATTGCAACCTCAACAAAGGAATCCAACAATGACAATAACAACAATGATGTTAAACTAACATCCTATTAATAAGCAGCAGCAGTAAACAATAAACAAGATTAATAATCCAACACTTATAATGGAAAACAAAAATTAAACTTAACTAACTAAGAAAAATGGTGTTATATGATGTTTGGTAGTGTTGGATAATGTTTGAAGGGTGGAAAGAAGAGAAGAGAGAAGAAAGAAAGAAATGGAAAGAGGAGAAGAAAAGAAGGTGAGTGAAACAGGGCAATCCACGCGTGCGCGTCATGTGCGTGTAAGCGTGGATTGATGAAATGGAAGCGACGCGTACGCGTGCAGTGCGCGTACGCGTGCATGGCGAAGCAGAGAGTCGGCGCAGACGCGCAAGGTACGCGTTCACGTGCCTTTGGGCACAAAGTTGGCACACTTCAGGCACAACTCTCGGGTGAATGTATGGAGGGGTAGAAAAATTCAATCCACGCGTACGCATACATGGCGCGTGCACGTGGATGGCCGAAAACACTTGGGTACGCGTACGCGTAAAGTGCGCGTGCGCGTGGATGGTGCTCTGTTTTTCAAAATTTTTCTATGTTTTTGCACCAAACCAAGCATTCCAAACCTCCAAACAGCTACCAAAACATCATAAAACCTTATTTAACCTACTAGACTCCTAAATAAACTCAACTAAGAAATTCAAAACATGAAATTAAACTAGTTCTACCAATATATACAAAAGAGAAAAAGGAAAGAGTTTACCATGGTGGGTTGTCTCCCAGCTAGCACTTTTGTTTATTGTCCTTAAGTTGGACTTATGGGGAGCTCCTCATCAAGGTGGCTTGTGCTTGAATTCATCCTTGAACATCCACCAATGCTTGGACTTCCATTGTGCTTCATCATTCAAAGTTAATAACTCCAAGCTTTGATGGAGTTCTTCACAAACCGTAAGCTCCCAAAGTTGGTCTTCCTTGTGTGATCCGGGATCCCACACTTTGTTTTCACACCCGTCCTTGAGTTGATCATGGTGATTTCTTCCGGGTGGCAAGAGAGATGAATTCTCATGGAAGCACCAAACTATCCTCCTAGACCCATTCAATTGAGCACTACACCAATCCATGCTCCTCAATTTTGAGCTTCCAACCATAATGAGCCTAGACTTACAATGCCAACCACTAAACATCCTCCTCTTACGCTTAATTCCACAAAGCGCCCTAAGTTGGCCATCCGTCTCAAGCAAACCATATTCAAGTGGGATAATAAAGCTAAGAGTTAGAGGTTTTACCCACTTAAATGAAGGGCTAGATGACAACCTAGGTGGAGGAGTTCCCAACGGTCTTGACAAAGCATGCTCCACTCCCGTCCATCCTCTTCTAGAGGCTTCCACCACTTGGCAAGATTCTTCAAACTTTACCTCTTGCCAAGCTTCCTCAAGTTCAAGCTCTTCTTCACCAATGTCTTCTAGCTCTTCCCTATCACTCAAATCATAAATAGGAGGTTGAGTGAAATCTACCTCATCATCAATTCCAAGTAGAGTGGGGAAGGGTTCTTCAAGCTCAAAAGGATCACATGTTGACTCGGAATCGTCATAAATAGGAGGATCTATTTCTTGGGACACTTCTTCCAATTCTTCAATCACATTGTGCCTTGGAGGTTGTGCACTCTCCTCCTCAACATCAACTTCAAACTCCATGGAAGAAGGCTCTTCACTTTGTGATTCCTCTATGTATTCAACATGTCCTAAGGTTCCAACCACTACTTCCTTTGGTTCAATCATCTCTACCTTCTCCTCTTGTTTCATTTCTTGCTTTAACTCCTCTTCTTCACCTTGGAGCTTCAAGTTCACTCCCTCACTAAGCTCCTTGGGTGCTTCTCCACATTCAACAATGGGAGTACCTTGATCGCATAGGCTTAGGCAGGATGAGACTATGTTGCTAACGACTTCTACTATGATAACAGTCTTTGCTCTTAACTCCTCAAATTTCTTTTCATCCTCCTCGTGTTGCCTTAAGATATGAGATTCAAGATCCCTTAATTCTAGCATAAAGGCTTCATCGGAGGGTGATGGTGGAAGAGAGGGTTCATCGTTTGAGGGAGAGGTATTATAGTTGGAAGGTGGTTCTTCTTGGTAGGGTTGTGGTGGTAAGTCGTATTCATCTTGGTAATAATATGGAGGGGATTGCTCTTGAAAATGTTGATGTTGGAATGGTGGTGGCTCTATGTGTGGTTCATATGGCTCATATGATTGTTGGTAAGATGGATATGGATTAGGGTCATATGATGATGGTTGGTGAAAAGTGGCTTGTGAGTATGGTTGATGGCTATGTTGAGGATATGGCTCATAGGTGTATGGTGGTGGTTCTTGGAAGTCACAAGGGGATTCACCATAACCATTGGATTGATATGCATCATAGAATGGCTCTTCTTCATAGTGCATTGGTGGAGGTTGTTGCCAAGAGGATTGATCATATGCATATGGCTCCTCCCACCTTTGGTTATCCCATCCTTGATGCACATCTTCATTGAAGTTCCCATTTCCTACAACATAGTTGTAATCACACTCATGGCCAAAGTGAGAATTCATAGTGAAAAGTAAAAACAAGAAACAAAAGCTAACAAGAAATAATGAAACAAAGTCCTAAAACTAGCAAAAACTAACATCCAATCCAAAAATAAAGCTATTCACAATATTCACATATATACAATAACTAATAACATAACACCATTGCAACTCCCCGGCAACAGCGCCATTTTGATGAACGAGAATTGTCGTGTCGATATAGAATTTCACACAAAATGAATTCTCGTTGCAAGTATAGTTCTACACCAACAAACAATCCTCCCAATCAAAAATTTAGGTGTTGTCACGAATAACAAACCCCAATGAATTTATAACCGGAGTATTTAGACTCCGGGTCATCTCACGAAGAGTTGTAATGAAATGTATAATTATTGGCTATAGAGGGGTATAGGGGGTTTTGGTTGATTAGAGGGGCAATAAAATAAAAAGACAAGAAAAGTAAATTGAGCAAGTAATTAAAGAAAGCAAGTAATAAAGAGAGACATTCATGGTAATGGATTGAGATCATAGGCTTTCTATCCTAGTCATGCATGATTAATTCATCTTATTTAGTTAACTCACACATCGGGAGAATGTCAAACAAGACTAATTAATCATGTCACAAATATAAACAAGAATTTATCTCATTACGTCAACTCCAACAAATAGGGAGAAAGTCTAATGAGACTAGCTAATCTCAATCCAAAAGTCCTAATCGACTTACTAATTAAAATAGCAAAAGATTAGCGTCAATGGAAATAATATTTCAAAAGTCCTAATCAACTCACTAATTTAATTAGCAAAAGATTAGCGTCAATGGAAACAATATTAGCTAACAACTCTAGATCACCAACATAAGTTGGGTTTTCATGACTCAAGATTGCCCAATTACTCTTTCTAAGCCAAGAATGCTCAAAATCTACTCTAACATCCTTCCAAGCATTTTATCAAACACTTGGAAGGCATACAAGGAAAACATGGTAAAATTGCAAGGAAAGTAAATCTAACAACTACCAATTGCAAGAAAAGTAAATTCACAACTTAAATCAACCATTAAAAGAACATCAACATCAAATTTGCATTAAATGTAAACCAAATCCATCATGAGTGCATGAACATAAAAGAAAGCAAAAAGGGAAATTAACATTACAAATCATGAGAATGAAAGAGTAGAAGCAAGAATTCATAAAAGAAACAAGATGAAAACATGTAATTGAACATAAATCTAAGAAAGATTAACCTAACCTAATTCTAGAGAGAAGAGAGAGCTTCTCTCTCTAGAAACTAACTAAAGGCTCATGTTGGCTAAACTAATTGCTCCCCCCTTGCCCAAGCTTGAATTTTGCATGAAATAGCATTAGAAATGAGTTGGGTTGGGCCCAAAGTGCTTCAGAAATTGCTGGGGGCGATTTCACCTTAGTGGGCCACGGCAGAATCGGCGCGCACGCGTACATGGCGCGTGCGCTCCCCTAAGCGTGAAGTAACATATAGCAAATTTTATATCATTTCGAAGCCCCAGATGTTAGCTTTCCAACGCAACTATAACCGCCTCGTTTGGTCCTCTATAGCTCAAGTTATGATCGATTGAGTGTGAAGAAGTCAGGCTTGATAGCTTTACGGTTGCTTCATTTCTTCATGAGTTCTCCCACTTTGCATACTTTTTCTTCATTCCTTCCATCCAATACTTGCCTTATGAACCTGAAATCACTCAACAAACACATCAAGGTATCGAATGGAATTAAAGTAAATTAAAATCACCAATTTTAGGGCCTAAAAAGTATGTTTTCACATTTAAGCACAAATCAAGGGAGAATTGCAAAACCATGCTATTTCATTGAATAAATGTGAGAAAAGGTGATAAAATCCCCCAAATTAAGCACAAGATAAACCACAAAATCGGGGTTTATCACTCCCGCCCTTGGAGGTTGGCTACCTTGTAATAACCTTTTCCGAGTACTTCTGCAACCCGGTATGGTCCTTTCCAATTTGCACTTAGCTTTTCTTCTCCCGACTTGCCTGCTCCGATGTCATTTTGGATCAGGATGAGGTCGTTGGTTGCAAAGCTTTGCTTGATTACCTTCCGGTTGTACCTTAGTGCCATTCGACGCTTCAGGGCTTCCTCCCTAATCCGAGCCTTTTCTCGGACTTTTGGAAGCAGGTTGAGCTCTTTTTTTTGTGCTTGGGAGTTAATTTTCTCGTTGTAGAAGATCACCCTGGGGGATCCTTCGTCCACTTCGATGGGAATCATTGCCTCTATTCGGTAAGCAATTTGGAAGGGTGATTGATAAACCACTATTTTATGGTTTATATTGTGCTAAATTGAGTGGTTTTTCATCCATTATTCTCACGCTTATTCATAGAAATCGCATGTTTTACGTTTCCCTTCCTGATTTTGTGCTATGATTGAAAACATGCTTCTTTGACCTTAATTTTATTAATTTTAATCCTCTCTTATTACCATTCGATGTCGTGATATGTGTGTTAAGTGTTTTCATAGATTACAGGGCATGAATGGCTTAGAGGATGGAAAGGAAGCATGCAAAAGTGGAAGGAATACAAGAAGTTGAAGGAACTGCAAAGTTGTCAGCCTGACCCTCTCGCACTAAAACGGTCATAACTTGAGCTACAGAGGTCCAAATGAGGCGGTTTCAGTTGCGTTGGAACGCTAACGTCCCAGGATTCGATTTGATATATAATTCTCCATAGTGGCCGTATAGCTAGGAGACGCGAACGCATGCTCCACACGGACGTGTCGCAGTGACGAAAAACCAGCGTGGCAGATTTCTTCTCCAGCAATTTCTGGGCTGTTTTCGACCCAGTTTTCGGACTAGAAAACACAGATTAGAGGCTATAAAGTAGGGGAATCCATTCATTCATGGGAGGACGAGGATATTCACATAATTTTAGGTTTTAGATGTAGTTTTCTAGAGAGAGAGGCTCTCTCCTCTCTCTTAGGTTTTAGGATTAGGATTGCTTCTCAATTCCAGGTTCAATGTTCTTTTAATTTATTTTCTACTTTTATTTATTCTGTTACTCTAATTTATGAATTTCCATGTTAGATTTGATTTCTTTTATTTAATATAATTTGAGGTATTTCAGACTTATGATTGTTTTCTTTAATTTATTAATGCTTTCGATTTATCCAAATTATTTTCATTCAAGTAGATTTTCTTCTCCCTTGGCTCTGGTTAAGTAATTGGTAATACTTGAGTTATCAAACTCCTTGTGATTGATGATTGTTATCTTTGCTAGTTGATTTGTATTCCAATAACTTTAGTCTTTTCTTAGGAATTGATTGGGACCTGAGGGATCAAATTGATTTATCCACTCAACTTACCTTCATAGTTAGAGGTTAACAAAGTGGGAGCAAAATCCAATTCTCATCACAATTGATAAAGATAACTAGGATAGGACGTCCACTTCTCATACCTTGCCAAGAGTTTTTATTATTATTAATTTACTTTATTACTAATTTATTCTCCTTGTTCCCTACTTCAAAAACCCAAAAATATATCCTTTTTACATAACCAATAATAAATCATACCTCCCTGCAATTCCTTGAGAAGACGACTCGAGGTTTGAATACTTCGGTTATAAAATTTATTGGATTTGCTTAAGTGACAACCAAAACTTTTGTACGAAAGGATTCTCTGTTGGTTTAGAAACTATACTTACAACGCGATTATATTTTTATTTAAATTCTTTACTAGCAGAAAATTCGTTCTTCAAAATGGCGCCGTTGCCGGGGAATTGCAACTGTATACCTTATTATTGGTTATTGTAAATATTTTATTTTGCTTATTTATTTACTTTTATTTTTATTTTTAATTTTTATTTGTTACTATTAATTCTCACTTCCATTGCTTTGAGTTTGGTTCCAATGCTGTTGCAAGGAATGGAAATTATAACCGGAACATGCATCAAGGTCAAAACAATCAGAGATGGAAGGAGCCACGAGGATCTGATCAACCCTTTAGGCAACAACCCCCTCTAAGACCACGACCATTCAACAATGCATGTCAAGACAATAGTTACGGTGGACCCTTCCATGATAACCAACCTCCACCAAATTACTATGGTCAAGAGCCATTCCAGGGAGCGTACCAAGATGATGAATATGGTGGACTCCCTTGTAGTTACCAACAAGGCCCACCATATGCTTATGAACCACCTCCTCAACACAACTCTAGACCACCATACTCACAAGCCCCCTACTACCAAACGCCATCACATAATTCTAACCCTTATCCACCATATCAACCACCCTATGAGCCATATGAGCCATACATAGATCCACCCCAATTCCAACCCAGTTACTCCCAAGGACCACCACCTCCATATACACCACATCCATATCCATCAATCCAAGAGCCTGATGATCCTACTTATGATATCCGAGCAGAACAAGAGTCAAGGGACCGTCTCAAGGAAACGATGGATCAATTTCAAGCAACCCTGCATCAGTTGGACCGAGCGGTAAACCGAATGGCACCCGAAGCTTTCATGGCTAAAGAATCTCAACTTGAGAACAAGGAATTAAAGTGTGCTATGCAACAAGTGAAAAAGAGGGAGAGTGATGAACCACCCTTTTATCATGAACCTTTCCTCCCAAATAACGAGCCCTCACATCCACCTCAACCTTCAATGCATGATACTATTGGTGTTCTTCTTCAAGGGCAAAGAGAGATGAAACGGGGAGTACTACAATTCATGACTGCCTTTACTGAGGTAATAAATCGATTATCTTCCCAACATCTGAGCACTCAAAGTACTCCCATGGCTACATGTGAAGAATCAAAAGAAGAGCATAGCATGAAGGAGACACTAAAAACGCCGGTGGACAACAAAGAACATGGCTTTGTATTGGAACAAGTGGAGGAAGCCATAATAGTTGCAGAGGAAGAAGTGGTTCAGGATTTAGGAGATGCTGAACCTCCATGGGAATCTAGAATTGTAAAGTACCCCTCCAATAAGATTGAAATTGATGTCAAGAAGGCCAGTGCACAACCCCATGGCATATTCCTTATGAAGACTTGGATGGGATAGATCAAGAAGTAAGTTCCCTTGGTGATGAGAATTATGCATCAAGTCCTCCTAGTGATAAATCTACATTTGCAAACGAACTCCTTGAGTATGAAGACTCTTCTCTAATTGAGTCTACAAATGATGTGGAAGTAGAAGCCCTTCGAAAAGGATAGACGGGAGTTGAGTACGCTTTGTCAAGAATGTTGGAGACTTCTCCACCTAGGTTGCCGTCTACTCCTTCATTTGAGTGGGTAAAACTTATCTCTGTTCGTCTTCCTATCTCACTTGGGTACGGTATTCTTGAAACAGACGGCCAACTCAGGAAGCTTTGTGGCATAAAGCGTAAGAGGAGACTATTTAGTGGTTGGAGTTACAAATCAAGGCTCATCAAGGTTGATATTTCAAGAGATAGATGTAAGGACTCAACTGTTGATAATTTGGTTAGATCTAAAAAAAGAGTTTGGTACTACGTAGAGAATTCAGATTGCTTACCACCTGGATGGAATCATCATGTTCCACTTGAAGACGGGTGCAGAAACAGGATTTGGGATCCAGACATACATGAGGATCCACTTTGGGAGCTCAAGGCTTGTGAAGAACTCTCTCAAAGCTTGGCAAATAATGAAGATTATTGGAAGTCCAAGTATTGGTGGCAGTTTCAGGATGAGTTCAAGCACAAGCCTCCATGACAAGGAGCTCAACAAATGTCCAACTTAAGGACTTTAACTAAAAGTGCTAGCTGGGAGACAACCCACCATAGTATATTCTTTCCTTTTTGTTCTTAGTTTTATTTTATTTTCATTCATGTTCATTCATAATTTCTACATTGTCATCTACATTCTGCACTTTGCATTTTACATACTGCATAAAAAAATGCACACGACGCCCAAGCGTCGCTGACGCGTCCGCGTCATAGGTGCGTTCTGAAGAAAAGAGAATTGAATAGAAAGCACGCGAAAGCGTGGCTGGAGGGGTGCCTTAGGCACAAACATGCCCACGTGGCCGCGTCAATGACGCGTCCGCGTCGTTTGCGAAATAGCCTCCCCATGTGTCCGCTTCACCCACGCGAACGCGCGGCCCTGTGAAATCAACGTAAATGGGTGTATGGCAGTGAGTTATAATGGAGTGGGGCTGGAATGATGCTGTAAGCATAAGCCCTACCACGCGACCGCGTCGTTTTACAAAATGAAGCCATTCACGCGACCGCGTCACCCACGCGAACGCGTCACCCAAATTTTTGGCAAAATAAGTATCAAACAGAGAGTTGTGCGTATGCGAGGCTGCACAAATCAGGTCACGCATACGCGTGACCCACGCGTCCACGTCACCTGAACTTATCACACACCACGCGATCGCGTGCTCCACGCGTCCGCGTTGCCTGCGCCGCACAACTTATCCAGATTAGCGCCAATTATCTTATCTTTTCTTTTCTAATCCTAATTTCTTCTATCTTTTCTTCTTTCTTCTTTCTTTCTTACTTACTTCTTCTTCGTCTCTTTAACCTCTCATCCCTCTTCACTTCTATTCTATTTTATTTAATTTATTTACATACTTTTATCCATTGCATTTTAATTTTGTGCATATTTTTATTTTCTTTTCTAAATTTATTATTTTACCATTGGTGTTACTTGTTCATATTCAACTATTATATCTTTTCTGGTATTATTTTGGTGCCTAGTGACTCGTTTTACAATGTTGGGTAATATTATTTAAGTTAACGCTAATCTTTTATGATAGTTATACTCCTTTTGTATGAACATGAATTTATATTGTCTTTCATTACCTATTATCTCTTTCCCTTTATTGCAATGTCTGCACTATTGATATACCATGTGCTTATACTGTTTTCTCACTTGCATGTTATAGTTACCATGTAATTGAGACCCTTATTATTTGGTATTAACCCAACCATATTTTAAATTATTTTCTATCTTTGTTGTTGGGTTACTTTTCTTCTTTTTCCTCTTCTTTCAGGATGGCCACCGAGGAAGGAAAATGAAAAACCTTTACATGGGGTAACAGACAAGTCCATCTGCACAATCTTTAGAGAAAGAGCAGTAGTTATAGCTCGCAACCCATCCACCTGCACATCTTAGCATGCACCGAGGACGGTGCAATCTTTAAGTGTGGGGAGGTCGATACCGATCTCCATGGGTTAGTTATTTTCTTCTCAACACCAATGTCTTATTTTCTTTATTAGTTCATTGTTGCATCGGCATATTTGATTACATGTTTTCTTGATTTTATGCATTTAGTTACTACTTAGTTGAGGTAATATTTTCTTTTTCAAGAAATTTTTATAGTATTTCACTAATTGAAATTGAAAATTTTTTTCTGTTAAAACTTGTTTGAAGTTGTATTTGGAACATAGTTTAAAAAGCTAAGAATACACAACCTATGAGATTTTGAGCTTATTTATATGGTTACATTATTTAACCATAAATTTTTATTCTTGTGTGTTTTCTTCCCTATGATTGCAATATTTGCTTTGTTCCATTCTGTATATCCACTATTTAGTGTATTTACATACTTGCATATGATTGAGGCCATTACTTGTTTTAGCTCACTTTTCCCAAATAAGCCTACCCTTTTATGTCACCCTTGTTAGCCACTTTGAGCCTTTTAATCCCATTTGTTCTATATTTTACCATATTACTAGCCTTAAGCAGAAAAACAATTAAATATCCCAGTTGAATCTTTGGTTAGCTTAAGATAGAAATTGTGTGTTAATTAAGTATGGGAAAACTATGGGAACTTGGGTTGATAGGAAGGTATTAACTCTATAAATCATTTGAAATTTGGGAGCATGCTCATGTGAAACCAAAATAATTAAAATACCATGTGCATTGATATATTGTATTTATGTTTCAAAAAAAAAAGAGAACAAAAATTTTATAAGGGGACAAAATTACCCCAATGCTAAAGTTAAGTTAATGAAGATATCAATGTACATGTGATAAAAATAAAAAAAAAAGATTGATACATCAGTATGTGAAAAATGCAAAAAAAAAAAAAAAGGAAATTGTGGGTAGCTAGGCATGATTCTAGAGTTACATAGAGTATGTGTGTATGTTAGGTGAAAGCTTAGGTTAATTAAAGATTCATATTTCAGCTCACTTGGCCATACATATATCCTCCCCCTTTCCTTTGCCCCATTACAACCTTGAAAAGACCTCATCATGTTTGCATTGATATACTAGATATTTGTTGATTGGTTAGATGAAGAACAAAGTTTTAGAAAGCATGAATAGAGAAAAGTAGAGTGAATTACCCTATACACTTGAGAGAATTAGAGTGCATATACACTACCACTGAGAGTTCAATGCTTGATTCTATATTCCCTGCTTTCATGAGCTGTCTTCTTACAAGTTTACTTGTCTTTTATTGTATAATTTGAATTAGTGAAATATGATTTATGTTTGTCTTGAAGAGCTTATTTACTTTTAACCAAATAGGTAGAAAAATCTTAGCATGTAGTTGCATTCATCTAGATAGGTTGCATTTCATACATTCTACCATTCATTTTCACTCCTTTATAGCTTCTCTTGAGCTTAGCATGAGGACATGCTAATGTTTAAGTGTGGAGAGGTTGATAAACTACTACTTTATGGTTTATATTGTGTTAAATTGAGTAGTTTTTCATCTATTATTCTCACACTTATTCATAGAAATCGCATGTTTTACGTTTCCCTTCCTGATTTTCTGCTATGATTGAAAACATAATTCTTTGACCTTAATTTTATTAATTTTAATCCTCTCTTATTACCATTCGATTCCGTGATATGTGTGTGAGATTACAGGGCATGAATGGCTCAGAGGATGGAAAGGAAGCATGCAAAAGTGGAAGGAATACAAGAAGTTGAAGGAACTGCAAAGCTGTCAGCCTGACCCTCTCGCATTAAAACGGTCATAACTTGAGCTACAGAGGTCCAAATGAGGCGGTTCCACTTGTGTTGGAAAGCTAATGTCCCGGACTTTGATTTGATATATAATTCGCCATAGTGGCCATATAGCTAGGCGACGCGAACGCGTGCTTCACGCGGACGCATCGCAGTGACGAAAAACCAGCGTGGCAGATTTCTTCTCCAGCAATTTCTGGGCTGTTTTCGACCCAGTTTTCGGTCCAGAAAACACAGATTAGAGGCTATAGAGCAGGGGAATCCATTCATTCATGGGAGGATGGGGATATTCACATAATTTTAGGTTTTAGATGTAATTTTCTAGAGAGAGAGGCTCTCTCCTTTCTCTTAGGTTTTAGGATTAGGATTGCTTCTCAATGCCAGGTTCAATGTTCTTTTTATTTATTTTCTACTTTTATTTATTCTATTACTCTAATTTATGAATTTCCATGTTAGATTTGATTTCTTTTATTTAATATAATTTGAGGTATTTCAGACTTATGATTGTTTTTTTTAATTTATTAATGCTTTCAATTTATCCAAATTATTTTCTTTCAAGTAGATTTTCTTCTCCCTTGGCTCTGGTTAAGTAATTGGTAACACTTGAGTTATCAAACTCCTTGTGATTGATGATTGTTATCTTTGCTATTTGATTTGTATTCCAATAACTCTAGTCTTTTCTTAGGAATTGATTGGGACCTGAGGGATCAAATTGATTTATCCACTCAACTTACCTTCATAGTTAGAGGTTAACAAAGTGGGAGCAAAATCCAATTCTCATCACAATTTATAAGGATAACTAGGATAAGACGTCCAGTTCTCATACCTTGTCAAGAGTTTTTATTATTATTAATTTACTTTATTACTAATTTATTCTCCTTGTTCCCTACTTCAAAAACCCAAAAATATATCCTTTTTACATAACCAATAATAAATCATACCTCCCTGCAATTCCTTGAGAAGACGACCCGAGGTTTGAATACTTTGGTTATAAAATTTATTGGGTTTGCTTAAGTGACAACCAAAACTTTTGTACGAAAGGATTCTCTGTTGGTTTAGAAACTATACTTACAACGTGATTATATTTTTATTTAAATTATTTACTAGCAGAAAATCCGTTCTTCAGTGATTCACCTATGGTGGAATGTGGTGTTGTCCGATATGCCTATAGGACATGGGGGATCTCCTCGGCCCAGGCTCCCTTTGCGTCCTGTAGTCAGCGTTTCAACCCGGCTAGTATGACCTTATTTGCAGCCTCGGCCTGTTCGTTGGCCTGTGGGTGCTCTACTGAGGTGAACTGATGCTTAATTTTTAAGTCGGCTACAAGGTTTTTGAAACCTGTATCGGTGAATTCAGTTCCATTGTCCATGGTGATGGAGTAGGTGATGAGGGAAAAATGACTCCACACAAACTTACCGGTAAGTGTACCGGGTCGCATCAAGTAGTAATAACTCACAAGAGTGAGGTCGATCCTACAGGGATTGATGGATTGGGCAACTTTAGTTAGGTGATGAATTTAGTTAGGCAAATAGTTGATGATTTGAGTGAAATTTTGATTAACAAAAAGTGAATTGCAGAAAGTTAAAGTGCAGAAAGTAAATTGGGCAGAAAAGTAAAGTGCAGAATAGGTAAATTGCAGAAACTTAAAGTGAAAGAAATTAAAAGAGCAGAAACTTAAATTACAAGAAAAGTAAATAACAGAAACTTAAAGTACAAGAAACTTAAATTGCTGAATCTAAATTGCTAGGAAACATAAATTTCATGAAGAATAAAGGGATTTGGGTATTGGGATTAAAATCGAACTAGAAAATGTAAATTAAAGTAAATCAGAGAGCTATGAGATGAAGAGATTCAGTTCAGGATCTCAATAGCAAAATAGAAATGGAATATTGCTTGAAGAAACAAAACAACAAGAAAACTTAGATCAATTATGAAATCCTAAAAAGAAATTGACAATTTCAGCAAAGTAACAAATCAGAAAGAAAGTCTAAAGCTCAATTGTTCTCTTGTCAAAACAGAAAGGAAGAAATTGCAGAAGAACTAAAATGAAAACAGAAAAGAAAATTTAGATCCAATTTCCAATTCTTAGAACTATATAGAAGAAAAATAAAAGATGATTCTCAGATGAAGAATTGCACTGGAGTTCTTCAATCTGAGTTTAAAACCCAAAACAGAAAATAGAAGTTGTAGAAGAAAAAAAATGAACAAAGAAAACTTAGATCTGACCCCAATTCCCAAATTCTCTAAAAATTCTAAAAAGAAAATTTCAAGAGAACCAAAAAGCTCCCTCTAAAATCAAACTCGCTCCTATTTATACACTTTCTATTTTAGTCTTCAAAGCTTGGAGTGGGCTTTTTAATTTTTTTTTAAGAAATGGATCCAAATGGCACTTGTTGACTTGGGTTAGGATGCACTTGGTAGCTCCCAGTGGAGCGCTCCGTGCAATTAGTGAACGTTGTGTTCACTTCCTTTTGGTGCGCCAATTTGGTGCACTCAATTCTTCCTCTAGCTTCCTCTTTTCGAGCGCTGGGCTCACTTGTTGAGTGCTATCCTTTGGTTGAGTGCGTCTTTGGTGCGCAATTGGGTGCTCTCCTAGCGCTCCCTTAGTGAGCGCTCCGTTGATTCCTTGTGTGCTGTCTAGTGCTCCCTTGGTTGAGCGCTTCTCCTAGTGCTCCCTTGGTTGAGCGCTACGTTCATTATTTGAACGCTCCTAGTGTGCGGATGGCACGAGGCCTTGGCTCTCAGGCTGAAATTCACAAAAAAGTTCACAAAGTGAACGTGGCGCTCACTTCCAAAGTGAACGCTAGCCCAAAAGCGTTGCTGAGTGTGGCATTCTCTTTGTGAACGTAACGCTTCCCTGATTGCTTCCCTTTTCTCTTCATTTCTTCACCTTCAAGCAACCAAACAACCAATCAAAGTCTCACCAAAATTACAAGGTCTTTGCGTCATTCATAAAATCAATTAATTCTAGCATAAAGCATATGATTTTGTGTAAAATAAATGATGTTTGATTGATTCAAAATAATCATGAAAATTCACTCCAATCACTTACTTATTGCTTCATCTAGCAGTTCAGGGCTTCCATAAGGGAGAACCTTTGTCACCAAGCAGGGGCCAGTCCATTTGGACTTGAGTTTACCAGGGAAAACTTTGAGCCTGGAGTTATACAAGAGTACTTGCTGTCCTGGTTTGAACTCCTTCTTTGAGATCCTTTTGCATGCCATCTCTTAGCCTTTTACTTGTATATCTTAGCATTTTCATAGGCTTCCAGTCTAAACTCATCCAACTCATTTAATTGCAATAACCTCTTCTCTTCTGCTGCTTGAGAATCAAGGTTGAGGAGTTTAGTGGCCCAAAAAGCTTTATGCTCAAGCTCTACAGGGAGATGACAAGACTTGCCATATAGTAACTTAAAAGTAGACTTTCCAATAGGAGTTTTGAATGCTGATCTGTATGTCCAGAGAGCATCTTCTAACTTTCTGGACCAATCCTTTCTTGTGTTCCCCACTGTCTTCTCCAAGATCCTCTTCAAGTCCCTATTTGCAAGCTCTGCTTGTCCATTGGTCTGTGGGTGATACGGTGTGGCTACTTTATGCATCACCCCGTACTTGTGAAGTAATTTTTTCATCTGTTTGTTGCAAAAATGACTACCACCATCACTGACAAGACCCTTAGGTACTCCATATCTAGTAAAAAATGTGCTTCTTAAAGAATTGAAGGACAATTTGTGCATCACATGTAGTTGTTGCTATGGCTTCCACCCACTTTGAGATATACTCTACTGCTAGAGTGAGGTTAAGGTTAGCTTAAACAAAAATTCAAATAGTTAGTGTGCTTGACAAAAACAAAGAAAAAGTGCTTAATATAGATTATCACCCTACTTAATCATTGTCAATCTAAATCAATCCCCGACAACGGCGCCAAAAACTTGATGAGGGAAAATCGATTCCACACAAACTCATCGGCAAGTGTACTGGGTCGCATCAAGTAGGAATAACTCACAAGAGTGAGGTCGATCCCACAGGAATTGATGGATTGAGAAACTTTAGTTAGGTGATAAATTTAGTTAGGCAAATAGTTGATGATTTGAGTGAAATTTTGATTAACAGAAAGTGAATTGCAGAAAGTTAAAGTGCAAAAAGTAAATTGGGCAGAAAAGTAAAGTGCAGAAGAGGTAAATTGTAGAAACTTAAAGTGCAAGAAATTAAAAGAGCTGAAACTTGAATTGAAAGAAAAGTAAATGAATGAAACTAAAAGTGCAAGAAACTTAAATTACTGAATCTAAATTGCTAGGATGAAGAATAAAGAAATTTGGGTATTGAGATTCAAATTGAACTAGAAAATGTAAATTAAAGTAAATCAGAGAGCTATGAGATGAAGAGATTCAGATCAGGATCTCAATAGCAAAACAGAAATGGAAAATTGCTTGAAGAAACAAAACAACAAGAAAACTTAGATCAATTATGAAATCCTAAAAAGAAATTGACAATTTCAGCAAAGTAACAAAATCAGAAAGAAATTCTAAATCTCAATTGTTCTCTTGTCAAAACAGAAAGGAAGAAATTGCAGAAGAACTAAAATGAAAACAGAAAAGAAGATTTAGATCCAATTTCCAATTCTTAGAACTATATAGAAGAAAAATAAAAGCTGGTTCTCAGATGAAGAATTGCAGTGGAGTTCTTCAATCTGAGTTCAAAATCCAAAACAGAAAATAGAAGTTGCAGAAGAAAGAAAATGAACAAAGAAAACTTAGATCTGATCCCAATTCCCAAATTCTCTAAGAATTCTAAAAAGAAAATTTCAAGAGAACCAAAAAGCTCCCTCTGAAATCAAACTCGCTCCTATTTATACACTTTCTATTTTAGTCTTCAAAGCTTGGAGTTGGCTTTTTAATTTTTTTTTTTAAGAAATGAATCCAAATGGCACTTGTTGACTTGGGTCAGAATGCACTTGGTAGCTCCCAGTGGAGTGCTCCGTGCAATTAGTGGACGCTGCGTTCACTTCCTTTTGGTGCGCTCAATTCCTCCTCTAGCACTCTCTTTTTGAGTGCTGCACTCACTTGTTGAGCGCTATCCTTTGGTTGAGTGCGTCTTTGGTGCGCAATTGGGTGCTCTCCTAGTGCTCCCTTAGTGAGCGCTCCATTGATTCCTTAAGCGCTGCCTAGTGCTCCCTTGGTTGAGCGCTTCTCCTAGCGCTCCCTTGGTTGAGCGCTACGTTCATTATTTGAACACTCCTAGTGTGCGGATGGCACGAGGCCTTGGCTCCCAGGCTGAAATTCACGAAAAAGTTCACAAAGTGAATGTGGCGCTCACTTCCAAAGTGAACGCTAGCCGCGTTGCTGAGTGTGGCGTTCTCTTTGTGAACGTAACGTTTCCCTGATTGCTTCCCTTTTCTCTTCATTTCTTCACCTTCAAGCAACCAAACAACCAATCAAAGTCTCACCAAAATTACAAGGTATTTGCATCATTCATAAAATCAATTAATTCTAGCATAAACCTTATGATTTTTTGTAAAATAAATGATGTTTGATTGATTCAAAATAATCATGAAAATTCACTCCAATCGCTTACTTATTGTGCAAGAAAGTGCATAAAACCTAATGAAACAAGTGAAAAATGCTTGTAAAACTAGCATAAGATGACTTGTCATCACTAGGGGACCCCAAACCTTGTGAGAATATTTCTGTATAGAAATTTTCGACTTCGCTGGGCAGTGGCAGCGGCTAGGGGTTTTGCCTCAATCCACTTTGTAAAGTAATCTATTCCTGCTTGGAGGAATTTGACTTGTCCTGATCCTTGGGAGAATGGCCCGAGGAGGTTGAGTCCCCATTTTGCAAACGGCCACGGGGAGGTAACGCTAGTAAGCTCTTCAGGTGGGAATATGTGAAAGTTGGCGTGCTTCTCACATGGAGAGCATGTTTTTACAAACTCGGCCGCTTCCTTTTGTAAGGTCGACCAGTAGAAGCCGGCTCGGATCACTTTCTTAGACAGTGGCCTGGCTCCGAGGTGGTTGCCATACATGCCGCTATGAACGTCCTCTAGGACTTCCTTTGTGGCAGAGGTTGGTACGCATTTGAGGAGGGGTGCCAAGATCCCCCTCCTATACAGGACGTCGTGTACGAGAGTATAGTGTTGTGCCTCCCTTATAAGCCTTTTAGCGTCTTTCTTTTCTGTGGGTAGTGTTTCAGACTTGAGGTAGTTGATTATAGGGGTCACCACCCTTGGTCTTGGTCCGATATACTTAACACTTTCTCCTCCCTTGAGGTTGATGGATGCTGCAAAGTTTCTTGGATGAGGCTTTTGTTATTGCCCCCCGGCTTGGTGCTGGCTAGTTTTGAGAATGCGTCAGCTCAGGCATTTTGTTCTCGGGGTATGTGTCGGATCTTACATCTGCCGAAGTCCTCGAGCTGTTCCTTGGTTTTGTCCAGGTATTTCTTCATAGTGGGATCTTTCGCTTGGTAACTTCCATCTATCTGTGAGGTGACGACTTGCAAGTCACTGAAGATGGTGAGCTTCTGGACCCTGACCTCTTTAGCCAGCCTTAAGCCAGCCAGTAGGGCTTCATATTCCGCTTGGTTGTTTGACGCAGGAAACTCAAACTTTAGGGATAGTTCCTTCCTTGTTCGCTTTCCAAGATGATACATGCCCTACTACCGGCTTTGTTTGACGAGCCGTCGACATATAGGTTCCAAGAGATGAGAGTTCCCGGGGTGTTGGTGTATTCGGTGACAAAATCGGTCAGGTATTGGGATTCGATGGCGGTTCGAGCTTCATACTTGAGATCAAACTCGGACAGCTCGACTGCCTACTGCAGGATTTTGCCTGCCAGGTCCGTCTTCTGTAAAATGTGCTTCATGGGTTGGTTGGTGCAGACTTTGATGATGTGGGCTTGAAAGTAGAGTCAGAGTCTTCTGGCTGTGTGTACGAGGGCGAAGGCAAAGTTTTCTATTTTCTAGAAGTTTAGTTTGGCCCCTTGTAGGGCTTTGCCGATGAAGTAGATAGGCTGCTATCCATCGTCGTCCTCTCGAACTAGGGCTGATGCTATCGCCCGACTTCTGACTGCCAGGTATAACACCAGTTCCTCTCCTTGCTTGGGTCGGGTCAGGATGGATGGTTGCCCCAAGAATGATTTGAAGTCTTGGAAGGCCTTCTCGCATTCTAGGGTCCATTCAAACTTCTTCCCTTTCCTTAGTATCGAGTAGAAGGGGAGGGACCTTAGGGCTGATCCGGCCAGAAATTTGGACAAGGCCGCCAGCCTTCCATTTAGCTGTTGTACCTCCTTTACATAGGTCGGGTTTTTCATGTTGAGTATAGCTCATCATTTGTCCGGGTTTGCTTCGATGCCCCTTTGGGTTAGCATGAACCCTAGGAATTTGCCGGCTTCCACTGGGAAGGTGTACTTCGTGGGGTTTAGCCTCATCTCGTGCTTCTTTATGCTACCGAATACTTCGGCCAGATCGGGCAACAACGTTTTTTCTTCTTGGGTTTTGACTAGCATGTCATCCACATATACTTCCATTAGCTTCTCGATGTGGTCGGTGAATACCTTTTTCATTAACCTCTGATATGTGACCCCCGTGTTCTTTATTTCGAACGGCATTACTATGTAGCAGTAGTTTGCTTTCGAGGTTAGAAATGAGGTTTTTTCTTGGTCGGGTTTATGCATTGGTATTTGATTATATCCCGAGTAGGCATCCATGAAGGAGAGGTACTTGTACCCTGAGGATACGTCGACTAGGGCGTCGATGCTTTGTAGGGGGTAGGGGTCTGATGAGCGGATAATTTATACGCTTTTTGGCATTGTTTTTAGTATGTTTTTAGTAGGATCTAGTTACTTTTAGGGATGTTTTCATTAGTTTTTATGTTAAATTCACATTTCTGGACTTTACTATGAGTTTGTGTGTTTTTCTGTGATTTCAGGTATTTTCTGGCTGAAATTGAGGGACTTGAGCAGAAATCAGATTCAGAGGTTGAAAAAGGACTGCTGATGCTGTTGGATTCTGACCTCCCTGCACTCAAAGTGGATTTTCTGGAGCTACAGAACTCGAAATGGCGCGCTTCCAATTGCGTTGGAAAGTAGACATCCAGGGTTTTCCAGCAATATATAATAGTCCATACTTTGGCCAAGAATTGACGACGTAAACTGGCGTTCAACGCCAGCCTTCTGCCCAAATCTGGCGTCCAGCGCCAGAAAAGGATCCAAAACCAGAGTTGAACGCCCAAACTGGCACAGAAACTGGCATTCAACTCCACAAATGGCCTCTGCACGTGCTACACTTAAGCTCAGCCCAAACACACACCAAGTGGGCCCAGGAAGTAGATTTATGCATCAATTACTCACTCATGTAAACCCTAGTGACTAGTTTATTATAAATAGGACCTCTTACTATTGTACTAGACGTCTTTTTTTGACCATCTTTGGACGCCTGGTTCTTAGATCAGAGGGGCTGGCCTCTCGGCCATGCCTGGACCTTCACTTATGTATTTTTAACGGTAGAGTTTCTACACTCCATAGATTAAGGTGTGGAGCTCTGCTGTTCCTCAAAGATTAATGCAAAGTACTATTGTTTTCTATTCAATTCTTCTTATTTCTCTTCTAAGATATCCATTCGCACCCAAGAACGTGATGAAAATGATGATTATGTGTGACGCTCATCATCCTTCTCCCTTATGAACGCGTGCCTGACAAATACTTCTGTTCTACATGAATTAAGCTAGAATGAGTATCTCTTAGATCTCCTAACCAGAATCTTCATGGCGTAAGCTAGAATGATGGCGGCATTCAAGAGAATCCGGAAAGTCTAAACCTTGTCTGTGGTATTCTGAGTAGGATTCGATGAATGAATGACTGTGACGAGCTCCTAACTCGCGATTGCAAGGCGTTAGTGACAGACGCAAAAGGATAGTAAATCCTATTCCAGCATGATCGAGAACCGACAGATGAATAGCCGTGCCGTGACAGGGTGCGTGAGCATATTATTCACTGAGAGGATAAGATGAAGCCATTGACAAGGGTGATGCCTCCAGACGATTAGCCGTGCCGTGACAGGGCATTGGATCATTTTCCCGAGAGATGACAGAAAGTAGCCATTGACAGTGGTGATGTATCACATAAAGCCAACCATGGAAAGGAGTAAGACTGATTGGATGAAGATAGCAGGAAAGCAGAGGTTCAGAGGAACGAAAAGCATCTCCATTCGCTTATCTGAAATTCCTACCAATGAATTACATAAGTATCTCTATCCCTATTTTATTATATAATATTCGAAAACACCATTATCACTTTATATCTGCCTGACTGAGATTTACAAGGTGACCATAGCTTGCTTCATACCAACAATCTCCGTGGGATTCGACCCTTACTCACGTAAGGTATTACTTGGACGACCCAGTGCACTTGCTGGTTAGTTGTATCGAAGTTGTGACAAGCATGAATTAAGATTAGAGCACCAAGCTTTGGAGCCATTACCAGGATTTGTTCGAGCCTGGAGATCACAATTTCGTGCACCAAGTTTTTGGCGCCGTTGCTGGGGATTGTTTGAGTTTTCGGCAAGCTTTTGGTCCGGTAACATCAGTGCCAGATTCCCTTTTGATCCGGCAACAGCACCAAGTTTTTGGCGCCGTTGCCGGGGATTGTTCGAGTTTGGACAACTGACGGCTCATCTTGTTGCTCAGATTAGGTAATTTTTTTTTGTTTTGTTTTCAAAAATTTTTCAAAAATCTTTCAAAACTTTCTCATATGTTTTCGAAAAAAAATAAAAATAATAAAAATGTTTTCAAAAATAATTTTATTCAAAATTTTTAAGAATGAATTCTAGTGTTTCATGAAGCATGTGAAGCCTGGCTGGCTGCAAAGCCATGTCTAAATTCTTTTGGACTGAGGCTTCCTAATCATCATCACAAGAGCAAGTTAGTTGTTGCCAATAAAATTTGTTATTGTATGCATGAGAGGTACATGCTGAAGCTTGGCTGGCCATTGGCCATGTCTAGTGTTTTGGACTGGAGCTTTCATTGAAAGCTTGGCTGGCTAGTGAGCCATGTCTAATTCCTGGACTGAAGCTTTAGACTAACATGGCAAGATTCCTGGAATTCATATTAAAAATTTTGGAATCCTTATTTTTCTTTTTCATAAAATTTTCGAAAAAAATCCAAAAAAAAATTTAGAAAATCATAAAAATAAAAAATATTTTGTGTTTCTTGTTTGAGTCTTGAGTCATATCATAAGTTTGGTGTCACTTGCATATGCATCTTGCATCTTTTCGAAAATTTCATGCATTCATAGTGTTCTTCATGATCTTCAAGTTGTTCTTGGTAAGTCTTCTTGTTTGATCTTGATGATTTTTTGTTTTGTGTCTTTCCATGTTTATCATATGCATTCTTGAATTCTTAGTGTCTAAGCATTAAAGAATTTTATGTTTGGTGTCTTGCATGTTTTATTTGCATTAAAAATTTTTCAAAATTGTGTCTATGATGTCCATCTTGACACTCATAGTGTTCTTGGTGTTCATCTTGACATTCATAGCATTCTTGCATGCATTCATTGTTTTGATCTAAAAATTTCATGCATTGCATAATTTTCATGTTTTTCATAAAAATTTCAAAAATCAAAAAAATATCTTTCCCTTTTTCTCTCATCAAATTCGAAAATTTGAGTTGACTTTTTCAAAAATTTTTAAAAATCAAGTTGTTGCCAATGAGTCAAATCAAATTTTCAATTTGAAAATCTTATCTTTTTCAAAATATTTTTCAAAATTCAAATCTTTTTCAAAATTCATGGTTATTTTCGAAAATTCCAAAAATATTTTTCAAAAATCTTTTTCTTATTTTTATACCAAATTTTCGAAAATAACATAATCAATTAATGTTTTGATTCAAAAATTTGAAGTTTGTTACTTGCTTGTTAAGAAAGATTCAAACTTTAAGTTCTAGAATCATATCTTGTGATTTCTTATGAATCAAGTCATTAATTGTGATTTTAAAAATCAAATCTTTTTCAAAACTAATTTCAATCATATCTTTTCAAAAATATCTTCTTATCTTATCTTTTTCAAAAATATCTTTTCAAAATATCTTTTCTAACTTCCTAACTTCTTATCTTTTCAAAATTTGTTTCAACTAACTAACTAACTTTTTGTTTGGTTCTTAACTTTTTCAAAACTACCTAACTAACTCTCTCTCTCTCTAATTTTCGAAAATATCTCCCCTTTTTTTCAAAAATTTCTTTTTAATTAACTAATTATTTTTATTTTTTATTTTTGATTTCAAAAATTTTCGAAAATTACTAACATTTTTCAAAAACCATTTTCAAAAATCACTAACTCTTTTTCAAAATAATTTTCGAAAATTATACCTCCCCCATCCTATTCTATTTATTCATTCATATCCTAACATCTCATCTCACATCTCTTCCATTCGTACAGTTGTACTTCTTCCTTTACATCACATTCTTTGTCTCCCCCTCTTTTCTTCCACTCACAAAGGGATCCCTATACTGTGGTATAAAGGATCTCTATTATTATTATTATTATTATTTTTCTGTGCCTTCTTCTTTGTCATATGAGCAGGAGCAAGGATAAGAACATTCTTGTGGAAGCAGATCCAGAACCTGAAAGGACTCTGAAGAGAAAATTAAGAGAAGCTAAAATACAACAATCCAGAGATAACCTTTCAGAAATTTTTGAACAGGAAAAGGAGATGGCAGCCGAAAATAATAATAATGCAAGGAAGATGCTTGGTGACTTTACTGCACCTAATTCCAATTTACATGGAAGAAGCATCTCCATTCCTGCCATTGGAGCAAACAACTTTGAGCTGAAACCTCAGTTAGTTTCTCTGATGCAGCAGAACTGCAAGTTTCATGGACTTCCATCGGAAGATCCTTTTCAGTTCTTAACTGAATTCTTGCAGATATGTGATACTGTTAAGACTAATGGAGTAGATCCTGAAGTCTACAGGCTCATGCTTTTCCCTTTTGCTGTAAGAGACAGAGCTAGATTATGGTTGGATTCTCAACCCAAAGACAGCCTGAACTCTTGGGATAAGCTGGTCACGGCTTTCTTAGCCAAGTACTTTCCTCCTCAAAAGTTGAGCAAGCTTAGAGCTGATGTTCAAACCTTCAGACAGAAAGAAGGTGAATCCCTCTATGAAGCTTGGGAAAGATACAAACAGTTGACCAAAAAGTGTCCTTCTGACATGCTTTCAGAATGGACCATCCTGGATATATTCTATGATGGTTTATCTGAGCTATCAAAGATGTCACTGGACACTTCTGCAGGTGGATCCATTCACCTAAAGAAAACGCCTGCAGAAGCTCAAGAACTCATTGACATGGTTGCTAATAACCAGTTCATGTACACTTCTGAAAGGAATCCTGTGAGTAATGGGACGCCTATGAAGAAGGGAGTTCTTGAAGTTGATACTCTGAATGCCATATTGGCTCAGAACAAAATATTGACTCAGCAAGTCAATATGATTTCTCAGAGTCTGCATGGAATGCAAGCTGCATCCAACAGTACTCAAGAGGCATCTTCTGAAGAAGAAGTCTATGATCCTGAGAACCCTGCAATAGCAGAGGTACATTACTTAGGTGAACCTTATGGAAACACCTATAACTCAACATGGAGAAATCATCCAAATTTCTCATGGAAGGATCAAAAGCCTCAACAAGGCTTTAATAATGGTGGAAGAAACAGGTTTAGCAATAGCAAGCCTTTTCCATCATCAACTCAGCAACAGACAGAGAACTCTGAACAAAATGCTTCTAATTTAGCAAATCTAGTCTCTGATCTATCTAAGGCCACTGTAAGTTTCATGAATGAAACAAGGTCTTCCATTAGAAATCTAGAAGCACAAGTGGGCCAGCTGAGTAAAAGGATCACTGAAATCCCTCCTAGTACTCTCCCAAGCAATACAGAAGAGAATCCAAAAGGAGAGTGCAAGGCCATTGACATAAGCGCCATGGCCGAACCTGTAAGGAGAGGAGAGGACGTGAATCCCAAGGAGGAAGACCTCCAGGGACGTCCAGTGATCAATAAGGAGCTTCCCTCTGAGGAACCAAAGGACTTTGAGGCTCATCTAGAGACCATAGAGATTCCATTGAACCTCCTTATGCCCTTCATGAGCTCTGATGAGTATTCCTCTTCTGAAGAGAATGAGGATGTCACTGAAGAGCAAACTGCCAAGTTTCTTGGTGCAATCATGAAGCTGAATGCCAAATTGTTTGGCATTGATGCTTGGGAAGTTGAACCTCCCTTGTTCATCAATGAACTAAGTGATCTGGATCAACTGACATTGCCTCAGAAGAGACAGGATCCTGGAAAGTTCATAATACCCTGTACCATAGGCACCATGATCTTTAAGGCTCTGTGTGACCTTGGTTCAGGAATAAACCTCATGCCCCTCTCTGTAATAGAGAAACTGGGAATCTATGGGGTGCAAGCTGCTAAAATCTCACTAGAGATGGCAGACAGCTCAAGAAGACAGGCTTATGGACAAGTAGAAGATGTATTAGTAAAGGTTGAGGGCCTTTACATACCTATTGATTTCATAGTCCTGGATACTGGAAAGGAAGAGGATGAATCCATCATCCTAGGAAGACCTTTCCTGGCCACAGCAAGAGCTGTGATTGATGTTGACAGAGGTGAAATAGTCCTTCAATGGAATGAGAACTCCCTTATATTCAAAACTCAAGGATCTCCCTCTGCAACCATGGAGAGGAAGCAGGAAAAACTTCTCTCCAAGCAGAGTCAACCAAAGCCCCCACAGTCAAACTCTAAGTTTGGTGTTGGGAGGCCACAACCAAACTCTAAGTTTGGTGTTGAACTCCCATATCCAAACTCTAAGTTTGGTGTTGGAGAGTCTCAACAAAGCTCTGCACATCTGTGAGGCTCCATGAGAGCTCACTGTCAAGCTATTGACATTAAAGAAGCGCTTGTTGGAAGGCAACCCAATGTTTATCTAATTCTTATTTTTATTGTTTTTCATGTTTTCTTAGGTTCATGATCATGTGGAGTCACAAAATAAATATAAAAATTGAAAACGGAATCAAAAACAGCAGAAGAAAAATCACACCCTGGAGGAGCATCTGTCTGGCGTTCAAACGCCAGAACAGAGCATAGTTCTGGCGCTGAACGCCCAGAATGGGAGCATCCTGGCGCTGAACGCCCAGAACAAGCATGGTTCTGGCGTTCAACGCCAGAAATGGCAGCAAAGGGGCGTTGAACGCCCAAAATGGGCACCAACCTGGCGCTGAACGCCCAGAGTTGTGTGCAAGGGCATTTTACATGCCTAAATTGGTGCAGGGATGTAAATGCCTTGACACCTCAGGATCTGTGGACCCCACAGGATCATCTCAGGATCTGTGAACCCCACAGGATCCCCACCTACCTCATCATCTCTCTTTCCATTCATGATCATCCCTTCTTTTTTTTTTCCATTTACCACTCACATCCATACACCCACTACCTTCAAAAATTCAATATCTCTCTCCCACCCAATCCTACCCATATGGCCGAATACACACTCCCATCCATCTCCTCCATATCTTCTTCTTATTCTTCTATTCTTTCTTCTTTTGCTCGAGGGCGAGCAACATTCTAAGTTTGGTGTGGTAAAAGCATAGCTTTTTTGTTTTTTCCATAACCATTGATGGCACCTAAGGCCAGAGAAACCTCTAGAAAGAGGAAAGGGAAGACAAAAGCTTCCATCAAGGGTCTATAGCTCAGTGGTAGAACATTTGACTGCAAATCAAGAGATCCCTGAGATACCTCAGGGGATACATTTTCTTCCACACAATTATTGGAAGCAACTAAGGGTGGAACATCAAGAGCACTCCATCATCCTTCATGAAATCAGAGAAGATCTAAAAGCAATGAAGGAGGAGCAGCAAAGACAAGGAAGAGACATAGAAGAGCTCAAGGACATCACTAAGGTGGACTCATTCCTTGTTCTTACTTTCTCTGTTTTTCGTTTTCTATGTTATGTGCTTATCTATGTTTGTGTCTTCATTACATGATCATTAGTAGTTAGTAACTTGGTCTTAAAGTTATAAATGTCCTATGAATCCATCACCTCTCTTAAATGAAAAATGTTTTAATTCAAAAGAACAAGAAGTACATGAGTTTCGAATTTATCCTTGAACTTAGTTTAATTATATTGATGTGGTGACAATGCTTCTTGTTTTCTGAATGTATGCTTGAACAGTGCATATGCCTTTTGAAGTTGTTGTGTAAGAATGTTAAATATGTTGGCTCTTGAAAGAATGATGACTAGGAGACATGTTATTTGATAATCTGAAAAATCATAAAAATGATTCTTGAAGCAAGAAAAAGCAGCAAAAAAACAAAGCTTGTAGAAAAAAAAAATGTAGGCGAAAAAAAAAATAGAAAGAAAAAGAAAAAGCAAGCAGAAAAAGCCAATAACCCTTAAAACCAAAAGGCAAGGGCAAATAAAAAGGATCCCAAGGCTTTGAGCATCAGTGGATAGGAGGACCTAAAGGAATAAAATCCTGGTCTAAGCGGCTAAACCAAGCTGTCCCTAACCATGTGCTTTTGGCGTGTAGGTGTCAAGTGAAAACTTGAGACTGAGCGGTTAAAGTCAAGATCCAAAGCAAAAAAAAGAGTGTGCTTAAGAACCCTGGACACCTCTAATTGGGGACTTTAGCAAAGCTGAGTCACAATCTGAAAAGGTTCACCCAATTATGTGTCTGTGGCATTTATGTATCCGGTGGTAATACTGGAAAACAAAGTGCTTAGGGCCACGGCCAAGACTCATAAAGAAGCTGTGTTCAAGAATCATCATACTGAACTAGGAGAATCAATAACACTATTCGAAATCTGAAGTTCCTATAGATGCCAATCATTCTGAACCTCAATGGATAAAGTGAGATGCCAAAACTATTCAAGAGGCAAAAAGCTATAAGTCCCGCTCATATGATTGGAGCTATGTTTCATTGATAGTTTGGAATTTATAGTATATTCTCTTCTTTTTATCCTATTTGATTTTCAGTTGCTTGGGGACAAGCAACAATTTAAGTTTGGTGTTGTGATGAGCGGATAATTTATACGCTTTTTGGCATTGTTTTTAGTATGTTTTTAGTAGGATCTAGTTACTTTTAGGGATATTTTCATTAGTTTTTATGTTAAATTCACATTTCTGGACTTTACTATGAGTTTGTGTGTTTTTCTGTGATTTCAGGTATTTTCTGGCTGAAATTGAGGGACTTGAGCAGAAATCAGATTCAGAGGTTGAAAAAGGACTACTGATGTTGTTGGATTCTGACCTCCCTGCACTCAAAGTGGATTTTCTGGAGCTACAGAACTCGAAATGGCGCGCTTCCAATTGCGTTGGAAAGTAGACATCCAGGGCTTTCCAGAAATATATAATAGTCCATACTTTGGCCAAGAATTGACGACGTAAACTGGCGTTCAACGCCAGCCTTCTGCCCAAATCTGGCGTCCAGCGCCAGAAAAGGATCCAAAACCAGAGTTGAACGCCCAAACTGGCACAGAAACTGGCATTCAACTCCACAAATGGCCTCTGCACGTGCTACACTTAAGCTCAGCCCAAACACACACCAAGTGGGCCCAGGAAGTGGATTTATGCATCAATTACTCACTCATGTAAACCCTAGTGACTAGTTTATTATAAATAGGACCTCTTACTATTGTACTAGACGTCTTTTTTTGACCATCTTTGGACGCCTGGTTCTTAGATCAGAGGGGCTGGCCTCTCGGCCATGCCTGGACCTTCACTTATGTATTTTTAACGGTAGAGTTTCTACACTGCATAGATTAAGGTGTGGAGCTCTGCTGTTCCTCAAAGATTAATGCAAAGTACTACTGTTTTCTATTCAATTCTTCTTATTTCTCTTCTAAGATATCCATTCACACCCAAGAACGTGATGAAGGTGATGATTATGTGTGACGCTCATCATCCTTCTCCCTTATGAACGCGTGGCTGACAAACACTTCTGTTCTACATGAATTAAGCTAGAATGAGTATCTCTTAGATCTCCTAACCAGAATCTTCGTGGCGTAAGCTAGAATGATGGCGGCATTCAAGAGAATCGGAAAGTCTAAACCTTGTCTGTGGTATTCCGAGTAGGATTCGATGAATGAATGACTGTGACGAGCTCCTAACTCGCGATTGCAAGGCGTTAGTGACAGACGCAAAAGGATAGTAAATCCTATTCCAGCATGATCGAGAACCGACAGATGAATAGCCGTGCCGTGACAGGGTGCGTGAGCATATTATTCACTGAGAGGATAAGATGAAGCCATTGACAAGGGTGATGCCTCCAGACGATTAGCCGTGCCGTGACAGGGCATTGGATCATTTTCCCGAGAGATGACCGAAAGTAGCCATTGACAGTGGTGATGTATCACATAAAGCCAGCCATGGAAAGGAGTAAGACTGATTGGATGAAGATAGCAGGAAAGCAGAGGTTCAGAGGAATGAAAAGCATCTCCATTCGCTTATCTGAAATTCCTACCAATGAATTACATAAGTATCTCTATCCCTATTTTATTATATAATATTCGAAAACACCATTATCACTTTATATCTGCCTGACTGAGATTTACAAGGTGACCATAGCTTGCTTCATACCAACAATCTCCGTGGGATTCGACCCTTACTCACGTAAGGTATTACTTGGACGACCCAGTGCACTTGCTGGTTAGTTGTATCGAAGTTGTGACAAGCATGAATTAAGATTAGAGCACCAAGCTTTGGAGCCATTACCAGGATTTGTTCGAGCCTGGAGATCACAATTCGTGCACCAGGGTCCTTTGGGAAGGTTTTGTTGAGGTCGGTGTAGTCTACGCACATTCGCCACTTTCCGTTTGGCTTTTTTACCAGCACGACATTGGCCAGCCAAAGTGGGTACTTAACCTCTCTTATGAATCCTGCCTCCAGCAAGACTTGTACCTGTTCCTCCATGACTTGTGATCTTTCTGGCCCAATTTTCCTACGCTTTTGTTGTATTGGTCGAGATCCGGGGTATACGGCCAGTTTGTAACACATTAAGCCGGGATCAATGCCGGGTATGTCAACGGCTTTCCAGGCGAAGAGGTCTGAGTTTTCCCTTAGGAACTTAATGAGTAGCTTCTTTAGGTCTTCCTTTAGGTTCTCTCCGATTTTTGTTGTCTTATCAGAGGTATCTCCGACTTGTACTACCTCGGTTTCGCCTTTCGGTTGAGGACGGAATTCTTCGCGTACTCGGGCTCCTCCGAGTTCGATGCCGTTAGTCTCCTTCCCTCTAGGGCCACCTTTCAGGTTTAGACTGTGATTGTAGCATCATCGTGCAATCTTTTGATCACCTTTTATGGTGGCTATGCCTTCTGTAGTTGGGAATTTCATGCAAAGGTATGGAATAGAGACTACCGCGACGAGTCGGTTTAAATTCGTCCGGCCTATGAGGGCGTTATATGCCGAGCTTACGTCGACTACAATTTAGTCGATGCTCAATGTTCTGGACTGGGCTCCCTTTCCAAAGATAGTGTGTAGTGAGATGTATCCGAGGATTTAAATCGGAGTGTCTCCCTACCCGAATAAGCTATTGGGATATGCCTTTAACTCCTTTTCTTCGATCCTGAGCTTGTCGAAAGCGGCTTTGAATAGGATGTCAGTCGAACTCCCTTAGTTGACCAGAGTTCGGTGGAGTTTGGAGTTTGCCAATATGATGGTGATTACTATGGGATCGTCATGATCTGAGGCAATGTATGTGGCGTCTTCTTTGGTAAAAGAGATCGTAGGGAGGTCGGGTGGTTGACTCTCCTCTCCTACATGCTATACCTCTTTAAGGTGCCTTTTGCGGGATGATCATGAGATCCCGCCTCTTGCGAATCCTCCGTTGATTATATGGACGTGCCTTTCTGGGGTTAGAGGGGGGCATTCTGTCTGTCCTCCCTCTTCATCCCTTCTTCTCTTCCATGGTTCATCCGTTCTATTGGCTAGGTATCAGCCCAATCGTCCTTCCTGGGTCAACTTCTCTATGACGTTTTTCAGGTCGTCGCATTTGTTGGTGGGGTGTCTGTAGAGTTTATGGTATTCGCAGTATTCCATCCAACTTCCTCCTCTTTTGTGTTTGATCGGACTGGATGGTGGGATCTTCTCAGTGTGACATATTTCCCTGTAGACATCTAGTAGGGATACCCGAAGAGGGTGTAGTTATGATATTTCCTAGGCTTCTCTGTAGTTGGTTCTTCCTTCTTCCTTGGTTCTTTGACTTTGTCTCGGGAGCAGTAGAAAAAGTTGGCTTTTGAAGTTTCTCCCAGTCGGGAGTTTTCTTCCATGTTGATGTACTTCTCGACCTGTTATTACACTTCGTTCAGGGAGGTGGGGTATTTTTTGGATATGGATTGGCTGAATGGCCCTTTTCCTCGGCCATTTATCAGCCCCATGATGGCTGCTTCGGTGGGGAGATTCTGTATGTCGAGGCATGCTTTATTGAATCTTTCCATATATATCCAGAGGCTCTCCCGATCTCCTTGCTTAATTACTAGTAGACTTGGTTCGTACTTGGTTTTGTTCTTTTGAGTAGAGAATCTGACCAGGAATTTCTTGGCGAGATCGTCTAAGCTGGTGATCGACCTTGGGGGTAGGCTGTCGAACCACTTTATAGCTGTTTTGGTGAGGATGATTGGGAAAGCTTTGCAGCAAGTTGCGTCGAAGGCCTCAGTGAGGTACATCCGACTCCTAAAGTTGCTGAGATGATGGCTTGGATCGGATCCCCCGTCGTATAGGTCCATGTCAGGGGCTTTGAAATCCTTAGGGACTTTTGCTTTCATAATTTCTTCTGTGAATAGGTCTTGTTCTTTGAAAGGGCTGGTCTCGCGGTTAGTTCGGGTAGTGCGGGATTTAAGATCAGCTTCGAGCTTCTAGAGTTTTTCTTCTAGCTCTCGGCGTCATCTTGTTTCCCGTCGAAGATCTCGTTCGGCCTCCCGTTGTCGCTCGCCCTCTCGCTCGAGCTGTTTTAGGCGATCCTGTTGTTCGCGGATGGCGTCTAATATTTTTGTGTTTGGAGGGTGTTTGTCCCCTTTGGAGTGGTGTGTCTCCTTGGGTGACGGTGGAGGGAGCACAAAGTCTGAGTCTTTTGTCGGCGTTTCATCCTCCAGTCCGGATGTTGTCGTATGTCCGTTGTTAGGTGGGTTGCTCGCCATGATTGTGGGATGACTTTCAGGTTCCCCAGGAATGGCCCCAATGTTCCATGGGTTACCTGAAATGTTGAGTTCAGACCGGACGTAAGATCAGAGCCTTCTCCGAGTATTGGTTTCTGACCTTCAGATGTTGAGGTGCCACCTTATCCGAGCTCCTCGTGGGGTTGGGTGGTGGTACCTGCAAGAGACTCTAATACTTAAGTTAGCAAGGGCTTTTAGCAGGTTTTTTGTAGAATTGGAGTATGAGTTATACCTGGGGGCTCTAGTGTATTTATAAGAGTGTTTGGTGATCTCCCTTGGGATAAGATTCTTATCTTATCTTATATCTTGTGGGTATGATCATATCTTTTGGCAACCGCCTTCTAATGGGCGGTGGCCTCGCCGTATTGGGCCTCTTTGGGCCTCCTGGTGATCTTCCGATCTCTTTAAAAAGAGGTCGGTGGTGAGGGAGCCCTTCATGAGGTTGGTGATGATTGGATTTTTGTGTGGTCTAGAATTTCTCTAATGAAGTCTCGTTGTATAGTATAGTTCCTAAACCAATCAATAATCCTTTCATACAAAAAATTGTTTGTCACTAGTACAAACTCCTAAAATCTATAAACCGAAGTATTGAACCTCAGTTCGTTCTCCCTAGGAATTGCAACAAAGTGTCCTTGTTATTGGTTATAAAGTATTGTTTGGGGTTTTTGGGATAATAGGCAAGAAATGTAAATGTCAAAGAAAGTAAACTAAGAACTGAAAAGGCTCTTGGCAAGATATGAGAACTAGAAGTCCTATCCTAGTTATCCTCCTCAATTATGACCACAAATTGCTCATTGCTACCACTTAGTTAAGCTCTAACCATGGAGGAAAGTCATGTGGATTAATCAACTTGATTCCACAAGTCCTAGCCAACTCCCAAGGGAAAGACTAGCGTTAGTGGTATCCAAATCAATTAGCAACTTCTAATTATCGATCAACAAAGGAATTAGATAACTCAAGCGTCACTAATTACTCCACCTAGGCCAAGAGAGATGAAAATCTATACTAAAGTCCAACCAAGAATTTCATCAAACACTTGGGAGGCACAAAAGAAAAGCATAGTAAATTGATAACAAGAATAGAATCTAACAACAATTGAATGTAAGAAATCAACAACAACAATCAAGGAAAACAAGATCTACATGAATTTCCTCAAATTGCATTAAAAGAAAATAAAATGAACAAAAGTAGATCTACAAACAAAGTAGAAGCAAGTAATAACAACAATAGAAGAATGATGAATGTAACAACAAATACTTAAGAAGAAGTAGTAGAAGAGAGTATGAATTAAAACATAGATCTAAGAACTAAACCTAATCCTAATCCTAATTCTAGAGAGAAGTGAGAGCTTCTCTCTCTAAAACTAAAACTAAACTAGCCTAATGTGTGTGTCTCCACTATGATGATGCATTTCCATTCATTCCTTGGTCTTTTTAGCTCTTTTCCCGCAAGAAACTCAGCTCCAATTGGGGATAGAAACCCTCCAAAGTCGCCAGGCACGTGTTCCTCTTTAAAAATCACGTGCGGTCATCGGCGCGTACGCGCACCTGGGGTCTTCTGCGATCTGCGGGCGCGCATAGTGCGCATGCGTGCCCATGGGTTTTTCCAAATTTTTGGCTTTTCATGATTTCTCCATTTTGTATGCTTTCCTTTCACTCCTTTGATCTTTTCCTGGCCCTTTTTAACCTGAAATCACTAGCAAACACATCAAGGCATCTAATGAAATCAAAAGAAGATTAAAACTATCAAGATAAATATCTAAAAAGCATATTTTCACATCTAAGCTCAAATACAGAAGATTATCATGCTATTTCATTGAATAAATGTGAGAAAAGGTTATCAAAATGCTCTAAATTCAACACAAGATAAACCCTACAAAGAGGGTTTATCAACCTCCCCACACTTAAACCAAGCATGTCTTCATGCTTAAACCAAGAATGAAGCAAAGGGTATGACATTTATTCAATGCAACTAAATCTTCTAAATGCAACTATCTAAATGGATGCTAACAACTATATGAATGCTAGTGCTTGGTCAAAACAAATCAAATTCCAAGAGAATACATGTAAGCTCAAGTCTCAAACTATGGGAATCAAACCCAACCCACAATTGCATTGAATTATCAAAAGAATTTACAAACTTGCATGAATATAGGTGATAATGGTGAATACATGTAATTGAGCAATTGAACCCTCACCGGATATGTATATGCTCTATTCACTCAAGTGTTTAGGGGTTGATTCACTCAATTCTCTCCTAGTCATGCTTTCCAAAATTTGTTCTTCATCTAACAACCAACAATCATTCAATGCATGCATACAAGTATCATGAGGTCTTTTCCATAAGATTGTAATGGGGCTAGGGTCAAGGTAGGATCATATATGGATAAGTGGACTAGAATTTGAATCTTTGATTAGTCTAGACCTTCCCACCTAACCTATATAATGACCTATACAATTAAGTACTAATCTAACTACCCATCCTCCTCACTTTTTAACATACTCATGCATTTTTCTTTTTGATTATAACACATATGCATTGATCTTTATTGAACTCCAGTTTGGGACACTTTGCCCCCTTTTTACTTCTTTCTTTTTTTCTATATATTTATAAAAATTTTATTAATTTATTTAATTTTTTTAATTTTTTAATTTTTTTAATTTTTTTATTTTATTTTTCAAGCTACATACAAGAGCATCAATGCATAAGGTTTATATATTTAATCAATCACATGAGTATACCCCAATTTCCCAAATACAAATACAAGACACTCTTTTATCCCAACCAATGTTCCCAATCTCTCCAAACTTGAATATAAGACACTCTCACTAGCCTAAGCTAATCAAAGATCCAAACAAGGGACTTTATTATTTTTCGCTTTAGGCTTGTAATGTGCTAAAATAAAGAACAATTGGATTAAGCATAAGCTCAAAATTAGTTAACAATGGAGAGTAAAAGGTAGGCTATTTGGGTAAGTGAGCTAATGAAATAATGGCCTCAATCATATAAATACATGAATACAAGAAATAATTGGACATATAGAATTAAACAAATCAAGGATCACAATCATAAGATAAGAACAATTTCACACAAGAAGGAAACTAAGTGGTTATAAGATGTAACCACGCCAATAGGCTCAAAACTCACAAGCTTGTGTTCTTAGCTCAAAAACATGATTCACAAGAGTGTAAATTCAAGCAAATTCTACACAAAATTTTTTCAATCAATTGGGGGTGGTGCTCTTTAGATAAATTCTTTTGAAAAATTTATCATTTTGACTAAGCACATCCTAAATGCAATGTTGTGACTAAGAATTTCTAAAATCCCTTAGTTTACCCTCTTTCCTAATCAAAACAATTTTTTTTATGCACAAAGGGTTTAACTAAGTTTTCAACAATTCAAAACATTTTTCAAATCACAACCACAAGGCTAAAATGCAATATATACAATGAAAGTGTGCAATAACCAAAACAAATGTATCCATACTAGCAAATATATACAATAATCCCAAAATATTGCAAAATAAAGTAAAATAAGAAGAACTAAGTGATAGTGTCTGAAAAGTGTTCACCAAATCTACCGATGGCGACGGCGGTGACCTCCCCACACTTAAGATGAAGCATCGTCCTCGATGCTACTGATCGGGCTCATGGTGAGGGTCAACGGTCACATTCTATGTCCTGCTGGATCTCAGAATGGGGTACTGGCTCCTCGACATGCTGTGGAATATCCTGGGTAGCCTGTGGAGGTGCCTCCTGATGAATTGGCTCCTCGACATGCTCCTCTGCGTGCTCGGCCTCATGCTCTGCCTCGTGCTCTTCCACATGATCTGGCTCGTCGGAAGTGGGAGAGTCGGGGAGAGGGGATAGCTCAATGCCCTGGGATACAATGACCTGGTCTATGCGGTCGAGACGTCGCATGATACGACGCTCGTTGCGCTCCATGAAATGAAATAGGCATTGTACTAGCAGGTATATCGGCTCGGGTGCTGGTGGTGGTAGAGGTACTGCTGCTGGTGCTGTAGAAGAAGATGGTCCTGCTGCTGTTGTGGAAGATGAGGGTTTAGCTATCTCGACTACTGCTCTAGCTCCAGAGCGGCGCCTGGAAGGGGCTTCTCGTGCACCCACTCACCCCACGGGATAGTAACTTCCTTCTCGTCTTCGTCTGGGGGTGGTGGAATCGCATCATCATCCCTCCATGGAGCGCCAGCCAACTCAACCATCCTAGTGACCATGGTGGGAAATGGTAGAAGGCCACGGATGTGAGTGCGCTACATACTTCTCTTGATCAACCGGGGGAAATATACCTCCTTCCCCTCCATGACACAGCCAATCAGAAGAAGCATATCCATCAGAATCTCAATAAAGTGTGTAGTGGGCAGGACATAGTAGGCAAATATCTGCTGCCAGGTCCTAGCCTCCCTAGTCAGATAGGTTAATAACATCCCCTTGTGCCTTGTGTTGGTAGACTCTATCACCCAAGGGGCGTCCGGTGTGGCAATAACGCTCTTCAGTACCTCATAATCAAAAGTCATAGTGTTTATTGCTGTCTGATGAGCGGATATTTTATACGCTTTTTGGGGATAATTTCATATAGTTTTGAGTATGTTTTAGTTAGTTTTTAGTCTATTCCTAGTAGTTTTTAGGAAAAATTCATATTTCTGGACTTTACTATGAGTTGTGTGTTTTTCTATAATTTCAGGTATTTTTCTGGCTGAAATTGAAGGAGCTGAGCAAAATTTTGATTCAGGCTGAAAAAGGACTGCTGATGCTGCTGGATTCTGACCTCCCTGCACTCAAAGTGGATTTTCTGGAGCTACAGAACTCGAAATGGCATGCTTCCAATTGCGTTGGAAAGTAGACATCCAGGGCTTTCCAGCAATATATAATAGTTCATACTTTTCACAAGGATAGACGACGTAAACTGGCGTTCAACGCCAGTTCTCTGCCCAATTCTGGCGTCCAGCGCCAGAAAAGGATCAAAAACTGGAGTTGAACGCCCAAACTGGCATAAAAACTGGCGTTCAACTCCACAAATGGCCTCCGCACGTGAATTGCTTAAAGTCACAGCCCCAGCACACACCAAGTGGGCCCCAGAAGTGGATCTCTGCATCATCCATCATAGTCCACTCATATTTTGTAACCCTAGGCTACTAGTTTAGTATTTAAACAACTTTTAGAGAATTATTCTGTATCTCATGACATTTCAAATCTAAACTTTGTATTCTCTGACGGCATGAGTCTCTAAACCCCATTGTTGGGGGTGAGGAGCTCTGCTGTGTCTCAATGAATTAATGCAAGTATTTCTATTTTCCATTCAAACACGCTTGTTCCTATCTAAGATGTTCATTCGCGCTTAACTGTGATAGAGGTGATGAGCTGTGACACTCATCACCTTCCTCAAATCATGAACGTGTGCCTGACAACCACCTCCGTTCTATATACGATTGAATGAGTATCTCTTAGATTCTTTAATCAGAATCTCCGTGGTATAAGCTAGAACTGATGGCAGCATTCATGAGAATCCGGAAAGTCTAAACCTTGTCTGTGGTATTCCGAGTAGGATTCAAGGATTGAATGACTGTGACGAGCTTCAAACTCTTGAAGGCTGGGCGTTAGTGACAGACGCAAAAGGATAGTAAATCCTATTCCAACCGGATCGAGAACCAACCGGTGATTAGCCGTGCTGTGACAGAGCGCGTGAGCGTAGTTTTCACTGGAAGGATGGAAGGTAGCCATTGACAACGGTGATCCACCAACACACAGCTTGCCATAGGGGGACGTGCGTGCGTGAACAAGAAGACAGAGGAAAGCAGAGATTCAGAAGACAAAGCATCTCCAAAACTCCAACATACTCTCCATTACTGCACAACAAGTAACTTTTAATTTATGCTCTACTGGTTACTCACAATTCAATTGATAAACATAATTGACTTCCTGACTAAGATTTACAAGATAACCATAGATTGCTTCAAACCAACAATCTCCGTGGGATTCAACCCTTACTCACGTAAGGTATTACTTGGACGACCCAGTGCACTTGCTGGTCAGTGGTACGCGTTGTGAAAAGTGTGATTCACAATTCGTGCACCAAGTTTTTGATTTGGTGCACGAAATTGTGATCTCCAGGCTCGAACAAATCCTGGTAATGGCTCCAGAGCTTGGTGCTCTGATCTTAATTCATAATTGTCACAACTTCGATACAACTAACCAGCAAGTGCACTGGGTCGTCCAAGTAATACCTTACGTGAGTAAGGGTCGAATCCCACGGAGATTGTTGGTATGAAGCAAGCTATGGTCACCTTGTAAATCTCAGTCAGGCGGGTATAAAATAATCATGGAGTTTTCGAATAATAAATAATAAAATAGGGATAGAGATACTTATGTAAATCATTGGTAGGAATTTCAGATAAGCGAATGGAGATGCTTTTCGTTCCTCTGAACCTCTGCTTTCCTGCTATCTTCATCCAATCAGTCTCACTCCTTTCCATGGCTGGCTGTATGCAAAGGCATCACCGTTGTCAGTGGCTACATCCCCTCCTCTCAGTGAATAATATGCTCACGCACCCTGTCACGGCACGGCTATTCATCTGTCGGTTCTCGATCATGCTGGAATAGGATTCACCCTCCTTTTGCGTCTGTCACTAACGCCCAACAATCGCGAGTTTGAAGCTCGTCACAGTCATTCAATCATTGAATCCTACTCGGAATACCACAGACAAGGTTTAGACTTTCCGGATTCTCTTGAATGCCGCCATCATTCTAGCTTACGCCACGAAGATTCTGGTTAAGAGATCTAAGAGATACTCATTCTAGCTTAATTCATGTAGAACTGAAGTGTTTGTCAGACACGCGTTCATAAGGGAGAAGGATGATGAGCGTCACACATAATCATCACCTTCATCACGTTCTTGGGTGCGAATGGATATCTTAGAAGCGAAATAAGAAGAATTGAATAGAAAACAGTAGTACTTTGCATTAATCTTTGAGGAACAGCAGAGCTCCACACCTTAATCTATGGAGTGTAGAAACTCTACTGTATGAAAATACATAAGTGAAGGTCCAGGCATGGCCGAGATGGCCAGCCCCCTTAAAACGTGATCAAAGGATCATAAGGTAATCCCAATATGATCAAAAGATGCCTAATACAATAGTAAAAGGTCCTATTTATAATAAACTAGTCACTAGGGTTTACATGAGTAAGTAATTGATGCATAAATCCACTTCTGGGGCCCACTTGGTGTGCTGGGGCCCACTTGGTGTGTGCTGGGGCTGAGACTTTAAGCAATTCACGTGCGGAGGCCATTTGTGGAGTTGAACACCAGTTTTTATGCCAGTTTGGGCGTTCAACTCCAGTTTTTGATCCTTTTCTGGCGCTGGACGCCAGAATTGGGCAGAGAACTGGCATTGAACGCCAGTTTACGTCGTCTATCCTTGTCCAAAGTATGGACTATTATATATTGCTGGAAAGGCCTGGATGTCTACTTTCCAACGCAATTGGAATCATGCCATTTCGAGTTCTGTAGCTCCAGAAAATCCACTTTGAGTGCAGGGAGGTCAGAATCCAGTAGCATCAGCAGTCCTTTTTCAGCCTGAATCAAAATTTTGCTCAGCTCCTTCAATTTCAGCCAGAAAAATACCTGAAATTATAGAAAAACACACAACTCATAGTAAAGTCCAGAAATATGAATTTTTCCTAAAAACTACTAGGAATAGACTAAAAACTAACTAAAACATACTCAAAACTATATGAAATTATCCCCAAAAAGCGTATAAAATATCCGCTCATCACTGTCTCAGCCTGCTGGTATGCACATGAATTACCAGTCCGAGATAGACAATGCAAAACACTCTCAATAGCTGCCTCAAGAATCGAGATCTGCCTACCTCGTAGGTGCACCAAATCTAGAGTCTCTCGGAAGAAGTTACAATAAAACTCCTTGACCCATGAAGTGTTGATCCATCCCAAATCCTTATCAATAAAGCCAAGGCCCAATCCCTGAATACGGGCCTCGATGGGTTCCTTCAGATCATCGGGTAGGGCCAATTTCTTCTCAATATTCAGGTTCATTTTTCGATCGGTGGAAAAACCGAGCTCACAGTAAAGATTTGGGAACATGTATGTATCGATGGGCGGTCGCAGCTGATTCTCTTTATCCACATTATTAATTGGGTTCTTGGCATAATTAGCATAAGGGGAGAGGGTAAGGTCTTGATATTTCTTCCTCTTTTTGGAGGTAGTGGCCTTTTCTATTCCTCTATCGGCCATTCTGAAAATCAAATATGATATATAAGCAGTTAGCCAAGTAGAAAGATAGCAAGCAAGTAATGGCATATGCATGAAGTGAGTTAAAAATGAAGAAAACTTGGAACACAAGCAACAGGAATTAGCATGCAACACAAAATCCATGAACCAAGAATTCAAGCAGAACATGCACAATGCTTATTCATTAAGCTCAATGAGCATCACACCCCAAAAGAATGGTCAATGGGTTAGTGTAAGTAGAAAATAAGGTTAGTAAGGTAAAAACAGGTTAGAAGTTAGAAAATTCAGTTCAACAGTTAGGGGTAAGATGGTCATTGTCTCAATTGAGAGAAGTGCGCACAGCAAAGGAAACAAGCATGCTCACAATCATGAAGAGAGTGAAGTCATTGATGATGAAATATGAAATTGCAAAAGAAGTAATTAATTGAAAGCAAGTCATCAATCAATGCCATGATCACTGGGTTTGAAGTAATTGGTGTAAGTATATGGAACATGCACTATGTGTAACGAAAAGCAAATTGAAATAAGTTGAACCAAGAAAGTCACACTAGTGAAAATCACCAATTAAAAGAAATGAATGAACCCTTTAGAGAAGTTGTAGGCTAAAGTCAAATGTAAAGTTTAATTCAAATCAAAAGGCATTTGACTTATTTTGAAAAGTGAAGCCTCAAAAGGGTCCAAATGAATGAGCGATGTGAGGTTATTTGACATAGAAAACTGCCAAATAATTCTTCAACTACGCTTTTCCAATGCGCACCAACGGGAATCAAATTGGATGCGGGAATGCAAACCAAGTAACCTAAGAATTGAACTTGGTGAGGTTGGGTAACCTAAATTGAGGAAATTGCAAGTTCAATTCTAGGTAACAAGTTGGAATCAAGGAATTTATAAAAATTTGAGCAGCATCTCGGCGGTAAAATGGACGGTCCCGGATAGCCAAAAATAATAGGAGAGTCATATGAATACAAAAAGCAACAAGCATAATCAATCAGTAGCAAAAAGCAATAATCATGATGACAAGTATATTGCACATAACCAGGTAGCAGCAACAAAATCACAGAATGAGAAATGCAGCAGGCAGCAGAATATGAAAAGTACATCATGGCAAAACATGATCAATACCACTCAGCAATCAATCAATATGTGCTCAATTAGGTAAACAAATACGACATAATTATCAGGCCTAGAATCCTCTAATCACATCCTAGCTACCTAACAGCAGATATCTCTATCTAATCCTAACAATCAAAATCAAATTCTAACTAACTAGAACTAATAGTGAACTAATGGAAAATAAAACAAAGGAAACAGAATAGGAGCAGAGGCAGGGGAGTAACCTGGAAGCAGGGTGGAAAGGAATGGGGGGTAGACAGTAGGGATGAGCAGAGTCAGAAACAGAGTTGCCGCCTCAGATGGTGGTGGCGGTGAACCCACGGTGGCGCTTGGTTGAGGTTGCGATAGTGAGAGAGGGAAAGTGAGAGAGGAAGGATGAGTGAGAAGGAGAGAGAGAGAATGGGGGTGATGGTGAGAAAAAAGAGGGGCGACGGCGGTGGTTGGACACCGGCGAGCGGTGGTCGGAGTTGCTACTGGGAAGAAGGGAGGAGGTAGGAGGAACGTTGGAAGAGAAGGAGGGGTCCGGGGGTGCGTCTGCATGAGTTCTCGTCGCGTCCTTAGGGTTATCCCATTTTTGAATCGATGTAGGCGCACACAGCGCACGTCTGCGTGCATTGAGGAATTTAGGGATGGACGTAGGAGCGTCCTGTATGCTCACGCGTGACTGGGAAAATTGGTGAAGACGCGTGCGCGTACTGTACGCGTCCGCGTGCTACAATTTGGGCTGAAGGCTCAAAGCCAGCCCAGAGCTGGCACAAGTCTCGGGTCCTTGGCCTGGAAATGGTTCTGGCAAATCGGCGCGCATGCGCCATGTGCGCAGGCGCACGCCTATACAAAATAAGGAAATCGACGCGTGTGCGCGCACGCGGACACGCAGTTATGCAATTGGCCCAGCTTTTGCACGAGATTGGCCCAACTCTCTGGAAAGCGTATGGGCCTGCATATACATATGGGCGCGCACACGCACACCGTGCGTGCACGTCCTTTACACTTTTTTTTTGTCAGAAAAGGCAATAATAGTTTAAACCCTTTTTTAACACTACCTACAGCTCAAAATTAACTCCAAAAATACAAAATGACAACAATCTTTTTGGCTTTTTGAGGATTTTCAAACATAACAAGGGTTACTTGCCCCACAAGCAACCTACAACCAATTTATTGAACCAAGTATATGGAAAGAAAACTACCTACAATGGTAACTCAATTCACTTATTAGTCAAAAATGTAAGAGGGTGGAAAGAGTTTACCATGGTGAGGTGTCTCCCACCTAGCACTTTTAGTTTAAGTCCTTAAGTTGGACATTTGGAAAGCTCTTTGTCATGGTGGCTTATGCTTGTACTCATCTTTGAATCTCCAAGGATCATTGTTCCTCAAATGGTCGTCAGAAATTCTAACCAAATTCACCATGCTTGGGCAAAGTTCTACCCAAGATATGAGCTCCCATAGTTGGTCTACATGCTTCAATCCAGAATCCCATATCACACCCATCTTCTAGTTGATTGTCATGATTCTTCCATCCGGGTGGTTGATACATAGAATTCTCTTGAGCACACCAAGTCTTCCTCCTAGACCAACACAAAGTAGCATTCTTCCAATCATGGCCCCTATGCCTTGGAGGCTTGACCTTAATGAGCCTAATTCCTAACTTCCATCCACTACACAACTCCCTTTTACTCTTGATTCTACAAAGAGCTCTAAGTTGTCCATCCGTTTCAATCAAGCCATATTCAAGTGAGAAAGTAAAGTTTGAAGATAAAAATTTTACCCACTTGAATGTTGTTTTGGATGGTGACTTGGGGAGGTAAGCCTCCCCACACTTAGACAATACAAGGTCGACTTCCTTATGCTCTTCTTTGGATATTTCCACCTCTTGACAACTTCTTTCCATTTTTTCTTGTTTGTTGACCTCCTCCAATTCCTCCTCATCATCAATCAAATCAAACTCGGGAGGTTCTGTGAGATCTTCCTCCGCATTAACTTCACACTCATCGAGAGAGTCTTCAACAAGGTCACCAATAGCACTTGGTGTGGAGTTATCTTCAATAGATATATTTTTATGTCCCAAATGAGAGGATTCCACCTTTGATAAAAATTCATTGATGATTGAATCCATCTCTTGATCAACCTTTTTATATTCTTCAATTTTGATAAGCTCCGGAGGTTGTTGGGATTCACATGGTGGTGCCGTATTGGTGCACGAAATTGGAAATCACAATTCTTCACAAATTCGCACAACTAACCAGCAAGTACACTGGGTCGTCCAAGTAATACCTTACGTGAGTAAGGGTCGAATCCCACAGAGATTGTTAGCTTGAAGCAATCTATGGTTATCTTGTAACTCTTAGTCAGGAAAACAATTCACTTATCAAATTGAATTACAAAAAAATAAGAGAGTATGAAATAAATACTTATTATGCAGTAATGGAGAATATGTTGGGGTTTTTGGAGATGCTTTGTCTTCTGAATTTCAGCTTTTCTCTTGTATTCCGCTTCCCACAGGCGTGCAAAAGTGCAAAGTTCCTTCCATGGCAAGCTCTATGTAAGGTGTCACCGTTGTCAATGGCTACTTGCCATCTCCTCAGTGAAAATGGTTCAAATGCTCTGTCACAGCACGGCTAATCATCTAGAGGTTCTCGATCATACTAGAATAGGATTAACTATCCTTTTGCATCTATCACTACGCCCAGCACTCGCGAGTTTGAAGCCCGTCACAGTCATCCAATCCCAGAATCCTACTCGGAATACCACAGACAAGGTTTAGACTTTCCAGATTCTCCTGAATGACGCTATCAATTCTAGCTTATACCACTAAGATTCTGATTATGGAATCTGAGAGATACTCATTCAATCTAATATAGAATGGAGGTGGTTGTCATGCACACGTTCATGAATTGAGGAAGGTGATGATTGTCACGGATCATCACCTTCTCCATAATTAAGTGCAAATGAATATCTTAGAGAGGAACACGCATGTTTGAATGGAAAATAGAAGTACTTGCATTAATTCATCGAGACGCTGCAGAGCTCCTCACCCCCAATAATGGAGTTTAGAGACTCATGCCGTCAGAGATTACAAAGTTCAGATCTAAAATGTCATGAGATACAAAATAAATCTCTAAAAGTTGTTTAAATACTAAACTAGTAACCTAGGTTTACAGAAAGTGAGTAAACTATGATAGATAGTGCAGAAATCCACTTATGGGGCCCACTTGGTGTGTGCTGGGGCTGAGACTAAAGCTTCTCACGTGCCTGGGCTGTTTTGGGCGTTCAACGCCAGGCTGTAACCTATTTCTGGCGTTGAACTCCAACTTGTAACGTGTTTCTGGCGCTGGACGCCAGACTGTAACATGGAACTGGCGTTGAACGCCAGTTTGCGTCATCTATCCTTGAGTAAAGTATGGACTATTATAAATTGGTGGAAAGCCCGGGATGTCTACTTTCCAACGCAATTGGAAGCGTGTCAATTGGACTTCTGTAGCTCCAGAAATTCCATTCCGAGTGCAGAGAGGTCAGGATCCAACAGCATCAGCAGTCCTTTTTCAGCCTGAATCAGATTTTTACTCAGCTCCCTCAATTTCAGTCAGAAAATACCTGAAATTACAGAAAAACACACAAACTCATAGTAAAGTCTAGAAATATGAATTTTGCCTAGAAACTAATGAAAATAAACTAAAAACTAACTAAAACATACTAAAAACTATATGAAATTAACCCCAAAAAGCGTATAAAATATCCGCTCATCACAACACCAAACTTAAATTGTTGATTGTCCCCAAGCAACTAGACAAATAAAATAGAATACAAATAAGTCAAGAAGCAATAATATCTCAGAGTTTTTGAGTGAAGCTCAGATTCTAATTAAATGAGCGGGACTAGTAGCTTTTTGCTTCCGAACAGTTTTGGCATCTCACTTTATCCATTGAAGCTCAGAATGATTGGCATCTATAGGAACTTAGAATTCAGATAGTGTTATTGATTCTCCTAGTTCAGTATGTTGATTCTTGAACACAGCTACTTTTATGAGTCTTGGCCGTGGCCCTAAGCACTTTGTTTTCCAGTATTACCACCGGATACATAAATGCCACAGACACATAATTGGGTGAACCTTTTTAGATTATGACTCAGCTTTGCTAAAGTCCCCAATTAGAGGTGTCCAGGGTTCTTAAGCACACTCTTCTTTTTGCTTTGGACCTTGACTTTAACTGCTCAGTCTCAAGTTTTCACTTGACACCTTCACGCCACAAGCACATGGTTAGGGACAGCTTGGTTTAGCCGCTTAGACCAGGATTTGATTCCCTTAGGCCCTCCTATCCACTGATGCTCAAAGCCTTGGATCCTTTATATTACCCTTGCCTTTTGGTTTTAAGGGCTATTGGCTTTTTCTGCTTGCCCTTTTTTTTTTGCAAGCTTTGTATTCACTGCTTTTTCTTGCTTCAAGAATCATTTTTATGATTTTTCAGATTATCAATAACATGCCTCATGTTCATTATTCTTTCAAGAGCCAACATATTTAACATTCAAGAACATCAAATTCCAAAGACATATGCTCTGTTCAGGCATTCATTCAGAAGGCAGAGAGCATTGCCACCACATGTAATTAATTAGAATTTCTTGTATTAAAAACTCGAAAAATATTGTCTCCTTATCCTAAAGAAAATCTTCTATTTTATTCATGTTTAATGATGATGAGAAAAATAAATTATAGCTTAATTGGAGATAAAATAACTACTAATTACTACTATAACTACTAAGGTAAAACTCAAATAAGAACAATTATCACAGAGTTAAGGCTAAGATTAGGGTTCAACAACCTTGAGTTTGGGATGTGGATGTTCCTCTAGTCTGTGGAGTGCTTGGTCCTTCAAGAGATAACTTCTGACGCTTCAGTTCCTTTAAGTCACGCCCTTGCTCTTCTTGTTCCCTGAGCAGTTTGTAGAGCATACTGTTTTGATTTTGCTGTTCTTCCTTTATTTGGTCCATAGATTCTTGCAACTTGGTAACAGATGCTTCAAGTTGTTCCCAATATTCAAATTGAGGGACTTCTGGGAGGAATTCTTGCGCCCTCCTCTTGGTGGGGTCATCCTGCATTTGTTGTTTTTCCATTGTGATTTTAGTGATTGGTTGCTCCACTAAGATATACTCTGTTATTCCCATCTTTACTCCAGCATCTTTGTAGAGCATAGATATTAAGCTTGGATAAGCCAACCTGGCATCCTTGGAGTTCTTGTTAGCAAGTATGTAAAATTCAGATAGGATCAGTTGATGAACTTCTACTTCTTTTCCCAACATAATGCAATGGATCATCACTGCTCTTTTAACAGTGACTTCAGAACGGTTGCTTGTGGGCAATATAGAACGCCCAATGAAGTCCAGCCAACCTCTGGTGACTGGTTTGAGATCTTCTCTCTTGAGTTGATTTGGGACACCCTTGCTGCTGGTGGTCCACCTGGCTCCAGGGATGCATATATCCTCTAGAATCTTATCCAGGCCCTTGTTTGTTCTCATCATTCTCCTATTGAAGGAGTCTGGGTCATCTTTAAGCTGAGGTAGCTTAAAGATCTCCCTGATTTTGTCAGGGTGGATGTGAATAATCTTTCCTCTGACCAAAGTTCGATAGTCATAGAGGGCAGTTCCAGATAATCTCTGCCTGTCTGTTTGCCACAGATTAGCGCAGAATTCCTGAACCATATTCCTTTCCACTTTCGTTTTAGGATTAGCTAGGACTTCCCAGTTCCTGTTTCGAATCTGCTCTTGGATCTCCGGATATTCATCTTCTTTCAGATCGAACTTGACTTCCGGGATCACTGATCTTAGACCCATTATTTTGTAGTAATAGTCTGAATGTTCTTTGATTTAGAACCTCCCTTGATTCCAAAGTGGTTTTGGAATGCTCTCTTTCTTGCCCCTTGGAGTGGGTTGTTTTCCTTTAGGAGCCATGATCTTAGTGGGTATGGTTTAGTGATCACGGATAAACACACCAAACTTAGAGGTTTGCTTGTCCTCAAGCAAAAGAAAAGAAAGGATATGGGTAGAAGGAGAGCTTGTGTCGAATGGTGGATGAGAGGGGGGCCGAATGTGGTTTTAAAAAGGGAGGGGGTAGGATTTTCGAAAATATTAAAAAGATAAGATAGAAGATATGATTTAAAAAAATATGATATGGAAAGATGTGGTTTAAAATTGAAAAGATATGAAAGATATTTGAAAAAGATAAATTTGGATTTTGAAAAGGATAATGTGGAGATTTGAAAAAGATATTGATGAGTTGAAAAGATTTTAGAAGGAAAAGAGATAGATTTGTTTTGGAAAATTTGAAAAAGAGTTGGATTGGATTGAAAAAGAATTTGTGTTTATGGATTAAGATACATTTGATATTTTTAAAGTAGGGTTTTTAGAAATTAGGGTTCTTAGAAATTAGGGTTTGTAACATGTTTATGCAAGAAATCATGAATTGAAACATGAAAATTAAAATTAAAATGAAAAATATGAAATAAAAACGAATTTACCTCCTCCCCACCATCCTGGCGTTAAACGCCCAAACGCTGCATGTTTTGGGCGTTTAACACCCAATTGCTGCTTCTCTTGGGTGTTCAACGCCCAGCTGCTGCTTCTTTCTGGCGTTGAATGCCAGGAACTCCTTTGTCACTGGGCGTTTTTCTGAATGCCCAGGACGCTGTAAATCTGGCGTTAAACGCCCAGAAGGAGCTTCTTTCTGGCGTTCAACGCCCAGATAGCTATCCTTACTGGCGTTTTCTTGCCAGTGAGCTCTTTTTCTCTGTTTTGTGTGCTGAATCCTTTTGTAACCCTGTAAACTTATGCAATTGACTCTTTACCTTAGTATCAATGAACTTTATATAAACAAATAAAATCAAGAATAGGGCAAAATGCTAGAGGAAGTGATGCCAATGGCTGGGTTGCCTCCCAGCAAGTGCTTCTTTATTGTCTTTAGCTGGACCTTGCTGAGCTTTTTAATCTAGCCTCAGCCTTGAGCATTCTTGCTCAACATTACCTTCAAGATAATGCTTGATTCTCTGTCCATTAACAATGAACTTCCTATCAGAGTCAATGTCTTGAAGCTCCATATAACCATATGGTGATACACTTGTAATCACATATGGTCCCCTCCATCGGGACTTCAGTTTCCCGGGGAATAGCCTGAGCCTAGAGTTAAACAACAGAACCTTTTGTCCTGGATCAAAGATTCTAGAAGATAGCTTTCTGTCATGCCATCTTTTTGATTTCTCTTTATAAAGCTTGGCATTTTCGAAAGCAGTGAATCTGAAATCCTCTAGCTCATTCAGCTGGATCAATCTTTTTTCTCCAGCTAGTTTGGCATCAAAGTTTAGGAATCTGGTTGCCCAGTAGGCCTTATGTTCCAATTCCACGGGCAGGTGACAAGTCTTACCATATACAAGTTGGTACGGAGAGGTCCCTGATGAGCGGATATTTTATACGCTTTTTGGGGATAATTTCATATAGTTTTGAGTATGTTTTAGTTAGTTTTTAGTTTATTTCCAGTAGTTTTTAGGAAAAATTCATGTTTCTGGACTTTACTATGAGTTGTGTGTTTTTCTGTAATTTCAGGTATTTTTCTGGCTGAAATTGAAGGAGCTGAGCAAAAATCTGATTCAGGCTGAAAAAGGACTGCTGATGTTGTTGGATTCTGACCTCCCTGCACTCAAAGTGGATTTTCTGGAGCTACAGAACTCGAAATGGCGTGCTTCCAATTGCGTTGTAAAGTAGACATCCAGGGCTTTCCATCAATATATAACAGTCCATACTTTGCACAAGAATTGACGACGTAAACTGGAGTTCAACGCCAGCCTTCTGCCCAAATCTGGCGTCCAGCGCCAGAAAAGGATCAAAAACTGGAATTGAACGCCCAAACTGGCACAAAAACTGGCGTTCAATTCCACAATTGGCCTCTGCACGTGAATTGCTTAAATTCTCAGCCCCAGCACACACCAAGTGGGCCCCAGCACACCAAGTGGGCCCCAGAAGTGGATCTCTGCATCATCCATCATAGTCCACTCATATTTTGTAACCCTAGGCTACCGGTTTAGTATTTAAACAACTTTTAGAGACTTATTTTGTACCTCATGACATTTCAAATCTAAACTTTGTATTCTCTGACGGCATGAGTCTCTAAACCCCATTGTTGGGGGTGAGGAGCTCTGCTGTGTCTCGATGAATTAATGCAAGTATTTCTGTCTTTCTATTCAAACACGCTTGTTCCTATCTAAGATGTTCATTCGCGCTTAACTGTGATGAAGGTGATGATCAGTGACATTCATCACCTTCCTCAAACCATGAACGTGTGCCTGACAACCACCTCCGTTCTATATCCGATTGAATGAGTATCTCTTAGATTCTTTAATTAGAATCTCCGTGGTATAAGCTAGAACCGATGGCAGCATTCATGAGAATCCGGAAAGTCTAAACCTTGTCTGTGGTATTCCGAGTAGGATTCAAGGATTGAATGACTGCGACGAGCTTCAAACTCCTGAAGGCTGGGCGTTAGTGACAGATGCAAAAGGATAGTAAATCCTATTCCAACCGGATCGAGAACCAACCGGTGATTAGCCGTGCTGTGACAGAGCGCGTGAGCGTAGTTTTCACTGGAAGGACGGAAGGTAGCCATTGACAACGGTGATCCACCAACACACAGCTTGCCATAGGGGGACGTGCGTGCGTGAACAAGAAGACAGAGGAAAGCAGAGATTCAGAAGACAAAGCATCTCCAAAACTCCAACATATTCTCCATTACTGCACAACAAGTAACTTTTAATTTATGCTCTACTGGTTATTCACAATTCAATTGATAAACATAATTGACTTCCTGACTAAGATTTACAAGATAACCATAGATTGCTTCAAACCAACAATCTCCGTGGGATTCGACCCTTACTCACGTAAGGTATTACTTGGACGACCCAGTGCACTTGCTGGTTAGTGGTACGAGTTGTGAAAAGTGTGATTCGCAATTTGTGCTACCAAGTTTTTGGCGCCGTTGCCGGGGATTGTTCGTGTTTGAACAACTGACGGATTATTTTGTTGCTTAGATTAGGAAAAATCTTCTCTTTTTTTTGGTTTAGAGTCTTTTATTATTTATCCCTTGTTAAAACACTTTAAATTTATAGCTCAGTTAATTAGAACGTGGTGTTTATGTTCATAGTAATTGGCTATCATATTTTTTTAAAAAAAAAAACCTTTTTCAAAAATAATTTTTCTATTAATAAGGTCCCATAACTCATTTGGCTAGAACATTAATTTGATTGGGTTAGAATCTTTTATACTCTTTTTAAAACCTTCTTTTTCAAAAATAATTTTTCTATTAAATCCTGTGCCAAACTTTAAGTTTGGTGTTTTCTTGTTGATTCCCCTTTGATTTTCGAAAATTTTGGTTTGGTTTTCTAAAAATTTTAAGTTTGGTGTTCTTCCTTCATGTTCTTGTGTTCTTGTGAGTCTTCAAAGTGTTCTTGAGTTTTCCTTGTGTCTTGATCTTAAAATTTTTAAGTTTGGTGTTCCTTGGTGTTTTCCCTCCAAATTTTTCGAAAACAAGGAGCATTAGATCTAAAAATTTTAAATCTTGTACTATCTTATTGTTCTTCTCTCTCCTCACTAAATTCAAAAATATCTTTTCAAAATATCTCTTCTAACTTCCTAACTTCTTATCTTTTCAAATTTGTTTCAACTAACTAACTAACTTTTTGTTTGTTTCTTAACTTTTTCAAAACTACCTAACTAACTCTCTCTCTCTCTAATTTTCGAAAATATCTTCCCTCTTTTTCAAAAAAATTTCGTTTTTTTTTTAACTAATTATTTTTAATTTTTAAAAAAAAAATTTATAATTTTCAAAATTCAAATTCTTTTTAGTTATTTTATTTTATTTAAGTATTTACTTCTTATAAAATAAAATAAATAAAAAAGATAAATCAGTCCAAGTTATATCCATAGAAATCCATCATGGACATAAGTGGAAATGAACAGTCCAGGAGGACTCTGGGGTCATATTCTAACCCCTCTACTGCTTCATATGGGAGTAGCATATGCATACCCTCCATTGGAGTTAGTAGCTTTGAGTTGAATCCTCAGCTCATTATCATGGTGCAGCAAAGTTGCCAGTATTCCGGTCTTCCACAGGAAGAACCTACAGAGTTTCTGGCACAATTTTTACAAATTGCTGACACAGTACATGATAAGGAAATAGATCAGGATGTCTACAGACTATTACTGTTTCCATTTGCTGTAAAAGATCAAGCCAAGAGGTGGTTAAATAACCAACCTAAGGCCAGCATAAGAACATGGAAACAGCTGACAGAAAAATTCCTGAATCAATATTTCCCTCCAAAAAGGATGACACAGCTAAGGCTGGACATCCAAGGCTTTAAACAAGGAGATAATGAATCTCTTTATGATGCCTGGGAGAGATACAGAGAGATGCTACGAAAATGCCCCTCTGAAATGTTTTCAGAGTGGGTTCAGTTAGACATCTTCTACTATGGGCTTGCAGAAGGAGCTCAGATGTCTTTAGATTGCTCAGCTGGTGGATCTATCCATATGAGAAAGACAATCGAAGAGGCTCAAGAGCTCATTGATACAGTTGCCAGGAATCAGCATCTGTATCTAAGCAGCAACCCTTCCATGAATGAAGAGGTTAAAACAGTAACTGCTGAATTCAGTACTGTAAAACAAGCTGCTGAATTCAATCAGCAATTAGATTTTCTAACAAAGCAGCTAGCTGAATTCAAAGACAGGTTACAGGAGACAAGGATAGCTAATATACATATGGAAGAACAGTTTAAGCAAACAAAGCAGCAGCTATCAAAGCAAATAGCAGAAGAATGCCAAGCAGTTCAATTAAGAAGTGGGAAAACATTAAATACCCCACCTCAAGGCATCAAAAATTCAAGAAATAAGCAACCCACCAAAGCTTCCCTTGAGGACAGTAAGAGCCCAGGGAAAAATAATTCTGGCACTAAAACGCCAGAAAATGGGTGGAAGGCTGGCACTGAACGCCCAGACCATGCCCAAAACTGGCGTTCAGCGCCAGAAACAAGGCAGGGGTGGCGTTCAACGCCAGAAATGGGCAAGAATCTGGCGCTGAACGCCCAACAGGGGCACATTTCTGGCGTTCAGGCGCCAGGAACAGACAGTGAGCTGGCGTCTAACGTCACTCCAACTTCTGACTCTGGTACGCAATTGCCAATGAGGGATCAGACACACATAAGTGCTGACAACAACCCCTCTAAAAAGGCTTCTTTAACCACTAAGGTTGAGGAATATAAAGCCAAGATACCTTATCCTCAAAAACTCCGGAAAGAGGAGCAGGATAAGCAATTTGCTCGCTTTGCAGATTATCTAAGGACTCTTGAAATAAAGATTCCATTTGCAGAGGCACTTGAGCAAATACCTTCTTATGCCAAGTTCATGAAAGAGATCTTGAGTCATAAAAAGGAGTGGAGAGAAACAGAAAGAGTTCTCCTCACTGAAGAATGCAGTGCAGTCATTCTGAAAAGCTTTCCTGAAAAGCTTAAAGACCCTGGGAGTTTTCTGATACCATGCATATTAGAAGGTGATTGCACCAAGACAGCTTTATGCGATCTTGGGGCAAGCATCAACCTAATACCTGCATCCACTATCAGGAAGCTTGGCTTAACTGAGGAAGTTAAACCAACCCGGATATGTCTCCAACTTGCTGATGGTTCTACTAAATACCCATCAGGCGTGATTGAGGACATGATTGTCAGAGTTGGGCCATTCGCCTTTCCCACTGACTTTGTTGTGCTGGAAATGGAGGAGCACAAGAGTGCTACTCTCATTCTAGGAAGACCCTTCCTAGCAACTGGACGATCCCTCATTGACGTCCAGCAGGGGGAAATAACCCTGAGAGTCAATGATGACGAGTTCAAGTTGAACGCTGTCAAAGCCATGCAGCATCCAGACACATCAACAGACTGCATGAAAGTTGACCTTATTGACTCTTTGGTAGAAGAGATCAACATGGCTGAGAGTCTCGAATCAGAGTTGGAAGACATCTTTAAAGATGTTCAGCCTGATTTGGAGGATTCAGGGGACATGAAAGAGCCTCTGAACTTTCTTCTGAAAGAGGAAAAACCTCCTAAACCAGAGCTCAAGCCACTGCCACCATCCTTGAAATATGCATTTCTAGGAGAAGGTGACACCTTTCCAGTGATCATAAGCTCTGCTTTAAATTCACAGGAAGAGGAAGCACTTATTCAAGTGCTAAGGACACACAAGACAGCTCTTGGGTGGTCCATAGGTGACCTTAAGGGCATAAGCCCAGCCAGATGCATGCACAAAATCCTATTGGAGGATAATGCCAAACCAGTGGTTCAACCACAGAGGCGGCTAAATCCAGCCATGAAGGAAGTGGTGCAGAAAGAGGTCACCAAATTACTAGAGGCTGGGATTATTTATCCCATTTCTGATAGCCCCTGGGTGAGCCCTGTTCAAGTCGTCCCAAAAAAGGGAGGCATGACAGTGATTCATAATGAAAAAAATGAACTGCTTCCTACAAGAACAGTTACAGGGTGGCGCATGTGTATTGACTACAGAAGGCTCAATACAGCCACCAGAAAGGATCATTTTCCTTTACCATTCATAGACCAGATGCTAGAGAGACTAGCAGGTCATGATTATTACTGCTTTTTGGATGGCTACTCAGGCTATAACCAGATTGCAGTAGATCCCCAGGATCAAGAGAAAACAACATTCACATGTCCATCCGGAGTGTTTGCTTATAGAAGGATGCCCTTTGGGCTATGCAATGCACCTGCAACCTTCCAGAGATGCATGCTCTCTATTTTCTCTGACATGGTGGAAAATTTTCTGGAAGTCTTCATGGATGACTTCTCAGTATATGGAGACTCATTCAGCTCCTGTCTTGATCACCTGAAACTTGTTCTGAAAAGATGCCAAGAAACCAACCTAGTTTTAAACTGGGAAAAGTGTCACTTCATGGTGACTAAAGGAATTGTTCTTGGGCATAAAATCTCAAACAAGGGAATAGAGGTAGATCAAGCAAAAATAGAGGTAATTGAAAAATTACCACCACCTGCCAATGTTAAGGCAATCATAAGCTTTCTGGGGCATGCAGGATTCTATAGGAGGTTTATAAAGGATTTTTCAAAAATCGCAAAACCCCTAAGCAATCTGCTAGCTGCTGACACGCCATTTGTGTTTGACACAGCATGCCTACAGGCGTTTGAAACGCTGAAAGCTAAGCTGGTCACAGCACCAGTCATTTCTGCACCAGACTGGACATTGCCATTTGAGTTAATGTGTGATGCCAGTGATCATGCCATTAGTGCAGTACTGGGACAGAGGCATGACAAGCTTCTGCATGTCATTTATTATGCCAGTCGCGTTTTAAATGATGCCCAGAAAAATTACACAACCACAGAAAAGGAATTACTCGCAGTGGTTTACGCCATTGACAAGTTCAGATCCTACTTAGTAGGATCAAAGGTGATTGTGTACATTGACCATGCTGCTCTTAAGTATCTACTCACAAAGCAGGATTCAAAACCCAGGCTCATCAGATGGGTATTGCTTCTGCAGGAGTTTGATATAGAAATAAGAGACAGAAAAGGGACAGAGAACCAAGTAGCTGATCATCTGTCCCGGATAGAGCCAGTGGAAGGGACGTCCCTCCCCTTCCTTGAGATCTCTGAGACATTCCCTGATGAGCATTTATTTGCCATTCAGGAAGCACCATGGTTTGCCGATATTGCAAACTATAAAGCTGCAAGGTTCATACCCAAGGAGTACAATAGAATACAAAAAAAGAAACTAATTACTAATGCAAAGTACTACTTGTAGGATGAGCCCTATCTTTTTAAGAGATGTGCAGACGGAATTATCCGTAGGTGTGTCCCCAGAGAGGAAGCACAAAGACTCTTATGGCATTGCCATGGATCTCAATATGGAGGCCATTTCGGAGGTGAGCGAACAGCCACCAAGGTCCTCCAATGTGGCTTCTATTGGCCTACACTCTATAAAGATTCCCGAGAGTTTGTACGTAATTGTGACAGTTGCCAAAGAGCTGGTAATCTGCCTCAAGGTTACGCCATGCCTCAACAAAGAATCTTGGAAATAGAGTTGTTTGATGTATGGGGAATTGACTTCATGGGACCTTTCCCACCATCATACTCAAACACTTATATTCTGGTGGCAGTTGACTATGTATCAAAATGGGTTGAGGCTATTGCCACACCCACCAATGATACTAAAATAGTGCTGAAGTTCCTCCAGAAACATATCTTTAGCAGGTTTGGTGTCCCTAGAGTGTTAATCAGTGATGGGGGCACTCACTTCTGCAATAAACATCTTTACTCTGCCATGGTTCGGTATGGAATTCGCCACAAGGTGGCCACTCCATATCATCCACAAACCAATGGGCAAGCTGAAGTCTCTAATAGAGAATTAAAGAGAATCCTAGAACGGATAGTAAATACCCGTAGAAAGGATTGGGCACGGAGCTTGGATGATGCTCTGTGGGCTTACAGAACAGCATTCAAGACCCCTATAGGGACCTCCCCATACCAACTGGTGTATGGTAAGGCATGTCACCTGCCCGTGGAACTGGAACATAAGGCCTACTGGGCAACCAGATTCCTAAACTTTGATGCCAAATTAGCAGGAGAAAAACGATTGCTCCAGCTAAATGAGCTAGAGGAGTTCAGATTCACAGCTTTCGAAAATGCCAAGCTATATAAAGAAAAATAAAAAAAGTAGCATGACAGAAAGCTGTCATCTAGAATCTTTGAACCAGGACAGAAGGTTCTGTTATTTAACTCTAGACTCAGGCTATTCCCCGGGAAACTGAAATCCCGGTGGAGAGGACCATACGTGATTACAAGTGTGTCACCATATGGTTATGTGGAGCTTCAAGATATTGATTCTGATAAGAAGTTCATTGTCAATGGACAGAGAATCAAGCATTATCTTGAAGGCAACATTGAGCAAGAATGCTCAAGGCTGAAGCTAGATTAAAAGCTCAGCAAGGTCCAGCTAAAGACAATAAAGAAGCGCTTGCTGGGAGGCAACCCAGCCATGGGGCAACAATCCTCTAAGCATTTTGCCCTATTTTTATTTTTATTTGTTTATATAAAGTTCACTGACACTAAGGTAAAGAATCATTTGCATAAGTTTACAGGGTTACAGAAGGAATCTACACACAAAACAGAGATAGGGAGCTTACTGGCAAGAAAACGCCAGTGAAGGCCATTTTGGGCGTTCAGCGCCCAAATTGGGCATCCAGTGGGCGCTGAACGCCAGTAAGGATAGCTATCTGGCGTTCAACGCCAGAAAAGGGCAACAACTGGGCGTTGAACGCCCAGGAGAGCAGCATTTGGGCGTTGAACGCCCAAAACAGGCAGTGTTTGGGCGTTCAAACGCCAGGATGGTGGGGAGGAGCTCTCCTTCTACCCATCTCCTTCTTTTTCTTTTGCTTGAGGACAAGCAAAGCTCTAAGTTTGGTGTGCTTATCCGTGATCACTAAGATCATGGCCCCTAAAGGAAAACAACCCACTCCAAGAGGAGCAAGGGCGTGATTTAAAGGAACTAAAGCGCAGAAATTCTCTCTTGAAGGACCAAGCACCTCACAGACTAGAGGAACATCCACTTCCCAAGCCTCAAGGTTGTTGAGTTCTAATCTTAGCCTTAACTCTGTGATAACTATTCTTATTTTAATTTTACCTTAGGAGTCATATAGTAGTAATTAGTATCTATTTTGATTTTATCTCCAATTAAGCTATAGTTTATTTTTCTCATCATCAGCAAACATGAATAAAGTAGTAGATCTTTTGAATAAGAAGCAATAAAATTTCGAGTTTTAATAAGAGAAATTCTAATTAGTTAAATGTGGTGGCAATGCTTTCTGTCTTCTGAATGAATGCTTGAACAGTGCATATGTCTTTTGAATTTGTTGCTTAAGACTGTTAAATATGTTGGCTCTTGAAAGAATGATGAACATGAGACATGTTATTGATAATCTGAAAAATCATAAAAATGATTCTTGAAGCAAGAAAAAGCAGCAAAGAACAAAGCTTGCAGAAAAAAAAAAAAAAAGAGAGAAAGAAAAAAGAGAAAGCAAGCAGAAAAAGCCAAAGCCCTTAAAACCAAAAGGCAAGGGTAATAAAAAGGATCCCAAGGCTTTGAGCATCAGTGGATAGGAGGGCCAAAAAGGAATAAAATCCTGGCCTAAGCGGCTAAATCAAGCTGTCCCTAACCATGTGCTTGTGGCGTGAAGGTGTCAAGTGAAAACTTGAGACTGAGCGGTTAAAGTCAAGGTCCAAAGCAAAAAGAAGAGTGTGCTTAAGAACTCTGGACACCTCTAATTGGGGACTTTAGCAAAGCTGAGTCACAATCTGAAAAGGTTCACCCAGTTATGTGTCTGTGGCATTTATGTATCCGGTAGTAATACTGGAAAACAAAGTGCTTAGGGCCACGGCCAAGACTCATAAAGAAGCTGTGTTCAAGAATCATCACACTGAACTAAGAGAATCAATAACACTATCTGAATTCTGAGTTCCTATAGATGCCAATCACTCTGTGCTTCAATGGATAAAGTGAGATGCCAAAACTGTTCAGAAGCAAAAAGCTACTAGTCCCGCTCATCTAATTAGGATCTGAGCTTCAATCAAAAACTCTGAGATATTATTGCTTCTCAACCTATTAGTCTTCTATTTTATTTGTCTAGTTGCTTGAGGACAAGCAACAGTTTAAGTTTGGTGTTGTGATGAGCGGATATTTTATACGCTTTTTGGGGATAATTTCATATAGTTTTGAGTATGTTTTAGTTAGTTTTTAGTTTATTTCCAGTAGTTTTTAAGAAAAATTCATGTTTCTGGACTTTACTATGAGTTGTGTGTTTTTCTGTAATTTCAGGTATTTTTCTGGCTGAAATTGAAGGAGCTGAGCAAAAATCTGATTCAGGCTGAAAAAGGACTGCTGATGCTGTTGGATTCTGACCTCCCTGCACTCAAAGTGGATTTTCTGGAGCTACAGAACTCGAAATGGCGTGCTTCCAATTGCGTTGGAAAGTAGACATCCAGGGCTTTCCAGAAATATATAATAATCCATACTTTGCACAAGAATTGACGACGTAAACTGGCGTTCAACGCCAGCCTTCTGCCCAAATCTGGCGTCCAGCGCCAGAAAAGGATAAAAAACTGGAGTTGAACGCCCAAACTAGCACAAAAACTGGCGTTCAACTCCACAATTGGCCTCTGCACGTGAATTGCTTAAATTCTCAGCCCCAGCACACACCAAGTGGGCTCCAGCACACCAAGTGGGCCCCAGAAGTGGATCTCTGCATCATCCATCATAGTCCACTCATATTTTGTAACCCTAGGCTACCGGTTTAGTATTTAAACAACTTTTAGAGACTTATTTTGTACCTCATGACATTTCAAATCTAAACTTTGTATTCTCTGACGGCATGAGTCTCTAAACCCTATTGTTGGGGGTGAGGAGCTCTGCTGTGTCTCGATAAATTAATGCAAGTATTTCTGTCTTTCTATTCAAACACGCTTGTTCCTATCTAAGATGTTCATTCGCGCTTAACTGTGATGAAGGTGATGATCAGTGACATTAATCACCTTCCTCAAACCATGAACGTGTGCCTGACAACCACCTCCGTTCTATATCCGATTGAATGAGTATCTCTTAGATTCTTTAATCAGAATCTCCGTGGTATAACCTAGAACCGATGGCAGCATTCATGAGAATCCGGAAAGTCTAAACCTTGTCTGTGGTATTCCGAGTAGGATTCAAGGATTGAATGACTGCGACGAGCTTCAAACTCCTGAAGGCTGGGCGTTAGTGACAGATGCAAAAGGATAGTAAATCCTATTCCAACCGGATCGAGAACCAACCGGTGATTAGCCGTGCTGTGACAGAGCGCGTGAGCGTAGTTTTCACTGGAAGGACGGAAGGTAGCCATTGACAACGGTGATCCACCAACACACAGCTTGCCATAGGGGGACGTGCGTGCGTGAACAAGAAGACAGAGGAAAGCAGAGATTCAGAAGACAAAGCATCTCCAAAACTCCAACATATTCTCCATTACTGCACAACAAGTAACTTTTAATTTATGCTCTACTGGTTATTCACAATTCAATTGATAAACATAATTGACTTCCTGACTAAGATTTACAAGATAACCATAGATTGCTTCAAACCAACAATCTCCGTGGGATTCGACCCTTACTCACGTAAGGTATTACTTGGACGACCCAGTGCACTTGCTGGTTAGTGGTACGAGTTGTGAAAAGTGTGATTCGCAATTTGTGCTACCAGTCCCTATAGGAGTCTTGAATGTTGTTCTGTAAGCCCACAGAGCATCATCCAAGCTTCATGCCCAATCCTTTCTACGGGTACTTACAGTCCGTTCTAGGATTCTTTTTAGTTCTCTGTTAGAAACTTCAACTTGCCCATTTGTCTGTGGATGATATGGAGTCGCCACCTTGTGGCGAATCCCATACCGGACCATGGCGGAGTAAAGCTGTATGTTGCAGAAGTGAGTGCCCCCATCACTGATTAGTACCCTAGGGACACCAAATCTGCTGAATATATGTTTCTGGAGGAACTTCAGTACTATTTTAGTATCATTGGTGGGTGTGGCCTCTACCCATTTTGATACATAGTCAACTGCCACCAGAATATAAGTGTTTGAGTATGATGGTGGGAAAGGCCCCATGAAATCAATTCCCCATACATCAAACAACTCAATCTCCAAGATTTCTTGTTGAGGCATGGCGTAACTATGAGGCAAATTACCAGCTCTCTGGCAACTGTCACAGTTACGTACAAACTCTCGGGAATCTCTGTAGAGTGTAGGCCAGTAGAAACCACATTGGAGGATCTTGGTGGCTGTTCGCTCACCTCCGAAATGGCCTCCATATTGTCATCCATGGCAATGCCATAGGATCCTCTGTGCTTCTTCTCTAGGCACACACCTACGGATTATTCCGTCTAAAACATCTCTTAAAGAGATAGGGTTCATCCCACAAGTAGTACTTTGCATCAGAAATTAATTTTTTCTTTTGTTGCCTGCTGTACGCCTTGGGTATGAACCTTGCAGCTTTATAGTTTACAATGTCTGCAAACCATGGTGTTTCCTAAATGGCGAACAAATGCTCATCCGGAAAGGTTTCAGAGATTTCAATAAAGGGACAGGGCGCCCCTTCTACTGGCTCTATTCGGGACAGATGATCAGCCACTTGGTTTTTTGTTTCTTTTCTATCTCTTATTTCTATATCAAACTCTTGCAGAAGTAATACCCATCTTATAAGCCTGGGTTTTGAATCCTGCTTTGTAAGTAGATATTTAAGAGCAGCATGGTCAGTGTACACAATCACTTTTGATCCTACTAAGTATGATCTAAACTTGTCAATGGCATAGACCACTGCAAGCAATTCCTTTTCTGTGGTTGTGTAATTTTTCTGGGCATCATTTAAAACACGGCTAGCATAATAAATGACATGCAGAAGTTTGTCATGCCTCTGCCCCAGTACTGCACCAATGGAGTGATCACTGGCATCACACATTAATTCGAATGGCAATGTCCAGTCTGGTGCAGAGATAACTAGTGATGTGACCAGCTTAGCTTTCAGAGTTTCAAACACCAGCAGGCACTCTGTGTCAAACACAAATGGCGTGTCAGCAGCTAGCAGATTGCTTAGAGGTTTTGCATTTTTTGAAAAATCCTTTATAAAACTCCTGTAGAATCCTGCATGCCCTAGAAAGCTTCTGATTGCCTTAACATTGGTAGGTGGTGGTAATTTTTCAATTACCTCTATTTTAGCTTGATCCACCTCTATTCCCTTGTTTGAAATTTTATGCCCAAGGACAATCCCTTTAGTCACCATAAAGTGACATTTTTCCCAGTTTAAAACTAGGTTGGTCTCTTGGCATCTTTTCAAAACCAGTGTCAGGTGATCAAGACAGGAGCTGAATGAGTCTCCATATACTGAGAAGTCATCCATGAAGACTTCCAGAAATTTTTTCACCATATCAGAGAAAATAGAGAGCATGCATCTCTGAAAGGTTGCAGGTGCATTACATAGCCCAAATGGCATCCTTCTGTAAGCAAATACTCCAGATGGACATGTGAATGCTGTTTTCTCTTGATCCTGGAGATCTACTGCAATTTGGTTGTAGCTTGAATAGCCATCCAAAAAGAAGTAATAATCATGACCTGCTAGTCTCTCTAGTATCTGGTCTATGAATGGTAAAGGAAAATGATCCTTCCTGGTGGCTGTATTGAGCCTTCTGTAGTTAATACACATGCGCCACCCTGTAACTGTTCTTGTAGGAACCAATTCATTTTTTTCATTATGAACCACTATCATGCCTCCCTTTTTGGGGACAACTTGGACAGGGCTCACCCAGGGGCTATCAGAAATAGGATAAATAATCCCAGCCTTGAGTAATTTGGTGACCTCTTTCTGCACCACTTCCTTCATGGCTGGATTTAGCCGCCTCTGTGGTTGAACCACTGGCTTAGCATTATCCTCTAATAAGATCTTGTGCATGCATCTAGCTGGGCTTATGCCCTTAAGGTCACTTATGGACCACCCAAGAGCTGTCTTGTGTGTCCTTAGCACTTGAATTAGTGCTTCCTCTTCCTGTGGATTTAAAGCAGTGCTTATGATCAATGGAAAAGTATCACCTTCTCCCAGAAATGCATATTTCAGGGATGGTGGTAATGGTTTGAGCTTGGGTTTAGAAGGTTTTTCCTCTCCTTGAGGAAATTTCAAAGACTCTTTCAATTCCTCTGAATCCTCTAGATCAGGTGGAACATCTTTAAAGATGTTTTCCAGCTCTGATTCGAGACTCTCAGCCATGTTGATCTCTTCCACCAAAGAGTCAATAAGATCAACTTTCATGCAGTCTTTTGGTGTGTTTGGATGCTGCATGGCATTGACAGCATTCAACTTAAACTCATCCTTATTGACTCTCAGGGTTATTTCCCCCTGTTGGACATCAATGAGAGTTCGTCCAGTTGCTAGGAAAGGTCTTCCTAGAATGAGAGTAGCACTCTTGTGCTCCTCCATCTCCAGCACTACAAAGTCAGTGGGAAAGGCGAATGGCCCAACCCTGACAATCATGTCCTCAATCACGCCTGATGGGTATTTAATGGAGCCATCAGCAAGTTGGAGACATATCCGAGTTGGTTTAACTTCTTCAGTTAAACCAAGCTTTCTGATAGTGGATGCAGGTATTAGGTTGATTCTTGCCCCAAGATCACATAAGGCTGTCTTGGTGCAGTTACCCTCTAATATGCATGGTATCAGAAAGCTTCCGGGATCTTTAAGCTTTTTCAGGAAAGCTTTTCAGAATGACTGCACTGCATTCTTCAGTGAGGAGAAATCTTTCAGTTTCTCTCCAATCCTTCTTATGACTTAAGATCTCTTTCATGAACTTGGCATAAGAAGGTATTTGCTCAAGTGCCTCTGCAAATGGAATCTTTATTTCAAGAGTCCTGAGATAATCTGCAAAGCAAGCAAATTGCTTATCCTGCTCCTCTTGGCGGAGTTTTTGAGGATAAGGTATCTTGGCTTTATATTCCTCAACCTTGGTTACTGCAGGTTTATTTCCTACAGAAGTGGTTGAAGAAGCCTTTTTAGAGGGGTTGTCATCAGCACTTGTGTGTGTCTGATCCCTCACTGGCAATTGAGTGCCAGGGTTGGAAGCTGGAGTGACGTTAGACACCAACTCCTCATCTGTTCCTGGCGTCTGAACGCTAGAACTGTGCTTCCTTTGGGCGTTCAACGCCAGTTCCTTGCTTGTTTCTGGCGTTGAACGCCAGTCCTGAGCATGGTTTGGACGTTCAGCGCCAGCCTTCCACCCAATTTCTGGCGTTTTAGCACCAGAATCATTTTTCCCTGGGCTCTTACTGTCCTTAGTTGGAATTTGGGTAGTTTGCTCATTTCTTGGCTTCCTGCTGCCTTGAGGTGGGGTATTTAATGTTTTTCCACTTCTTAATTGAACTGCTTGGCATTCTTCTGTTATTTGTTTTGATAGCTGCTGCTTTGTTTGCTTTAATTGTTCTTCCATATTTATATTAGCCATCCTTGTCTCTTGTAGTCTCTCCTTGAATTCGGCTAACTGTTTTGTTAGAAAATCCAATTGCTGATTGAATTCAGTAGCTTGTTCAGCAGGACTGAGTTCAGTAGTCACTGTTTTAGCCTCTTCTTTCATGGAAGGGTCACTGCTTAGGTACAGATGCTAATTTCTGGCAACTGTATCAATGAGCTCTTGAGCTTCTTCAATTGTCTTTCTCATGTGGATAGATCCACCAGCTGAGTAATCTAGAGAAAGCTGAGCCCTTTCTGTAAGCCCATAATAGAAGATGTCTAGCTGAACCCACTCTGAAAACATTTCAGAGGGGCATTTTCTTAGCATCTCTCTGTATCTCTCCCAGGCATCATAAAGAGATTCATTATCTCCATGTTTAAAGCCTTGGATGTCTAGCCTTAGCTGTGTCATCCGTTTTGGTGGAAAGTATTGATTCAGGAATTTTTCTGTCAGCTGTTTCCATGTCTTTATGCTAGTCTTAGGTTGGTTATTTAACCACCTCTTAGCTTGGTCTTTTACAGCAAATGGAAACAGTAATAATCTGTAGACATCCTGATCTACTTTTTTATCATGTACTGTGTCAGCAATTTGTAAAAACTGTGCCAGAAACTCTGTAGGTTCTTCCTGTGGAAGACCGGAATACTGACAACTTTGCTGCACCATGATAATGAGCTGAGGATTCAACTCAAAGCTACTGACTCCAATGGAGGGTATACTGATACTATTCCCATATGAAGCAGTAGTGGGGTTAGCATATGACCCTAGAGTCCTTCTGGACTGTTCATTTCCACTTAGATCAATGATGGAGAAAGGGAGATGATAAAAAAATATTTATTTATTTATTTATTTATTTATTTCAAAAATAAAATAAACTAAAATAAAATAAAAAAAATGGTTGAAGATTTTCGAAAAATGAAAAGAGTGGTTTAGGAAGTTTTGAAAAAGATATGATTTTTGAAAAAGGTTTTAAATTTTGAAATAAAAATCTGGATTTTAAGAGCAATTTTCGAAAATTTGCTTTAAAATGGAGAGAAAAAATATTTTCTTTTGAATTTGATAAGGAGAGAGAAAAACAATAAAATAGCACAAGATTTAAAATTTTTAGATCTAATGCTCCTTGTTTTCGAAAATTTTGGAGGGAAAACACCAAGGAACACCAAACTTAAAAATTTTAAGATCAAGACACAAGGAAAAGTCAAGAACACCTTGAAGACTCACAAGAACAACAAGAACATGAAGATAGATGATGCCAGGGCATCTTGGCCAGTATCACTGACCTTTTCTTTACTGTTTTTAGGCTAGTTTCATGCATTCCCTTAGGAAATAAGCTAGTTTTGGGTAGATATTCACTTACACCTTGATTCAAGCATACATTGTGTATTTTACATTATTTCATGAGGATTTTGCATGAGTTTAGTGACAAATTATATGCTGCATAGCCCATGACTTGGACTAGAACTTTGATGCGCTCTATTGCTTGATTTCAGGAACAAAGGAAGCAAGGAATGGGAGGTAACTTGCAAAGTTAATGAGAAAAGTGATTGCCAATAACGCTCTCGAAGCCATCATTGACCACGTTAAGAGTCACGTTAACTAAGTTAACGAGAACTCTAACGTGGAGAGGGGAAGTTGAGCCAACGTTAGTGACACTTAACATTGTCACTAACGTTGGCAAATGCTCATAAGAGGCCACGTTAGAGTCCACGTTAACTTAGTTAACGTGGCCTCTAACGTTAGAAGGGGGGAGAAACGCCAACGTTAGTGACATTCAACATTGTCACTAACGTTGGCCTAAGGAGAAACATACCACGTTAACTCCCACGTTAACTTGGTTAACGTGGGAGCTAACGTAAGAAGCAAGAGTGGTCGACAACGTTAGTGACACCCAACATTGTCACTAATGTTGGAAGCAACCACACAACCCCCAAGGAGCCACGTTAACTTCCACGTTAACTTAGTTAACGTGGAAGCTAACGTTGATGAGTGAAAGAAACGCCAACGTTAGTGACATTCAACATTGTCACTAACGTTGGGGATGGCTAAGCATGGCCACGTTAGAAGCCACGTTAACCTAGTTAACGTGGACTCTAACGTGAGACATAGGGGCACCTTGGAACGTTAGTGACAATGTTGAGTGTCACTAACGTTCTCGAAGGATGGCAAGCCTACGTTAAAGAGCCACGTTAACTAAGTTAACGTGGGCTCTAACGTGGGAACAAAGGGGGCTTTTCAAAGTTATTGGGAATGTTAAGCCTCAATAACGTGTGCGAAGGACTTAGAGGCAACGTTAGTGGCAACGTTTGTGCCACTAACATTGAAGTTAACGTGGCTTTTACTTAGGAACGTTAGTGAAAAAGTTGATTGTCACTAACGCTCTCGAACTCATATTTTCACTAAACGTTAACACCCCTAACGTCCTGAGTTAAAGTCTTTGCCCACTTCACACTTTCTCTCTGCAAGTAAAGCCAAGCCCAAATGAAGAAGAGAACTGCTTCAAACTCAAGATCCAAAGGCCCAAGACTTGAAGAGCCAACTAGAAGCTGAGAAAATTAGTATATATAGGAGTAGCTTTGAATTGTTGAAAAGTTCTAGAAAGTGGAAAAGAGAATTACTCTCTATATTTTACCTTCTCTGCATTTTCTAGTTTTATGATGTATTCTCCATCTTTGTTTTTATTTTCTAGAGCTATGAACAACTAAACCCCTTTCATTGGGTTAGGGAGCTCTGTTGTAATTTGATGGATCAATAGTAGTTTTCATTATTTTTCTTCTATCTTTTCTCTTGATTTTACTTGAAAGCTTTCGATCTTCATCCAATTGGGTAGTTATCTTAGAAAAGAAGCTATTCAAACTTGGATCTCTTCTGAACCTTGAAAGAGGAATGAAGAGATCAAGCTAGAAATGCTTTCTCATGCTGGACCAAATTGGGTTTGGATGGGTATGTGACTATAACCCTCTCAATACTTGATTTGGAAAATGCATGTGGTATAATCAGTGACCATACTTCATCTCTTCTCATGAGCAATTGACCAAGGAATTGGCTATTGATCAAGATTTGAGAGATTGATTTGTAATTAAATCAATTAAGATTGCCAAGGAGATCAATGAGTGCATTGATTGAGGAAGAGATGAAAATGAACTTGATCCGGAGGGTTGCAATATCTCCTAAGCCCAATGAACTCCCCATCTCTGATCTTACCGATTCTCTTTAATTTCTGCCATTTACTTTTATGAGCAAATCCCCCATTCCCATTTACAATTCTGCAATTTACTTTCAGTCATTTACTTCCAGTCCTTTAATTCTAGCATTTACTTTTCTGTTATTTACATTCCCGCCATTTTATTTTCTGCAACTCTCAACCCAAATTCTGGATTCGCTCAACTAGAACAATCTTCTAATTAAAGTTGCTTGATCAATCAATCCCTGTGGGATTCGACCTCACTCTATTGTGAGTTTTTACTTGACGACAAATTCGGTACACTTGCCGAAGGAAATTTGTTGAGAGACAGTTTGTACCCGCATCAAGTTTGTGGCGCCGTTGCCGGGGATTGATTGTGCATCAATAATGATTAAATTGGAAGATCACTAGATTGAGCATTTTTATTTTGTGAATTTCATTTTCTGTTTGAGTGATTTACTTTCTGTTTTAGTTAAATTTCTTCCCTTCCCCCTCTACTCTTTTGTTTTTCTTTGTTATTTTCAATTTTGTTTGCTAACCCACTAACTGTTTGATATATTGCATCACCCACAACTAACAGTAATTCTGACAAAAATACTTTCTGCACCTATCTTTTCTTGCTTGCACTTGATGGTTGTATGACAGGGAGAAGAAGCGGGGCTTCAAATTCCTTCGATTCTGAACCTGAGAGGACCTTCCTTAGATTAAGGAGGGAGGCAAGAGGAAAGAAAGTGGTTGGTGCTGAAGAAGAAGAGGAATTCTTTGAACCAAACATGGAAGACAACATGAAAAACCATCATGAAGAAGAGGATCACAACCATGGAGGAGAAGGTAGAGAAAATCATGCTGGGGAGGATAGAAGAGTTTCGGGCTCTTACATCAATCCAAACCCAAGCAATTGTGGAAGTAGCATCCAAAAGCCAACAATCCATGCCAACAACTTTGAACTTAAACCACAGCTCATCACCGTTGTTCAGAACAACTGTTCGTTTGGAGGAGGTGTTCAAGAAGATCCTAATCAACATTTAACCACCTTCCTGAGAATATGTGACATAGTGAAGTCTAATGGTGTTCATCCTGACGCCTATAGACTGCTCTTATTTCCATTTTCACTCAGGGACAAGGCAGCCAAGTGGCTGGAATCTTTCCCAAGGGAAAGCTTGACAACTTAGGAAGACGTGGTGAACAAATTCTTAGCAAGATTTTACCCTCCTCAACGAATCAATAGGCTGAGAGCTGAGGTCCAAACTTTCAGGCAACAAGATGGTGAGACTCTATATGAAGCATGGGAGAGGCTTAAAGACCTAACAAGGAGGTGCCCACCAGATATGTTCAACGAATGGGTGCAGCTGCACATTTTCTATGAAGGGCTCTCTTATGAGTCAAAGAAGGCCGTAGACCATTCATCCGGAGGATCTTTGAACAAGAAGAAGACTATTGAGGAAGCCATAGATGTTATTGAAACAGTAGCAGAGAACGACTACTTCTATGCTTCCGAAAGAGGGAGCACAAGAGGAGTAATGGAGCTAAACAATGTAGATGCTCTGTTGGCCCAAAACAAGCTCATTACCCAGCAGTTGGCTGACCTCACCAAGAAGATGGAGAGGAACCAAGTAGCAACAATCTCCACTTCATCAACAACCCAAGAAGGAGTGAATGAAGAAGCAGAGGGTAGTCAGGAGCAAGCCAACTACATTGGGAATTCACCAAGGCAAAACTATGATCCATACTCCAAGACCTACAACCCTGGATGGAGAAACCACCCAAACTTTGGGTGGGGAAGTCAGCAAGATCAAAACCAAGACCAGAGACATTATAACTCCAACAACAATGCAGCTCACCAACAATTCACACAGAGGACATCTCAACACCCCCACAACAACACTTCTCCACACGCCTATCAAAACCAAAATAGCACATCTGCTCCGAATCACCCATCAATTGATGACAAGCTCTCTAAGATTGAAACCTTACTTGAAGGAATATGCCAAGAGATTCAAGAAAATAAGGTGTTCAAAGAGGAGGTGCGAGCCAATATTAAGAACCAGGGAGAGACCATTAGGAAGCTGGAATTCCAGGTGGGATGTTTAGCTGAGAAGATTCCCAAACCTATCGATAGCTTCCCAAGTGACACGGAGAAAAACCCCAAAGGAGAAGCAAAGAAAGTAAGATGGAAAGATTGCAAAATGGTCACTACAAGTGATCAAGAGACTGAAGACAAGCAAGGCAAACTTTTCGAACAACCTGAAGACAGCTCAACAAAGGAGGAGGATAGAGATCACTAAGAACCAGAAATCTAACAACAAGAGCTGCTGAAGCTCTATGCACCCTTCCCTCAACTGCTCAATGGTGCTGTGGGAAAGAGAATATACTCAAGGTTCCTAGACTTGTTTGCATCTCTGCATGTAAACATACCATTCATCAAGGCAATTCAACAAATGCCTGCATTCATCAAGTATATGAAGGAACTTCTTCCCAGTAAAAGCTCACTCAAAAGAGGCCAGACTATAGTGATGAACAAGGAATGTAGTGCCCTTATTCAACCTGAGTTGCCTACAAAAAGAAGAGACCCAGGGAGTTTTCACATCCCTTGTACCATAGGTGAAACTATGTTCGATAGAGCACTATGTGATTTGGGGGCCAGCATCAACTTACTGCCCTTATCCCTGGTGAAGAGGCTGCAGATCAATGAGATAATGCCCACAGATGTAATCATCAGACTGGCTGACAAAACTCAAAAGCAAGCAATAGGAGTGGTGGAAAATGTGTTGCTAAAGGTTGGGAAATACTTTATCCCAACAGACTTTGTCATCCTGGACGTGGAAGAGAGTCATGAGTCAGTGAGGAAGGCACTCGAGGATTGGAAGCAAGCAAGATTGGCACGGATGCGAGGAAATGCAAGAGGAAACAAGGAGGACAAGCAAGGAAAAGAGCATGGACATCCACAACATTAAAAGTTGGTGGAGTTCGTTCTTTATTCCACCTTTCTCTGTGCTTTAAATAAGGAAGATCTTGTATGAAATAGAACATGCTTCCATGTTAGTTTAAATCTTTTTAAATTCTGTCTTTTAAGTTTTCTTTCTGAATAGGTGTATGTGTGCTAGTCTTTATGTCACTGCATCCTCCTTAACTTACTTGTATGCTTGTCCCTTTAAATCAAATGAAGAGAGAATGTTTATGTTTCAAAAGACCAGAGTAGAGTTCATACTATGGAGTACATTCATGAGTTTGTGGTATGATCATAAGTTAGCTAAGTTGGTTCAACCATAAGGTGGGATGACAAATATCTGGCCTGTATACTTTGCTTTGAATATACTCATGAGACTAAGTATATGACAAGATCCTAATAAGAGAAAGAGAAAAGAATAATGAAAGTGGAAAAATAAAAGAAAAAGAGTAAGCAATAAGGCTAGGCACCAATGGTTTTGATCTTAAGATATGTGTCTGTGGTGTTCCTGTGTGAGGGATCTACTTGGATGAATAAGCTCTTAGGGGTGCTTTATCACTTGGTAACTTGGGTTAACTAACCCGGGATTATCAGCTGAAAGTCCATTATCAAGAGTAACCCTCACCACAGAGCATTTAGTAACCCAAAGAGGTGCTGGACACCAAGGTCTCAAGAAGGAAAATAAATGAACTATATGCCTGTGGTGTGTATGTATGGGGGAGAGACTTGAGGGAAAGTCCTTAGGGGTGCTTCAACACCTAGCACCTTGAACCAACTGGTTCGGGAGTATTGGCTGAAAGCTTATCTTAAAAAGTTGCCCCCTTACAGAGCACTTAGCCTAGAACACCAATAAGCTCTGAAATGACAATAAAGGAATCAATGAATAAAATTCTCATGGGATGTAAGCAAGGTGAGTGTTTTAGGACATGATAAAGGTCTGAAAGCCAGTAAAGGAATGAACCTAAGTTGCTATGCATGAAACCACCATAAAATCAGTGATATGACTTCCACAAGAATGACTCTTCTCTCTTGGCATTCCATTCATCATTCTCTTGTTCCAGTACTTGCTTAGGGACAAGCAAGCTTTAAGTTTGGTGTTGTGATGCCAGGGCATCTTGGCCAGTTTCACTGACCTTTTCTTTACTATTTTTAGGCTAGTTTCATGCATTCCCTTAGGAAATAAGCTAGTTTTGGGTAGATATTCACTTACACCTTGATTCAAGCATACATTGTGCATTTTATATTATTTCATGAGGATTTTGCATGAGTTTAGTGCCAAATTATATGCTGCGTTGCCCATGACTTGGACTAGAACTTTGATGCGCTCTATTGCTTGATTTCAGGACCAAAGGAAGCAAGGAATGGGAGGTAACTTGCAAAGTTAATGAGAAAAGTGATTGCCAATAACGCTCTCGAAGCCATCATTGACCACGGTAAGAGTCACGTTAACTAAGTTAACGAGAACTCTAACGTGGAGAGGGGAAGTTAAGCCAACGTTAGTGACACTTAACATTGTCACTAACGTTGGCAAATGCTCATAAGTGGCCACATTAGAGTCCACGTTAACTTAGTTAACGTGGCCTCTAACGTTAGAAGGGGGGAGAAACGCCAACGTTAGTGACATTCAACATTGTCACTAACGTTGGCCTAAGGAGAAACATACCACGTTAACTCCCACGTTAACTTGGTTAACGTGCGAGCTAACGTAAGAAGCAAGAGTGGTCGACAACGTTAGTAACACCCAACATTGTCACTAACGTTGGAAGCAACCACACAACCCCCAAGGAGCCACGTTAACTTCCACATTAACTTAGTTAACGTGGAAGCTAACGTTGATGAGTGAAAGAAACGCCAATGTTAGTGACATTCAACATTGTCACTAACGTTGGGGATGGCTAAGTATGGCCACGTTAGAAGCCACGTTAACCTAGTTAACGTGGACTCTAACGTGAGACATAGGGGCACCTTGGAACGTTAGTGACAATGTTGAGTGTCACTAACGTTCTCGAAGGATGGCAAGCCCACGTTAAAGAACCACGTTAACTAAGTTAACGTGGGCTCTAACGTGGGAACAAAGGAAGCTTTTCAAAGTTATTGGGAATGTTAAGACTCAATAACGTGTGCGAAGGACTTAGAGGCAACGTTAGTGGGAACGTTTGTGCCACTAACGTTGAAGTTAATGTGGCTTTTACTTAGGAACGTTAGTGAGAAAGTTGATTGTCACTAATGCACTCGAACTCATATTTTCACTAAACGTTAACACCCCTAACGTCCTGAGCTAAAGTCTCTGCCCACTTCACACTTTCTCTTTGTAAGTAAAGCCAAGCCCAAATGAAGAAGAGAACTACTTCAAACTCAAGATCCAAAGGCCCAAGACTTGAAGAGCCAACTAGAAGCTGAGAAAAGTAGTATATATAGGAGTAGCTTTGAATTGTTGAAAAGTTCTAGAAAGTGGAAAAGAGAATTACTCTCTGTATTTTACCTTCTCTGCATTTTCTAGTTTTATGATGTATTCTCCATCTTTGTTTTTATTTTCTAGAGCTATGAACAACTAAACCCCTTTCATTGGGTTAGGGAGCTCTGTTGTAATTTGATGGATCAATACTAGTTTTCATTATTTTTCTTCTATCTTTTCTCTTGATTTTACTTGAAACCTTTCGATCTTCATCCAATTGGGTAGTTATCTTGGAAAAGAAGCTATTCAAACTTGGATCTCTTCTGAACCTTGAAAGAGGAATGAAGAGATCAAGCTAGAAATGCTTTCTCATGATGGACCAAATTGGGTTTGGATGGGTATGTGACTATAACCCTCTCAATACTTGATTTGGGAAATGCATGTGGTATAATCAGTGACCATACTTCATCTCTTCTCATGAGCAATTGACCAAGGAATTGGCTATTGATCAAGATTTGAGAGATTGAATTTGTAATTCAATCAATTAAGATTGCCAAGGAGATCAATGAGTGCATTGATTGAGGAAGAGATGAAAATGAACTTGATCCGGAGGGTTGCAATATCTCCTAAGCCCAATGAACTCCCCATCTCTGATCTTACCCATTCTCTTTAATTTCTGCCATTTACTTTTATAAGCAAATCCCCCATTCCCATTTACAATTCTACAATTTACTTTCAGTCATTTACTTCCAGTCCTTTAATTCTAGCATTTACTTTTCTGTTATTTACATTCCCGCCATTTTATTTTCTGCAACTCTCAACCCAAATTCTGGATTCGCTCAACTAGAACATTCTTCTAATTAAAGTTGCTTGATCAATCAATCCCTGTGGGATTCGACCTTACTCTATTGTGAGTTTTTACTTGATGACAAATTCAGTACACTTGCCGAAGGAAATTTGTTGAGAGACAGTTTCCACCCGCATCAATAGAACACCAAACTTAAAATTTTTAGAAAACCAAACTAAAATTTTTGAAAACCAAAGAAAAATCAACAAGAAAATACCAAACTTAAAGTTTGGCACAAGATTTAATAGAAAAAATATTTTTGAAAAAGAAGATTTTGAAAAGAATATACCCAATTACCAAGAACATAGACCAACGCTCTAGCCAATTGGGCAGTAAATGTAACACTTGTTTTGAAGAAGTATTTTTAATAACTAAGAAATTTTTTTTTTTGCAAAATTTAAAAAAAAGGAAATAAGGATTTAAAAATAAAATTTCAACCAAAAACAATAATAGAAGACTCTAAACCGAAAAAATTTTTTTTCCTAATCTAAGCAACAAAATAAGCCGGCAGTTGTCCAAACTCGAACAATCTCCGGCAACGGCGCCAAAAACTTGGTGCACGAAATTGGAAATCACAATTCTTCACAAATTCGCACAACTAACCAGCAAGTGCACTGGGTCGTCCAAGTAATACCTTACGTGAGTAAGGGTCGAATCCCACGGAGATTGTTGGCTTGAAGCAATCTATGGTTATCTTGTAACTCTTAGTCAGGAAAACAATTCACTTATCAAATTGAATTACAAAAAAATAAGAGAGTATGAAATAATACTTATTATGCAGTAATGGAGAATATGTTGGGGTTTTTAGAGATGCTTTGTCTTCTGAATTTCAGCTTTTCTCTTGTATTCTACTTCCCTCATGCGTGCAAAAGTGCAAAGTTCCTTCCATGGCAAGCTCTATGTAAGGTGTCACCGTTGTCAATGGCTACTTGCCATCTCCTCAGTGAAAATGGTCCAAATACTCTGTCACAGCACGGCTAATCATCTAGAGGTTCTCGATCATACTAGAATAGGATTTACTATCCTTTTGCGTCTGTCACTACGCCCAGCACTCGCGAGTTTGAAGCCCGTCACAGTCATCCAATCTCAGAATCCTACTCGGAATACCACAGACAAGGTTTAGACTTTCCGGATTCTCCTGAATGACGCTATCAATTCTAGCTTATACCACTAAGATTCTGATTATGGAATTTGAGAGATACTCATTCAATCTAATATAGAACGGAGGTGGTTGTCATGCACACGTTCATGAATTGAGGAAGGTGATGATTGTCACGGATCATCACCTTCTCCACAATTAAGCGCAAATGAATATCTTAGAGAGGAACACGCATGTTTGAATGGAAAATAGAAGTACTTGCATTAATTCATCGAGACGCTGCAGAGCTCCTCACCCCCAACAATGGAGTTTAGAGACTCATGCCGTCAGAGATTACAAAGTTCAGATCTAAAATGTCATGAGATACAAAATAAATCTCTAAAAGTTGTTTAAATACTAAACTAGTAACCTAGGTTTACAGAAAGTGAGTAAACTATGATAGATAGTGCAGAAATCCACTTCTGGGACCCACTTGGTGTGTGCTGGGGCTGAGACTAAAGCTTCTCACGTGCCTGGACTGTTTTGTGCATTCAACGCCAGGCTGTAACCTGTTTCTGGCGTTGAACTCCAACTTGTAACGTGTTTCTGGCGCTGGACACCAGACTGCAACATGGAACTGGAGTTGAACGCCAGTTTATGTCGTCTATCCTTGAGTAAAGTATGGACTATTATATATTGGTGGAAAGCCCTGGATGTCTACTTTCCAACGCAATTGGAAGCGCGTCACTTGGATATCTGTAGCTCCAGAAATTCTATTCCGAGTGCAGAGAGGTCAGGATCCAACAGCATCAGCAGTCCTTTTTCAGCCTGAATCAGATTTTTGCTCAGCTCCCTCAATTTCAGCCAGAAAATACCTGAAATTACAGAAAAATACACAAACTCATAGTAAAGTCTAGAAATATAAATTTTGCCTAGAAACTAATGAAAATAAACTAAAAACTAACTAAAACATACTAAAAACTATATGAAATTAACCCCAAAAAGCGTATAAAATATCCGCTCATCACGTATCTCCTAAATCTTCAACCACTTCTTCCTCTTTTTCAATGACCCTAGGCTTCTCCAATCGCTCCAATACAAAGCTTGATTCTTCCTTCTTCCCCACCGAATTTTCCAATTTCTCCTTCATACTTTGCTCAACTTTTGGTTTTTCACATGCAGCCATAGAGACACCTTGAGTGTTTAAGCATTGGTAGGCTAAAGTGTGCACTACCTTAGTCAAATTAGTCACAAATTCTAGGGTATTCTTCTGCATCTCCGCCTGGCCTTGAAGTAACAAGGTGAGAGAATCATCTACTGGGACTTAGGGTGGATAGGAAGGTTCATTATTTTGGAGAAAGGGTTCATAGTGAGAAGGTGATTCTTCATAGTAAGGGTATGGAGATGGTGCGCATTGAGGTGGTTCTTCATAGTAGTCATGATAGGGTTGTGGTGGTTCCAAAGGTTCTTGCTCAAAACGGTCATAAGGAAATGGCATGGGTGATTGGTCATATGATGGATATGGATCATAGGACGGTTCTTGGTATGGAAAGGCTAGTGAGTATGGTTGAGGTTCATGTTGAGGATGGTAGGCTTTTGCCACTTTATGAACTATCCCATGCTTCTTCAATAATCCTGTTAGTCTCCTGTTACAAAAATGGGTGCCTTGATCGCTCACGATTGCTCGTGGTGATCCAAAGCGAAAAATAATGTGATTTCTAACAAAGGAAACAATAGTGTTAGCATCATCAGTTCGGGTAGGAATTGCTTCCACCCATTTAGAAACATAATCTACAGCTAACAATATATAAAAATAACCATTAGAATTTGGAAATGGACCCATGAAGTCAATGCCCCAAACATAAAAAATTTCACAGAAAAGCATAGTCTGTTGAGGCATTTAATCCCTCTTGGATATATTACCAAACCTTTGGAATGGGGAACAAGATTTACAAAATTCAGCAGCGTCTTTAAAAAGGGTAGGCCACTAGAATCCATAGTCTAAAATTTTTCTAGCTGTTCTTTGAGGGCCAAAATGTCCTCCACTCTCAGATGAGTGGCAGGCCTCTAAAATAGACTGGAATTCTGATTGAGGCACACACCGTCTAATTACCTGGTCAGCGCCACATCTCCATAAATATGGGTCATCCCATATATAATATTTGGACTCGCTTTTCAGCTTGTCTCTTTGATGCTTAGTAAAGTTTGGAGGAAAAGTGCAGCTAACTAGATAATTAGCTACAGGTGCATACCAAGGGACTACTTCAGATACTGCTTGCAGGTTATCAAATAGGAAATTATCATTTATAGGAGTGGAGGTATCCTTAATGTGCTCAAGGTGACTCAAGTGGTCTGCCACTAGATTTTGGTTACCACTCCTATCTTTAATTTCCAAATCAAATTCTTGTAGTAGTAGTATCCAACGTATGAGCCTTGGTTTGGACTCCTTTTTAGCTAATAAATACTTTAGAACTGCGTGGTCTGAGTACACTACTACTTTAGTACCAAGTAAATAGGCTCGGAATTTATCCAGAGCAAAAACAATAGCAAGAAGCTCATTCTCAGTAGTAGTGTAATTAGACTGAGCAGTGTCTAAAGTCTTAGACGCATAAGCAATTACAAAAGGATCCTTACCTTCACGCTGAGCCAGCGCTGCTCCTACTGCATGGTTAGAAGCATCGCACATGATTTCAAATGGCTGGCTCCAGTCTGGTCCTCTTACAATTGGAGCTTGAGTCAAGGCGGTCTTCAGCTTATCAAACGCTTGTTTGCAATCCTCATTGAACTCGAACTCAATATCTTTCTGTAGTAGTCTAGATAAGGGTAGTGCTACCTTACTAAAGTCCTTAATGAATCTCCGGTAAAAACCTGCATGGCCAAGGAACGAACGGACTTCCCTCACAGAGGAGGGGTAAGGTAAACTAGAAATAACATCCACCTTTGCTGGAACTTCAGAAATGCCAGTATTATATACAACATGTCCTAGTACAATCCCTTGTTTTACCATAAAGTGACATTTTTCAAAATTCAATACAAGGTTCGTACTGACACATCTATCTAATACTCTTGATAAACTATCCAAGAAAAGGCTAAATGAATCGCCATAAACGCTAAAATCATCCATAAAAACCTCCATACAGTCCTCAATGAGGTTAGAGAAAAGACTCATCATGCACCTTTGAAAAGTAGCTGGTGCATTGCACAAGTCAAAGGGCATTCTCTTATAAGCATAAGTGCCAAAAGGACATGTAAAAGTAGTATTTTCCTGATCTTCAGGAGCTATATGGATTTGAAAATAGCCTGTATAACCATCTAAAACCAATAATGGGATTTACCTGACAGGCGATCAAGCATCTGATCAATGAATGGCAAGGGGTAATGATCCTTGCGAGTGGCTTGGTTAAGACGCCTATAGTCAATGCAAACTCTCCATGAATTCTGCACTCTAGTTGTCAGAAGCTCTCCATGTTCATTTCTTACTGTTGTGATTCCAGACTTCTTCGGCACCACTTGTACTGGACTGACCCATTCGCTATCTGAGATGGGGTAAATAATATCTGCTTCAAGTAGCCTGGTCACTTCTTTCTTGACAACTTCTAAGATGGTGGGATTCAGTCTTCTCTGAGGTTGACGGACGGGCTTTTCTCCCTCTTCTAGGAATATTCTGTGCTCACAAACTTGAGGGTTGATACCTACTATATCCGCCAGGCTCCATCCGATTGCTTTCTTGTGTTTCCTCAGCACACTGAGTAGCTGTTCTTCTTGTTGGAAGGTGAGTTCCCTTGCAATGATAACTGGAAAATTCTGCTTGTCCTCAAGGGAAGCATACTTGAAGTGTGGAGGGAGGGGCTTTAATTCCAATTTCTGCTCATGGTCAGGCTCTGGATTATCTGGAGCTGGTGATAATGGCAAAGTGCCCTCATTGTCCTCTGAAAGTGTCCCCACACTTGGACCTTGTCTTGTGTACTTCTCTTCTAATTCCTCCTAGTGAACTTCAGCCACGGTTTCATCTATGATGTCACACTGGGAGATAGAATGATCATTCGGAGGGTGCTCCACAGCTCCATTTAAATTGAACTTCACTATTCTGCCATCTATTTCAAAAGAATAAGTTCCAGAAAATACGTCCAGCTTGAACTTTGAAGTCTTCAAGAATGGTCTTCCAAGCAGGATTGATGATGGCCTTCCTGAGTCATTAGGGGGCATTTCCAGGATATAGAAGTCAATGGGAAATGTGAGCCCTTTAATGCTCACTAATACATCTTCAGCAATTCCAACCACTGTAATAATGCTTTTATCTGCTAACACAAAATGAGCTGCCGACCTTTTTAAGGGAGGGAGCCTCAAAGTATCATATATAGACAAAGGCAATATACTAACATATGCTCCTAAATCACACATGTGATGCCAGAGCATCTTGGCCAGTTTCACTGACCTTTTCTTTACTGTTTTTAGGTTAGTTTCATGCATTTCTTTAGGAAATAAGCTAGTTTTGGGTAGATATTCACTTATGCCTTGATTCAAGCATACATTGTGCATTTTACATAATTTCATGAGGATTTTGCATAAGTTTAGTGAAAAATATTATGTTGCATTACTCATGACTTGGACTAGAGCTTTGATGCACTTTATTTCTTGATTTTAGGACCAAAAGGAAGCAAGAAAAGGGGAGGTAACTTGCAAGGTTAATGAGAAAAGTGATTGCCAATAACACTCTAAAAAAAAAGCCATCAATGCCCACGATAGAGAGTCACGTTAACTAAGTTAACGTAAACTCTAACGTGGAGAAGAGAAGTTGAGCCAACGTTAGTGACACTTAACATTGTCACTAACGTTGGCAATTACTCATAAGTGGCCACGTTAGAAGCCACGTTAACCTAGTTAACGTGGCCTCTAACGTTAAGGGGGGAAGAGAAGCCAACGTTAGTGACACTCAACATTGTCACTAACGTTGGCCTATGGTGCAAAGTACCACGTTAACTCCCACGTTAACTTGGTTAACGTGGGAACTAACGTAAGGGATGAAGAGTTGTCGACAACGTTAGTGACACTCAACATTGTCACTAACGTTGAAGCAACCACACAACCCCCAAGAGTCACGTTAACTTCCACGTTAACTTGGTTAACGTGGAAGCTAACTATGAGGAATGAAGGATGAGCCAACGTTAGTGACACTCAACATTGTCACTAACGTTGGGATGGCTAAAGATGGCCACGTTAGAAGCCACGTTAACCTATTTAACGTGGACTCTAACGTGAGACCTACGGGCACATTGGAACGTTAGTGACAATGTTGAATGTCACTAACATTCTCGAAGGATGGCAAGGGCCACGTTAGAAGCCACGTTATCCTAGTTAACATGGACTTTAACGTGAAGCAAGAAGGCGCACACTGGAACGTTAGTGACAATGTTGAGTGTCACTAACGTTCTCGAAGGTTAACAAGGCAACGTTAAAAGCCACGTTAACCTAGTTAACGTGGGTTTTAACGAGAGGCAAAGGGGTGCATTGGAACGTTAGTGACAATGTTAAGTGTCACTAACGTTCTCGAACTTATATTCTCACTAAATATTAACACCCCTAATGTCCTGAACTAAAGTCTCCGCCCACTTCGCACTCTCTCTCTGCAAGTAAAGCCAAGCCCAAATAAAGAAAGGAACTGCTTCAAACTCAAGATCCAAAGGCCCAAGACTTGAAGAATCAACTAGAAGCTGAGAAGAGTAGTATATATAGGAGTAGCTTTGAATTGAGAAGAAGTTCTGGAGGCTGGGAAAAAGAGAACTACTCTCTGTATTTTACTTTCTTTGCAATTTCTAGTTTTATGATGTATTCTCCATCTTTGTTTTCATTTTCAAGAGCTATGAACAACTAAACCCCTTTCATTGGGTTAGGGAGCTCTGTTGTAATTTGATGGATCAATACTAATTTTCATTATTCTTCTTCTATCTTCCCTCTTGATTTTACTTGAAAGCTTTCGATCTTCATCCAATTGAGTAGTTATCTTGGAAGAGAAGCTATTCAAACTTGGATCTCTTTTGAACCTTGAAAGAGGAATGAAGAGATCAAGCTAGAAATGCTTTCTCATGCTGGACCAAATTGGGTTTGGATGGGTATGTGACTATAACCCTCTCAATACTTGATTTAGGAAATGCATGTGGTATAATCAGTGACCATACTTCATCTCTTCTCATGAGCAATTGACCAAGGAATTAGCTATTGATCAAGATTTGAGAGATTGAATTGCAAGAAATTGTAATTCAATCACTTAAGATTGCCAAGGAGATCAATGAGTGCATTGATTGAGGAAGAGATGAAAATGAACTTGATCCGGAGAATTGCAACATCTCCTAAGCCCAATGAACTCCCCATCTCTGATCTTACCCATTCTCTTTAATTTCTGCCATTTACTTTTATGAGCAAATCCCCCATTCCCATTTACAATTTTGCAACTTATTTTCAGTCATTTACTTCCAGTCCTTTAATTCTAGCATTTACTTTTCTGTTATTTACATTCCCGCCATTTTATTTTCTACAACTCTCAACCCAAATTCTGGATTCGCTCAACTAGAACATTCTTCTAATTAAAGTTGCTTGATCAATGAATCCCTGTGGGATTCGACCTCACTCTATTGTGAGTTTTTACTTGACGACAAATTCGGTACACTTGCCGAAGGGAGATTTGTTGAGAGACAAGTTTTTCGTGCATCAACATGCAGTCAGAAAATATCACACCACCAATAATACAGTTAACCATGCATGGACTTGGATTACTACACTTTTCAGGTATACCTCCCATTAAAGCAGATATAGAACTATCTAAAGGAATAGTTTCTAATTCATTAATTTTGTCTTTATGTATACATAAATCTTTTAGAAACTTTGCGTATTTAGGTACCTGCTGAATAACATAAAAAAGGGGAACAGTTACCTCAACCTTTTTGAATATTTCTACCATTTTGGGATCAAGTTCCATCTGCTTCCTAGGCTTCCTTGCAATTTGTGGAAACAGAATAGGGAGGGCGTTTTCTGCAGGGTCTGCATCCTTTGATGCCTCCTTCTGTGGTTGAGCTTCTTCTTCTTCAGCATCCTCCACTTCCACCAACTCTTCAGCTGAGGCGTGTTCTGATGGGATTGGCTCCTCCTGATTCCTCTCTTGCAGTGTGGTTCTGGACCTTAGGGTGATGGCATTGATGCCACCCTTTGGATTGGGTAAGGGTTGAGAAGGAATCCCACTGGAGCTTGCAGGTTGAGTATTTGAAGTATTGGGTGATGCCAGCTGAGAGATGAGAGCTTGTATAGCGGATGCTAGGCCATTAAGTGAACTCTCCACATTCTTTTGTGCTTGCGCAATGGATTGAAGCGCCTCGTCACTCGAAGAGGAATTAGATTGAGTGATCTGCGGAACTTGTTGTTGGTTATGCTGTGGTCCTTGGAACTGCCTTAGGTGAGGTGCTCTGTAAGGCTGGTTCTGGTTCTGCTGCCTATTGTTGTTATTATTCTACCTCTGATATCCTTGATTGTCTTTGCCTCCTCTGTTATTGTTGTCCCTCCAACTCTAGTTAGAATTATCTCTCCAACTTTGGTTGGAATTGTCCTGCTATCCATGGTTGTAACTGCCACCTTGATGGTATCCTTGATTGGGGCGGTCATAAAAGTTATGAGTGGCTGCCACAGTGTTGTCTTCCTGGTGGAGCTGTGGACATTCATCAGTATAATGGCTATAATCAGCACAGATCCCGCACACTCTCTGTGGGACTAACTGTTGGCTTTGCTGTGCTTGTTGTTGACTCAATTGCATCTGCTTTAGTAAGTTGGTCATTTCACATATACTTTGAGTCAGAGCAGTAGTTTCCTTGCTAGAAGATACCTCTGCAACAGCTTTTGACCGGCCTTGTTTCTGTCTGTGATTCCTAGTAGATTCATCCAAGTCACTGATCAATTGCCATGCCTCATCAGTGGTCTTGTACTTTTTCATAGACCCATTGCTAGTACTTTCCAATGTAGTCTTATCTTGAGGCCTCATGCCCTGTGTGATGTAGCCGAGCAACACTATCTTGTCAATCATATGGTGGAGGCATGCTTCCAGAAGGTTGTTGAAGCGCTCCCAGTATTCGTAGAGAGTCTCAGACTCTCCTGAACAATCATGGAAATGTCTTTTCTCAGTTTATCAGTAACTTCAACTAGAAAGAATTTTTCCAAAAATTCTCTTCTAAGCGTATCCCAGTCAGACACGGTTGCTGCGGATTGAGTGTACTACCACTCTCTGGCCTTTCCCTCAAGAGAGAATGGGAAGGCTTTTAACAGAATAGAAGTTTCATCTACACCATCACGCCTGACAATAGAACAGGTTGCTTGGAAATCCCTAAGGTGCTTGATAGGCTCTTGAGCAGGTAAGCCATGAAACTTAGGCATCAAGTTGAGTAGTGCAGTCTTTATTTCAAAATCTGTAGCCACTGCTGGGTGATTGATGAGCGGATAATATACGCTTTTTGGCATTGTTTTTAGTATATTTTTAGTATATTTTAGTTAGTTTTTATTATGTTTTTATTAGTTTTTATTCAAAACTCACATTTCTGGACTTTACTATGATTTTGTGTGTTTCTCTACGATTTCAGGTATTTTCTGGCTGAAATTGAGGGACCTGAGCAAAAATCTGATTCAGAGGCTTAAAAAGGACTGCAGATGCTGTTGGATTCTGACCTCCCTGCACTCAACGTGGATTTTCTAGAGCTACAGAAGCTCAATTGGCTCGCTCTCAATTGCGTTGGAAAGTAGACATCTTGGGCTTTCCAGCAATATATAATAGTTCATACTTTGCTCGAGATTTGATGGCCCAAACTGGCGTTCCAAGTCAGCATAGAAATTCTGGCGTCAAAACGCCAGAACTGGCATGAAAGCTGGAGTTAAACGCCCAAACTGGCACAAAAGCTGGCGTTTAACTCCAAGAAAGGTCTCTACACATGAAAGCTTCAATGCTCAGCCCAAGCACACACCAAGTGGGCACCGGAGTGGATTTTTACACTAACTATTCTAGCTTACTCATTTTCTGTAACCCTAGGTCACTAGTTTATTATAAAAACTACTTTTAGTGATTCATCTTGTACCTCATGACACTTTACACGTTTCATATTATATTTCTGACGGCATGAGTCTCTAAACCCCATGGTTGGGGGTGAGGAGCTCTGCTGTGTTTTGATGAATTAATGCAATTACTACTGTTTTCCATTCAATCATGCTTGTCTCTTCTCTAAGATATACACTTGTTCTTCAACTTGATGAATGTGATGATCCGTGACACTCATCATCATTCTCACCTATGAACGCGTGTCTGACAACCACTTCTGTTCTATCTTAGACTGAGTGCATATCTCTTAGCCTCCTGATTCAGATCAGAGTCTTCGTGGTATAAGCTAGAATTATTGGCAGCCATTCTTGAGATCCGGAAAGTATAAACCTTGTCTGTGGTATTCCGAGTAGGATCTGGAAAGGGATGACTATGACGAGCTTCAAACTCGCAAGTGCTGGGCGTAGTGACAGATGCAAAAGGATCAATGGATCCTATTCCAACATGAGTGAGAACCGACAGATGATTAGCCGTGCGGTGACAGCGCATTTGGACCATTTTCACTGAGAGGACGGATGGTAGCCATTGACAACGGTGATCCACCAACATATAGGTTTCCATGGAAGGAGCCTTGCGTGCATGAAGAAGAAGACAGTAGGAAAGCAGAGATTCAGAAGATAGAGCATATCCAAAACCTCAACCTGTTCTCCATTACTGCAAAACAAGTATTTATTTCATGTTCTTTTACTTTTTATAATTAAATCTGAGAATTATTGATATCCTGACTAAGAGTTACAAGATAACCATAGCTTGCTTCAAGCCGACAATCTCCGTGGGATCGACCCTTACTCACGTAAGGTATTACTTGGACGACCCAGTGCACTTGCTGGTTAGTTGTGCGGAGTTGCAAAAGTGTGATTGTAATTTCGTGCACCAAGTTTTTGGCGCCGTTGCCGGGGATTTTTCGAGTTTGGACAACTGATGGTTTATTTTGTTGCTTAGATTAGGAATAATTTATTTTTGTTGGTTTATGGTCTTTTATTTGAGTTTAGTTTCATATTTTAAGTTTGGTGTCAATTGCATGCTTTTATTTTCTTTTAATTTTTCGAATTTGCATGTTCCTAGTTCTTTCTTGATCTTTAAAAATTCTAAGTTTGGTGGCTTCTTTGTGTTTTCCTTTAAATTTTCGAAAATTTGTGTTTAATTTTCTAAAAATTTTAAGTTTGGTGTCCCTTGTGCTTTTATTTACTTAAAAATTTTTCAAAAATTTGTTCTTGGTGTTCATCTTGATCTTCAAAGTTTTCTTGTTTGTTCTCTTTGTTTTGATCTAAAATTTATAAGTTTAGTGTCATTTTATTGTTTTTCTCTTTCCTCATTAAAATTCAAAAATAAAAAAATATCGTTTCCTTATTTTACTCATAAATTTCGAAATTTTGCATTAAATTAGTCAATGATTTTCAAAATCATATCTTTTTTTAGTCAAGTCAAAATTATAATTTCAAAAATTGATTTTTTCAAAAATCAAATCTTTTTAATTTCTTCAATCATATCTTTTCAATCATATCTTTTTTTTAATAAATTGCTATCATATCTTCTCAATCATATCTTTTTAAAATAATTTTCAATCATATCTTTTTGATTGCTAATTTCCAAAATCTTTTTAATCAATTAATTAATTTAGTGATGCCAGGGCATTTTGGCCAGTTTCACTGACCTTTTCTTTACTGTTTTTAAGGTAGTTTCATACATTTTCTTAGGAAATAAGCTAGTTTTGGGTAGATATTCACTTACATCTTGATTCAAGCAAACATTGTGAACTTTGAATGATTTCATGAGAATTTTGCATGAATTATATGATAAATTGGATGATGCATGATCCCATGATTAAGAGCAAGACTTTGATGCACTTTGTTTGATTGATTTCAGGCCAAAAGAAGAAGAGAAGAAGCCACGTTAGTAGCTACGTTAGTTACACTAACGTGGGCACTAACGTGGAAGGAAGGAAAGCCCCAACGTTAGTGAGAAAAGTTAGTGGCATTAACTTTGAAGAAAGGAAATGGAGCCAACGTTAGTGACACTTAACATTATCACTAACGTTGGACCAAGCTCATAAGTGGGCACGTTAGTTGCCACGTTAACTTAGTTAATGTGGCCTCTAACGTTAAGAAGAAACGGGGGAAGCCAACGTTAGTGACATTCAACATTATCACTAACGTTGGCCAAGTCACATTAAGCCACGTTAACTTCTACGTTAACCTAGCTAACGTGAGGAAATAAAGTGGTCGACAACGTTAGTAACACCAAACATTGTCACTAACGTTGGGATGAACACACACTATCCCCAAGAAGCCACGTTAACTCCCGCGTCAACCTAGTTAACGTGGAAGTTAATGTGAAGAAGAAGTTGTTGATAACGTTAGTGACACCAAACATTGTCACTAACGTTGCCAACACAAGCCACAAAGAGCCACGTTAACTCCCACGTTAACTTAGTTAACGTGGTAGTTAACGTGGGCAAAAGTCCCACCTGGCAGCCTGACCATGCCTTCTTCAAACACGCATAACTTGAGCCTCAAAGCTCCAAATGAGGTGATACCAGTGGCATTGGAAATAAGGATTCCAGAGCTTTCCAAAAATATATGGCACTATATGGTTGACACTAAATTTGAGGGAGAAAACCTGCCCCGAAAGTGCAATGATGAACATAGTATCAACCTGTATTAAGGCCAACTGACCTCTTCACCTTCCAAGAAATGTAACTCGAGTTGTAGATCTCCAAATGATGCGCTTCCAAAAGCATTGAAAAGTAGACATCCAGGGCTTTCCAACAATGTATAATAGTATGGGGTGGACACTAAGTTTGAGCTTCAGAAACTGCCAATAATGAAGCCCTGATCGCTAGCATTATTGGCAATCAACATTTCCAGTAACGTTGGCATATATGCCAGCGACCATGTCCACTTCAAAGGAGCATAACTTGAGCTGCAGAGGTCCAATTGAGGTGATTCTAGTTGCGTTAGAAAGCTGACATTCAGAGCTTTCCAATGATGTATAATACTCTATAGTGGGTGATGAGAGGATATTTTATACGCTTTTTCGGGTTAATTTCATATAGTTTTTAGGATATTCTAGTTAGTTTTTAGCTTATTTCCATTAATTTTTAGGAAAGATTCATATTTCTGGATTTTACTATGAGTTGTGTGTTTTTTTATAATTTCAGGTATTTTTCTGGCTGAAATTGAGGGAGCTGAGCAAAAATCTGATTCAGGTTGAAAAAGGACTGCTGATGCTGTTGCATTCTGACCTCCCTGCACTCAAAGTGGATTTTCTGGAGCTACAGAACTCGAAATGGCGCGCTTCTAATTGCGTTGGAAAGTAGACATCCAGGGCTTTCCAGAAATATATAATTGTCCATACTTTGCTCAAGGATAGATGACGTAAACTGGCGTTCAACGCCAGTTCTCTGCCCAATTCTGGCGTCCAGCGCCAGAAAAGGATTAAAAGCTGGAGTTCAACGCCAGAAATGGATCCAAACCTGGCGTTGAACGCTCAAAACAGCCTTATGCACGTGAATTGCTTAAGTCTCAGCCCCAGCACACACCAAGTGGGCCCCAGAAGTGGATCTCTGCACCATCTATCATAGTTTACCCATTTTCTGTAAACATAGGCTACTAGTTTAGTATTTAAACAACTTTTAGAGACTTATTTTGTATCTCATGACATTTTTAGATCTGAATTTTGTACTCTTTGACGGCATGAGTCTCTAAACTCCATTGTTGGGGGTGAGGAGCTCTGTTGTGTCTCGATGAATTAATGCAAGTATTCCTGTTTTCTATTCAAACATGCGTGTTCCTATCTAAGATATTCATTCGCACTTCAACATGAATGTGATGAACGTGACAATCATCATCATTCCCCCATGAACGCGTGCCTGACAACCACCTCCGTTCTACATCAGATTGAATGAATATCTCTTAGATTCCTTAATCAGAATCTCCGTGGTATAAGCTAGATTGATGGCGGCATTCATGAGAATCCGGAAAGTCTAAACCTTGTCTGTGGTATTCTGAGTAGGATTCAGGGATTGAATGACTGTGACGAGCTTCAAACTCGCGAGTGCTGGGCGTAGTGACAGACGCAAAAGGAGGGTGAATCCTATTCCAGCATGATCGGGAACCTTAGATGATTAGCCGTGCTGTGACAGAGCATTTGGACCATTTTCACAAGAGGAGGGGATGTAACCATTGACAACGGTGATGCCCCAACACACAGCTTGCCATAGAAGGACGTGCGTGCGTGAATCAGAGGACAGAGGAAAGCAGAGATTCAGAAGACAAAGCATCTCCAAAACTTCAACATATTCTCCATTACTGCATAACAAGTAACCTTTAACCCATGCTCTCTTGTTCATTCGCAATTCAACTGATAAATATAATTGACTTCCTGACTAAGAATTGCAAGATAACCATAGATTGCTTCAAACCAACAATCTCCGTGGGATTCGACCCTTACTCACGTAAGGTATTACTTGGACGACCCAGTGCACTTGCTGGTTAGTGGTACGAGTTGTGAAAAGTGTGATTCACAATTCGTGCACCAAGTTTTTGGCGCCGTTGCCGGGGATTGTTCGTGTTTGAACAACTGAAGGTTTATTTTGTTTCTTAGATTAGGAAAATTTTCTTTTTTTGGTTTAGAGTCTCTTATTATTGTTCTTGGTTACAAATATCCTTCTTCAAAACAAGTGTTACATTTACTGCCCAATTGGCTAGAGCAGTCTAAGTCCGTGGTAGTTTGGTAAACTCTTTTTAAAATCTTTTTCAAAAATAATTTTTCTATTAAATTCTGTGCCAAACTTTAAGTTTGGTGTTTTCTTGTTGATTTTTTTGTGTTTTTCGAAAATTTTTGTTTGGTTTTCTAAAAATTTTAAGTTTGGTGTCCCTTGGTGTTTTTCCCCAAAATTTTTGAAAACAAGGAGCATTAGATCTAAAAATTTTAAATCTTGTGCTATCTTATTGTTTTTCTCTCTCCTCTTTAAATTCAAAAATATCTTTTCTCTCTGTTTTAAAAGCAAATTTTTGAAATCTATTTCTAAAATTCAGGTTTTTATTTCAAAATTTAAAACCTTTTTCAAAAATCATCATATCCTTTTCAAAACTTCCGAACCACTTTCTCTCTCCTCAGTTTTTCGAAAATCTTCACTCATTTTTTATTTATTTATTTGATTTTGATTTATTTTGTTAATCGAAATAAATAAATAATTAAAATATATATATATATATATATATATATATATTTTCTATTTTACATCATCTCCCTTTCTCCGTCATGGACCTAAGCGGGAATGAACAGTCCAGGAGGACTCTGGGGTCATATGCTAACCCCTCTACTGCTTCATATGGGAGTAGTATCTGCATACCCTCCATTGGAGTCAGTATCTTTGAGTTGAATCCTCAGCTCATTATCATGGTGCAGCAAAGTTGCCAGTATTCCGGTCTTCCACAGGAAGAACCTACAGAATTTCTGGCACAGTTTCTACAGATTGCTGACACAATACATGATAAAGAAATAGATCAGGATGTCTACAGACTATTACTATTTCCATTTACTGTAAAAGATCAAGCCAAGAGGTGGTTAAATAACCAACCTAAGGCTAGCATAAGGACATGGAAACAGCTGACAGAAAAATTCCTGAATCAATACTTTCCTCCAAAACGGATGACACAGCTAAGGCTGGACATCCAAGGCTTTAAACAGGGAGATAATGAATCTCTTTATGATGCCTGGGAGAGATACAGAGAGATGCTACGAAAATGCCCCTCTGAAATGTTTTCAGAGTGGGTTCAGTTAGACATCTTCTATTATGGGCTTACAGAAAGAGCTCTGATCTCTTTAGATTGCTCAGCTGGTGGATCTATCCACATGAGAAAAACAATTGAAGAAGCTCAAGAGCTCATTGATACAGTTGCCAGAAATCAGTATCTGTACATAAGTAGTGACTCTTCCATGAAAGAAGAGGCTGAAACAGTAACTGCTGAACTCAGTTCTGCAAAGCAAGCTGCTGAATTCAAGACATGATTGTTAGAGTTGGGCCATTCGCCTTTCCCACTGACTTTGTTGTGCTGGAAATGGAGGAGCACGAGAGTGCCACTCTCATTCTAGGAAGACCCTTCCTAGCAACTGGACGAACCCTCATTGACATCCAACAAGGGGAAATAACCCTGAGAGTCAATGATGATGAGTTCAAGTTGAATGCTGTCAAAGCCATGCAGCATCCAGACACATCAAAAGACTGCATGAAAGTTGATCTTATTGACTCTTTGGTAGAAGAGATCAACATGGCTGAGAGTCTCGAATCAGAGTTGGAAGACATCTTTAAAGATGTTCAGCCTGATTTGGAGGATTCAGAGGACATGAAAGAGCCTCTGAAATTTCTTCTGCATGAGGAAAAACCTCCTAAACCCGAGCTCAAGCCATTACCACCATCCTTGAAATATGCATTTCTGGGGGAAGGTGACACTTTTCCAGTGATCATAAGCTCTGCTTTAAATTCACAGGAAGAGGAAGCACTTATTCAAGTGCTAAGGACACACAAGACAGCTCCTGGGTGGTCCATAGGTGACCTTAAGGGCATAAGCCCAGCTAGATGCATGCGCAAAATCTTATTGGAGGATAATGCTAAACCAGTGGTTCAACCACAGAGGCGGCTAAATCCAGCCATGAAGGAAGTGGTGCAGAAAGAGGTCACCAAATTACTAGAGGCTGGGATTATTTATCCTATTTCTGATAGCCCCTGGGTGAGCCCTGTCCAAGTCGTCCCAAAAAAGGGAGGCATGACAGTGATTCATAATGAAAAAAATGAACTGGTTCCTACAAGAATAGTTACAGGGTGGCGCATATGTATTAACTACAGAAGGCTCAATACAGCCACCAGAAAGGATCATTTTCCTTTACCATTCACAGACCAGATGCTAGAAAGACTGGCAGGTCATGATTATTACTGCTTTTTGGATGGCTACTCAGGCTATAACCAGATTGCAGTAGATCCCTAGGATCAAGAGAAAACAGCATTCACATGTCCATATGGAGTGTTTGCTTATAGAAGGATGCCATTTGGGCTGTGTAATGCGCCTGCAACCTTCCAGAGATGCATGCTCTCTATTTTCTCTGATATGGTGGAAAAATTTCTGGAAGTCTTCATGGATGACTTCTCAGTATATGGAGACTCATTCAGCTCCTATCTTGATCACCTGAAACTTGTTCTGAAAAGATGCCAAGAGACCAACCTAGTTTTAAACTGGGAAAAATGTCACTTCATGGTGACTGAAGGGATTGTCCTTGGGCATAAAATCTCAAACAAGGGAATAGAGGTGGATCAAGCAAAAATAGAGGTAATTGAAAAATTACCACCACCTGCCAAAGTTAAGGCAATCAGAAGCTTTCTGGGGCATGCAGGATTCTATAGAAGGTTTATAAAGGATTTTTCAAAAATCGCAAAACCTCTAAGCAATCTGCTAGCTGCTGACACGCCCTTTGTGTTTGACACAGAGTGCTTGCAGGCGTTTGAAACACTGAAAGCTAAGCTGGTCACAGCACCAGTTATCTCTGCACCAGACTGGACATTACCATTTGAGCTAATGTGTGATTCCAGTGATCACGCCATTGGTGCAGTACTGGGACAGAGGCATGACAAGCTTCTGCATGTCATTTATTATGCTAGCCGCGTTTTAAATGATGCCCAGAAAAATTACACAACCACAAAAAAAGAATTGCTTGCAGTGGTTTATGCCATTGACAAGTTCAGATCATACTTAGTAGGATCAAAGATGATTGTGTATACTGACCATGCTGCTCTTAAATATCTACTCACAAAGCAGGATTCAAAACCCAGGCTCATCAGATGGGTGTTGCTTCTACAAGAGTTTGATATAGAAATAAGAGACAGAAAAGGGACAGAGAACCAAGTGGCTGATCATCTGTCCCGGATAGAGCCAGTAGAAGGGACGCCCCTCCCCTCTCTTGATATCTCTGAGACTTTTCCGGATGAGCATTTATTTGCCATTCAGGAAACACCATGGTTTGCCGACATTGCAAACTATAAAGCTGCAAGGTTCATACCCAAGGAGTACAACAGGCAACAAAAGAAAAAATTAATTACTGATGCAAAGTACTACTTGTGGGATGAACCCTATCTCTTTAAGAGATGTGCAGACGGAATAATCCGTAGGTGTGTGCCTAGAGAAGAAGCACAGAGGATCCTATGGCATTGCCATGGATCACAATATGGAGGCCATTTCGGAGGTGAGCGAACAGCCACCAAGGTCCTCCAATGTGGCTTCTATTGGCCCGCACTCTATAGAGATTCCCGAGAGTTTGTACGTAACTGTGACAGTTGCCAAAGAGCTGGTAATCTGCCTCATGGTTACGCCATGCCTCAACAAGGAATCTTGGAAATTGAGTTGTTTGACGTATGGGGAATTGACTTCATGGGACCTTTTCCACCATCATACTCAAACACTTATATTCTGGTGGCAGTTGACTATGTATCAAAATGTGTTGAGGCCATTGCCACACGCACCAATGATACTAAAACAATGCTGAAGTTCCTCCAAAAACATATCTTTAGCAGGTTTGGTGTCCCTAGAGTACTAATCAGTGATGGGGGCACTCACTTCTGCAATAAACAGCTTTACTCTGCCATGGTTCGGTATGGAATTCGCCATAATGTGGCTACTCAATATCATCCACAAACTAATGGGCAAGCTGAAGTCTCTAACAGAGAATTAAAGAGAATCCTAGAACGGACAGTAAGTACCCGTAGAAAGGATTGGGCACGGAGCTTGGATGATGCTCTGTAGGCTTACAGAACAGCATTCAAGACTCCTATAGGGACCTCTCCATACCAACTTGTGTATAGTAAGGCATGTCACCTGCCCGTGGAACTGGAACATAAAGCCTACTGGGCAACCAGATTCCTAAACTTTGATGCCAAGTTAGCAGGAGAAAAAAGATTGCTCCAGTTAAATGAGCTAGAGGAATTCAGATTCACAGCTTTCGAAAATGCCAAGCTTTATAAAGAGAAATAAAAAAAGTGGCATGACAGAAAGCTGTCATCTAGAATCTTTGAACCAGGACAAAATGTTCTGTTGTTCAACTCTAGGTTCAGGCTATTCCCCGGGAAACTGAAGTCCCGGTGGAGGGGACCATATGTGATTACAAGTGCATCACCATATGGTTATGTGGAGCTTCAAGATATTGATTCTGATAAGAAGTTCATTGTCAATGGACAGAGAATCAAGCACTATCTTGAAGGCAACGTTGAGCAAGAGTGCTCAAGGCTGAAGCTAGATTAAAAGCTCAGCAAGGTCCAGCTAAAGACAATAAAGAAGCGCTTGCTGGGAGGCAACCCAGCCATAGGTCATTAATCCTCTAAGCATTTTGTCCTATTTTTATTTTTATTTGTTTATATAAAGTTCATTGATACTAAGGTAAAGAATCAATTTCATAAATTCACAGGGTTACAGAAGGAATCTACACACAAAACAGAGAAAAAGAGCTCACTGGCAAGAAAACGCCTGTGAGAGCCCATTTTGGGCGTTCAGCGCCCAAAAGGGGCATCCAGTGGGCGCTGAACACCAGTAAGGATAGCTATCTGGCGTTCAACGCCAGAAAAGGGCAACAACTAGGCGTTGAACGCCCAGGAGAGCAGCATTTGAGCGTTGAACGCCCAAAACAGGCAGCGTTTGGGTGTTCAAACGCCAGGATAGTGGGGAGGAGCTCTCCTTCTACCCATCTCCTTTCTTTTCCTTTACTTGAGGACAAGCAAACCTCTAAGTTTGGTGTGCTTATCCGTGATCACTAAGATCATGGCCCCTAAAGGAAAACAACCCACTCCAAGAGGCAAGAAAGAGAGTATTCCAAAACCACTTTGGAATCAAGGGAAGTTCTTAACCAAGGAACATTCAGACCATTACTACAAAATAATGGGTCTAAGATCAGTGATCCCAGAAGTTAAGTTCGATCTGAAAGAAGATGAATATCCGGAGATCCAAGAGCAAAATCAAAACAGCATGCTCTGCAAACTGCTCAGGGAACAAGAGGAGCAAGGACGTGACTTAAAGGAACTGAAGCGTCAGGAGTTATCTCTTGAAGGACCAAGCACCTCACAGACTAGAGGAACGTCCACTTCCAAACCTCAAGGTTGTTGAGCTCTAATCTTAGCCTTAACTCTGTGATAATTGTTCTTATTTTAGTTTTACCTTAGGAGTCATATAGTAGTAATTAGTATCTATTTTGATTTTATCTCCAATCAACTTATAGTCTATTTTTCTCATCATCAACAAACATGAATAAAATAGTAGATCTTTTGAATAAGAGGCAATAAAATTTCGAGTTTTTAATAAGAGAAATTCTAATTAGTTACATGTGGTGGCAATGCTTTCTGTCTTCTGAATGAATGCTTGAACAGTGCATATGTCTTTTGAATTTGTTGTTTAAGACTGTTAAATATGTTGGCTCTTGAAAGAATGATGAACATGAGACATGTTATTGATAATATGAAAAATCATAAAAATGATTCTTGAAGTAAGAAAAAGCAGCAAAGAACAAAGCTTGCAGAAAAAAAAAGAGAGAGAGAAAGCAAGCAGAAAAAGCCAAAGCTCTTAAAACCAAAAGGCAAGAGCAAAAAAAGCCAATAGCCCTTAAAACCAAAAGGCAAGGGTAATAAAAAGGATCCTAAGGCTTTGAGCATCAGTGGGTAGGAGGGCCTAAGGGAATAAAATCCTGGCCTAAGCGGCTAAACTAAGCTGTCCCTAACCATGTGCTTGTGGCGTGAAGGTGTCAAGTGAAAACTTGAGACTGAGCAGTTAAAGTCAAGGTCCAAAGTAGAAAGAAGAGTGTGCTTAAGAACTCTGGACACCTCTAATTGGAGACTTTAGCAAAGCTGAGTCACAATCTAAAAGGTTCACCCAATTATGTGTCTGTGGCATTTATGTATCCGGTGGTAATACTGGAAAACAAAGTGCTTAGGGCCACAGCCAAGACTCATGAAATAGCTGTGTTCAAGAATCATCATACTGAAATAGGAGAATCAATAACACTATCTGAATTCTAAGTTCCTATAGATGCCAATCACTCTGAGCTTCAATGGATAAAGTGAGATGCCAAAACTGTTCGGAAGCAAAAAGCTACTAGTCCCACTCATCTAATTAGAATCTGAGCTTCACTCAAAAACTCTGAGATATTATTGCTTCTCAACCTATTAGTCTTCTATTTTATTTGTCTAGTTGCTTGAGGATAAGCAACAGTTTAAGTTTGGTGTTGTGATGAGCGGATATTTTATACGCTTTTTGGGGTTAATTTCATATAGTTTTTAGGATATTCTAGTTAGTTTTTAGCTTATTTCCATTAGTTTTTAGGAAAAATTCATATTTCTGGACTTTACTATGAATTTTTTGTTTTTCTGTAATTTCAGGTATTTTTCTGGCTGAAATTGAGGGAGCTGAGCAAAAATCTGATTCAGGTTGAAAAAGGACTGCTGATGCTGTTGGATTCTGACCTCCCTGCACTCAAAGTGGATTTTCTGGAGCTACAGAACTCGAAATGGAGCGCTTCCAATTGCGTTGAAAAGTAGACATCGAGGGCTTTCCAGAAATATATAATAGTTTATACTTTTCTCAAGGATAGATGACGTAAACTGGCGTTCAACGCTAGTTCTCTGCCCAATTCTGGCGTCCAGCGCCAGAAAAGGATTAAAAGCTGGAGTTCAACGCCAGAAATGGATCCAAACCTGGCGTTGAACGCCTAAAACAGCCTTATGCACGTGAATTGCTTAAGTCTCAGTCCCAGCACACACCAAGTGGGCCCCAGAAGTGGATCTCTGCACCATCTATCATAGTTTACTCATTTTCTGTAAACCTAGGCTACTAGTTTAGTATTTAAACAACTTTTAGAGACTTATTTTGTATCTCATGACATTTTTAGATCTGAATTTTGTACTCTTTGACGGCATGAGTCTCTAAACTCCATTGTTGGGGGTGAGGAGCTCTGCTGTGTCTCGATGAATAAATGCAATTATTCCTGTTTTCTATTCAAACATGCGTGTTCCTATCTAAGATATTCATTCGCACTTCAACATGAATGTGATGAACGTGACAATCATCATCATTCCCCCACGAATGCGTGCCTGACAACCACCTCCGTTCTACATCAGATTGAATGAATATCTCTTAGATTCCTTAATCAGAATCTCCGTGGTATAAGCTAGATTGATGGCGGCATTCATGAGAATCCGGAAAGTCTAAACCTTGTCTGTGGTATTCCGAGTAGGATTCAGGGATTGAATGACTGTGACGAGCTTCAAACTCGCGAGTGCTGGGTGTAGTGACAGACGCAAAAGGAGGGTGAATCCTATTCCAGCATGATCGGGAACCATAGATGATTAGCCGTGCTGTGACAGAGCATTTGGACCATTTTCACAAGAGGAGGGGATGTAACCATTGACAACGGTGATGCCCCAACACACAGCTTGCCATAGAAGGACGTGCGTGCATGAATCAGAGGACAGAGGAAAGAAGATATTCAGAAGACAAAGTATCTCCAAAACTCCAACATATTCTCCATTACTGCATAACAAGTAACCTTTAACTCATGCTCTCTTGTTCATTCGCAATTCAACTGATAAATATAATTGACTTCCTGACTAAGAATTGCAAGATAACCATAGATTGCTTCAAACCAACAATCTCCGTGGGATTCGACCCTTACTCACGTAAGGTATTACTTGGACGACCCAGTGCACTTGCTGGTTAGTGGTACGAGTTGTGAAAAGTGTGATTCACAATTCGTGCACCAGTGGGCATGAAATTTGAGCACAAACAAGAGGCATCTTTTAAGCTCCAAAAACACCAACTGGGCAGCAAGTGCAACGTTAGCCACAATAACTTCAGCACTAACGCCACACTTGTAGCGTTAGTGTGGCTAACTTTAGCACTAACTTTAGCACCTGGGCCTCAATTTAACTCACTTCTCTCTCAAGTCCACTTCAAAGCTTAAGCAAGCAAGCCCACAATTGTCAACCAATCAAGACCACAAGAAGCATCTAGAATAGGAATTTTCATTTTATTGTAATTTGCTTTTATTTTCATTTTGTAATTTAGGAGAGCCTATATAAGGGCCTTAGTTTTTACATTCAAAGCATTCTGGAATTTTGGAGAATTGAAGGAAGGGGGAGAGAGTGAAGACCAATTCGAACTTCTGTGAATTGGCACACTCCAAGGGGAGTGGGTCTTCGGACCCCTCCCCTCAACCACTCTTCTTCCTTTTCTCTTATTTTCTTCCTTAGGAGTAGTTTCATTTTAGTTGTAATTTTCATTTATGAATTTTGAAGTTTCAGTTTTAGTTTTTATCTTCATCTTTACTTTTCTATACTTTCTTTCTTTTCTATTTTTGTAGAGCAATGACCAACTAACTCTTTACATTGGGTTAGAGAGCTCTATTGTGATTCAATGGATCAATTGTAGTTCTTATTCTTCTCTTCTTTCTTTTCTCTTGATTTTACTTGAAAGCTTTCGATCTTCATCCAATTGGGTAGTTATCTTGGAAAAGAAACTATTCATACTTGGATCTCTTCTGAACCTTGGAAGAGGAATGAAGAGATCAAGCTAGAAATGCTTTCTCATGCTGGACCAAATTGGATTTGGATGGATATGTGACTATAATCCTCTCAATGCTTGATTTGGGAAATGCAGGTGGTATAATCAGTGACCATACTTCATCTCTTCTCATGAGCAATTGACCAAGGAATTGGCTATTGATCAAGATTTGAGAGATTGAATTACAAGGAATTGTAATTCGATCAATTAAGATTGCCAAGGAGATCAATGAGTGCATTGATTCAGGAAGAGATGAGAATGAACTTGATCCGGAGGATTGCAATATCTCTTTATCCCAATGTTCATTTTATTTTTAGTTCTTATATTTACTTTTCTTGCCATTTTACTTTTTTGCACTTTATTGCTTTCTTTACTTTTCTGTCAATTTACAATTCCTGTTGCTCATCATCCAAATCTAAACCGTCTAACTAGAATAATCAATTAACCATTGATTGCTTAATCCGTTAATCTCTGTGGGATTCGACCTCACTCTATTGTGAGTTTTACTTGACGACAATTCAGTATACTTGCCGAAGGGAGATTTGTTGAGAGACAAGTTTCCACCCGCATCAAGTTTATGGCGCCGTTGCCGGGGATTAATTGTGATTAACAAACTACCTGTTAGTTGATTACCTAGATTAGACATTTTCTTTTGTTTTGCTTTATTCATGTAATTGCTTTAGTTCTTTATTTTCTATGCTCTTTAACTGTTTGTGTTAATGCCTCACCAAGAAGCCCCTGTTCGTGACAGCTTTGGCTCTTGGTGATTTTGTTATTAATACAACAGTTCTTTACTCAGCTTCTTTCTAAATAAAATTGGCATATGATCACATTCTAAGTTTGGTGTTGCCCTGTAACAATCTGTTTTCAATCTTTCTGGATACTTGCATCAATTCTAAGAGAAAGTGTCACACTAAGTTTGGTGTGCCACTTATTTTTCTATGCAATGTATCCAGCAACACCACTTGTTTGTATAATCATAATGCCTTTGCTTCTTAGGCTTGCAGTGTTATCCTTAATTCTTGCTTGCTTAACCACATACATCACTTACATTTCAGTATGTAAGACATTCATGACCCATCATAGACCCCACCACCACTGTTTTATTTACTGCTTGAAGACAAGCAATTAGTCTAAATTGGTGTGGGAAGGGAGAAAAGTAGGAGAAGAAGGGCAACAACAATAAAGATGAACTACAAGGTGGTAAAATTCCTTTCTCCTCTTACTTATTTCTAGTACATTCAATTGCATGATTGTCTTCTAAGTTCTTTGTATGTATGTGTGCTTGTTCCCTGTAAATAAGCATGTCAATTCTGTCTTTTAAACTTTTTATTGATTAAGGCTGTGTTTTCTAGTCTGAATGTCATTATTGCATCCTTACTTTGCTTACTTGTATGCTTGTCCCTTTTGAATCAAATGAAAGGAGAATGAGTATTTTTAAAAGACCAGAGTAGAGTTCATACTATGGAACGAGTTCATGAGTTTGTGGTGTGGTCATAAGTTAGCTAAGTTGGTTCAACCACAAGGGTGGGAAGACAACTATCTGTCATGAATACTATGCTTGAGACACACCCCATGAGACTAGCTAAACAAGAAGATCTTAATAAGAAAGAGGAAAAGAACAATGAAAGTAGAAGAATAAAAGAAAAAAAAGTAAGCAATAAGGCTAGGCACCAATGGTTTTAATCTTGAAGCATGTGTCTGTGGTGCTCCGGTGTGAGGGATCTACTTGGATGAATAAGCTCTTTGGGGTGCTTTATCACTTGGTAACTTGGGTTAACTAACCCGGGATTATCAGCTGAAAGTCCACTATCAAGAGTAACCCTCACTACAGAGCATTTAGTAACCCAAAGAGGTGCTGGACACCAAGGTCTCAAGAAAAGAAAATAAATAAACCATATGCCTGTGGTGTGTATGTATGGGGGAGAGACTTGAGCAAGTAAGTCCTTAGGAGTGCTTCAACACCTAGCACCTTGAACCAACTGGTTCGGGAGTGTTGGCTGAAAGCTTATTTTAAAGAGTTGCCCCCTTACAGAGCACTTAGCTTAAAGAACACAAATAAGCCCTGAAATGACAACAAAAGGATCAATGAATAAAAGTCTCATGGGATGCAATCACAGTAAGTATTCTAGGACATGATAAAGGTCTGAAAGCCAGGAATGAACCTAAGTTGCTATGCATGAAACCACCATAAAACCAGGGACATGACTTCCACAAGAATGACTCATTTCTCTTGGCATTCCATTCATCATTCTCTTGTTCCAGTACTTGCTTAGGGACAAGCAAGCTTTAAGTTTGGTGTTGTGATGCCAGGACATTTTGGCCAGTTTTACTGACCTTTTCTTTACTGTTTTTAAGGTAGCTTCATGCATTTTCTTAGGAAATAAGCTAGTTTTGGGTAGATATTCACTTACATCTTAATTCAAGCAAACATTCTGAACTTTGAATGATTTCATGAGAATTTTGCATGAATTATATGATAAATTGGATGATGCATGATCCCATGATTAAGAGCAAGAGTTTGATGCACTTTGTTTGATTGATTTTAGGCCAAAAGAAGAAGAGAAGAAGCCACGTTAGTAGCTACGTTAGTTACACTAACGTGGGCACTAACGTGGAAGGAAGGAAAGCCCCAACGTTAGTGAGAAAAGTTAGTGGCATTAACTTTGAAGAAAGGAAATGGAGCCAACGTTAGTGACACTTAACATTATCACTAACGTTGGACCAAGCTCATAAGTGGGCACGTTAGTTGCCACGTTAACTTAGTTAACGTGGCCTCTAACGTTAAGAAGAAAGAGGGGAAGCCAACGTTAGTGACATTCAACCTTATCACTAACGTTGGCCAAGTCACATTAAGCCACGTTAACTTCCACATTAACCTAGTTAACATGGAAGCTAACGTGAGGAAACAAAGTGGTCGACAACGTTAGTGACACCAAACATTGTCACTAACGTTGGGATGAACACACACTATCCCCAAGAAACCACGTTATCCTAGTTAACGTGGAAGTTAACGAGAAGAAGAAGAAGTTGTCGACAACGTTAGTGACACCAAAAATTGTCACTAACGTTGCCAACACAAGCCACAAAGAGCCACGTTAACTCCCACGTTAACTTAGTTAACGTGGTAGTTAACGTGGGCAAAAGTCTCACCTGGCAGCCTGACCATGCCTTCTTCAAACACGCATAACTTGAGCCACAAAGCTCCAAATGAGGTGATTCTACTGGCATTGGAAAGTAGGATTCCAGAGCTTTCCAAGAATATATGGCACTACATGGTTGACACTAAATTTGAGGGAGAAAACCTGCCCCGAAAGTGCAATGATAAACATAGTATCAACCTGTATTAAGGCCAACTGACCTCTTCACCTTCCAAGAAGTGTAACTCGAGTTGTAGAGCTCCAAATGATGCACTTCCAAAGGCATTAGAAAGTAGACATCCAGGGATTTCCAACAATATATAATAGTATGGGGTGGACACTAAGTTTGAGCTTCAGAAACTGGCAATAATGAAGCCCTGATCGCTAGCGTTATTGGCAATCAATATTTCCAGTAATGTTGGCATATATGCCAGCGACCATGTCCACTTCAAAGGGGCATAACTTGAGCTACAGAGGTCCAATTGAAGTGATTCTAGTTGCATTAGAAAGCTGACATTCAGAGCTTTCCAACGATATATAATACTTTATAGTGGGCATGAAATTTAAGCACAAACAAGAGGCATCTTTTAAGCCCCAAAAACACCAACTGGACAGCAAGTGCAACGTTAGCCACAATAACTTTAGCACTAACGCCACACTTGTAGCATTAGTGTGGCTAACTTTAGCACTAACTTTAGCACCTGGGTCTCAATTTAACTCACTTTTCTCTCAAGTCCACTTCAAAGCTCAAGCAAGCAAGCCCACAATTGTCAACCAATCAAGACCACAAGAAGCATCTAGAATAGGAATTTTCATTTTATTGTAATTTGCTTTTATTTTCATTTTGTAATTTAGGAGAGCCTATATAAAGGCCTTAGTTTTTACATTCAAAGCATTCTGGAATTCTGGAGAATTGAAGGAAGGGGGAGAGAGTGAAGACCAATTCGAACTTCTGTGAATTGGCACACTCCAAGGGGAGTGGGTCTTCGGACCCCTCCCCTCAACCACTCTTCTTCCTTTTCTCTTCTTTTCTTCCTTAGGAGTAGTTTCATTTTAGTTGTAATTTTCATTTATGAATTTTGAAGTTTCAGTTTTAGTTTTTATCTTCATCTTTACTTTTCTGTACTTTCTTTCTTTTCTATTTTTGTAGAGCAATGACCAACTAACTCTTTACATTGGGTTAGAGAGCTCTATTGTGATTCAATGGATCAATTGTAGTTCTTATTCTTCTCTTCTTTCTTTTCTCTTGATTTTACTTGAAAGCTTTCGATCTTCATCCAATTGAGTAGTTATCTTGGAAAAAAAACTATTCATACTTGGATCTCTTCTGAACCTTGGAAGAGGAATGAAGAGATCAAGCTAGAAATGCTTTCTCATGCTGGACCAAATTGGATTTGGATGGATATGTGACTATAATCCTCTCAATGCTTGATTTGGGAAATGCATGTGGTATAATCAGTGACCATACTTCATCTCTTCTCATGAGCAATTGACCAAGGAATTGGCTATTGATCAAGATTTGAGAGATTGAATTACAAGGAATTGTAATTCGATCAATTAAGATTGCCAAGGAGATCAATGAGTGCATTGATTGAGGAAGAGATGAGAATGAACTTGATCTGGAGGATTGCAATATCTCTTGATCCCAATGTTCATTTTATTTTTAGTTCTTATATTTACTTTTCTTGCCATTTTACTTTTCTGCACTTTATTGCTTTCTTTACTTTTTTGTCAATTTACAATCCCTGTTGCTCATCATCCAAATCTGAACCGTCTAACTAGAATAATCAATTAACCATTGATTGCTTAATCCATTAATCTCTGTGGGATTCGACCTCACTCTATTGTGAGTTTTACTTGACGACAATTCGGTATACTTGCCGAAGGGAGATTTGTTGAGAGACAAGTTTTCCGTGCATCATTTAGTTTTCAATTTGCTTTTATTTTCTTCTAATTTTCAAAAGTTTTATTTTATCTTCCATTTATTCTGTTTTATTTTTTTGGTTACTTTTAATTAAAAAAAATTTAAAAATATAATTTATTTGTAATTCATATCAATTCCCTTTCCTCTATCATGGACATAAGTGGAAATGAACAGTCCAAAAGAACTCTGGGATCATATGCTAACCCCATTACAGCTGCATATGGGAGTAGCATCTGTATACCTCCCATCAAAGCAAGCAGTTTTGAGCTAAATCCTCAGCTCATTATCATGGTGCAGCAAAATTGCCAGTATTCCGGTCTTCCACAGAAAGAACCTACTGAGTTTCTAGCACAGTTCTTACAAATTTCTGACACAGTACGTGATAAAGAAGTGGATCAGGATGTCTACAGATTATTACTATTTCCATTTGTTGTAAAAGATCAAGCTAAGAGGTTGTTAAATAACCAACCCACAGCAAGCATAAAAACATAGAGACAGTTATCAGACAAATTTCTGAATCAATTTTACCCTCCAAAAAGGATGACACAGCTAAGGCTGGACATCCAAGGCTTTAAACAAGAGGATCATGAATCCCTTTATAATGCTTGGGAGAGGTACAGAGGGATGCTAAGGAAATGCCCCTCTGAAATGTTTTCAGGGTGGGTACAGTTAGACATCTTCTACTATGGGCTTACAGAAAATGCTCAGATGTCTCTAGACCACTCAGCTGGTAGATCTATACACATGAGGAAGATGATTGAAGAGGCTCAAGAACTTAAAGATACGGTTGCTAGAAATCAACATTTGTACTCTAGCAGTGAGTCCTCCATAAAGGAAGAAGCCAGGGCAGTAACAACAGACCCTAATCCTCAAGAACAGATTATTGAGCTTAATCAACAATTACTCTTTATGACAAAACAATTAGCAGAATTTAAAGAGATGCTCCAAGACACTAAAAATGCTAACAAGAATATGGAAGCACAATTGAATCAGACAAGACAGCAGCTATCTAAACAGACAACAGAAGAATGCCAAGCTGTTCAACTAAGGAGCGGGAAGACATTGAATAAATCAGCTCAAAGTAGCAGAAAGCCAAGAAAGGAACAACTAACAGAGGATGACCAAACCACTGGCTAAAATCCCTCTGAGGACAGCAAGAGCCCATAGAGGAATAATTCTGGCATTCAAACGCCAGAAAAGGGTGAAAGATTGGCATCAAACGCCCAGTGGATGCCCACTTTTGGCGTTCAAATGCCAGAAAAGGGAGAAAAGTTAGCATTGAACACCCATTCCTTGCCCAGTTCTGGCGTTTAAACGCCAGAAAAGGGTGGGAAGCTGGCGTTAAACGCCCATCCAGCACCGACTCTTGGCGTTCAAACGCCAATGAGGGATCAGACACCTGCAAGTGCTGATAGTAACCCCTCTAAGAAGGCTTCTTCAACCACTTCTGTAGGGAATAAACCTGTAGTAACTAAGGTTGAAGAATACAAAGCCAAGATACCTTATCCTCAGAAACTCCACCAAGCGGAGCAGGATAAACAATTTGCCCGCTTTGCAGACTATCTCAGGACTCTTGAGATAAAGATCCCGTTTGCAGAGGCACTTGAGCAAATACCCTCTTATGCTAAGTTCATGAAAGAGATCTTAAGTCATAAGAAGGATTGGAGAGAAACTGAAAAGGTATTTCTCACTGAAGAATGCAGTGTATTCATTCTGAAAAGCTTACCAAAGAAGCTTAAAGATCCAGGAAGCTTTATGATACCATGCACATTAGAGGGTGCTTGTACTAAGACAACTCTATGTGACCTCGGAGCAAGTATCAACCTAATACCTGCATCCACTATCAGAAAGCTTGGCTTGACTGAAGAAGTCAAACCAACCCGGATATGTCTTCAACTTGCTGATGGCTCCATTAAATATCCATCAGGCATAATTGAGGACATGATTGTCAAGGTTGGACCATTTGCCTTTCCCATTGACTTTGTAGTGCTGGAAATAGAGGAGCACAAGAGTGCAACTCTCATTCTAGGAAGACCTTTCCTAGCAACTGGACGAACCCTTATTGATGTACAAAAAGGGGAAGTGACCCTGAGAGTCAATGAGGATGAGTTCAAGTTAAATGCTGTCAAAGCTATGCAGCATCCAGACACATCAAATGACTGCATGAGCGCTGATATTATTGACTCTTTGGTGGAAGAGATCAACATGACTGAAAGTCTCGAATTAGAGCTAGAGGACATCTTTAAAGATGTTCATCCTGATCTGGAGGAATCAGAGGAAATAAAAGAACCTCTGAAAATTCCCCAGGAAGAGGATAAACCTCCTAAACCTGAGTTCAAACCACTACCACCATCCCTGAAATATGCATTTCTGGGAGAGGGTGACAATTTTCCAGTGATCATAAGCTCTGCTTTAAATCCACAGGAAGAGAAAGCACTAATTCAAGTGCTAAGGACACACAAGACAGCTCTTGGGTGGTCCATAAGTGATCTTAAAGGCATTAGCCCAGCAAGATGCATGCACAAGATCCTATTAGAGGATGATGCTAAGCCAGTGGTTCAACCACAGAGGCGGCTAAATCCATCCATGAAGGAAGTGGTGCAGAAAGAGGTCTCTAAGTTACTAGAGGCTAGGATTATTTATCCTGTTTCTGATATCCCCTGGGTGAGCCATTTCCATGTTGTCCCTAAGAAAGGAGGAATGACAATGGTTCATAATGAAAATAATGAACTGGTTCCTTGATAAACCACTATTTTATGGTTTATCTTGGGGCTTAATTGAGTGGATTTTATCAATATTTCATACACTCATTCATATGATTTGCATGAGTTTACGTTTTCCTTCCTGATTTTGTGCTATGATTGAAAACATGCTTCTTTGGTCTTAATTTTGATATGTTTAACCCTCTCTTATTATCATTCGATACCGTGATATGTGTGTTAAGTGATTTTAAAGATTACAGGGCAGGAATGACTCAGAGGATGGAAAGGAAGCATGCAAAAGTGGAAGGAATACAAGAAGTTGAAGAAATTGCTAAGCTGTCCAGCCTGACCTCTTCGCACTCAGACGGTCATAACTTGACCTACAGAGGTCCAATTGATGCGGTTCTAGTTGCATTGGAAAGCTAACTTTCGGGGCTTTGATTTAATAAATAATTTGCCATAGCTTCCTCGACGCCAAGTGATGGGAACGCGTGGATCACGCGGACGCGTGACCTGGCAAAAATACAATCCACGCAAACGCGTGGACAACGCCTCCGCGTCACTTTGCCGCAACCTGAACGTAACAGAAATCGCCCCGGCAATTTCTGGGCTATTTTTGACCCAGTTTTCAGCCTGGAAAACATAGATTAGAGGCTATAAAGTGGGGGAATGCATCCATTCATGAGGATGTCTTCAATTATTCACTTTTCATAGTTTAGATGTAGTTTTTAGAGAGAGAGGTTCTCTCCTCTCTCTTAGGTTTTTAAGATTAGGATTCTTCTTAAAGGATTTAGAATTTCTACTCTTTATTAGGTTCAATATTTCTTTTACTTTATATTTCTTTTTTACTTTCAGATACTTTAATGCTATCCTTCAATTACTTATGTTGCCAGATTGGCTTATGAACTCTTTATGTTTAGATTGATTTTCTCTTATTAAAGCAATTGAGGTATTTCAGATCTAAGATTCTTATTTAGCTTTTTATATTATTGTCTTTAATTGATTAACTGGAAGCTCTTAAGTTATCAACTATCCGTGATTGGTTGTTATGTCGGCTAAATTGACTGGAATTCCACTAACTCTAGTCTTTCCTTAGGAGTTGGATAGGACTTGGGGATCTAACTAATTAGTTCGCTTGACTTTTCCTTGCCTTCATAAGGGTTAACTAAGTGGGATTAACTTCCATTCTCATAGGAGTAACTAAGATAGGACTTCCGAATTTTCATACCTTGCCAAGAGTTTATTTTACAGTTATTTATTTATTTTATTTGTCATTAAATTACTTGTTCCTTACTTTCAAAACCCCCAATTTACAAAACTCATAACCAATAATAAGAACATATCTCCCTGCAGTTCCTTGAGAAGACGACCCGATGTTTAAATACTTCGGTTATTAATTTTAAAGGGGTTTGTTACTTGTGACAACCAAAACGTTTGTACAAAAGGATTTTCTGTTAGTTTAGAAGCTATACTTACAATGCAATCATATTTCTATATTTCTTTACCGATAGAAAACCCGATCGTCAAAATGGCGCCGTTGCCGGGGAATTGCAAACGTGTGCCTTATTATTGCTTATTGTAAATATTTGCTTTTTGCTTGTTTATTTGTTTTTATTTTTGTTTTTATTTTTGCGTTTTCGTAAATTAAGAGGTTATTATTTTTTATTTAGTAATTAAAAATTTTTCAAAAATTTGTTCTTGGTGTTCATCTTAATCTTCAAGTTGTTCTTCGTGTTCATCTTGACCTTCAAGTTGTTCTTAGTTGTTTTCTTCGTTTTGATCTAAAAATTTTAAGTTTGGTGTCATTTTATTGTTTTTCTCTTTCATCATTAAATTCAAAAAAATATCTTTTCTATTTATTTTAATTGAATTTTCGAAATTTGCATTTAAAAAAAATATTCAGATTTTTTTAAAATTTTTATCTTATCTTATCTTAGTTTTAAATTTCAAAATTCAAATCTTTTTCAAAAATCATATCTTTTTCAAAATCTTATCTTATCTTATTTTAAAATCAAATTTCAAATTTCAATATTTAAATTCCAAAATTCAAATTTCAAAATTTAAATTTAAAATTTTAAAAATCAAACTTTTTCAAAATTTAAATCTTTTTCAAAACTTTATCTTATATTGTTGACTTTTACAAAATTCAAATTTCAAAATTTAAAATTCAAATTTCAAATTTCAACTTCAAAATTCAAATTTCAAAATTTAATTTTCAAAATTTAAATTTCAATAACCTTTTAATTTAAATTTGTTTTTATTTTTGTTTTTAATTTTTATTTGCTACTATGAACTCTCACCCCTTTGGCTATGAGTCTAGTTACAATTATGTTGCAGGAAGAGGAAATTACAATGAGAACAAGCATCAAGGTTGGAACAATCAAAGATGGGAGGAGCCACAAGGATTTGATCAACCCTCATGGCAACAACCACCTCCAATGGACTATCAACAACCACCACCATATGCATATAAACCCTCTCCTCAACATGACTTTGGACCACCATGCTCACAAGCCCCTATTCACCATTCACTTCCATATGACCCTAACCCGTATCCACTATACCAACCACCTTATGAGCCAAATGAACCCTCCTATCCACCCCAAACCTCCATGGAGAAAGCACTTACTGATCTAAACTCTACTATACAAGCTCTCGCTGCCCAAATTGGACCACCAAATACCTTCAACAATCAACCCTCAAGCTCTAGTGCACTTCCTTTTCAACCACAGAATGATCTCTCCATCCCATCACCACCATCCATGGAAGAGCACCCACATCCATCAATCCAAGAGCAACATGATCCCAATGATGCTATTGACATGGAATAAGAGAGAAAGGATCATCTTCGCGAATCCATACTTCATAAGGAGCTAGAAGAGGCCCTAAAGGTGAAGGTAGTAAAGACCCTTGAAGATGAAAGAATAGTTGAAGGGAGTTGTCATGGAAAGAAAATCATCAAGGATGAGTACGATTTTATATTAAAACTACTGGACAAAGCAGTAATTATTGAAGAGGAAAAAGTGGTTGAAGACTTGCGAGATGCTAAACCTCCATGAGAAAGTCAAGACATAGAGCCTCCTTCCAAGACGGTTGCATTTAGTGTTGAGGAGGGTGTACAACCTCTAAGGCATATCATGGTTGAAGACTTGGAAGAGGTTGGTCAAGAGATGGAGATTAAAGAAGAAGAAGCACAGCCTCCCATGCCCTTGGTGAGCAATGAAGAAGAGATTGAATTGGAAGAAAGCTACCAAGAGGAAAAGGTTGATATTGAAGAAACTTGCAAAGAGGTGGAAGTTGTCAGAGAAGAGCACAAGGGAGTGGAGCTTGCAAATTCATTAAAAATACCTCCCCCTAAGTTGCCATCATCCTTCACAACATTCAAGTGGGTACAATTCATATCCCTTAGCTTTCTAATTCCACTTGAATATGGGCTACTGGAGACGGATGGTCAACTTAGAGCTCTTTGTGGCATTAAGAGTAAGAGGAAGATGGTCAGCGGTAAGAATTGTCCTGCAAGGTTCATTATGGTTGGAAGCTTTAAGTTCAAACGGAAAGGTTGGTGTAAAGCTCAACTGAATGGGTCTAGAAAGTTGTTTGGCCGCTTCAGTGAGAATTCTAAGGCTGAACCACCCGGATGGAATCATAATGATCAACAAGAAGACGGGTGCAAAAGCAAGATTTGGGACCCCGGAATTCATTCTGGCAATCAACACTCTTGGGGCCTTGTCACTTGCTTTAACTTAATTGAAGGCTTTCTGCGCCTAAATTGGGATCCCGGAGGCCATTGGAATTACAAACATTGGTGGGGATTCAAGGATCAGTACAAGCACAAGCCACCATGACAAGGAGCCCACCAAATGTCCAACTTAAGGACTTTAACTAAAAGTGCTAGGTGGGAGACAACCCACCATGGTATGATCGTCCCTTTTTCAGTTTTAATTCTAGTCTGTTTTGTTTGTTTTTGAGTTTTGATTGGACCTGGAATCATGCATAACATTCATATTAGCATTGCATTCTGCATATTGCATTAAAAAAAAAAAGCACGCGACGCGTCCGCGTCACCAGTGCATTGGGAAGAAAAGAAAATTGAACAGAGAGTCACGCGAAAGCGTGGCTAGAGGCGTGCCTTTGGCACAAATTGATCCATGTGACCGCGTCGCTGACGCATCCGCGTCATTTGGAAAAATAGCCTCCCACGCGTCCGCGTCACCCACACGAACGCGTGCTCCAACAAATCGACGTAAAAAGGGTGCATGGCCGAAAGTTGTGCTAGAGTAGGGCTGGACTGGAGCTACACGCACAAGCCTTGCCACGCAAACCCGTGCCCCATGCGTTCGTGTCATCCTCCAATCTTGGCCATTCACGCGATCGCGTCAACCACACTACCGCGTTACCCAGATTTTTGGCAAAATGCACTTAAAACAGAGAGTTGCGCGACCGCGAGGCTGCCCTTGCGCTAATGGCACAAATCACTCCATGCGAACGCGTGACCCACGCATCGGCGTCACTTCATAGAAGCGCTATCCGCGCAAACGCGTCACTCACGCGTCCACGTCACATGTGGCGCACAGCTTATCCAGATCAGTGCCAGAAATCTTGTCTTTTCCTTCCTAATCCTAATTTTTTCTTTTCCCTTCTTATTTCTTTCTTCTTCATCTTTTTAATTTCTCATCCTTTTTTCACCTCCATTCTATTTTATTTAATTTATTTGCATACTTTCATTGATTACATTTTAATTTTGTGCATATTTTTATTTTCTTCTCTAAATTCATTATTTTTCCTTTGGTGTTGAATTTTCTTATTTCACTGTTGCATCTTCTCTTGAATTATTTTAGGTGCTTAGTGACTTGTGTTATTCTGGTTAGGTAATATTATTTAAATCAATGCCAATCTTTTATACCTGTATTACTTTTGCATTGACATGAATTTATATTATCTCTCCTTACCCACACTCTTTTCCCTATTGTTGCAAATTTTTTGCACTCTTGATTTGCCATGTACTTGTACTGTTTTCTCACTTGCATGTTGTAGCTACCATGTAATTGAGACCCTCATTATTTGGCATTAACCCAACCATATTTTAATTGTTTTCTATCTTTGTTTTTGGGGTACTTTTCTTCCTTTTTTCTCTTCTTTCAGGATGGCCACCGGGGAAGAGAACCGGAAGACGTTCACATAGAGAGACAAACAAGTCCACCTGCACATTCTTTAGAGAAAAGCGTCAGTTCGAGAAACCCGTCCACTTGCACATCTCAGCATGCACCGAGGACGGTGTAATCTTTAAGTGTGGGGAGGTCGATACCGACTTCCGTGGGTTAGTTATTTCCTATTTCAACACCAATGTTAATTTTTCTTAATAAATTAGTTGTTGCATTTGCATGTTTCTCTGCATGTTTGTCTGATTTTGTGCATTTAGTTACCACTTGGTTGAAGTAATACTTTCTTTTTCAAGAAATTTTTATAGTATTTCACTAATTTAAATTAAAAACTTTTCTATTAAAACTTGTTTGAAGTTGTATTTGGAACATAGTTTAAAAAGCTAGGAACACACAACCTGTGAGATTTTGAGCTTATTTATATGGTTACATTATTTAACCATAAATTTATATTCTTGTGTGTTTTCTTCTCTATGATTGCAATCTTTACTTTGTTCCATTCTATATGTCCAATATTTAGTGTATTTACATGCTTGCATATGATTGAGGCCATTATTTGTTTAGCTCACTTATCCCAAATAAGCCTACCCTTTAAATCATCCTTGTCAGCCACCTTGAGCCTTGTAAACCCCCATTTATTCTATATTTTACCACATCACTAGCCTTAAGCAGAAAAATAATTAAATATCCCAATTGAATCTTTGGTTAGCTTAAGATAGGGATTGTGTAACAATTAACTGTGGGGAAACTGTGAGAACATGGGTTAATAAGAGAATGTGTTATGTTTCTACCATGATAAAATAATGGGAATTTGTGTACCTACTCATGTGAAACTATAAAAAAATTAAAAATCTATGTGCATTGATAAGCTATGATTATTTTCATGTTAAAAAAATCCAAAAAAAAATATTCAATAAATAAGTAAATAAATACGGGGACAAAATTACCCCAATGCTAAGTTTAATAATGAAAGATCAATGCACATGTGATAAATTAAAAAGAAAAGTTAATACATGAGTATGTGATGCAAAAGTGGGAATTTTGGGTAGCTAGGCATGAATTAGAATTATATAGAGTATATGTATGTTAGGTGAAAGTTTAGGTTAATTAAAGATTCAATTTATAGCTCACTTAGCCATATATATATACCCTCACCATTACCTTAGCCCCATTACAACCTTGAAAAGACCTCATGATGTTTGCATTGGTACATTAAATTTTTGTTGATTGGTTAGATGAAGAACAAAGTTTAGAAAGCATGACTAAAGAAGAGTAGAGTGATTAACCCTAGACACTTGAGAGTTAGAGTGCATATACACTACCAGTAAGGGTTCAATGCTTGATTTTATGTTCCTTGCTTTCATGAGCTATCTTCTTACAAGTTTACTTGTCTTTATTTTATATGATTTTAATTAGTGGAATTTAAATTATTTTTGTCTTGGAGAACTTATTTACTTTTAACCAAGTAGATAGAAACAACTTAGCATGTAGTTGCATAGGTTGCATTTCATACATTCTATCATTCCTCTTCACTTTATTAGCTTCTCTTGAGCTTAGCATGAGGACATGCTAATGTTCAAGTGTAGGGAGGTTGATAAACCACTATTTTATGGTTTATCTTGTGCTCAATTGAGTGGATTTTATCAATCTTTCATACACTTATTCATATGATTTACATGAGTTTACGTTTTCCTTCCTGATTTTGTGCTATGATTGAAAACATGCTTCTTTGGTCTTAATTTTGATATGTTTAACCCTCTCTTATTATCATTCGATGCCGTGATATGTGTGTTAAGTAATTTCAGAGATTACAGGGCAGGAATGACTCAGAGGATGGAAAGGAAGCATGCAAAAGTGGAAGGAATACAAGAAGTTGAAGAAATTGCTAAGCTGTCCAGCCTGACCTCTTCGCACTCAGACGGTCATTGCTTGAGCTACAGAGGTCCAATTGATGCGGTTCTAGTTGCGTTAGAAAGCTAACGTCCGGGGCTTCGATATAATATATAATTCATCATAGCTGCCTCGACGCCAGGTGACGCGAATGCGTGGATCACGCGGACGCGTGACCTGGCAAAAATACAATCCACGCAAACGCATGGACAATGCCTCCGCGTCACTTTGCCGTAACCTGAACGTAACAGAAATCGCTGGGGGCGATTTCTGGGCTGTTTTTGACCCAGTTTTCAGCCCGGAAAACACAGATTAGATGCTATAAAGTGGGAGAATGCTTCCATTGATGAGGATGTCTTCAATTATTCATTTTTCATAGTTTAGATGTAGTTTTTAGAGAGAGAGGTTCTCTCCTCTCTCTTAGGTTTTTAGGATTAGGATTTCTCTTAAAGTATTTAGAATTTTTACTCTTCATCAGGTTCAATATTTCTTTTACTTTATATTTCTCTTTTACTTTCAGATACTTTAATGCTATCCTTCAATTACTTATGTTGCCAGATTGGCTTATGAACTCTTTATGTTTAGATTGATTTTCTCTTATTAATGCAATTGAGGTATTTTAGATCTAAGATTCTTATTTAGCTTTTTATATTATTGGCTTTAATTGATTAACTAGAAGCTCTTAAGTTATCGACTATCCGTGATTGGTTGTTATCTCGGCTAAATTGACTGGAATTCCACTAACTCTAGTCTTTCCTTAGGAGTTGGCTAGGACTTGGAGATCTAACTAATTAGTTCACTTGACTTTTCCTTGCCTTCATAAGGGTTAACTAAGTGGGATTAACTTCCATTCTCATAGTAGTAACTAGGATAGGACTTCCAAATTTTCATACCTTGCCAAGAGTTTATTTTACAGTTATTTATTTATTTTATTTGTCATTTAAATTACTTGTTCCTTACTTTCAAAACCCCCAATTTACAAAACTCATAACCAATAATAAGAACATACCTCCCTGCAGTTCCTTGAGAAGATGAACTGAGGTTTAAATACTTCGGTTATCAATTTTAAAGGGGTTTGTTACTTGTGACAATCAAAACGTTTGTACGAAAGGATTTTCTGTTAGTTTAGAAGCTATACTTACAACGCGATCATATTTCTATATTTCTTTACCGATAGAAAATCCGATCGTCATTCCTACAAGAACAGTTACAGGGTGGCATATGTGTATTGACTACAGAAGGCTCAATACAGCCACCAGAAAGGATCATTTTCCTTTACCATTCATAGACCAAATGCTAGAGAAACTAGCAGGTCATGACTATTACTGATTTTTGGATGGCTATTCAGGCTACAACCAAATTGCAGTAGATCCTCAAGATCAAGAGGAAATAGCATTCACATGTCCATTTGGAGTATTCGCATACAGAAGCATGCCTTTTGGTCTATGCAATGCACCTGCAACCTTTCAGAGATGCATGCTCTCTATTTTCTCTGATATGGTGGAAAAATTTCTGGAAGTCTTCATGGATGACTTCTCAGTATTTGGAGACTCATTCAACTCCTGTCTTGATCATCTAGCACTGGTTCTGAAAAGGTGCCAAGAAACTAACCTGGTTTTAAACTGGGAAAAATGTCACTTTATGGTGACTGAAGGAATTGTTCTTGGGCTTAAAATTTCAAACAAAGGAATAGAGGTGGATAAAGCTAAGGTAGAGGTAATTGAAAAATTACCACCACCTGCCAATGTAAAGGCAATCAGAAGCTTTCTGGGACATGCTGGATTCTACAGGAGGTTTATAAAGGATTTTTCAAAAATTGCAAAACCTCTGAGCAATCTACTAGCTACTGACACGCCATTTGTGTTTGATACAGAGTGTCGGCAAGCATTTGAAACCTTGAAAGCTAAGCTGGTCACAGCATCAGTCATCTCTGCGCCAGACTGGACATTACCATTCGAACTAATGTGTGATGCCAGTGACCATGCCATTGGTGCAATATTGGGACAGAGGCATAACAAGCTTCTGCACGTCATTTATTATGCTAGCCGTGTTTTAAATGATGCATAGAAGAATTACACAACCACAGAAAAAGAGTTACTTGCAGTGGTTTATACCATTGACAAGTTTAGATCCTATTTAGTAGGTTCAAAAGTAATTGTGTATACTGACCATGCTGTTCTTAAATACCTACTCACAAAGCAGGATAAAAAACCCAGGCTCATAAGATGGATGTTGCTTCTACAAGAGTTTGATATAGAAATAAGAGACAGAAAAGGGACAGAAAACTAGGTAGCTGATCACCTGTCCCGGAAAGAACCAGTAGCAGGGGCATCCTTTCCTCTTACTGAGATCTTTGAAACCTTTCCGGATGAGCAACTCTTTGCCATTCAAGAAGCACCATGGTTTGCAGACATTGTGAATTATAAAGCTGTGAGGTTTATACCCAAAGAGTACAGCAGGGTGCAGAAGAAAAAACTAATTTCCGATGCAAAGTACTACTTATGGGATGAACCATATCTCTTTAAGAGATGTGCAGACGGAATGATCCGCAGATACGTACCCAGAGAAGAGGCACAGAAGATCCTATGGCATTGCCATGGATCATAGTATGGAGGACATTTCGAAGGTGAGCGAACAGCCACTAAGGTCCTCCAATGTGGGTTCTACTGGCCTACCCTCCACAGAGATGCCCGAGAGTTTGTGCGTAACTGTGACAGTTGCCAAAGAGCTGGCAACTTGCCTCATGGTTATGCCATGCCTCAACAAGCGATCTTAGAGATTGAGTTGTTTGATGTATGGGGTATTGACTTCATGGGTCCTTTCTCACCATCATACTCAAACACTTACATTCTGGTGGTAGTAGACTACGTATCTAAGTGGGTAGAAGAAATTGCCACTCCCACTAATGATACTAAGACCATGCTGAAATTCCTCCAGAAACATATCTTCAGCAGATTTGGCATCCCCAGAGTACTAATCAGTGATGGAGGCACTCATTTCTGCAATAAACAGCTATACTCTGCTATGGTCCGATATGGAATTAGCCACAAAGTAGCAACTCCATATCACCCACAGACAAATGGGCAGGCTGAAGTCTCTAATAGAGAACTAAAAAGAATCTTGGAACGGACTGTAATTGCCCGTAGAAAGGATTGGGCAAAAAGCTTGGATGATGCTCTGTGGGCATGCAAAACAGCATTTAAGACTCCTATAGGATCCTCTCCATACCAACTTGTGTATGGCAAGGCCTGTCATCTGCCTGTGAAACTGGAACATAAGGCCTACTGGGCAACCAGATTCCTAAACCTGGATACTAAGTTAGCTGGAGAGAAAAGATTGCTCCAGCTAAATGAGCTAGAGGAATTCAGACTCAATGCTTTTGAAAATGTAAAAATTTATAAGGAAAAAGCAAAAAGGTGGCATGACAAGAAGCTGTCATCTAGAGTCTTTGAACCAGGACAGAAGGTTCTGCTCTTTAACTCTAGGCTCAGACTATTCCCCGTGAAATTGAAATCTCGATGGAGGGGACCATATGTGATTACAAGTGTGTCACCATATGGATATGTTGAGCTTCAGGATATTGACTCTGACAAAAAGTTCATTTTTAATGGACAGAGAATCAAACACTATCTTGAAAGTAATTTTGAGCAAGAATGCTCAAAACTGAGACTAGAATAAAACTCAGTCAAGGTCCAGCTAAAGACAATAAAGAAGCGCTTGTTGGGAGGCAACCCAATTTTATGATATCTATTTATTTTCTATTGTTATTTTATGTTTTCTGTAGGTTGATGATCATGTGAAGTCACAAAAACAACTGAAAAAGCAAAAACAGAATGAAAAACAGTACTAAAAATAGCACACCCTGGAGGAGAAGCTTACTGGCGTTTAAACGCCAGTAAGGGTAGCAAAATGGGTGTTAAACGCCCAATCTGGCACCATTTTGGGCGTTTAACGCCAGAAATGGGCACCAGACTGGCGTTTAACGCCAGAAAAGGGCAAGAAGCTGGTGTTAAACGCCAGAAATGGGCAGCAACCTGGCGTTTAACGCCAGGATTGGCAGCAAAGGGCGTTTTGCAAGCCTAATTGGTGCAGGGATGAGAAATCCCTGACACCTCAGGATCTGTGGACCCCACAGGATCCCCACCAACCTCAACTCACTCTCTCTCTTCTTAACACCTTTTCATAATACTCTCCCCCTAAAACCCTTCACCAATCCACATCCATCCATCATCACCCCCCTCCATCTCCTCTATTCCTTCTTCCTCTACTCTCTTCCTTCTTCTTTTGCTCGAGGACGAGCAAACCTTCTAAGTTTGGTGTGGTAAAAGCATTTCTTTTTATTTTTCCATAACCATTTATGACACCTAAGGCTGGAGAAATCTCTAGAAAGAGGAATGGAAAGGCAAAAGCTTCCACCTTCGAGTCATGAGAGATGGAGAGATTCATCTCAAAAGCTCATCACTAAGAAAAGAATGGAGCAAACAAGAGAGCCCACTCATGGACCTCAACAAGAGCATTCCACTATCCTCCATGAAATTAGAGAGGAACAAAACGTCATGAGAGAGAAGCAACAAAGGCAAGGAAGAGACACAGAGGAGCTAAAGTACGTCATAAGATCTTCAAGAGGAAGAACATGCCGCCATCACTAAGGTGGACCCGTTCTTTAATTTTCTTGCTCTTATTTTTCTGTTTTTCGATTTCTATGCTTGATATTCTATCTATGTTTATGTCTTTACTACATGATCATTAGTATCTTAGTGTCTATGACTTAAAGCTATGAATGTCCTATGAATCCATCACCTTTCTTAAAATGAAAAATGTTTTCTGAAAAAGAAAAGGAAGTACGTGAATTTTGAATTTTAAAATAGTTTAATTATTTTGATGTGGTGGCAATGCTTTTTGTCTTCCTGAATGAATGCGCATATTTTTTAATTTGTTGTTTATGAATGTTAAAATTGTTGGCTCTTGAAAGAATAATGGAAAAGGAGAAATGTTATTGATAATCTGAAAAATCATAAAAATGATTCTTGAAGCAAGAAAAAGCAGTGAATACAAAGCTGGCGAAAAAAAAGAGAAAGAGAAAAAAAGAAAAAGAAAGAAAAAGAAAAAGCAAGCAGAAAAAGCCAATAGCCCTTTAAACCAAAAGGCAAGGGTAAAATAAAAGGATCCAAGGCTTTGAGCATCAGTGGATAGGAGGGCCTACGGGAATAAAATCCTGGCCTAAGCGGCTAAACCAAGCTGTCCCTAACCATGTGCTTGTGGCGTGAAGGTGTCAAGTGAGAAGCTTGAGACTGAGCGGCTAAAGTCGTGGTCCAAAGCAAAAAGAGTGTGCTTAAGAGCTCTGGACACCTCTAATTGGGGACTCTAGCAAAGCTGAGTCACAATCTGAAAAGGTTCACCCAGTTATGTGTCTGTGGCATTTATGTATCCAGTGGTAATACTGGAAAACAAAATACTTAGGGTCACGGCCAAGACTCATAAAGTAGTTGTGTTCAAGAATCAACATACTGAACTAGGAGAATCAATAGCACTATCTGAATTCTGAGTTCCTATAGATGCCAATCATTATGAACTTCAAAGGATAAAGTGAGATGCAAAAACTGTTCAGCAGCAAAAAGCTAATAGCCCCGCTCATATAAATTAAGACTGATCTTCATAGATGTTTTTGGAATTCATTGTATATTCTATACGTTTTATCCTACTTTGTTTTCAGTTGCTTGGGGACAAGCAACAATTTAAGTTTGGTGTTGTGATGAGCGGATAATTTATACGCTTTTTGGTATTGTTTTTAGTATGTTTTTAGTATATTTTAGTTAGTTTTTATTATGTTTTTATTAGTTTTTATTCAAAACTCACATTTCTGGACTTTACTATGAGTTTGTGTATTTTTCTGTGATTTCAGGTATTTTCTGGCTGAAATTGAGGGACCTGAGCAAAAATCTGATTCAGAGGCTGAAAAAGGACTGCAGATCTTGTTGGATTCTGACCTCCCTACACTCGAAGTGAATTTTCTGGAGCTACAGAAGCCTAATTGGTGCGCTCTCAATTGCGTTGGAAAGTAGACATCCTGAGCTTTCCAGAAATATATAATAGTTCATACTTTACCCGAGATTTGGTGGCCCAAACCGGTGTTCCAATTCAGCATAGAAATTCTGGCGTCAAAACGCCAGAACTGGCATGAAAGCTGGAGTTAAACGCCCAAACTGGCACAAAAGCTGGCGTTTAACTCCAAGAAAGGTCTCTACATGTGAAAGCTTCAATGCTTAGTCCAAGCACACACCAAGTGGGCCTCGGAAGTGAATTTTTACACTAACTATTCTAGCTTACTCATTTTCTGTAACCCTAGGTCACTAGTTTATTATAAAAACTACTTTTAGTAATTCATCTTGTACCTCATGACACTTTACACGTTTCATATTGTATTTCTGACGGCATGAGTCTCTAAACCCCATGGTTGGGGGTGAGGAGCTCTGCTGTGTTTTGATGAATTAATGCAATTACTACAGTTTTCCATTTAATCATGCTTGTCTCTTCTCTAAGATATACACTTGTTCTTCAACTTGATGAATGTGATGATCCGTGACACTCATCATCATTCTCACCTATGAACGTGTGCCTGACAACTACTTCCGTTCTATCTTAGACTGAGTGCATATCTCTTAGCCTCCTGATTCAGATCAGAGTCTTCGTGGTATAAGCTAGAATTATTGGCAGCCATTCTTGAGATTCAGAAAGTCTAAACCTTGTCTGTGGTATTCCGAGTAGGATCTGGGAAGGGATGACTGTGACGAGCTTCAAACTCGCAAGTGCTGGGCGTAGTGACAGACGTAAAAGGATCAATGGATCCTATTCCAGCATGAGTGAGAACCGATAGATGATTAGCCATGCGGTGACAGCGCATTTGGACCATTTTCACTGAAAGGACAGATGGTAGCCATTGACAATGGTGATCCACCAACATACAGCTTGCCATGGAAGGAGCCTTGCATGCATGAAGAAGAAGACAGTAGGAAAGCAGAGATTCAGAAGATAAGGCATCTCCAAAACCTCAACCTGTTCTCCATTACTGCAAAACAAGTATTTATTTCATGTTCTTTTACTTTTTACAATTAAATATGAGAATTATTGATATCCTGACTAAGAGTTACAAGATAACCATAGCTTGCTTCAAGCCGACAATCTCCGTGGGATCGACCCTTATTCACGTAAGGTATTACTTGGACGACCCAGTGCACTTGCTGGTTAGTTGTGGGGAGTTGCAAAAGTATGATTATAATTTCGTGCACTAGTGATGTGCTTGAAACGGTTGCATTGTAAAATCAGGGGCTCCAGCCTCCTGGATAGTAACTCTCCTAGGTGCTGCCATGTCACCTGCAAATAAATCAACCGAATTAGTAGAACGGGGCCTTGTTTCTTCCTTACGTGACGTTTCAGATTCGCCCTCGGGAAGGACTAATGACGACCGAGAATCGATGTCGGCAAGGAATTTCACAAAATATCTACGTTGGAAGTATAGCCCCAAACCAACAAACAACTCTTGCGTCAAATTAAATTTTAGGTTGTCACAAAGAACAAACCGCAAATAAGAAATAACCAGAGTATTTGGACTCCGGGTCGTCTCCCTAGGAACCAATGTAGTGCATGCGTATTGGCTATGATGGGGTAAAAAAGGGGTTTTGTTTATAAGACGGCAAGAAAGTAAACTGAGTGGGTAAGTAAAGAAAACAAAATAAAGAACTCTTGGCTAAGACTTGGGTACTTGAGATCACCATCCTAGTTAACAAACCAATTATTGACAATTATGAGAGGCCAACCCCTTAAGTCTACTTCTCGAAGCCTTAAGTACGTCACATTTACTCCTAGACTTGAAGTATGTCAAATAGGCTTGATCACATCCGCCCCTAAGTCTTAACCTACCTACTAATTGGCTTAGTAGTGGGTTAGCGTCAATGGGCTTCAAATTGATCACCCAGGGTTCTCAAATCACCAAATCCATTTTGCCCAAAAACTCAAGATCACTCAAGTCCCTTGGCTTAGGCCAAAAGTTGACAAAACTACTCAAAAACTAAAGAGAGCATTTCATCAAACACTTAGAATGTGATAAAAGTCAACATCATAAATTGCAAGGATACTAAAATCTACCACTATTAATTGCAAGAAAGGGAGATCACAACTCAATTCATCAATCAAAGAAACATCAACATCAAAATTGCATTAAATGTAAACAAATCCAACATGAGTCATCATCATAAAAGAGAGCAAAATGAGAAATTAACATAAAAACTAAGAGAGTCAAGATGTAGAAATGAGAAATTATCAACGAAGCAAGATGAGATCAAGTAATCAAACATGAAATTAAAATAATCTAACCTAATCCTAACCAAATTCTAGAGAGAAGAGGGAGCTTCTCTCTCTAGAAAACTAACTAAAGGCTCATGTTGGCTAAACTAATTGCTCCCCCCTTTGCTTGGACTTAAATTCTTCATGAAATACACTCATAAACAAGTTGGATTTGGGCCTGGGCAGCTCAGAAATCGCCCCCAGCGTTTTGCCTTCAAGTGGGCCACGTGAGAGTATCGGCGCGTGCGCGCCATGTGCGCGTGCGCGTCGATTGGCAAATTCTCAACCCGCGCGGACGCAGCGTGTACGCGTGTGCATCTATAGGTGAAACCGCTTTTGCGCGTGCGCGCCTGGTGCGCTTGCGCGTACTTTGTTGCATTCCCAATCTTTGTTTCTTCATGCATTCCCCCTTTTTGTATGCTTTTCTCCTCATTTCTTCCATCCAATACTTGCCGTATGGACCTGAATTTACTAATCAAACACATCAAGGCATCGAATGGAATTAAAGTGAATTAAAATCACTAATTTAGGGCCTAAAAAGCATGTTTTCATACTTAAGCAAAATTCAAGGGAGAATTAAAAAACCATGTTATTTCATTGAATAAATGCGAGAAAAGGTGACAAAATCCCCCAATATAAGCACAAGATAAATCACGAAATCAGGGTTTATCAAGTAACCGACGCCGAGCTTGCCTTATACTTGAAATAGTTCTTTCAATCTCAGGATCAAATACTGGCAAGCTTGGATCCGAAAGTGAACGCGTCATTTTGATAGCATGGAAACTTGTCTCTCAACAATTTTCCTTCGGCAAGTATACCGAATTGTCGTCAAGTAAAAACTCACAATAGAGTGAGGTCGAATCCCACAGGGATTGATTGGTCAAGCAACTTTAATTACAGGAATGTTCTAGTTGAGCGAAGCAAAATTTGGTTTGAGAGTTGCAGGAAATTAAATGGCGGGAAAGTAAATAGCAGAAAATGTAAATGCTGGAAGTAAAGAGCTGAAAGTAAATGATGGAAAGTAAATTGCAGAATTTTAAATGGGAATGGAGAAGATGCTCATGAAATTAAATTGCAGAAATTAAAGAGAATGGGTAAGATCAGAAATGGGGATTCATTGGGCTTAGGAGATGTTGCATTCTCCGGATCAAGTTCATTTTCATCTCTTCCTCAATCAATGCATTCATTGATCTCCTTGGCAATCTTAAGTGATCGAATTCCAATTCCTTGGTAATTCAATCTCTCAAATCTTGATCAATAGCCAATTCCTTGGTCAATTGCTCATGAGAAGAGATGAAGTATGGTCACTAATTATACCACATGCATTCCCAAATCAAGTGTTGGTAGGATTATAGTCACCATACCCAACCAAACCCAATTTGGTCCAACATGAGAAAGCATTTCTAGCATGATCTCTTCATTCCTCTTCCAAGGTTCAGAAGAGATCCAAGTATGAATAGCTTCTTTTCCAAGATAACTACCCAATTGGATGAAGATTGAAAGCTTTCTAGTAAAATCAAGAGAAAAGATAGAAGAAGAGTAATGAAAATTAGTATTGATCCATCAAATTACAACAGAGCTCCCTAACCCAATGAAAGGGGTTTAGTTGTTCATAGCTCTGGAAATGGAAAACAAAGATGGAGAATACATTATAAAAATTAGAACTAGAAGTGCAGAGAAAGTAAATTATACAGAGAGTAGTTCTCAATTTCCCATCCACCCAAAAGCTTCTTTCTAATTCAAAACTACCCCTATATATACTACTCTTCTGATCTTCTATTTGGTTCTTCAAGTCTTGGATATGGGCCTTTTGATCTTGAGTTTGAAGTAGTTATCTTCCGCAGTGGGCTTAGCTTTACTTGTAGAGAGAAAGTGTGGAGTAGGCAGGGTATTTAGCTCAGGACGTTAGTGGCGTTAACGTTAAGTGAGAGTGTGGGTTCGAGAACGTTAGTGGCAATCACCTTTTTCACTAACGTTCCTCACCCAGAGATAATCCATGTTAACTTCAACGTTAGTGGCACCAACGTGACCACTAACGTTGCCTCTTGATCCTTCGCACACGTTATTGGGACTCACCTTTTCCAATAACGTTGAAAGTCCTCCCTCCCCCTACGTTAGTGTTCACGTTAACTTAGTTAACGTGGCTCTTAACGTAGGCTTGCCAATTCTTCGAGAACGTTAGTAACACTTACCTTTGTCACTAACGTTCCAAGGTGCCCCTACTTCCCACGTTAGAGTCCACGTTAACTAAGTTAACGTGGCTTCTAACGTGGTAATGATAGCCATCTCCAACGTTAGTGACAAAGGTGAGTGTCACTAACGTTGGCTCATCATCCTATCCTCAACGTTAGCTTCCACGTTAACTAAGTTAACGTGGGAGTTAACGTGGCTCATAGTGGCTCATTGTGGCTCATTCCAACGTTAGTGACAAAGGTAAGTGTCACTAACGTTGGCGATCACTTGCTTTCTCCACGTTAGCTTCCACGTTAACTAAGTTAACGTGGCAACTAACGTGGCTCATTGTAGCTTGGCCAACGTTAGTGACAAAGGTGAGTGTCACTAACGTTGGCTTCTCTTTTGCTTCCCAACGTTAGAGTCCACGTTAATTGAGTTAACGTGGCTCTTAACGTGGCCACTTATGAGCTTGGTCCAACGTTAGTGAGAAAGGTGAGTGTCACTAACGTTGGATCCACTTTCTTTCTTCCACGTTAGAGTTCACGTTAACTTAGTTAACGTGACTCTTAACGTGGGCTATGATGGCTTCGAGGACGTTATTGGTGATTACCTTTCTCATTAACGTTGCAAGCTAGCTCCCATTCCATGTTGGTGGTCACGTTAGTTAGACTAACGTGGTTGCCAATGTGGCTCTTTCTTGCTTCCTTTGTCCTGAAATCAAGCAATACAGTGCATTAAAGTTCTAATCTACATCATGAGACATGCATCATCCAATTTGTCATCTAATTCATGCAAAATTCTCATGAAATCATGTAAAGTGCTTAATGTATGCTTAAATCAAGATGTAAGTGAAATTCTACCCAAAACTTGCTTATTTCATAAGAAAATGCATGAAACTACCCTAAAACAGTAAAGAAAAGGTCAGTGAAACTGGCCAAAATGCCCTGGCATCACAACACCAAACTTAAAGCTTGCTTGTCTTTAAGCAAGTACTGGAACAAGAGAATGATGAATGGAATGCCAAGAGGAATGAGTCATTATTGTGGAGGTCATATCCTTGGTTTTATGGTGGTTTCATGCATAGCAACTTAGGTTCATTCCTTCACTGGCTTTCAGACCTTTATCATGTCCTGGAATACTCACTTGATTGTACCCTATGAGACTCTTATTCATTGATCCTTTTATTGTTTTTAGGGCTTATTTGTGTTCTTAGGCTAAGTGCTCTGTGAGGGGGCGACTCTTTAAGATAAGCTTTCAGCCAGCACTCCCGAACCAGTTGGTTCAAGGTGCTAGGTTTTAAGACACCCCTAAGGACTTACTCCCTCAAGTCTCTTTCCCCCATACATATACACCACAGGCACATGGTTTGTTATTTCCTTTCTTGAGACCTTGGTGTCCAGCACCTCTTTGGGTTACTAAATGTTCTGTAGCAAGGTTGCTCTTGATAGTGGATTTTCAGTTGATAATCCCGGGTTAGTTAACCCAAGTTACCAAGTGATGAAGCACTCCTACGAACTTATTCATCCAAGCAGATCCTTGGTACAGGAGCACCACAGACACATCTCTCAAGTTTCAAACCCTTGGTGCCTAGCCTTATTCTTTATTAACTTTTCTTTCTTTTTCAACTCTTATTGTCCTTTTCCCCTTTTTCTTATTAGGATCTTGTTATTTTTCTAGTCTCATGGGGTGTGTTTCAAACATATGATTCAGGACAGATAGTTGTCTTCCCACCCTTGTTGGTGAATCAACTTAGCTAACTTATGACCACATCACACACTAAGGAACTTACTCCACAATATGAACTCCACTCTGGTCTTTGATAACAATCATTCACTTTTTATTTGATTCAAAAGGAGACAAGCAACACAATAAGCAGGATGGAATTGAAAACAGGCAACTTGACTAGTAGTCATAGACCTAGGCAAGTAGAATACTAAAAACAGAATTGAAAATCCTAAACTATCATGGAAGCATGTCCTATTTCATACATGATTTTCCTTATTTAATGCTTGAAAAAGATGGAACAAAGAGGGAACTCCACCACCTTTTACTCATGGGGTTGCCCATGCTCTTCCTCTTACTTGTCCTCTTTGTGTTTCTCTTGAGTGCTTGTACTCCCACTTCCCTTGCCTTTTCCAATCAACTTCTTCCAAAAACCAGTATCTTCCATCTTCTTTTTCAGTGTTTCCTTCTGCTGTTTCACCTTCCTTTCTTCTTGTTCCACAAAATCTTTTTGAACCTCGTCATATGTAGGGATGGCATAGTGTAGATTATGCATATGACTAGACATGTAGTTCAACTTGGCTTGAGTGTTTATGTTGAACTCCTCCCTATGTAGTTGTCGTCCTTCATTAAGTACACTGAACTCATTGAATGCCTTCGTCTGAGCTAGCTGGCGTTGGTTGAGTTCTTGAAGGCGCTTATCTTGACGTTCTTGCCTTTCAGACACTTGATTGATGGCTTGAGTGAGCTGGGAATAATGTTCTATTTGCTGTTTCTGCCACTCCCCTTGTTGATTCATCCAATTAGAAAGGAGTTCTTCTTGATGATCCATCCTTTGAGCTTGAACATGCAGTTGTTGTTCTTGTCCTTCCATATAACTCCTTGCTAGTTCCTCAATGGCTCCATGAATATGATTCAAGTTTATGTTGGTTGGGTCATAATATTCTCTTTGCTGGTGTTCTTCTTGATGAGATTCTTCTTGGTGGGCTCCTTCTTTTGGTTTTCGCTTTCCTATTTGAGGTCTTCTTTGTTGTTGGGCGGGCGTAGTATAGATCAGACGTTGAAGTGTAACTAGCCTCCTAGGGTTCACCCAGTCTGGATTGCTATCCTCGAAGATTACCTTGGCCTTTGAACACAATCTGAGAATGGTGCTGGGGTACCAAAGCCTGGCACCCGAATCAACCTTCTTAGCTGACTCTTGAATCCCCTCAGCTATGAGTTCATGCACATTGATTTCTCCACCCTGTACTAGGCAATGTACCATAGTCGCTCGATTAATATTGACCTCTGAATTATTTGCAGCTGAGAGGATAGACGTCCTCACGAGTTCAAACCATCCCTTGGCTTCCGGGCTAAGGTCTCCCCTCTTGATGAACTGGGGTCTCTTATCCGCATACCTTTCCCAGTCAGCTCCTATGACACATATGTCAGTCACTATTTCTTCGATTTCATCATTGTCAGGGCTCTTACTTATCCTTGCATGATAACTAAGCTCATCAAAATGTGGTGATTTCAGCTGAAGAGTTCTTGTTATAGCATTTGGGCTGAAGTCCACCTATCTCCCTCTTACGTAACTTTTGAAGGTGGGGGCCTTGGTTTTGTCTTCTCTGACCACGTTTGCATAGAACTCTTTGATGAGGTTTGCATTTATCTTCTCCTCCGGGTTCGTAAGCCTTTGACAACCCCTTTGTTCAATCTTCTCTCGAATCTGTGGGCACTCATCCTCGTCAATTTGGAACGTTAACTCAGGCAGTATCTTCTTGAGCTTTATCCATTCAAATTCGAGTTCATGGAATGCAGTTTTGAATCTCTTCTCATCGAAAGGAATGCTCTCCACTGGTTCCTTCCTCTTTTGCCTCTTGGAGCTTGATGATGCCATGAGTTTGATTTGATGTGTGAAGAGGGTGGAAGGTATGGATAGATGAGGAATTCGGTTAGTTAGGACAAGGTGTGATGAGGGGGAAGAATGTTTGGTTTCGAGAATGAGAAGTGTGGGGAGTGAAATTGGAATGTTAAGGGTGTACTTAGTGCGAATCACTTATATAGGGAAGTGGTGTGTGGATGAAAGGTGTGGATTGATGGGGTTGGTGTATGATGAACGGATGGGGTTCTACAGGGGATGAGCACAAGGATCATCATCTTTATGAGGGAGATTGGTTCGGTCTTCAAGGGTCTCATTCTTTCAATGTTGCATGGCACATTTCCCAATGTATTTCCCCTTGAAACACGTGTGTATTCTCCCTTCATGAAGTGGCCGAACCCTCCTCATTTAATTGTCCACTCAATTCACTTCAATACCTCTTTTTTCTCTCCTACAAAATAAAAGAATTGTGATTAAAAAAATGTGTGGAAAGTGGCGGCAAAAAAAGAATAACTACTTTTTAAAGTTTTTGTTTTAACTAACTAAGTGCCATTCATTAGAGCAAACCAACTGACTAACTCAACATCCATGTGTGCAACATTGGCAACACCAAACTTAGTTTGGTGTCGTGTGGTGTAAAAGATTTTCAAGGCCCCTAAGAGTGACATGATATGGGTTACATTGATGTTCTCTTAGTGTGCCTTGAATACCAAACTTGTTCTTCACTATATGTTGCACACAAGGATTCATTCAAGTCCATGTCAAGTTGATTTGAAATCCTTGAACCTTGCATTATTAACTACTTTTAAAAGCATGTAAAACATGGGTTGCCTCCCATGAAGCGCTTCTTTAGCGTCACTAGCTTGACGTTTTGCCTTTGTCATGGTGGTTGGTAATGCTTCAGATCTTCCCCTCTTGCAGTAGACCTATATCCATTGGCTTCATCAAGGATCTCTACATGTTCTAAGGAAAGAACTCTGTTGATGGTGAAGACCTTAGGTAACTGAGATGGGATAGTGGGGAAATGAGGTGGAATATCTGGGAAGTAGGCTGAGATCACTTTATCCCCCGGAGAAAAGTCCTCTATAGGGATCTTCTTGGTCCTCCACCTCCTTGGTGCCTTCTTCTTTGTCCCTTTTGATGTTGCCTTGCTCTTTGTTACCTCTTCTTCTAAGGGAATTTTGTTACTGGTCTCATATGACTCTGGTGGTTTAGGTTCCTCCTTATTTTCCTTGAGCTGTGACAGCTGCTGATTGCCTTGTTCTTCAACCAAGTGGTTTCCCAGAGGTGTTGGTTGTGCTTCAATGCTTGCCTCCTCCCTCAGTATCTCATTATGATATGTTTCTTGTGAGAGTTTGAAGACATTGAAGTTGAGTTGTTCATGATGGATCCTCAAAATTAGCTACCCTCGCTCCATATCTATGAGTGCTCTGGCTGTAGCTAAGAACGGTCTTCCCAATATGATTGGGTGAGTGTGACTTTCTTCCATGTCCAAGATGACAAAGTCTGTGGGAAGGAAGTATTTTTTCACCTTCACCAGCACATTTTCAACCACTCCTACTGCTTGTTTTTGAGTTTTATCAGCTAGCCTGATAATTACATCTGTGGGTATTATCTCATTGATCTGCATCCTTTTCATAAGGGATAAAGGCATTAAGTTGATGCTTGCTCCCAAATCGCAGAGTGCTTTATCAAACATTGTTTCTTCTATGGCACAAGGGGATTTGAAAACTTCCTGGGTCCTTCCTTTTTATAGGCAACTCTGGTTGAATGAGAGCACTGCACTCCTTATTCATCACTATTGTTTGTCCTCCCTTGAGTGAGCTTTTCCTGGTCAGCAGCTCCTTCATATACTTAATGTATGATGGCATTTGTTGGAGAGCCTTGATGAATGGTATGTTTACATGGAGGGATGCAAACAAGTCAAGAAACCTTGAGTATATTCTCTTCTCTACAGCACCATTGAGTAATTGGGAAAAAGGTGCATAGAGTTTCAGCAGCTCCTTCTGTGTCAGCTCTTTTTGTGAAATTTTGGGTTCTTGGTGATCCTTTTCCTGTTTCTCTGCTGATGTCTCTCCAAGTTGTTCTAATGGCTTGTTTTGCTTTTCCTCAGCCTCCTTACTACTTATAGTAACCATCTTGCAATCTTCCCATCTGACTTTCTTTGCTTCACCTCTCGGATTTTTCTCTCTGTCACTTGGGAAGCTATCAGTAGGTTTGGGAATCTTTTCAGACAAGTATCCCACTTGAAATTCCAGCCTCTTGATGGTGTCTCCCTGGTTCTTGATACTAGCTCGCACCTCCTCTTTGAATACCTTATTATCTTGAATCTCTTTGCATATGCCTTCAAGCAGAGTCTCAATTTTGGAGAGTCTTTCTTCAGATGATGGTGAGTTGAGAGTGGATGGATGAGTTGGGTCATTTTGGTTTTGGTATGGATGTGGAGAGGTGTTATGGTGGTGCTGATATGATCTCTGTGTGGAATGTTGGTGAGCTACATGGTTGTTGGGGTTGTGACGTCTCTGATCTTGGCTTTGATCTTGTTGATTTCCCCACCCAAAGTTTGGGTGATTCCTCCAACCAGGGTTGTACATTTTGGAGTAAGGATCATGGGTCTGCCTGGGTGAGTTTCCAATGTAGTTGGCTTGTTCTTGCTCACCTTCTGCCTCTGCATTCACCCCCTCTTGGGTTGTTGATGAGGTGGTGATTGCTGCTACTTGGTTCCTCTCCATCTTCTTGGCGAGGTCGGCCAGTTGCTTGGTAATAAGCTTGTTTTGGGCCAACAGTGCATCCATACTGTTTAGTTCCATCACTCCTCTAGTGTTGCCTCTTTCAGAAGCATAGAAATAGTCATTCTCTGCTACAGTTTCAATGACATCTATGGCCTCCTCAATGGTCTTCTTCTTGTTCAGAGATCCCCGGATGATTGGTTTACTGCCTTCTTTGATTCATAAGAAAGGCCTTCATAGAAAATGTGTAGCTGCACCCATTCATTGAACATATCTGGTGGGCACCTTCTTGTCAGGTCCTTGAACCTATCCCATGCTTCATATAGAGTCTCACCATCCTGCTGCCTGAATGTTTGCACCTCAGCTCTCAGCCTGTTGATCCATTGAGAAGGATAAAATGTTGCCAAAAATTTGTTCACCACATCTTCCCAGGTTGCTAAACTCTCCTTTGGGAAGGATTCCAGCCATTTAGATGCCTTGTCCTTAAGTGAGAAAGGGAACAAAAGTAGTCTATAGGTGTCAGGATGAACACCATTAGACTTCACAGTATCACATATCCTCAGGAAGGTGGTTAGATGTTGATTGGGGTCTTCTTGGACACCTCCTCCGAATGAACAGTTGTTCTGAACAAGGGTGATGAGCTGTGGCTTTAGTTCAAAGTTGTTGGCATGTATGGTTGGCCTATGGATGCTACTCCCACAGTTTCCTGGGTTTGGGTTGATGTAAGAGCCTAGAACTCTTCTCTCTTGCCCAGCATGATTTTCTAGACCTTTTCTGCCATGGTTGTGAGCCTCTTCTTCATGATAGTTCTCCATGTTTTCATCCATATCTGGTTCAAAGTACTCCTCCTCTTCCTCAGCACCAACTACTCTCTTTTCTCTTGCTTCCCTCCTTAATCTAAGGAAGGTCCTCTCAGGTTCAGAATCAAAGGAAGTTGAAGCCCCGCTTCTTCTTCCTGTCATACAACCAATAAGGCACAAGCAAGGAAATAGTTGCAGAAAGTACTCTTGTTAAAATTGTTGTTAGTGTGAGTGATGCAATATATCAAACAGTTAGTGGGTTAGTGAACTGAATAGTAAATAACTAAGAAAAAGGAGTAGGGGGAAGGGAGGAAAATAACTAAAACTGAAAGTAATTAACTCAAATAGAAATTTAAATCAAACAAAAGAAAAATGCTCAATCTAGTTATCCTCCAATTTAGTTATTGTTGATACAAAATCAATCCCCGACAACGGCGCCATAAACTTGATAGCATGGAAACTTGTCTCTCAACAATTTTCCTTCGGCAAGTATACCGAATTGTCGTCAAGTAAAAACTCACAATAGAGTGAGGGCGAATCCCACAGGGATTGATTAGTCAAGCAACTTTAATTAGAGGAATGTTCTAGTTGAGCGAAGCAAAATTTGGTTTGAGAGTTGCAGGAAATTAAATGGCGAGAAAGTAAATAGCAAAAAATGTAAATGCTGGAAGTAAAGAGCTGAAAGGAAATGACGGAAAGTAAATTGCAGAATTGTAAATGGGAATGGGGAAGATACTCATGAAAGTAAATTGCAGAAATTAAAGAGAATGGGTAAGATCAGAAATGGGGATTCATTGGGCTTAGGAGATGTTGCATTCTCCGGATCAAGTTCATTTTCATCTCTTCCTCAATCAATGCATTCATTGATCTCCTTGGCAATCTTAAGTGATCAAATTCCAATTCCTTGGTAATTCAATCTCTCAAATCTTGATCAATAGCCAATTCCTTGGTCAATTGCTCATGAGAAGAGATGAAGTATGGTCACTGATTATACCACATGCATTCCCAAATCAAGTGTTGGTAGGATTATAGTCACCATACCCAACCAAACCCAATTTGGTCCAACATGAGAAAGCATTTCTAGCATGATCTCTTTATTCCTCTTCCAAGGTTCAGAAGAGATCCAAGTATGAATAGCTTCTTTTCCAAGATAACTACCCAATTGGATGAAGATTGAAAGCTTTCTAGTAAAATCAAGAGAAAAGATAGAAGAAGAGAAATGAAAATTAGTATTGATCCATCAAATTACAACAGAGCTCCCTAACCCAATGAAAGGGGTTTAGTTGTTCATAGCTCTGGAAATGGAAAACAAAGATGGAGAATACATTATAAAAACTACAAAATCTTGATCCATCAACTAGAACTAGAAGTGCAGAGAAAGTAAATTATACAGAGAGTAGTTCTCAATTTCCCATCCCCCCAAAAGCTTCTTTCTAATTCAAAATTACTTCTATATATACTACTCTTCTGATCTTCTAGTGGGTTCTTCAAGTCTTGGATATGGGCCTTTGGATCTTGAGTTTGAAGCAGTTATCTTCCGCAGTGGGCTTAGCTTTACTTGCAGAGAGAAAGTGTGGAGTAGGCAGGGTGTTTAGCTCAGGACGTTAGTGGCATTAACGTTAAGTGAGAGTGTGGGTTCGAGAACGTTAGTGGCAATCACCATTTTCACTAACGTTCCTCACCCAGGGATAATCCACGTTAACATCAACGTTAGTGGCACCAACGTGACCACTAACGTTGCCTCTTGATCCTTCGCACATGTTTTTGGGACTCACCTTTTCCAATAACGTTGAGAGTCCTCCCTCCCCCTACGTTAGAGTTCACGTTAACTTAGTTAACGTGGCTCTTAACGTAGGCTTGCCAATTCTTCGAGAACGTTAGTGACACCTACCTTTGTCACTAACGTTCCAAGGTGCCCCTACTTCCCACGTTAGAGTCCATGTTAACTAAGTTAACGTGGCTTCTAACGTGGTAATGACAGCCATCTCCAACGTTAGTGACAAAGGTGAGTGTCACTAACGTTGGCTCATCATCCTATCCTCAACGTTAGCTTCCACGTTAACTAAGTTAACGTGGCTCATAGTGGCTCATTGTGGCTCATTTCAACGTTAGTGACAAAGGTAAGTGTCACTAACGTTGGCGATCACTTGCTTTCTCCACGTTAGTTTCCACGTTAACTAAGTTAACGTGGCAACTAACGTGGCTCATTGTAGCTTGGCCAACGTTAGTGACAAAGGTGAGTGTCACTAACGTTGGCTTCTCTTTTGCTTCCAAACGTTAGAGTCCACGTTAACTGAGTTAACGTGGCTCTCAACGTGGCCACTTATGAGCTTGGTCCAATGTTAGTGAGTAAGGTGAGTGTCACTAACGTTGGATCCACTTTCTTTCTTCCACGTTAGAGTTCACGTTAACTTAGTTAACGTGACTCTTAACGTGGGCTATGATGGCTTCGAGGACGTTATTGGCAATTACTTTTCTCATTAATGTTGCAAGCTAGCTCCCATTCCACGTTGGTGGTCATGTTAGTTAGACTAACGTGGCTTTTTCTTGCTTCCTTTGTCCTGAAATCAAGCAATACAGTGCATCAAGGTTCTAATCCAGATCATGAGACATGCATCATCCAATTTGTCATCTAATTCATGTAAAATTCTCATGAAATTGTGTAAAGTGCTCAATGTATGCTTAAATCAAGATGTAAGTGAAATTCTACCCAAAACTTGCTTATTTCCTAAGAAAATGCATGAAACTACCCTAAAACAGTAAAGAAAAGGTCAGTGAAACTTGCCAAAATGCCCTAGCATCACATTTAACGAAAGAAACATGCAGCTCATAATAGCAAAAATAAAATAAAATACAAAAAAATAAATTCCAATCAATAACTTAGCACTCTATTGCAACTCCCCGGCAACGGCGCCAAAAATTGACGTGGCGGAAATTGGCGAGTTAAGAAATTATTATAAGAGATGCGTTGCAAGTATAGTTCTTAACCAACCAAAAATCCGCTTATCAATTTAGAAGGGTTGTCACAAAATTAGAATTAAAATATTGGGAGTATGAATCCCAGGTCATCTCCCAACGAGTTGCAGAAAGATGTGCTATTTTATTAATCAGATGTTTTCTAAAATGGGTTGAGTTGATAAACAGGAAATTAAATCAGAGAATTTATGTAATTTAAATAAAAACCTTGACCGGGAGTAGATTAGTTGGAAGCCCTATCCTTGATGGAGTTCTCCCAAGATCAAAGTGATAATTGAAGGTTGCCTGCTCAGTTATCCTTTACCAGATAAAGGAAAGTTAAGCAAGTTGGAAGTCAATTTCTATTCACAAGTTCTAATCCTCTCCCTTTGGAAGGACTAGTGTCAGTGATTAGATGGCGACCCAATGCTAAACCCAACTATAATTTTACTCTTGAGCATCCAACTCAAGGTCCTCCTTTCAATCAACTCGCAATCAAGTTATGGAACTACTCGCTCATTATGAATGTAAAATCCACGAAATAAGAAAGGGAAATAAAGAAAGACATGATAAATAATAATCAAAAGGATCAATTAAAAATAAAAATAGTTCTTGTATTAATAAATTCTAAAAATAATCCAATAGTAACTCTGAATAAATTAAGGATATAAAAGAGTAAGTGACAAGTAAGGAAACAAACTAGAATGACGAAGTCTTGAGGGAGATAATAACTCTTCTCAATATCCCAATCCAAAAAGCAATAAAATCAAACTAGAATAACTATGAATATGTAGAGGAAAAACCTAGAGGAGGAGTAAAATCATATCTAAAACTAAAATTATGCGGAATGAATGTTGTTTTTGCTCTCTGCATGTTCCTTGGCTCTAATCTGCTTTTCTAGGCCGAAAACTGGGTCAAAACAGGGCCCAAAATCGCCCCCAGCGAATTCTGTAGATTCTGCAGATCGCGCACGTCATGCGATCGCGTCGTCCACGCGTTCGCGTCATCCAGCGTTTTGCCTTGCCACGCGTGCGCGTCTTCCACACATTCGCCTCACTTGTGCAGTTTCCAATCCATGCGTTCGCATCAGGCACGCGAGTGCGTCACTTGTCCACGCATACCCAATCTTTGTTTCTTCATGCATTCTCCCTTTTTGTATACTTTTTTCCTCATTTCTTCCATCCAATACTTGCCTTATGGACCTGAATTCACTCATCAAACACATCAAGGCATCGAATGGAATTAAAGTGAATTAAAATCACCAATTTAGGGCCTAAAAAGCATGTTTTCATACTTAAGCAAAATTCAAGGGAGAATTACAAAACCATGCTATTTCATTGAATAAATACGAGAAAAGGTGACAAAATCCCCCCAAAATAAGCACAAGATAAATCACGAAATCGGAGTTTATCAAATCTCCCCACACTTAAACTAAGCATGTCCTCATGCTAAAATCAAGAAGAAGCAAAAGGGTATTTAACATTTATTCAATGCAACTACTAAATGCAATCTATCTACATGCAATCTATTTTCATGATGCAATGGCATAGTCAAAATAAATCAATCTTCAAGAATACGCATACAAGCACAAGGGCCAAGGTATTAGCAATCAAGCAAACCGCAATTAGATTGAATCATTGAAAGAGTTCACAAACTTGCAAGAAAAGATGATCATGGGTGGAAACATGTAATTGAGGGATCGAACCCTCGCCGGATGTGTATCCGCTCTATGCACTCAAGTGTATGGGGTTAATTCACTCAATTCTCCCATACTCATGCTTTCCAAGATTTGTTTTTCATCTAACAATCAACAATTACTTTATGCATGCATACAAATATCATGAGGTCTTTCTCATAGGTTGTAATGGGGCTAGGGTCAAGGTAGGATGCATATGGTCAAGTGAGCTTGAGATTTGAATCTTTGATTAGCTTAAACTTCCCACCTAACCTATGATAACCTATACAATTCTAAACAAACCTAACTACCCATTCTTCACTTTTCTCACACACTCACATATTCTCTTTTGATCACCACACATACGCATTGACTCTTATTGAACTTCACTTTGGAGTATTTTGTCCCCTTTTTATTGCTTTTCTCTTTTTTTTTTTTCTAAAATATATATAAGAACATCAATGCATATGATTTACACATGATTAATACATGAGTATGTACCCAATTCCCAAGATTTTTCAACAAACACACTTTTATCTCTACCCAATGTTCCCAACTTTCCCAAAATCAAATGATAAACACTCTCACTAGTCTAAGCTAATCAAAGATCCAAATTAAGGGATATTTATTGTTTTTCACTTAGGCTTGTAATGTGCTACAATTAAGAACAAATGGGTTAAGCATAGGCTCAAAATCGGCTAACAATGGAAGATAAAAGATAGGCTATCTGGGTGAGTGAGCTATTTGAACAATGGCCTCAATCATATAAATGCATGTATACACAAAATAATGGACATAAAGAATTAAGCAAATCAAAGATTACAATCATAGGAAGAGAATAATGCACACAAGAATGGAAGTAAGTAGTTATGTATGATATAACCACACAATTAAGCTCAAATCTCACATGCTTGTGTTCTTAGCTCAAAACATGATCCACAACGTGTATAACTCAAGCAAGTTAAAAAAAAATTCAACCAATTGGGGTGGTGCCCTAAGAATGAATTTCTTAGAAATTTTCATCATATTGACTACGCTTATTCTAATGCAATATTGTGATTTAGAAAATTTTTAAAAATTTTTTTTTGCTAGTTTTACCCCTTTTTTAATCAAAACACATTTTTTATATAAAAAGGGTTGACTAGATTTTTAGCAATCCAGAAATTTTCTTTCTAATCACAATCAACAACTAAGAGTGTGTAACAACCAAAACAAGAGTATCCACAATAGCAAATATGTACTGTAATCCCAAAATGATCCAAAACATAAAGTGCGGAATAAAACAAAATAAAATAGTAGCGAATAGAAATAGAAGTCTGAAAGTTCACCACATAAATGTAAACGCCGGTCATGAACGGTGACCTCCCCAAACTTTAGAATCAAGCATCGTCCTCGATGCTACTACTGAAGCTCGGGATGGAGATCAACAATCGCACCAAGCTATGGCTCATGCTCAGGCTGTAGGACTGGAGGTGGTACTGGCTGTGGCTCAAATACTGGCTGTGGCTCTGGAATGTCATGCTGGACCTCAGGAGGCTGCTGGACCTCAGTGGTGGCCTGCGTCTCTGGTGGTGCCTCCTGTTGTGTCGGCTCCTCACTATGCTCCTCCTCCTGATCCTACCCATCAGAAGTGGGATACTCTGGAAGTGGAGGGAGCTCAATGCCCTGCGATGCGAACACCTGGTCTATGCGGTCAAGACGTCGCATGACACGACGCTCGAAGCGCACCTTGAAGCGAAGAAGGTGTTGCACTAACAGATAAGTCGGCTCAGGTGGTGGTGGTGGTGGTGGCAAGGATGCTGCGGCTGCTGTGGAGGAAGAGGGTCCTGCTGCCTCAACTACCGCTCTAGCCCGAGAACGACGTCTGGTCGGGGGTTTCTCTTGCACCCATCCACCCCATGGAATAGTAACTTCCTTGTCGTTGTCATCTGGGAGTGGTGGTGTCGCATCATCGTCCTCCCACGGGACATCAGCTAGCTCAGCTAAACTAGTAACCAGCGTAGGAAATGGTAGCAAACCGCGGATATGAGCTCTCCACATGCTATGCCTAATCAGCCGGGGGAAGTACACCTCTTTCCCTTCCATGACACACCCAATCAGAATTAGCATATCCATCGGAATTTCTGAGAAGTGAGTGGTAGGCAGGACGTAGTGGGCAAATATCTGCTGCCAGGTCCTGGCCTCCCTAGACAGATATGCAGATAGCATCCCCTTAGGTTTGTTGTTGTTTGAATCCATCACCCAAGGAGCGTCTGGTGTAGCAATCACGCGCTTAAGCACCTCATAGTCAAAAGTCATTGAGAGGATAGCCACCTCTGCCTGTTGGTAGGCGCAAGTGTCAGGAGTACCAACTCTGCAAAGCAGTGCATCCCCTATAGCCTCCTCAGTGATCATAATCTCTCTACCCCTTACGTGCACTGAATCCAAGTTCACTCGGAAGAAGTTACAGTAAAACTCCTTAACCCATGAGATGTTAATCCTTCCTAGGTCCCTATCAACGAAATCCAATCCCAACTCTGAAATACGGGTGTTTATGGCACGCCTCACGTCATTGGAAAGATTCAGCTTCCTCTCAATATTCAGATTTTTCTTTGTATAACGGGAAAAGCGTAGCTCGCAGTAGAGGTTAGGGAATTTGATTGAATCAGTGGACGGAAGTAACTGATTTTCTTTGTCTTCTTCATTTAGCGGATTCTTGGCATAGTTAGCATATGGTGAGGGGGTAGAGGTCTTGGAGCGCTTCCTCTTTTTGGAAGTGGTGGCTATAGCTTTTCCTTTATCCGACATCCTGAAAAACAGAGATGACACAATGTAAGCAGATAGCCAAATAGGTATAAAGCACTCAAAGAAAAGCATACTCATGAAGTGAATAAAGAAAGAAGATTTCTTAGAATGCAAGCAAATATAATTCAGAATTCAAACCGAACTTCAAACCAAGAATTCAAACCATATCTTGCACATTACTTGTTCACTAAGCTTAGGAAGCACCATATCCAAAAGAATTATCTAAAGAGTTAAGTTAAGAACCAAAAAAAGTTAGTCGGTTAAATAGGTTAAAGTTAGAAATCAGTTTGAAAATTAATGATATGGTGGTTACCAGCTCAATTCGAAAGGAATGCACAAAATAGGGATGTAAGTACGTTCACAATCATGAAATGTAACAAGTCATTGATGATGAAATATGATATAGCTAGAAAGCAGATAATATGGAACAAACCATCAATCAATGCAAGGATCACTAGTATCAAATGAATTTGTGTTGGTGAAATCAAGACCTTGAGAAACAAGTAAATCAAGCACATTTAACACCAATCCTAACAATGCATACAAGTCACAAGTTCAAATATGAATTGGAAACCTCATGGTCTATGTGACTTAATGAGACTATGTATGAACACAATGAACTATTTGGTCACATAGATTAGAACATTCAAACTTGTGTGTCTATGCAAAAGAGGCACAAAATTTTAAGGAAATCATAAGTGATGGTCAATTAGAAAATTCATTCAAACCATTCAATGCCTATACGCAAATCATCATGCATAACAAGCGAAGAGTATAAGCAAGACCAAAACTTGTTCCTGAAGATTTTCCACAACCAATTAGGTAACAAAATTCTAATTGAACAGAAATCATCAACTAGAAGTTGCTACACCCATCAAACAAAGTCAGTTCAAGGTCTATGGTTAAGAAAAATCCGGCAGCATTTCAGCAGCAAATTGGCTATTTTCCAAATTCAAATAGTCAAACTAGATTCCATATGAGTTCATTGAAAAGCAAAAGCACAAACACTAGGTATGAATTCATATGAATTAAACAAATGAGCCAATATTTTTGCAGCAGTTAATCAGAAACGATTCAAACCAAACCAGCATGCTACGAAAGCATTCCTTCCTCGCACAATATTCAGATAAATTGGATTTCAGCATGGCACCAGAACAGCATCAAAGCAGTGTGCAATAGCATTAGGCACGACAAACACACAGCAAAAGCAAAGCAATGAAACAGAGCAAATTCACATAATAGCAGAAATTCAAACAAGCCTAAATCCACTACTCAGCCCAGATTCGCTAACCACCTAAATCAAACTAAACTAACTAACTAAACTAACAGTAAGCAGTAAAAAGAGGATGCAGAACAGGGGGGTATGGAACCTAGAATGCAGAAACTGAACGGGGCAAATGAAAGGAAGGTGAAGTGGAGTGGTAGTTTGACGTCACTGTGGAGCTCGCGCCGGCGACAATGGTGGTCGCGGCGGTGCTTGGGGGCGGCGCTGAGGCTGGCTATGAGAAAGAGAGCAGAGACAGAGAGGGTCAAGTGAAGGAGAGAAAGGGAGTGAGGAAGAGGGGGTTGGGCGGTAACGGCGGCGGCGATGGTTGCGGGTCGCTTGCCGGAGGGCAGCCGGTGGTTGGTTGCTCAGAGGTGAAGTTGAAGATGGAGGGAGAGAAGAAATGGAACATTGGGGAAGAGAAGAGGGATATTGCACGAATGCGCTAGGGCTTCGCGTCTCTGGGGTAAGTAAAAATTTGAATCCACGCGTGCGCGCACCATGCGCGTCTACGTGGGTGGAGGTAATTAAGGGTTGGCGCGGAAGCGCCATACGCGCCTACGCGTGAATGGGAGAATTAGGGGTCGGCACGGGTGCGTACTGTGCGCGTCCGCACAGGTATGCTGGGCCAGAGGCACAAAAGAGGCCCAGAGTTGGCACAACTCTCAGGTCCTTTGGCCTGGGTGATGCTAAAACGCATCGACGCGCGCGCGCACTTTGCGCGTTCGCATGGATGGTATGAGCTTATTGAATAGGCGCGAAGGCGTGAAGTACGCCAACGCATGTATGAAGAAACAGGGAGTGACGCGGACGCGTACAGCGTGCGTTCGCGTGAGTTGAGAAACAGAGTTGGCCCAAAAGTGGCACAACTCTCTGGTCCTTGGCCCGGATAGTTGTGATGAGCAGCCTACGCACGCGCGGGATTTGCACTTGCGCGTGGCTTGGGTTTTTCTCTCTTTCTTTTTTTTTAATGAGCATCAAAAGACCTCATAACTTTCCATCCTTCTCTAAGACTCTAGAACTAGTTAAGGTGCAAGATTAAGCACATTTTGAAACTTAGGGGGTTTTTCCAAACAACTTGAGAAAACTTGCAATTCAAGCAAAAACTCAATTCAAAGATTCATCCCTTATTAAAGCATAGAATGTATAAACACCTTAGTAAGCAAAGAAAAATATACCAAGAAGTAAAGAAACTATATACAATGGAACCCAATTCATTCGTTCATTATATCTACAAGTGAATGGAAAGATTTTACCATGGTGGGGTGTCTCCCACCAAGCACTTTTAGTTTAAGTCCTTAAGTTGGACATTGGGAGGCTTCTTGTCAAGGTGGCTTATGCTTGTATCCATCCATGAACCTCCAAGAGTGCTTGTCCTTCAATCGGTTTTCAGAAGTTCCAACCTTCTTCATTAAGCTTTGGTGAGGTCCTCCCCAAGACGTGAGCTCCCGAAATTGACTATCATAGGATAGTCCAGGATCCCATATCTTGTCCTCGCACCCATCTTCTAGTTGATTGACTTGACTTTGTCCGGGCAACGAGAAAATAGAATTCTCATGGAAGCACCAAACTACTCTCCTAGACCCATTTAATTGAGCATTACACCAATCCATGCTCTTCAATTTCGAGCTTCTCACCATAATGAGCCTAGATTTAGAACGCCAACCACTAAACATCCTCCTCTTTCACTTAATTCCACAAAGTGCCCTAAGTTGGCCATCCATTTCAAGCAAACCATACTCAAGTGGGATAATAAAGCTGAGATTTAGAAGTTTTACCCACTCAAGCGAAGGATTGGATGACGAATTAGGTGAAAGAGTTCCCAAAGATCTTGATAAAGCATGCTCTACTCCCGTCCATCCTCTTCTAGAGGTTTCCACCACTTGGCAAGGTTCTTCAAGTTCCTCCTCATGCCAAGCTTCCTCAAGATCACATTCTTCTTCCCCATCACTCTCATCATAGATAGGAGGTATAGTGAAATCTACCTCATCATCAAGTGTAGGCAATTTGGGGAAAGACTCTTCAAACTCGAAAGGATCATATGTTGATTCGGAATCATCATAGATAGGAGCGCCTGTTGCTTGGAATACTTCTCCCAATTCTTCACCCTCAATAGGCTTTGGAGGTTTCAAGTCTTCCTCAACCTTGCTTTCTGATCCACTGGGGGAAGGTCCAACAAGATCGTCAAGGGAATTGATCAACATGGGCAAAAAATCACTAGTGATGGAATCCACTTCTTGATGAATTTCCTTCAACTATCTGTTTACTTCCGCAACATTCCTCTTCACTTCAATATCACCTCCAAATATTTCCTTTTGTTCGCTAATCTCTATCTTCTCCTCTTGTTGTCCTTTTTGCTTTAATTCTCCTTCATCACCATGGAGCTTCAAGTTCATACCCTCACTAAGCTCCTTGATTGTTTCTCCACATTCAACAATGGGGGTACTTATGGTGCATGAACTTAGGTGGGACGTTAAGTGATTCACGGCTTCTACCATGCTAGCTATCTTTGCTCTTAGCTCCTTAAACTTAGTTTCATCCTCCTCTTGCCGCCTTAAGATGCGAGATTCAAGGTCTCTCAGTTCTAATATGAAGGCTTCATCGGGAAATGGTGTTGGAAGAGAGAATTCATCGGTTAAGGGAAGATTGTTGTAATCGGAAGGTAGTTCATATTGGTGGAGTTCTTGAGGTGGTGTATGTAGAATTTGTGGTTCTTGGGAATATTGGTATTGGGATGGTGGTTGTTCTATGTGTGATTCAAATGGTGGTTGATATGGTGTGTATGAATTATGGTCCTGTAGAGTGGAATGGTGGTGTGAGGCTTGTGAGTATGATGTGTGGCTATATTGAGGGATGGGGTCACATGCATATGATGATTGTGGTTGACAACCACAATAAGGGTCATCACACACATTAGATTGATATATGGTAGGATCAGAATTATACCCATAAGAGTTTGTAGGAGGTTGTTGCCAATGAAGGTTGTTCATAAGCTTGAGGTTCCTCCCATCCTTGATTCCCAAATCCTTCATGCATATCCTCATTAGAGCTTCCATTTCCTATAACATAGTTTGAACTACACTCATAGCCAAAAGGGTGAGAATTCATAATGAAAGAGAAAATAAAAACAAAGAGCAATAAGAAATAAAGAAAATAAAATCCTAACTAGTAAAAAAAATTGGAAAATAAACCAAAGCTCAATCTATTCACAATATATACAATAGCCAATAACATAGCACCATTGGATTCCCCGGCAACGGCGCCATTAATTTTGACGACCGAGAATCGATGTCAGCAAGGAATTTTACAAAATATCTACGTTGCAAGTATAGCCCCAAACCAACAAACAACTCTCGCGTCAAATTAAATTTTAGGTTGTCCCAAAGAACAAACCCCAAATAAGAAATAACCAGAGTATTTGGACTCCGGGTCATCTCCCTAGGAAGCAATGTAGTGCGTGCGTATTGGCTATGATGGGGGTAAAAAGGGTGTTTTGTTTATAAGACGGCAAGAAAGTAAACTGAGTGGGTAAGTAAAGAAAACAAAATAAAGAACTCTTGGCTAAGACTTGGGTACTTGAGATCACCATCCTAGTTAACAAACCAATTATTGACAATTATGAGAGGCCAACCCATTAAGTCTACTTCTCGAAGCCTTAAGTACGTAACATTTACTCCTAGACTTGAAGTATGTCAAATAGGCTTGATCACATCCGCCCCTAAGTCCTAACCTACCTACTAATTGGCTTAGTAGTGGGTTAGCGTCAATGGGCTTCAAATTGATCACCCAGGGTTCTCAAATCACCAAATCCATTATGCCCAAAAACTCAAGATCACTCAAGTCCCTTGGCTTAGGCCAAAAGTTGACAAAACTACTCAAAAACTAAAGAGAGCATTTCATCAAACACTTAGAATGCGATAAAAGTCAACATCATAAATTGCAAGGATACTAAAATCTACCACTATTAATTGCAAGAAAGGGAGATCACAACTCAATTCATCAATCAAAGAAACATCAACATCAAAATTGCATTAAATGTAAACAAATCCAACATGAGTCATCATCATAAAAGAGAGCAAAATGAGAAATTAACATAAAAACTAAGAGAGTCAAGATGTAGAAATGAGAAATTATCAACGAAGCAAGATGAGATCAAGTAATCAAACATGAAATTAAAATAATCTAACCTAATCCTAACCTAATTCTAGAGAGAAGAGGGAGCTTCTCTCTCTAGAAAACTAACTAAAGGCTCATGTTGGCTAAACTAATTGCTCCCCCCTTTGCTTGGACTTCAATTCTGTATGAAATACACTCAGAAACAAGTTGGATTTGGGCCTGGGCAGCTCAGAAAACGCCCCCAGCGTTTTGCCTTCAAGTGGGCCACGTGAGAGTATCGGCGCGTGCGCGCCATGTGCGCGTGCACGTCGATTGGCAAATTCTCAACCCGCGCGGACGCGGCGTGTACGCGTGCGCCTCTATAGGTGAAACCGCTTTTGCGCGTGCGCGCCTGGTGCGCTTGCGCGTCCTTTGGTGCATTCCCAAACTTTGTTTCTTCATGCATTCTCCCTTTTTGTATGCTTTTCTCCTCATTTCTTCCATCCAATACTTGCCTTATGGACCTGAATTCACTCATCAAACACATCAAGGCATCGAATGGAATTAAAGTGAATTAAAATCAGCAATTTAGGGCCTAAAAAGCATGTTTTCATACTTAAGCAAAATTCAAGGGAGAATTACAAAACCATGCTATTTCATTAAATAAATGCGAGAAAAGGTGACAAAATTCCCCAAAATAAGCACAAGATAAATCACGAAATCGGGGTTTATCAACTAACCGACGCCGAGCTTGCCTTATACGTGAAATAGTTATTTTAATCTCAGGATCAAATACTGGCAAGCTTGGATCCGGAAGTGAACGCGTCATTTAACGAAAGAAATATATAGCTCATAATAGCAAAAATAAAATAAAATGTAAATAAATAAATTCCAATAAATAACTTAGCACTCTATTGCAACTCCCCGGCAACGGCGCCAAAAATTGACGTGGCAGAAATTGGCGAGTTAAGAAATTATTATAAGAGATGCGTTGCAAGTATAGTTCTTAACCAACCAAAAATCCACTTATCAATTTAGAAGGGTTGTCACAAAATTAGAATTAAAATACTGGGAGTATGAATCCCAGGTCGTCTCCCAATGAGTTGCAGAAAGATGTGCTATTTTATTAATCAGATGTTTTCTAAAATGGGTTGAGTTGATAAACAGGAAATTAAATCAGAGAATTTATGTAATTTAAATAAAAACCTTGACCAGGAGTAGATTAGTTGGAAGCCCTATCCTTGATGGAGTTCTCCCAAGATCAAAGTGATAATTGAAGGTTGCTTGCTCAGTTATCCTTTACCAGATAAAGGAAAGTTAAGCAAGCTGGAAGTCAGTTTCTATTCACAAGTTCTAATCCTCTCCCTTGGGAAGGACTAGTTTCAGTGATTAGATGGCGACCCAATGCTAAACCCAACTATAACTTTACTCTTGAGCATCCAACTCAAGGTCCTCCTTTCAATCAACTCCCAATCAAGTTATGGAACTACTCTCTCATTATGATTGTAAAATCCACGAAATAAGAAAGGGAAATAAAGAAAGACATGATAAATAATAATCAAAAGGATAAATTAAAAATAATAATAGTTCTTGTATTAATAAATTCTAAAAATAATCCAATAGTAACTCTGAATAAATTAAGGATATAAAAGAGTAAGTGACAAGTAAGGAAACAAACTAGAATGACGAAGTCTTGACAAAGATAATAACTCTTCTCAATATCCCAATCCAAAAAACAATAAAATCAAACTAGAATAACTATGAATGTGTAGAGGAAAAATCTAGAGGAGGAGTAAAATCAGATCTAAAACTAAAATTATGCGGAATGAATGTTGTTTTTGGTCTCTGCATGTTCCCTGGCTCTAATATGCTTTTCTGGGCCAAAAACTGGGTCAAAACAGGGCCCAAAATTGCCCCCAGCGAATTTTGCAGATTCTGCAGATCATGCACGTCACGCGATCGCGTCATCCACGTGTTCGCGTCATCCAGGGTTTTGCCGTGCCACGCGTGCGCTTCGTCCACGCATTCGCCTCACTTGTGCAGTTTCCAATCCATGCATTCGTGTCAAGCACGCGAGCACATCACTGTAATTTCCTCTAATTCGGGCGGTCGCATGAGCCATGCGCCCGTGTCACTTCTCACTGGTCATCTCCTTGATTTCTTATGTTCCTTCCATTTTTTGCAAGCTTCCTTTCCAATCTCCAAGTTATTTATGCCCTATAAAACCTGAAACACTTGACACACAGATCACAGCATCGAATGGAATAAAGGAAAATTAAAATACATAATTAAAAGTCTATAGGAAGCAAGTTTTCAATCATGGAGTAATTTTGGGAAGGAATTGTAAATACATGCTAATTTAATGAATAAGTGGGTAAAGATTTGATAAAACCACACAATTAAACACAATATAAACCAAAAAATAACGGTTTATCAGCCCTCCTTTAAATTTTATGCATTTCCAGCTCTCATATGACTCAGGAGCACCCTGACATACCTTCGAGAACCTACAGAGTTAAACTTGTTGGTGTACTCAGCTATAGTCATGAACCCTTGATTCAGCTGCATAAGTTCCAATTCTTTGGCCTTTCTCAATGATCAGAAAAGTACTTCCAGTAAAAAAAATAGTGTGGAATAATGGCCATGGGATGTCCACATTCTGTTGCTACAGCAATTTACACTCTCCTTGCTACCAGTGCTGAGTTTCGTCCATTAATTGATTATCCGGAACATGCTGAGCTCTCAATGCACGCTCCATAGATTGGAACCAGTTGTCTACTTCAGTAGGGTTTGTTGTTCTCTTGAAAGACGGGGGGTTAACTTTCAGGAAAGTAGCTAAAGACTTTGGGAAACTACTACCTAAGTTATTTTTAGTTCCTCCTCTATTTCCATTTCCAGCTGGTTGCCCTATCCTTTACGTAGCCTGAGTCATTGCAGCAGTGCTTGCTTGCATAGTGTTATCTAAGTTCATTGAAAGAGCAAAATCGTCGGCTTAGAATTTTCACAAAATTAAATTCCGTTGCAAGTATAGTTCTAAGCCAACAAGTAATGCCCAAATCAAATTTTAAATTCAAAGGATAAGTCACAATTCAATACAAAATTAAACTGAGAGTATTTAGACTCCCGGGTCGTCTTCCCTAGGAGTTGCAATGAAATGATCTATTATTGGCTATGGGGGGTTTTGGGGTTTTGGTTATAAGATGCAAGAAATTAAAATGGCAAGTAAATAAACAAACATGCAAGTAATTAAATGAAAGCAACTAAAGCAATAAAAAAGGGAATTCAAATACTAAAAAGGGCTCTTAGTAAGAATTGGGGAAGTTCCTATCCTAGTTGTGGACCACAAACATGGTAATTGTGTGAAATTAATCCCAATTAGTCAATCCTAACATCGAGAATTAGTCAAAAGGGCATAATTGATCTCAATCCACAAGTCCTAGCCAACTCTATTAATGGAAGGCTTAGAGTCAGTGGAAACCAAATCAATTAACAATCCTCACACAATGTGGAATGGACATCCACCACTCAAGTTCACCCAATCACCCAATTTCTCAACCAAGAGTGTGAAAAATTAGGAAAAAATTCAACCAAGTATTTTATCAAACACTTGAAAGGCATAAAAAGAAAGCATGGTAAAATAATAAGAGATAATAAATTCTACAACTACCAAGCAAGGAAGGTAAGAATAGCAACTCAATTCAGTAATAAAAAGGTGTGAAGCATAAATTGTATTAAACGGAAATCAAAATAACAAGAGAGTTCATCAACATACAAAATAACCAAAATGAGGAAATGACAAGATAAACTAAAGAAATTGAGACAATAGAACAAAGAAAAGTGGAAGAAACTAGATTAAAACAAGAATTAAGAAGAGAAATTACAAAGAAATCAAACTAAGAAACCCTAATTCTAGAGAGAAGGGGGAGCTTCTCTCCCTAGAAAATGAACTACATGATGCTAAACTAACCCTAATTGCTCCCCCCCTCCCTTTCACATGGAATGAGGGTCCCTTTGATATAGCAAGAATTAGCTTTAGAAAGTCCCAAAACTGGGCTCTAGAGGCCCAGAAATCGTCCCCAACAATTTGCATTAAATGAGTCACGCGTTGGGACTTGTGTGTATGCATAGGTATGTGCGTACGCATACTTGCTGATTTTCCTTCTGTGCGTGGGCACAGGTGCTGATTTTGACCCTTCTGCGTAGACACAGAAAGTGTGCGTGGGCACACTCTGAAATGCTTCTCTCCTTTGATTTCTTCATGTTTTCTCCCTTTTTGTATGCTTTCTTTGACTTCTACCAAACCATTCTTGCCTCTAGGAACTGAAATCACTCAACATACATATCACGGCATCGAATGGAATAAAAGTGGGATTAAATTGCTTAAATTAGGTACAAAATAGCATGTTTTCACAATTAAGCTCAATTTAGAGAGAAAACACAAAAGTATGCTATTTGAATGAATAAATGTGGGTTTATATGATGAAATCCACTCAAATCAAACCAAAATATATCGTCAAAGATGGATTCATCAATTCTCCCACACTTAAATAATAGCATGTCCTCATGCTAATCACAATCAAAGGAGAAGGATCAAAAGGCAAGTAATTTATTCAATGCAACTACTTATATGTATGCAACTATACTAAATACTATCTATCTATATCTATACTATGGTTTCTATTGAGTTTGGCAAAAACAAACAAAAGAATCTCAATCAATCCAAAGCAAATCATTAGGGCTAAGACAAGGGATCAATGCAATGTGATCAATATCCAAAGATTTGATTTGAAGTTTTCAAAAACTAACAAGCAACTTGCAAGAAGATACAAGATAAGAAATGGAAACATAGAATTGAGCGATCGAACCCCTCACCGGATGTGTATACACTCTAGTCGCTCAGTATTTAGGGCTTAATCATTCAATTCTCCTTTAATCATGTTTTTCAAAGATTTGCAAGTCATCTAACAATCAAGAATTATTCAGTGCATGCATACAAATATCAAGAGGACTTGTCCATGGGTTGTAATAGGGCTAGGGTTAAGGTAAGATTGTATTTGATCAAGTGAGCTTGAAGTTTGAATCTTTGATTAACCTAAGCTTCCCACCTAACCTACAACAACCTATTCAATTCTAATGCAAACCTAACTACCCATTCTTCACTTTTTAACACACTCATGCATTCTCTTTCAATCACATTCCATATGCATTGATATTATTACTTTACTTTGGGGCATTTTTGTCCCCTTTTATTGCTTTCTCTTTTTTTTCTTTTTCCATTTTTTCTTTTCTTTTTATTTTTTTCTTTTGTTTTTTTTTTTCTTTTTCTTTTGATGAGTTATATACAAAAGTGCCAATGCATATGGTTTTAAACATCTAATGCATAAGTATGTACCCAATTCTCAAAATTTTTAACAAAAATACTAAAATATACTTTTATCTCACCCAATGTCCCCAAACTTCCCAAGCTTGAATGATAAAGACACTCACTAGCCTAAGCTAATCAAAGATCCAAATAAGGGACATTTATTATTTTCCGCTTTAAGGCTTGTAATGTGCTAAAATTAAGAACAAATGGGTTTAGCATAGGCTCAAAGTTGGCTAACAATGGAAGATAAAAGGTAGGCTATTTGGGTAAGTGAGCTATTTGAAACGATGGCCTCAATCATATAAATGCATTCATACACAAAATAATGGACATATAGAATCAAGCAAATCAAAGATTACAATCATAAAATGAGTTTATCACACAAGAACAAAGTTTATGGTTGAAAATATGCAACCATACAATTAAGGCTCAAATCTCACTAAGTGTTTTGTTCAAGCTCTTTTCTATATTCCATAAAAATACTTCAAGCAAGTTGAAAAATAAGTTTCAAATCTAATCGATGGAACGCCCTAAAAGAGATTTATTGAAAATTCTTTGTTGTTTTAACCAAACTTATTTACTCTACCATGCAAATGCAAATTTTTACCCAAAAATAAACTACAAGCAAGCTAAGATATATACAAGAAAACTAAGCAAAGTATAATACAATAAAATACTAACAAATATTCACAAAAAATATAACTATTAAAACAAGAAAATGATGCAAATTGTTGAGAAAGAGAAATTACGTCCCAAAAATTGCGGATCCTCCCCACACTTAAATGTTGCACAGTCCTCCGTGCATGCAGTCAATCCTGGGGTGAAGAGATGTGAGGCTCCACCTTCAGCTGGTAGGCACCGGGGCTCGGGTTACTATAGAAAGCAAACAAACAACAATTGAGGAAAAGGTCATATGAGTGTGGTATAATAAAACACAATGTGTGTGTTCGAAGTGTGCACGGTTTAGAATACACACATTGGCTGGATAAAAATAGAAACCACATAATCAAAAGAAATAGCATGTTCCTCAATCAAGTGGCCTAGGTTGCATGTAAAGCATAAGCAAGAGATAAGAGACAAACAAACCTAGATAACCACAACTAAAGTGAATTGAATATATAAGATATTGGTTATTGAAATTGTGCAAGTGAAAGCGCAAAATTGATATAAAATCACAATAAACAATAACCAACCCAATAATGAAAAGAAAATTCCTTATTCATTATGAAACATAATGGAATAATCACATGGTAGAGGTGCTTGTTGCAAAAAGTGATAAGCTTGATAAGAATCAAGTTAAGTCACTCAAATAAATGCAAAGCATTAAAAAAGAAACAAGTACCGGTCATGTAATGGATTTGATATGAAAATCATGATGAACAAGTAATTTCAACTCAATTCACTTAATTCAATGTGCAATTATAAAGATTACACCTAATATGCAACAAAATGTAAATGTGCAAATCCAATTAGGTGCTAGTAAGTGAAGGCAAAGTATAAGTGCATTGATGAAATTCAATCAAGAAGCAACCCAATCAAACATCAAGCAAACACTTGCAACTTATTCAATTAACAAATAACTAAACCAAACTAATATAATTACTAAAACAAAAATGAGATGCAATGAAAACTAAGTAAAACAAGTAGCAAAACAGGGGAAAAGCAAGAAAAGAGGGGAGATAGAGGGGTGGGAGTGTGTTAGGGGCTTAATTCAATGTGTAATAAAAATTTTGCCCAAAATAGCACTTACGCGTATGCACAAGGATGTCTGGGTACGCACACTAGATGAAACAGGAGAGGTGTGCGCTCGCACAAGGTGTGCGAACGCTCTGAACAGAGAAGGAAACAAGAAGTGTGCGTACGCACAAGCGTGTGCACATGCACAGAATACTTTTTTTAGGAAAAATATCATGTGTGCGTCCGTGCGCACGCACAGGAACAAAATTGGGTAGGGGTTCATACGCACAGGCTGTGCCAGTGCCCCCAACAGAATGGTTGTAAGGGAGTGTGCATACGCACAGACGGGTGCGTACACATGCAATGCGCAAAAAGAAGGTTGCGTGCGTATGCACAAGGGCGTGTGCACGCACAAAGTGCAAGAAAACAGGGGAATGAGCGTGCACAAGGCGTGCGAGCACTACGAACAGAGGGCACAACAGTTGGTGTGCGTGCGCACAAGGGTGTGCGCACGCACATGCCCTGTTTTTCCCAAAAAATTTTCTTCAAAATCTAAGGCTTTAAGCCTTAACTCAACAAGAGCACAGCCCCAAAACATTCAAAAACCCATAAATTCATGATCCATATTCAAATTATCCTACTAAATTCAAAATTAAACTAATCCTAGGCTAACCAATATAAACAAATATTCAATTAAGCCAAATTATAAACAAAGAGAAGGGTTGGAACAATGTTACCTTGGTGGAGTGTCTCCCACCTAGCACTTTAGTTTATTGTCCTTAAGTTGGACTTATGGAGAGATCTAATCAAGGAGACTTGTGCATATATTCATCTTTAGAGCTTCCAACAATGCTTGAATCTCCAAAATTCCCAATTGATTGCACCAAGCTTTGATGGAGTTTCCAACAAGCTATGAGCTCCCAACAAGAAAAACAAAAAGCAAACAAGAAATATATATTCACAATATTAACATATTCACATAGCAAACAAAAAGCAAGATATTCACATATTAACAAATTAACAATAGCCAATAATAAGCAAGCGACATATGCACAATCAACCAAAAATAAGCTATTCACAATATTCATATATGCACAATAGCCAACAATAAGCACACATTGCAACTCCCCGGCAACGGCGCAAAAAATTTGAAACTGCAAAATTATCGGCTTAGAATTTTCACAAAATTAAATTCTGTTGCAAGTATAGTTCAAAGCCAACAAGTAATGCTCAAATCAAATTTTAAATTCAAAGGATAAGTCACAATTCAATACAAAATTAAACTGAGAGTATTTAGACTCCTGGGTCGTCTTCCCTAGGAGTTGCAATGAAATCATCTATTATTGACTACGGGGAATTTTGGGGTTTTGATTATAAGATGCAAGAAATTAAAATGGCAAGTAAATAAACAAACATGCAAGTAATTAAATGAAAGCAACTAAAGCAATAAAAAAAGGAATTCAAATACTAAAAAGGGCTCTTGGTAAGAATTAGGGAAGTAAGGATTCCTATCCTAGTTGTGAACCACAAACATGGTAATTGTGTGGAATTAATCCCAATTAGTCAATCCTAACATCAAGAATTAGTCAAAAGGGCATAATTGATCTCAATCCACAAGTCCTAGCCAACTCTATTAATGGAAGGCTTAGAGTTAATGGAAACCAAATCAATTAACAATCCTCACACAATGTGGAATGGACATCCACCACTCAAGTTCACGCAATCACCCAATTTCTCAACTAAGAGTGTAAAAAATTAGGTAAAAATCTAACCAAGCATTTTATCAAACACTTGGAAGGCATAAAAAGAAAGCATGGTAAAATAACAAGAGATAATAAATTCTACAACTACCAAGCAAGGAAGGTAAGAATAGAAACTCAATTCAACAATATAAGGGCATGAAACATAAATTGTATTAAACGGAAATCAAAATAACAAGAGTGTTCATCAACATACAAAATAACCAAAATGAGGAAATGACAAGATAAACTAAGGAAATTAAGACAATAGAACAAAGAAAAGTAGAAGAAACTAGATGAAAACAAGAATTAAGAAGAAAAATTACAAAGAAATTAAACAAAGAAACCCTAATTCTAGAGAGAAGGAAGAGCTTCTCTCTCTAGAAAATGAACTACATAATGCTAAACTAACCCTAATTATCCCCCTCCCCTTCACATGGAATGAGGGCCCATTTGATATAGCAAGAATCAGCTTCAGAAAGTCCCAAAACTGGGCTCTAGAGGCCCAGAAATCGCCCCTAGCGATTTGCATTAAGTGAGTCACGCACTGGGACTTATGCGTACGCACATGTGTGTGCGTACTCATACTTGCTTATTTTCCTTCAGTGTGTGGGCACATGTGCTGATTTCCATTCTATGCGTGGGCACAGGTGCTGATTTTGACCCTTGTGCATAGGCACAGAAAGTGTGCATGGGAACACTCTGAAATGCTTCTCTCCTTTGATTTCTTCATGTTTTCTTCCTTTTTGCATGCTTTCTTCCACTTCTACCAAACCATTCTTGCCTCTAGGACCTGAAATCACTCATCAAATATATCACGACATCGAATGGAATAAAAGTGGGATTAAATTGCTTAAATTAGGCAAAAAATAGCATGTTTTCATAATTAAGCTCAATTTAGAGAGAAAACACAAAAGTATGCTATTTGGATGAATAAATGTGGGTTTAAATGATGAAATTCACTCAAATCAAACTAAAATATATCGTCAAATATGGATTCATCTTTCGTCATCGCCACCATGAATTTGGCATGGTTATCAATTAATGGGTTATCCTTACTCTCTCTTCCAGTACATGATCGACCTTGCCTACGAGTAGCCACTCGAGTCCTGTCCACACTAATCCATCGATATCAAGGTAATCAGTCTCAATATCTCAAACTTAGTACTTCAATTATCCCAAAAAGTTACTCACAAACAAGCATGCTATGCATATTAAGCAGATATCCTAAATAGCACGAAAGAAAAATAACCCAAGAGTATGCAATGAAGCACAATCGGCCCATCACTCAGGCTCACGAGGACGAACTGCTCTGATACCACTAAATGTAACACCCAATCACACTAAGCTTCACCCTATAGTCGTGAAGCAAAGGCGATACAGCATCACGATAGTTCTAAATCTCCATACAATAGTATATAATCAAGGAATAGTATAACTAGATGCCCAATGAAATGAATAAACGATCAAAGACATAAAGAACAAATATACAAAGCACAAAGCGTTCGTACACGATAACTAAAATGCATTGGCACGAAAAGAACAAAATATAATATTTAAAACCTTGTAGATAGCTCCAGGATAGACAAGGTAATAATTAAAGTAAACAAGTTGTATATAATCAATATCCAAAACAAGAAATAGTTGTAGCCTGCAAAGTTTAGACCGACTAGTTTAAACAGAAGATACATTAGAGTTTTTGATAATAAAAACAACTAACATCCTATCTCTCAAAGTTTTCAGAAGTAATGCCTCTAAGGCAGAAAGTATATAAAAGTGAGAGACTATAACAAAATAAGTAAATTAAAATTAAACTTGAGCCATCCTCCACTATGTCACCATCCGAAAACTCACCGAGGTGGGTTATGACCTGGATTTGAAAAATAACAACAATATATGGTATGAGAATCGTGGGTTCTCAGTATGGTAACAGTGCCCAATAGATAAGATATAAGGTTCTGGGAAGCTAAAGACAATCCTAGGACTCCCCACATGCATGTAGATTTCAAAACATATAAATATACTTTAAAACCATGAAAAGGGTTATCTAACTTAAGGGATTTCTAATCTAACAGTCACCACTGTCCCACAGCCTTCGCCAACCTACCCTCTACGCGATCCCATCACCACCGCCTATCGATCCTCCTCAAACCGGTAAAACACAAGTATTACAGACAAGTAAAGCAATATTAATATACATATACAGTAGGTAGATCGATTAGCAATTAGGCATATTATTCAATTAGGCATAACTCAAGTAATCAAAGCAAGCAAGTATATAGAAAATGCATATGATGAATGCCTATCCTATTTGGTCCATAATATCACTTGTTGATTCAAATTGCCAACTCGACACATCCATTCGGATGTCGCTTTTCTGCCAACTCCCTGGGATATAGTGCCCGGCTCACTTTCATGCGGAACCTTGGGATATTATGCCCGACTCACTTTCAACCCTGGGATATAGTGCCTGACTCACTCTTATGGCAAGAAAGGTTATGTGAGTGGGATACTACCTCAGCCCTCACAACTCAATGTAGGTTGAAGACTGCCACAGCCCCTACATCGGTGCCACAACCTCGACAGGCAGGATTCACCACCGTCCTTACTATGTGCATAGTGACTTACCAGTAATCTCATGAGTATCAACCTCGATAAACGGGATTATCCACCGTCCTTGCTAGGTACATAGCAAATCATCAACATTCTCAACTCATCATAATTCATCATCAATGAAATACTCCAAGGTTCATCAACCTCAAACTTTTAACAATCGTCATTTTTTCCCATATTTCAATTCATTATCATTATAACACTCCACCAGTTCAATCTGGTTCACTGACCTCAGTCTTTCAACAATCAGCATTAACTTTCATGATCTTAACTCATCATAGTGCTCACCAATCATCAAATTCTCTACTCATCATAATTCATCATTAATGAAATACTCCACAATTCAACTCACATGAATTTCATCCATCGGACTTCCAAAACCTAAATCGTCGGCTCTAAACTCATCATCTAAAACACTTATTTTTGTCCACTCAATACTCTCACTTGCCCCAAAGCCTAAATACTAGATAAGGGAACTTAAACATGTGTTATAGAGGTTTATAAGTTTGTCAAAAAGGCCAAATAGTTAAAAACAAGGTTTTAGTGCAAAAATAGGGCATCATGCGTACGCATCATACTGTGCGTACGCACGCACCAGATAGCTTTCCCAGCCTATGTGTACGCATCATAGTGTGCATACGAACAACTTATAAAATTTCCAAGGTGTGCTTACGCATGAGTTGCAACACATGCTCTGGTTTATGTGTGTGCACGAGAGTGTGCATGGGCACACAAACTAGAATATCTGGTTCTCTATAGCATTACAGAATTTGGTTTTTTACACCTTACTTCTGACGTTCATAACTTTCTCTAAAAAAATTCCAATTTCTCTTATCATTATACCATTTTAAAGCTCTCACAACCATCTCCAATTTGAAATAAATTTTACTCAATTCCAAACTCTGAGGACCAAGTTATAGCCTGCTGAAGTTGGTTAAAAATAAGATTTTACCAAATTTGTCAAAATCTCAAAATTCCAAAACCTCTCAAACCAAACTAATTTAATCACAGCCCTAACAATACCAAAACAACCCAAAATACCATACCAAACATTCTTCAACCATTTCTCAATCATTCAATCATCTAAATCGTTCAACTCTCACCTCATCCAACTCATTCAATGTAAGAACCATAATTAATTAACCGCTTAAGTAAAACAAATTAATTTCCCAAAATAGCTTTTAAAAATTTAGAATGTTAATTAAAAAATTTAAATATGATTTTTAGACTCAGTAAATTTTTCTAAGTTGGAAAATGTAATTTTCTGTGAAAAACTGCATAAATTAATTAAAGTTGAAAACCAGGCGCTAATTTTAAAGGTTTGGCCCAAAATTGGGCCAAACGGGCTAAAAATACTAACAGGTTAGACCGGGCCCAAATCCAACATATATAACCACTTAAATGAACCCCATTCAGCTACTTCACACCTCATAACACAAATACAACAGCAACTGGTAGGGTCAGAGAAGAGAGGAAGAACACTATTTACTTCCTCACTCTTTTGCTCATAACTTGAGCTACGGTGCTCCAATTTGCGAATGGTTTGTAGCCACGCGAAGCTCTTGCTGAGTCCGTTAGATTCATCTAACCAATGTGGTAATATTTTTGAAAATCCTTATCCAGTTTTCATCTCTATGTAATTCAAAATTTTAGGTTTGGTTTTGAGTGAGTTCTTGTGATTTTGGGTATTTAAGTACACTCTAGCACCTGGTTGCTATTGAGTTTTTTCTCCAAAACTATTAGGTAAGGTAAGAATATCTTAAACCCTTTTGGATTTATGATTTTGGTAAACTCTAGGTATTAATTATGATGAATTAAATGTCTATAGCTTGGAAAATTTGACTGTTGAAGCTTGATTGGAGTTTATTGGTGGATTTGGTTGAGCTTGGGAACTTGTGGAAGCTTGGTTGAGGTTAAATTTTGGGTATATTGTGCATATTGGGAATCGGCTAAGGTATGGTTTCGGTTTTCTTTTGTGTAATATATAATGTTTATGGACACATAGCCTAGTGGACCTTAGGATAAGTGATAAACCATAATTTTTTATGGTTTATTGTATTGAATTAAGTGGATTTTGTCAAATATTCTCATACTTATCCATACAATTTGCATATTTTTAAGATTCCTTCCTAATTTTGTGCTATGATTGAAAATGTGCTTCCTAGGCCTTAAAATCACTAACTTTTAATCCTTTCTTATTGCCATTCGATGTCGTGATATGTTTGTTGAGTGTTCTCATGGTTATAAAGCAAGAATGGCATGAAGGATGGAAAGAAATCATGTTAAAGTGGAGGGAGCATAAGAATTTGAAGTCTTGAGAAGCTGTGACCCACGCACACGCATGTCTGACGTGTACGTGTGGATGGGCACATGAGTTGGCCTTCACCCACGATTAGCTAATGCGCACGCGTGTTGAGCATAGTTCGACCGACGCGTACGCGTGACGGGAGTCACATGCCTCACTTAAGGAAGCACGCTATGGGTGATTTCAGAGCCTTCAGTTGGCCCAGTTCAAGCCCATTCTGCAGAATTAGAGGTTGGGAGTGATGGAGGAAAGGGACACATTTTCCATTTAGATAGTTTTTAGATAGTTTTGAATTCTAGAGAGAGAACTTCTCACTTCTCTCTAGGGTTTAGGGTTTAATATACTTTGTCACTTGAATTCTTGGATTAAATCCTCTTTCATATCAGTTATTGTTATTTTAATTGTAGTTCATACTCTTCAATTCTACTTAATACTCTTGCAATTTTACTTGTTTTTTATCTTGATCTTGGATATTGTTGGATTTTGATTTTGTTAATGCATTGAAGTTTTTCATGTCCAATTGTGCTAGTTGAATTAGTATTATTGATTATTACTAGTGGGTATTTTTATTTAGATTTATTTTCCAAATTTATGATGGCTTCTTTTCATGCATGTAAGGTATTTGTGAAAATGCCTCTCATAGTTATGGAGTAGAATTATACTCTTGGCTTGGGGTTGAGTGTTGGAAACTCTTGAATTGTCAATTCCTATGGTTGATTGGACATTGGAAGTTGCTAGTTAGCTTGAATTCACCAAAAGCTAGTCTCTCACTAGGAGTTGACTAGAGCTTGTGAACTCAAGTTGATTGTATCCACTTGACTTGCCTTCAATTGTTAGAGGATAACTAAGTGGAAGCAATAGATAATTTCCATTATAATTGATAATGGCGATAAGGATAGGAACTCCAATTCTCTCCTCTAGCCAAGACCTTTATTTTGGTTAATTGTTACTCATCTCTATTAGCCTTGAATTCCTAGCTTCTCACTCTAATTTCATAGCTCTTGTTTTTTTGTATATGTTTTTAGTTGTAGTTACCTTGATGCATGCTTGTTAGTTGTTAGTTGCTTTTATATTCTTGTCATTTACTTCTTCCTTAAGCACTCAAAAATCCCAAAAACTCCTAACCAACAATGTGCACTCGAATGCAACTCCTTGGAAGAACGACTCAGGATTCTACTCTCGGTTATTGATTTCATTGTTGTGACATCCTCTTATTAAACTTTGATTAGGGATACTTTGTCGGTTGGGACTATACTTTGCGACATTGAATTGGAAAAATCCTTTTGCAATTTCCTAACCGGCATTTATCCCTCATCAATAAGTATGAAATTGTTGATGATTGTTAAATTGTTGAATGTATGACGATCTTGATGGTTGTGAGGATTGTTATTGAATTTTGTTGTATGTGATGTTGAGAAATGTTGATGAATGGTGAAATAATATTTTTGGGTTGTAATATTTGAGAATTGGAGATATGTAAGTGGGGATTTTGATGCACAAAAACTTGTCTTTCAACAAAATTTTCTTCGGCAAGTATACCGAATTGTCGTCAAGTAAAAACTCACAGTAGAGTGAGGTCGAATCCCACAGGAATTGATTGGTCAAGCAACTTTAATTAGAGGAATGTTCTAGTTGAGCTAAGCAGAATTTGATTTGAGAATTGCAGGAAATTAAATGGCGGAAAAGTAAATAGCAGAAACTGTAAATGCTGGAAGTAAAGAGCTGAATGTAAATGACGGAAAGTAAATTGCAGAATCTTAAATGGGGGATAGGGAAAATGAGCCTAAAAGTAAATGGCACAAATTAAAGAGAATGGGTAAGATCAGAAATGGGGAATTCATTGGGCTCAGGAGATGTTGTATTCTCCGGATCAAGTTCATTTTCATCTCTTCCTCAATCAATGCATTCATTGATCTCCTTGGCAATCTTAAGTGATTGAATTCCAATTCTTTGGTAATTTAATCTCTCAAACCTTGATCAATAGCCAATTCCTTGGTCTAATTGCTCATGAGAAGAGATGAAGTATGGTCACTGATTATACCACATGTATTTCCAAATCAAAGTATTAGGAGGATTATATGTCACTATATCCGTCAAAACCCCAATTTAGTCCAACATGAGAAAGCATTTCTAGCATGATCTCTTCATTCCTCTTCCAAGGTTCCAAAGAGATCCAAGTATGAATAGCTTCTTTTCCAAGACAACTACCCAATTAGATGAAGATTGAAAGCTTTCTAGTAAAATCAAGAGAAAAGAAAGAAGAAGAATGATAAAAACTATTATTGATCCATCAAATTACAACAGAACTCCCTAACCCAATGAAAGGGGTTTAGTTGTTCATAGCTCTGGGAATGGAAAGCAAAGATAGAAAAAAATACATTCTCCAAGTAAAACTAGCAGTTGCAGAGAAAGTAAAATTATACGGAGAGTAGTTCTCCCAATGCCCCCCCGAAAGCTCCTTTTCTAGTTCAAAACTACTCCTATATATACTAGTCTTCTGATCTTCTAGTTGGCTCTTCAAGTCTTGGATATGGGCCTTTGGATCATTGAGTTGAAGCAGTTATCATCTTCAGTGGGCTTAGCTTTGCTTGCAGAGAAAGTGTGGGTTAGGCATGGACGTTAGTTAGGACGTTAGTGGTGTTAACGTTAAGTGAAAATGTGGGTTCGAGAACGTTAGTGACAATCACCTTTTTCACTAATGTTCCTAACCCAAAATGGTCCACATTAACTTCAACGTTAGTGGCACTAACGTGACCACTAACGTTGCCTCTTGGTCCTTCACAAACGTTATTGGCATTCACCGTTTGCTTGTTGCCCTTTCTCCTTACGTTAGAGTCCACGTTAGTGTAACTAACGTGGCCCTTAACGTGGGCATGCCTCAGCTTCGAGAGCATTAGTGACACTTACCTTTGTCACTAACACTCCAAACACCCCTTCCCACGTTAGTGCTTCACGTTAATTGCATTAACGTGACCACTAACGTGGTGGTGATTGCCATCTCCAACGTTAGTGACAAAGGTGAGTGTCACTAACGTTGGCTCATCATTTCTTTCCTCCACGTTAGCTTCCACGTTAATGTAATTAACATGGCAGGTAACGTGGCTAATAGTGGCTTGGTCCAACGTTAGTGACAAAGGTGAGTGTCACTAACGTTGGCGACTCCTTGCTCCTCCCACGTTAGAGTTCATGTTAATGTAGTTAACGTGGCCAATTGTACCTTGGTCCAACGTTAGTGACAAAGGTGAGTGTCACTAACGTTGGTGATTCCTTACTCATCCCACGTTAGAGTTCACATTAATGTAGTTAACGTGACTCTTAACATGGCCAGTTGTACCTTTTGGAACGTTAGTGGTATTCACTTTTACCACTAACGTCGGAGCTTTCTTTTTCCTCCACGTTAGCTTCCACGTTAATGTAGTTAACGTGGACACTAACGTGGGCTATGATGGCTCACAAAGGCATTATTGGTGTTCACTTTTTTTATTAACGTTGCAAGCTAGCCTCCATTCCACGTTAGTGGTCACGTTAGTTAGACTAACGTGGCTATTAACGTGGCATCTTCCTTACTTCCTTTGTCCTGAAATCAAGCAAGTAAAGTGCATCAAAGCTAGGTTCATGAGATCATGCATCATCTATTTTATCATTCAATTCATGCATAATTCTCATAAAATCATGTAAAATTCACAATCTTTGCTTGAATCAAGATGTAAGTGATTATCTACCCAAAACTTGCTTATTTACTAAGAAATTGCATGAAACTATCCTAAAACAGTAAAGAAAAGGTCAGTGAAACTGGCCAAAATGTCCTGGCATCAGATTTATGGATGAAAATAAGGAAATTGTATGTTAATAGGTTGTGAAATGATTGAAGGGTATATGACCATAATTTAGAAACATTAGAACTATTTTGGATGTAGAGAAATTGGTTTTGAATTGAGAGTTTTGGTAAAAATTGAGTTTTAAGATTTTTGGTAAAAACGGATTTTCAGCCAACTTTGGCGGATCATATCTTGAGCTTCAATTTTCAAAATAGATTAAATTGAGCTTCAGTTTTATGGAAATCATAATTTTGTAGAAAAAAATATGATCGTTGGAAGTTGGTGTTAAAAATCTGAATCGTGTGATGTCGCAGAAATTGTGAGTTCTGGGTTGTGTGCACACGCACACTGTTGTGCACATGCTTCAAGAAGGGGCCATGTTTTCACTTGTGCATACTCACACACTGGTGCGCACGCACACCCTGTGATTTTCAGAAACCGTGCATACGCACACTTTGGTGCGCAAAACTGACTCTGCAATATTCGTACAGATAGACTGAAAAGTGCATCGAGTTGTCCAAGTTATACTTCAAGTTAGTGAGGGTCGATCCCACGAGGATTGTTGGTTTGAGCAAGCAATGGCTACCTTGTAGATCTTAGTTAAGCGAATAGAAAAGGGTGATAGTTGTTGTGAAAAACGCATAAACAGAATAAATAAACAAAAAAAAACGTTACTAGATAGGTATGAAATCAATGATATGAGAATGGTTGAGGCTTCGGAGATTCTTCTTCCTTCTAGATCAACTTTTCTCACCTTCCACTCCAACTTCTACAGATTCACTCCACGGTAGGCTGTAAATGATCAACGCCGGGTCAATGGTCATTAATCTCCTCTGCTTCAGATCAAACGCTGGGTCAGTGGTCATCCAATCTGAACGGGGGTGAAGCTCTTGCTGTTCATTCCCTTGGTGATCCCACTCAAAATGCCACAAACAAGGTCGGATCTTCCGGATCAGAGAACGCTGCTTTTTTATTCTAGCCTATACCACAAAGGACCTAATCGCCCCATACCTCGGCTGCACTAATGTCTCCAAGTACCCAACGAAGTCATGGATTAGCCGTCTAAGAGATGTATAATCAAGCTTGTGGTTCAGTACTATCCCATCAAGGACTCACAAGAACCCAGGTGAATAGGGATGACGGTCAAGTTACACTCCCAATTCATTAGGATGAAGAATGAAGATACATCTTAGAATAAAATCAAGCATAGATTGAAATGGAATAGTAATATTATTAATCCATAAGAATCAATAAAGCTCCTAACCTTATCCTAGGAGGTTAGTGACTCATATTGTACATAGAATAGTGTTCGAATGTAAAAGTGGGGGAAGAAGATCTTAAATAAGGGTGATCTCCTCCTATATATAATAACCTAGTAACTAAGAAGTACAAAATTATGACAGAATGGTCTTGTAGTGCGAAAATCCACCTCTGAAGCCCACTTGCTGAGTGTTTAGGCTGATCTAAGGGTGTCTCCACATCCTAGGACTCCTCTTGGGTGTTGAATGCTGGCTTTGGTCTCCTTTTTGGGCGTTGGACGCCAGCTACTCCCTTTTGGGCGTCCAATGCCAGGAAGAGGGTGAAGAGCTAGCATTGAACGCCAGCTTTGGACCTTCAATTCAAAGCAAAGCCCTGGATGTTAGCTTTCCAATGCCATTGAGAGTGCACCATTTGGACTTTTGCAGCTCCAAAAATGCTCCTTCGAGTGCATGGAGGTCAGAATTCGACAACATCTACAGTCCTTTCTCTGTCTCTGAATTATACTTTTTCCAAAGCTCCTCAATTTCAGCCAGAAAATGCCTGAAATCATCATAAAACACACAAATTCAAAGTAGAATCCAAAAATATGAATTTTTCACTAAAACCTATGAAAATATAATAAAACTTAAACAAAATATAAAAAAAACTATATGAAAATGATGCCAAAAAGCGTATAAAATATTCGCTCATCAGAACACCAAACTTAAGCTATTGCTTGTCCCCAAGCAACCAAAAACAAAGTAGGATTAAAAAAAAATTGAAAGATACAGTAAATCCCAGAGTTTTCGATGAAGCTCAGTTTCAATTAGATGAGCGGGACTAGTAGCTTTTTACTTCTGAATAGTTTTGGCATCTCACTTTCTTTGAAGCTCAGAATTATTGGCATCTTAGGAACTCATAATCCAGATGATATTATTGACTCTCCTAGTTTAGTTATTTCTTATTCTTGAACATAGCTTCTTTTGAGTCTTGGCCATGACCCTAAGCGATTTGTTTTCCAGTATTACCACCGGATACAAAAATGCCACAGACACTTAACTGGGTGAACCCGTTAGGATTGTGATTCAGCTTTGCTCGAATCCCTAGCCAGTGGTGTCCAGAGTTCTTAAGCACACTTTTTTGCTTTGGATCACAACTTTAACTGCTCAGTCTCAAGATTTTCACTTGACACCTTCACACCACAAGCATATAGTTAGGGGAGGAGCTCAATTGAACTTTTTAAGCCAAGATTTTGTTTCTTTTAGGCCCTCCTAACCATTGATTCTCAAAGCCTTGGATCCTTGCTCTTGCCTTTTGGTTTAAAGAGCTATTGGCTTTTTCTTTTTTTTCTTCTGCTTCTCTTTTTTTTTAATTTTTTTCGCATATATATTTTTTCTTTTATTGCTTTTTGCTTTTTTGCTACTTTTTCTTGCTTCAAGAATCAATTTAGATTTTTCAGATTACCAATAATACTTCTCTTTTTCCATCATTCTTTTAAGATCCAACATTCTTAACTCCAACATCAAATATGCACTGTTCATTCATGCATTCAGAAAATAAAAGCTATGCCACCACATCAAATAATTGAACTATTCTTAATATATAACTTGAAATTCAAGTATCTCACTTTTCTTTTTCAAATAAAAATTTTCTTTTAAGTAAGATGAGAGATATATGGAATATTTCATAGCTTTAATACATAAATAAAGATGATCATGCACTAGAAACAGACAATAGGATAAAATACATGGAAAACAGAAAAATAACATAAGCATCAGGGGATTAAGGGAACGAATCCACCTTAGTAACGGCAACTACTGCTCCTTCTAGATAAGCCAATGGACCACTTGATTTTTTCTATGTCACGTCCCTGCCTCTGTTGTTCTTCCCTCATAGATCTTTGATCTTCTCTTATTTCATGGAGGATGGCGAAATGCTCTTGGTTCTCCATCATCAGTTGATTCATGTTAATGCTTAATTCTCTTAGAGAAGTATTCAATTAGTCCCAATAACCTTGGGAGGAAAATGCATCCCTTTAGGTATCTCAGGAATTTCTTGTTGAGGCAGCTCTACATGTACTAGCTCTCTAACATGCTCCATCCTTCTTTTAGTGATGGGCTTGTCTTCCTCAATGGGGATGTCTCTTTCTATGACAATTCCAGTTAAATTGCATAAGTGACATATAAGGTGGGGAAGAGCCAACCTTGCTTGGGTGGATGGCTTTTCTGCCACTTTATACAGCTCTTGAGGTATTACTTCATGTACCTCCACCTCACTCCCAAGCATGATGCAATGAATCATGATGGCTCTGTCAATGGTCACTTCTGATCGATTGCTAGTAGGGATGATGGAGCGTTGGATGAATTCCAACCATCCTCTAGCTATGGGCATGAGGCCAAGCCATCTTAGTTGGATAGGCTTACCTTGAGTATCCCTCTTCCACTGAGCTCCTTCCACACAAATGTCTGAAAGGACTTGGTCCAGCCTCTGATCAAAATTGACTCTCCTAGTGTAAAGATGTGGGTCTCCTTGCATTACTGGCAAATGGAGAGCTAACCTTACACTTTCCGGCTGAAATCCAAAGGTCGCCTTCGGACCATGGTGCTCCAATTTTTGGGGCTTGGATTCATGGTGCACGAATTGTGAATCACACTTTTCACAACTCGAACCACTAACCAGCAAGTGCACTGGGTCATCCAAGTAATACCTTACGTGAGTAAGGGTCGATCCCACGGAGATTGTTGGTTTGAAGCACTCTATGGTTATCTTGTAAATCTTGGTCAGGATATCAATTATAGTTATCAGTTTGAGTTGCGAAGAATAAAAGAGTAGGAAATAAATACTTGTTATGCAGTAATGGAGAATATGTTGGAGTTTTGGAGATGCTTTGTCTTCTGAACCTATGCTTTCCCCCTGCCTTCTTCTTCACGCACGCAAGGTTACTCCTATGGCAAGCTGTGTGTTGGTGGATCACCGTTGTCAATGGCTACCATCCGTCCTCTCAGTGAAAATGGTCCAGGTGCGCTGTCACCGCACGGCTAATCATCTGTTGATTCTCACTCATGCTAGAATAGGATCCATTGATCTTTTTGCGTCTGTCACTACGCCCAACCCTTGTGAGTTTGAAGCTGGTCATAGTCGTTCAATCCCTGAATCCTACTCGGAATACCACAGACAAGGTTTAGACTTTCCGGATTCTCAAGAATGCTGCCAATGGATTCTAGCTTATACCACGAATATTCTGATTAAGGAATCCAAGAGATACTCATTCAATCGAAGGTAGAACGGGAGTGGTTGTCAAGCACACGTTCATAGATTGAGAATGATGATGAGTGTCACGGATCATCACATTCATCATATTGAAGTGCGAATGAACATCTTAGATAGAAACAAACGTGTTTAAATAGAAAAACAGAAATAATTGCATTAATTCATCGAGACACAGCAGAGTTCCTCACCCCCAACAATGGAGTTTAGAGACTCATGCCGTCAAAGAGTACAAAGTTTAGATCTAAAATGTCATGAGGTACAAAATAAATCTCTAAAAGTTGTTTAAATACTAAACTAGTAACCTAGGTTTACAGAAAATGAGTAAACTAAGATAGATAGTGCAGAAATCCACTTCTGGGGCCCACATGGTGTGTGATGGGCTGAGACTTGAGCTTTACACGTGCCTAGGCTGTTTCCAGAGTTAAACGCCAGGTTGTAACCTGTTTCTGGCGTTTAACTCTAACTTGTAACCTGTTTCTGGCGTTTAACGCCAGAATGTAACATGAAACTGGCGTTGAACGCCAGTTTACGTCGTTTATCTTTGAGCAAAGTATGGACTATTATATATTGCTGGAAAGCCCTGGATGTCTACTTTTCAACGCAATTGAGAGCGCGCCATTTGGACTCCTGTAGCTCCAGAAAATCCATTTCGAGTGCAGGAAGGTCAGAATCCAACAACATCTGCAGTCCTTTTTCAGCCTGAATCAGATTTTTGCTCAGCTCCCTCAATTTCAGCCAGAAAATACCTAAAATCACAGAAAAGTACACAAACTCATAGTAAAGTCCAGAAATGTGATTTTTATTTAAAAACTAATAAAAATATAATAAAAAGTGACTAAAATATATTAAAAACTACCTAAAAACAATGCCAAAAAGCGTATAAATTATCTGCTCATCACAACACCAAACTTAAATTGTTGCTTATCTCCAAGCAACTAAAAACAAAGTAGGATAAAAAGAAGAGAATGTACAATGAATTCCAAAAACATCTATGAAGATCAGTCTTAGTTAGATGAGCGGGGCTATTAGCTTTTTGCTTCTGAACAGTTTTGGCATCTCACTTTATCCTTTGAAGTTCAGAATGATTGGTATCTATAGGAACTCAGAATTCAGATAGTGTTATTGATTCTCCTAGTTCAGTATGTTGATTCTTGAACCCAGTTACTTTATGAGTTTTGGCTGTGGCCCTAAGCACTATGTTTTCCAGTATTACCACCGGATACATACATGCCACAGACACATAACTGGGTGAACCTTTTCAGATTGTGACTCAGCTTTGCTAAAGTCCCCAATTAGAGGTGTCCAAGGTTCTTAAGCACACTCTGTTTTTGCTTTGGACTTCAACTTTAACCGCTCAGTCTCAAGTTTTCACTTGACACCTTCACGCCACAAGCACATGGTTAGGGACAACTTGGTTTAGCCGCTTAGGCCAGGATTTTATTCCTTTAGGCCCTCCTATCCACTGATGCTCAAAGCCTTGGATCCTTTTTATTACCCTTGTCTTTTGGTTTTAAGGGCTATTGGTTTTTTTCTCTTGCCTTTTGGTTTAAAGAGCTTTTGGCTCTTTGTGCTTGCTTTTTCTTTTTCTTGCTCTCTTTTTTTTTCACATTTTTTTTCTGCAAGCTTTATTCTTCACCGCTTTTTCTTGCTTCAAGAATCATTTTTATGATTTTTTTAGATTATCAAATAACATTTCTCCTTTTTCATCATTCTTTCAAGAGCCAACAATTTTAACATTCATAAACAACAAATTCAAAAGACATATGCACTGTTCAAGCATTTATTCAGAAAACAAAAAGTATTGCCACCACATCAAAATAATTAAACTATTTTAAAATTCGAAATTCATGTACTTCTTTTTCTTTTTCAGAAAACAATTTTCATTTAAGAAAGGTGATGGATTCATAGGACATTCATATCTTTAAGACATAGACACTTAAATACTAGTGATCTTATAGTAAAGACACAAACATAATTAAACATTAAGCATAGTAAACGAAAAAATAGAGAAATAAGAACAAGGAGATTAAGGAACGGGTCCACCTTAGCGAGGGTGGCGTCTTCCTCTTCTTGAAGAACCAATGGTGCTCTTGAGCTCCTCTATGTCTCTTCCTTGCGTTTGTTGCTCCTCCCTCATAGCTCTTTGATCTGCAGTCAATTGCTCTACCACTGAATTATGGAAAAACAAAAAAGCAATGCTTGTACCACACCAAACTTAAAAGGTTTGTTCGTCCTCGAGCAAAAGAAGAAAGAAGTGGAGAAGATGGAGGAGATGGAGGTGTGTGAATGGGTGGGTTTGGAAGGGGAATTGTTTGAATTTGAATGGTGAGCTAGGTGGGGATCCTGTGGGGTCCACAGATCCTGAGGGGATCCTGTGGGGTCCACAGATCCTGTAGAGGATCCTGTGGGGTCCCCAGATCAAGTGGGGTCAAGGACTTAACATCCTTCCTCCAATTAGGCGTGTAAAACGCCCTTGCTGTGCAATCCTGGCGTTTAACGCTAGACTGCTGCTTGTTTCTGGCGTTAAACGCCCAAATGTAGCCTGTTTCTGGCGTTTAACACCAGGCAGATGCTTGTTTCTGGCGTTAAACGCCAGACAGATGCTTGTTTCTGGCGTTTAAATGCCAGGCTACTCTCCTCCAGGGTGTGCTATTTTCAATGCTATTTTTCATTCTATTTTTGATTTTTCAGTAGTTTTGTGTGACTTCACATGATCATCAACCTAATAAATCACGAAATAACAAAAAGAAAATAAAATAGATATGATTAAATAACATTGGGTTGCCTCCTAACAAGCGCTTCTTTAATGTCAATAACTTGACAGTGGGCTCTCATGGAGCCTCACAGATAATCAGAGCAAGGTTGGAACCTCCCAACACCAAACTTAGAGTTTGGCTATGGCCTCCCAACACCAAACTTAGAGTTTGAATGTGGGGGTTTTGTTTGACTCTGTATTGAGAGAAGCTTTTCATGCTTCCTCTCCATGGTTACAGAAGGAGAACCTTGTATCTTATATTTGCAATATCTGCAAACCACAAAGCTTCCTGAATAGCAAACAATTGCTCATCCGGAAAGGTTTCAGAGATCTTAGTAGGAGGGAGGGATGCTCCTGCTACTGGTTCTATCCGGGACAGGTGATCAGCTACTTGATTCTCTATCCCTTTTCTGTCTCTTATTTCTATATCAAACTCTTGCAGAAGCAACACCAATCTTATGAGCCTGGGTTTTGAATCCTGCTTTGTGAGTAGATATTTAAGAGCAGCATGGTCAGTATACACAATTACTTTTGATCCTACCAAGTATGATCTAAACTTGTCAATGGCATAAACCACTGCAAGCAATTCTTTTTCTGTGGTTGTGTAATTTTTCTGGGCATCATTTAAAATGCGGCTAGCATAATAAATGACATGCAGAAGCTTGTTATGCCTCTGTCCCAGTACTGCACCAATGGCATGGTCACTGGCATCACACATTAGTTCAAATGGTAATATCCAGTCTGGTGCAGAAATAACTGGTGCTGTGACTAGCTTAGCTTTCAGAGTTTCAAACGCCTGCAGACACTCTGTGTCAAACATAAACGGCGTGTCAGTAGCTAGCAGATTGCTCAGAGGTTTTGCAATTTTTGAAAAATCCTTTATAAACCTCCTATAGAATCCTTTATGCCCCAAAAAGCTTCTGATTGCCTTAACATTGACAGGTGGTGGTAATTTTTCAATTACCTCTACCTTAGCTTGATCCACCTCTATTCCCTTGTTTGAAATCTTGTGCCCAAGGACAATCCCTTCAGTCACCATAAAGTGACATTTTTCCCAGTTTAAAACCAGGTTAGTCTCTTGGCATCTTTTCAGAACCAGTGTCAGGTGATCAAGACAGGAACTGAATGAGTCTCCATATACTGAGAAGTCATCCATGAAAACTTCCAAAAATTTTTCCACCATATCAGAGAAAATAGAGAGCATGCATCTCTGAAAGGTTGCAGGTGCATTACACAGCCCAAATGGCATCCTTCTGTAGGCAAATACTCCGGATAGACATGTGAATGCTGTTTTCTCTTGATCCTGGGGATCTACTGCAATTTGGTTGTAGCCTGAATAGCCATCCAAAAAGCAGTAATAATCATGACCTGCTAGTCTTTCTAGCATCTGGTCTATGAATGGTAAAGGAAAATGATCCTTTCTGGTGGCTGTATTGAAACTTCTATAGTCAATACACATGCGCCACCCTGTAACTGTTCTTGTAGGAACCAGTTCATTTTTTTCATTATGAATCACTGTCATGCCTCCCTTTTTGGGGACAACTTGGACAGGGCTCACCTAGGGGCTATCAGAAATAGGATAAATAATCCCAGCCTCCAGTAACTTGGTGACCTCTTTCTGCACTACTTCCTTCATGGCTGGATTTAGTCGCCTCTGTGGTTGAACCACTGGCTTAGCATCATCCTCCAATAGGATCTTGTGCATGCATCTTGCTGGGCTGATGCCCTTAAGGTCACTTATGGACCACCCAAGAGCTGTCTTGTGTGTCCTTAGCACTTGAAGTAGCGCTTCCTCTTCCAGGGGATTTAAAGCAAAGCTTATGATCACCGGAAAAGTGTCACTTTCTCCCAGAAATGCATATTTCAGGGATGGTGGTAATGGTTTGAGCTCGGGTTTAGGAGGTTTTTCCTCTTTCTGAGGAAGTTTCAGAGGCTCTTTCAATTCCTCTAAATCCTCCAGATCAGGCTGAACATCTTTAAAAATGTCCTCTAGCTCTTATTCGAGACTCTCAGTCATATTGGCCTCTTCCACTAGGGAGTCAATAATATCAACGCTCAGGCAGTCGTCTAATGTGTCTGGATGTTGCATAGCTTTGACAACATTCAACTTAAACTCATCCTCATTGACTCTCAGGGTTATCTCCCCTTTTTGGACGTCAATGTGGGTTCGTCTAGTTGCTAGGAATGGTCTTCCTATAATGAGAGTTGCACTCTTGTACTCCTCTATTTCCAGCACTACAAAGTCAGTAAGGAAGGCAAATGGCCCAACCTTGACAATCATGTCCTTAATTATGCCTGATGGGTATTTAATGGAGCCATCAGCAAGTTGAAGACAGATCCGGGTTGGTTTGACCTCTTCAGTCAAGCCAAGCTTTCTGATAGTGGATGCAGGGATTAGGTTGATGCATGCCCCAAGATCACATAAAGCTGTCTTGGTGCAATTACCCTCTAATATGCATGGTATCATAAAGCTCCCGGGATCTTTAAGCTTTTTTGGGAAGCTTTTCAGAATGACTGCACTGCATTCTTCAGTGAGGAGAACTCTTTCAGTTTCTCTCCAATCCTTCTTATGACTTAAGATATCTTTCATGAACATGGCATAAGAGGGTATTTGCTCAAGTGTCTCTGCAAACGGAATCTTTATTTCAAGAGTCCTGAGATAGTTTGCAAAGCGAGCAAATTGCTTATCCTGCTCCTCTTGGTGGAGTTTTTGAGGATAAGGTATCTTGGCTTTGTACTCCTCAACCTTGGCTGCTGCAGGTTTATTTCCTACAGAAGTGGTTGGGAAAGCCTTTTTAGAGGGATTGTTATCAACACTTGTGTGTGTCTGATCCCTCACTGGCATTTGAATGCCAGGGTTGGAAGCTTGATTGGTGTTGGACGCCAACTTCCTACCTGTTTCTGGCATTTGAATGCCAGAACTAAGCTTCCATTGGGCATTTGACGCCAGCTCCTTGCCTGTTCCTGGCGTTTGAACGCCAAAACTATGCGTGGGTTGGGCGTTTAACGCCAGCTTTGCACCCTTTTCTGGCGTTTGAACGCCAGAGTTATTCCTCTCTGGGCTCTTACTGTCCTCAGAGGGATTTTAGATAGTATTTTGCTCATCCTCTGTCAGTTGTTCTTTTCTTGGCTTTCTGCTGCTCTGAAGTGAGGTATTTAATGTTTTCCCACTTCTTAATTGAACTGCTTGGCACTCTTCTGTTATTTGTTTTGATAACTGCTATTTTATTTGCTTCAACTGTACTTACATATTCATATTAGCCATTCTTGTGTCTTGTAGTATCTCCATGAATTCGGCTAGCTGTTTTGTTAGAAAATCTAATTGCTGATTAAATTCAGTAACTTGTTCTGCAGGACTGAGTTTAGCAGTTACTGTTTTAGCTTCTTCTTTCATGGAAGACTCACTACTTAGGTACAGATGCTGATTTCTGGCAACGGTATCAATGAGCTCTTGAGCTTTTTCAATTGTCTTTCTCATGTGTATAGATCCACCAGCTGAGTGGTCCAAAGACATCTGAGCTTTCTCTGTAAGCCCATAATAGAAGATGTCTAACTGCACCCACTCTGAAAATATTTTAGAGGGGCATTTTCTTAGCATCTCTCTGTATCTCTCCCAAGCATCATAAAGAGATTCATTATCTCCTTGTTTAAAGCCTTGGATGTTCAGCCTTAGCTGTGTCATCCGTTTTGGAGGGAAATATTGATTCAGGAATTTTTCTGACAGCTGTTTCCATGTCCTTATGCTAGCCTTAGGTTGGTTATTTAACCACCTCTAAGCTTGGTCTTTTACAGCAAATGGAAATAGTAATAATCTATAGACATCCTGATCTACTTTCTTATCATGTACTGTGTCAGCAATTTGTAAAAACTGTGCCAGAAACTCTGTAGGTTCTTCCTGTGGAAGACCGAAATACTGGCAACTTTGCTGCACCATGATAATGAGCTGAGGATTTAACTCAAAACTACTGACTCCGATGGAGGGTATACAGATACTACTCCCATATGAAGTAGTAGTGGGGTTAGCATATGACCCCAGAGTCCTTCTGGACTGTTCATTTCCACTTAGGTCCATGATGGAGAAAGGGAGATGATGCGGATTGCAAATAAAATATATATATATATATATATATATATATATATATATATATATTTGAAAACTGAAATTAAAATAAAATAAAATAAAATAAATGAAAAATTGACTATAATTTCAAAAATTTGAAGAAAAATAAATAAAAGAAAATTGAAAACTAAATTAATTAATTAAAAAGATTTGAAAAAAAATATGGGTGAGGATTTTCAAAAAAATGAAGAGAGAGAAATTGGTTAGGAAGTTTTAAAAAAGATATGTCTTAAAATTAAAGATACTTGTAAGAAAATAAAACAAAATAAATAAAAAAAGAAAAGATATGAAAAAGATTTGATTTTAAGATTTGAGATTAGAAAAGATAAGATAAGCTAGGTAAGAGAAGATAAGGAATTTAAATTAAAAAGTTTTGAAATTTAAATTTTGAATTTTAAAATTTGAAATTTAAATTTTGAAATTTGAACTTTGAAATTTGAATTTTTAAAGTTGAAATTTGAAATTTGAAATAAGATAAGATAAGATTTTGAAAAAGATATGATTTTTTTTAAAAAGATTTGAATTTTGAAATTTTAAAACTAAGATAAGATAAAATAAAAAATTTTAAAATAAAATCTGAATTTTTAAAAGGAAAATTCGAAAAATCAATTAAAATAAAGGAAAAAGATATTTTTGAATTCAATGAGGAAAGGGAAAAATAATAAAAAGACACAAAACTTAAAATTTTTAGATCTAATACTCCTTATTTTCGAAAATTTGGAGAAAAAACACCAAGGAACACTAAACATAAAAATTTTAAGATCAAAACACAAGCAAGACTCAAGAACACCTTGAAGATTCACAAGAACACGAAGAACAAAAATTCAAAGACTCAAAGGACTCAAGAACATAAAAAAAGAACACCAAACTTAAAATTTTTAGAAAACCAAAAACAAATTTTCGAAAATTAAATAAAAACTAACAGGGAAACACCAAACTTAAAACTTGACACAAGATTTAATCAAAGAAAAATTATTTTTGAAAATATTTTAGAATGAAAGACTCAAAGGAGCAACTACTCACAAGAACATAGACACATTCAACAAATGCAAGGATTAAACGGAGAAAAACTATTTTTTTTTATTTTGGATACTAATAATTTGAAAATGCACAAGAAAAACAAGAAAAATCACAAAACAGGAAAAACTAAAGATCAAATAAGAAAAATAGCAAGAACAACTTGAAGATCAAGAAAGAACAATGAACACAAATTCGAAAATTTAAAGGAAAATAAAAACATGCAATTGACACCAAACTTAAAATATAAAACTAAACTCAAACAAAAAAACTCAATTATTAGTTTATAAAATTTTCGAAAAATTTAAAAAGAGAAAATAAGGATTAAAAAGAAAATTTCAACCAAAAACAATAATATAAGACTCTAAACCAAAAAGAAAAATTTTTCCTAATCTAAGCAACAAAATAAACCGCTAGTTGTCCAAACTCAAACAATCCCTGGCAACGGCGCCAAAAACTTGGTGCACGAATTGTGAATCACACTTTTCACAACTCGTACCACTAACCAGCAAGTGCACTGGGTCGTCCAAGTAATACCTTACGTGAGTAAGGGTCGATCCCATGGAGATTGTTGGTTTGAAGCAATATATGATTATCTTGTAAATCTTAGTCAGGATATCAATTATAATTATCAGTTTGAGTTGCGAAGAATAAAAGAGTAGGAAATAAATACTTGTTATGCAGTAATGGAGAATATGTTGGAGTTTTGGAGATGCTTTGTCTTCTGAACCTCTGCTTTCCCCCTGTCTTCTTCTTCACACACGCAAGGTTACTCCTATGGCAAGCTGTGTGTTGGTGGATCACCGTTGTTAATGGCTACCATTCGTCCTCTCAATGAAAATGGTCCAGGTGCGCTGTCACCGCACGGCTAATCATCTGTCGGTTCTCACTCATGCTGGAATAGGATCCATTCATCCTTTTGTGTCTGTCACTACGCCCAACCCTTGTGAGTTTGAAGCTCATCACAGTCATTCAATCCCTGAATCCTACTCGGAATACCACAGATAAGGTTTAGACTTTCCGGATTCTCAAGAATGCTGCCAATGGATTCTAGCTTATACCACGAAGATTCTGATTAAGGAATCCAAGAGATACTCATTCAATCGAAGGTAGAACGGGAGTGGTTGTCAGGTATGCGTTCATAGATTGAGAATGGTGATGAGTGTCATGGATCATCACATTCATCATATTGAAGTGCGAATGAACATCTTAGATAGAAACAAGCGTGTTTGAATAGAAAACAGAAATAATTGCATTAATTCATCGAGACACAGCAGAGCTCCTCACCCCCAACAATGGAGCTTAGAGACTCATGCCGTCAAAGAGTACAAAGTTCAGATCTAAAATGTCATGAGGTACAAAATAAATCTCTAAAAGTTGTTTAAATACTAAACTAGTAACCTAGGTTTACAGAAAATGAGTAAACTAAGATAGATAGTGCAGAAATCCACTTTTGGGGCCCACTTGGTGTGTGATGGGGCTGAGACTTGAGCTTTACACGTGCCTAGGCTGTTTCCAGAGTTAAACGCCAGGTTGTAACCTGTTTCTGGCGTTTAACTCCAACTTGTAACCTGTTTCTGGCGTTTAACGCCAGAATGTAACATGAAACTGGCGTTGAACGCCAGTTTACGTCGTTTATCCTTGAGAAAAGTATAGACTATTATATATTTCTGGAAAGCCCTGGATGTCTACTTTCCAACGCAATTGAGAGCGTGCCATTTGGACTCCTGTAGCTCCAGAAAATGCATTTCGAGTGCAGGGAGGTCAGAATCCAACAGCACCTGCAGTCCTTTTTCAGCCTGAATCAGATTTTTGCTCAGCTCCCTCAATTTCAGCCAGAAAATACCTAAAATCATAGAAAAGTACACAAACTCATAGTAAAGTCCAGAAATGTGATTTTTATTTAAAAACTAATAAAAATATAATAAAAAGTGACTAAAATATATTAAAAACTACCTAAAAACAATGCCAAAAAGCGTATAAATTATCCGCTCATCACAACACCAAACTTAAATTGTTGCTTGTCCCCAAGCAACTAAAAACAAAGTAGGATAAAAAGAAGAGAATGTACAATGAATTCCAAAAACATCTATGAAGATCAGTCTTAGTTAGATGAGCGGGGCTATTTGCTTTTTTCTTCTGAACAGTTTTGGCATCTCACTTTATCCTTTGAAGTTCAGAATGATTGGTATCTACAGGAACTCAGAATTCAGATAGTGTTATTGATTCTCCTAGTTCAATATGTTGATTCTTGAACACAGTTACTTTACGAGTCTTGGCCGTGGCCCTAAGCACTATGTTTTCCAGTATTACCACCGGATACATACATGCCACAGACACATAACTGGGTGAACCTTTTTTTGATTGTGACTCAGCTTTGCTAAAGTCCCCAATTAGAGGTGTCCAGGGTTCTTAAGCACACTCTGTTTTGCTTTGGACTTCATCTTTAACCGCTCAGTCTCAAGTTTTCACTTGACACCTTCACGCCACAAGCACATGGTTAGGGACAACTTGGTTTAGCCGCTTAGGCCAGGATTTTATTCCTTTAGGCCCTCCTATCCACTGATGCTCAAAGCCTTGGATCCTTTTTATTACCCTTGTCTTTTGGTTTTAAGAGCTATTGGCTTTTTTCTCTTGCCTTTTGGTTTAAAGAGCTTTTGGCTTTTTCTGCTTGCTTTTTCTTTTTCTTGCTCTCTTTTTTTTTTTCACATTTTTTTCTGCAAGCTTTATTCTTCACCGCTTTTTCTTGCTTCAAGAATCATTTTTATGATTTTTTTAGATTATCAAATAACATTTCTCCTTTTTCATCATTCTTTCAAGAGCCAACAATTTTAACATTCATAAACAACAAATTCAAAAGACATATGCACTGTTCAAGCATTCATTCAGAAAACAAAAAGTATTGCCACCACATCAAAATAATTTAACTATTTTAAAATTCGAAATTCATGTACTTCTTTTTCTTTTTCAGAAAACAATTTTCATTTAAGAAAGGTGATGGATTCATAGGACATTCATATCTTTAAGACATAGACACAAACATAATTAAACATGAAGCATAGTAAACAAAAAAACAGAGAAATAAGAACAAGGAGATTAAGTAACGGGTCCACCTTAGTGAGGGTGGCGTCTTCCTCTTCTTGAAGAACTAATGGTGCTCTTGAGCTCTTCTATGTCTCTTCCTTGCCTTTGTTGCTCCTCCCTCATAGCTCTTTGATCTGCAGTCAATTGCTCTACCACTGAATTATGGAAAAACAAAAAGCAATGCTTGTACCACACCAAACTTAAAAGGTTTGCTCGTCCTCGAGCAAAAGAAGAAAGAAGTGGAGAAGATGGAGGAGATGGAGGTGTGTGAATGGGTGGGTATGGGAGGGGAATTGTTTGAATTTGAATGGTGAGGTAGGTGGGGATCCTGTGGGGTCCCCAGATCAAGTGGGGTCAAGGACTTAACATCCCTGCTCCAATTAGGCGTGTAAAATGCCCTTGCTGTGCAATCCTGGCGTTTAACGCCAGACTGCTGCTTGTTTCTGGCGTTAAACGCCCAAATGTAGCCTATTTATGGCGTTTAACACCAGGCAGATGCTTGTTTCTGGCGTTAAACGCCAGCTTGGTGCTTGTTTCTGGCGTTAAACGCCAGACAGATGCTTGTTTCTGGCGTTTAAATGCCAGGCTACTCTCCTCCAGGGTGTGCTATTTTCAATGCTATTTTTCATTCTGTTTTTGATTTTTCAGTAGTTTTTGTGACTTCACATGATCATCAACCTAATAAATCACGAAATAACAAAAAGAAAATAAAACAGATATGATTAAATAACATTGGGTTGCCTCCCAACAAGGGCTTCTTTAATGTCAATAACTTGACAGTGGGCTCTCATGGAGCCTCACAGATAATCAGAGCAAGGTTGGAACCTCCCAACACCAAACTTAGAGTTTGGTTATGGCCTCCCAACACCAAACTTAGAGTTTGAATGTGGGGGTTTTGTTTGACTCTGTATTGAGTTAAGCTTTTCATGCTTCCTCTCCATGGTTACAGAAGGAGAACCTTGTGTCTTATATTTGCAATATCTGCAAACCACAAAGCTTCCTGAATAGCAAACAATTGCTCATCCGAAAAGGTTTCAGAGATCTCAGTAGGAGGGAGGGATGCTCCTGCTACTGGTTCTATCCGGGACAGGTGATCAGCTACTTGATTCTCTGTCCCTTTTCTGTCTCTTATTTCTATATCAAACTCTTGCAGAAGCAACACCCATCTTATGAGCCTGGGTTTTGAATCCTGCTTTGTGAGTAGATATTTAAGAGCAGCATGGTCAGTATACACAATTACTTTTGATCCTACTAAGTATGATCTAAACTTGTCAATGGCATAAACCACTGCAAGCAATTCTTTTTCTGTGGTTGTGTAATTTTTCTGGGCATCATTTAAAATGCGGCTAGCATAATAAATGACATGCAGAAGCTTGTTATGCCTCTGTCCCAGTACTGCACCAATGGCATGGTCACTGGCATCACACATTAGTTCAAATGGTAATATCCAGTCTGGTGTAGAAATAACTGGTGCTGTGACCAGCTTAGCTTTCAGAGTTTCAAACGCCTGCAGACACTCTGTGTCAAACATAAACGGCGTGTCAGCAGCTAGCAGATTGCTCAGAGGTTTTGCAATTTTTGAAAAATCTTTTATAAACCTCCTATAGAATCCTGCATTCCCCAAAAAGCTTCTGATTGCCTTAACATTGACAGGTGGTGGTAATTTTTCAATTACCTCTACCTTAGCTTGATCCACCTCTATTCCTTTGTTTGAAATCTTGTGCCCAAGGACAATCCCTTCAGTCACCATAAAGTGACATTTTTCCCAGTTTAAAACCAGGTTAGTCTCTTGGCATCTTTTCAGAACCAGTGTCAGGTGATCAAGACAGGAACTGAATGAGTCTCCATATACTGAGAAGTCATCCATGAAAACTTCCAAAAATTTTTCCACCATATCAGAGAAAATAGGGAGCATGCATCTCTGAAAGGTTGCAAGTGCATTACACAGCCCAAATGGCATCCTTCTGTAGGCAAATACTCCAGATGTACATGTGAATGCTGTTTTCTCTTGATCCTGGAGATCTACTGCAATTTGGTTGTAGCCTGAATAGCCATCCAAAAAGCAGTAATAATCATGACCTTCTAGTCTTTCTAGCATCTGGTCTATGAATGGTAAAGGAAAATGATCCTTTCTGGTGGCTGTATTGAAACTTCTATAGTCAATACACATGCGCCACCCTGTATCTGTTCTTGTAGGAACCAGTTCATTTTTTTCATTATGAACCACTGTCATGCCTCCCTTTTTGGGGACAACTTGGACAGGGCTCACCCAGGGGCTATCAGAAATAGGATAAATAATCCCAGCCTCCAGTAACTTGGTGACCTCTTTCTGCACCACTTCCTTCATGGCTGGATTTAGTCGCCTCTGTGGTTGAACCACTGGCTTAGCATCATCCTCCAATAGGATCTTGTGCATGCATCTTGCTGGGCTGATGCCCTTAAGGTCACTTATGGACCACCCAAGAGCTGTCTTGTGTGTCCTTAGCACTTGAAGTAGCGCTTCCTCTTCCAGGGGATTTAAAGCAAAGCTTATGATCACCGGAAAAGTGTCACTTTCTCCCAAAAATGCATATTTCAGGGATGGTGGTAATGGTTTGAGCTCGGGTTTAGGAGGTTTTTCCTCTTTCTGAGGAAGTTTCAGAGGCTCTTTCAATTCCTCTGAATCCTCTAGATCAGGCTGAACATCTTTAAAAATTTCCTCTAGCTCTTATTCGAGACTCTCAGTCATATTGGCCTCTTCCACTAGGGAGTCAATAATATCAATGCTCATGCAGTCGTCTAATGTGTCTGGATGTTGCATAGCTTTGACAACATTCAACTTAAACTCATCCTCATTGACTCTCAGGGTTATCTCCCCCTTTTGGACGTCAATGAGGGTTCGTCCAGTTGCTAGGAATGGTCTTCCTAGAATGAGAGTTGCACTCTTGTACTCCTCTATTTCCAGCACTACAAAGTCAATAAGGAAGGCAAATGGCCCAACCTTGACAATCATGTCCTTAATTATGCCTGATGGGTATTTAATGGAGCCATCAGCAAGTTGAAGACAGATCTGGGTTGGTTTCACCTCTTTAGTCAAGCCAAGCTTTATGATAATGGATGCAGGGATTAGGTTGATGCATGCCCCAAGATCACATAAAGCTGTCTTGGTGCAATTACCCTCTAATATGCATGGTATCATAAAGCTCCCGGGATCTTTAAGCTTTTCTGGGAAGCTTTTCAGAATGACTGCACTGCATTCTTCAGTGAGGAGAACTCTTTCAGTTTCTCTCCAATCCTTCTTATGACTTAAGATATCTTTCATGAACATGGCATAAGAGGGTATTTGCTCAAGTGTCTCTGCAAACGGAATCTTTATTTCAAGAGTCCTGAGATAGTTTGCAAAGCGAGCAAATTGCTTATCCTGCTCCTCTTGGCGGAGTTTTTGAGGATAAGGTATCTTGGCTTTGTACTCTTCAACCTTGGCTGCTGCAGGTTTATTTCCTACAGAAGTGGTTGGGAAAGCCTTTTTAGAGGGATTGTTATCAGCACTTGTGTGTGTCTGATCCCTCACTGGCATTTGAATGCCAGGGTTGGAAGCTTGATTGGTGTTGGACGCCAACTTCCTACCTGTTTCTGGCATTTGAATGCCAGAACTGAGCTTCCATTGGGCGTTTTACGCCAGCTCCTTGCCTGTTCCTGGCGTTTGAACGCCAAAACTATGCGTGGGTTGGGCGTTTAACGCCAGCTTTGCACCCTTTTCTGGCGTTTGAATGCCAGAGTTATTCCTCTCTGGGATCTTACTGTCCTCAGAGGGATTTTGGATAGTATTTTGCTCATCCTCTGTCAGTTGTTCTTTTCTTGGCTTTCTGCTGCTCTGAAGTGAGGTATTTAATGTTTTTCTACTTCTTAATTGAACTGCTTGGCACTCTTCTGTTATTTGTTTTGATAACTGCTATTTTATTTGCTTCAACTGTACTTACATATTCATATTAGCCATTCTTGTGTCTTGTAGTATCTCCTTGAATTCGGCTAGCTGTTTTGTTAGAAAATCTAATTGCTGATTGAATTCAGTAACTTGTTCTGCAGGACTGAGTTTAGCAGTTACTGTTTTAGCTTCTTCTTTCATGGAAGACTACTACTTAGGTACAGATGCTGATTTCTGGCAACGGTATCAATGAGCTCTTGAGCTTCTTCAATTGTCTTTCTCATGTGTATAGATCCACTAGCTGAGTGGTCCAAAGACATCTGAGCTTTCTCTGTAAGCCCATAATAGAAGATGTCTAACTGCACCCACTCTGAAAACATTTCAGAGGGGCATTTTCTTAGCATCTCTCTGTATCTCTCCCAAGCATCATAAAGAGATTCATTATCTCCTTGTTTAAATCCTTGGATGTTCAGCCTTAGCTGTGTCATCCGTTTTGGAGGGAAATACTGATTCAGAAATTTTTCTGACAGCTGTTTCCATGTCCTTATGCTAGCCTTAGGTTGGTTATTTAACCACCTCTAAGCTTGGTCTTTTACAGCAAATGGAAACAGTAATAATCTGTAGATATCCTGATCTACTTCCTTATCATGTACTGTGTCAGCAATTTGTAAAAACTGTGCCAGAAACTCTGTAGGTTCTTCCTGTGGAAGACCGGAATACTGGCAACTTTGCTGCACCATGATAATGAGCTGAGAATTCAACTCAAAACTACTGACTCCGATGGAGGGTATACAGATACTACTCCCATATGAAGCAGTAGTGGGGTTAGCATATGACCCCAGAGTCCTTCTGGACTGTTCATTTCCACTTAGGTCCATGATGGAGAAAGGGAGATGATGCGGATTGTGAATAAAATATATATTTTTTTTGAAAACCGAAATTAAAATAAAATAAAATAAAATAAAATAAATGAAAAATTGACTATAATTACGAAAATTTGAAGAAAAATAAATAAAAGAAAATTGAAAACTAAATTAATTAATTAAAAAGATTTGGAAAAAAAATATGGGTGAGGATTTTCGAAAAAATGAAGAGAGAGAAATTGGTTAGGAAGTTTTAAAAAAGATATGTCTTAAAATTAAAGATACTCGTAAGAAAACAAAATAAAATAAATAAAAAAAGAAATGATATGAAAAAGATTTGATTTTAAGATTTGAGATTAGAAAATATAAGATAAGCTAGGTAAGAGAAGATAAGGAATTTAAATTAAAAAGTTTTGAAATTTAAATTTTGAATTTTAAAATTTGAAATTTGAATTTTGAAATTTGAACTTTGAAATTTGAATTTTGAAATTTGAAATTTGAAATTTGAAATAAGATAGGATAAGATTTTGAAAAAGATATGATTTTTTTTTAAAAAGATTTGAATTTTGAAATTTTAAAACTAAGATAAGATAAAATAAAAAATTTTAAAATAAAATCTGAATTTTTAAAAGGAAAATTCAAAAAATCAATTAAAATAAAGGAAAAAGATATTTTTGAATTCAATGAGGAAAGAGAAAAACAATAAAAAGACACAAAACTTTAAATTTTTAGATCTAATGCTCCTTATTTTCGAAAATTTGGAGGAAAAACACCAAGGAACACCAAACATAAAAATTTTAAGATCAAAACACAGGTAAGACTCAAGAACACCTTGAAGACTCACAAGAACACGAAGAACAAAAATTCAAAGACTCAAAGGACTCAAGAACATAAAAAAAGAACACCAAACTTCAAATTTTTAGAAAACCAAAAACAATTTTTTAAAAATTAAATAAAAACTAACAGCGAAACACCAAACTTAAAACTTGACACAAGATTTAATCAAAGAAAAATTATTTTTGAAAAGATTTTAGAATGAAAGACTCAAAGGAGCAACTATTCACAAGAACATAGACACATTCAACAAATGCAAGGATTAAACAGAGAAAAACTATTTTTTTATTTTGGATACTAATAATTTGAAAATGCACAAGAAAAACAAGAAAAATCACAAAACAGGAAAAACTAAAGATCAAATAAGAAAAATAGCAAGAACAACTTGAAGATCAAGAAAGAACAATGAACACAAATTCGAAAATTTAAAGGAAAATAAAAACGTGCAATTGACACCAAACTTAAAATATAAAACTAAACTCAAACAAAAAAACTCAATTATTAGTTTATAAAAATTTTCGAAAAATTTAAAAAGAGAAAATAAGGATTAAAAAGAAAATTTCAACCAAAAACAATAATATAAGACTCTAAACCAAAAAGAAAAATTTTTCCTAATCTAAGCAACAAAATAAACCGCCAGTTGTCCAAACTCAAACAATCCCCGGCAACGGCGCTAAAAACTTGGTGCACGAATTGTGAATCACACTTTTCACAACTCGTACCACTAACCAGCAAGTGCACTGGGTCGTCCAAGTAATACCTTACGTTAGTAAGGGTCGATCCCACGGAGATTGTTGGTTTGAAGCAATCGATGGTTATCTTGTAAATCTTAGTCAGGATATCAATTATAATTATCAGTTTGAGTTACGAAGAATAAAAGAGTAGGAAATAAATACTTGTTATGCAGTAATGGAGAATATGTTGGAGTTTTAGAGATGCTTTTGATGCGGGTGGAAACTTGTCTCTCAACAAATCTCCTTTCGGCAAGTGTACCGAATTTGTCGCCAAGTAAAAACTCACAATAGAGTGAGGTCAAATCCCACAGGGATTGATTGATCAAGCAACTTTAATTAGAAGAATGTTCTAGTTGAGCGAATCCAGAATTTGGGTTGAGAGTTGCAGAAAATAAAATGGCGGGAATGTAAATAACAGAAAAGTAAATGCTAGAATTAAAGGACTAAAGTAAATGACTGAAAATAAATTGCAGAATTGTAAATGGGAATGGGGGATTTGCTCATAAAAGTAAATGGCAGAAATTAAAGAGAATGGGTAGGATCAGAGATGGGGAGTTCATTGGGCTTAGGAGATGTTGCAATTCTCCGGATCAAGTTCATTTTCATCTCTTCCTCAATCAATGCACTCATTGATCTCCTTGGCAATCTTAAGTGATTGAATTACAATTTCTTGCAATTCAATCTCTCAAATCTTGATCAATAGCCAATTCCTTGGTCAATTGCTCATGAGAAGAGATGAAGTATGGTCACTGATTATACCACATGCATTTCCCAAATCAAGTATTGAGAGGGTTATAGTCACATACCCATCCAAACCCAATTTGGTCCAACATGAGAAAGCATTTCTAGCTTGATCTCTTCATTCCTCTTTCAAGGTTCAAAAGAGATCCAAGTTTGAATAGCTTCTTTTCCAAAATAACTACTCAATGGGATGAAGATCGAAAGCTTTCAAGTAAAATCAAGAGAAAAGATAGAAGAAGAATAATGAAAATTAGTATTGATCCATCAAATTACAACAGAGCTCCCTAACCCAATGAAAGGGGATTAGTTGTTCATAGCTCTTGAAAATGAAAACAAAGATGGAGAATACATCATAAAACTAGAAATTGCAGAGAAGGTAAAATACAGAGAGTAGTTCTCTTGTTTTCAGCCTCTAGGACTCCTTTAACAATTCAAAGCTACTCCTATATATACTACTTCTCTCAGCTTTTAATTGGCTCTTCATGTCTTGGGCCTTTGGATATTGAGTTTGAAGCAGTTCTTTTCTTCATTTGGGCTTGGCTTTACTTGCAGAGAGAAAGTTCTAAGTGGGCAGAGACTTTAGCTCAGGGCGTTAGGGGTGTTAACATTTAGTGAAAGTATAAGTTCGAGAACGTTAGTGACACTTAACATTTTCACTAACGTTCCAATGTACCCCTTTGCCTCACGTTAGAGCCCACGTTAACTAGGTTAACGTGGCTTCTAACGTGGCCTTGCCAACCTTCGAGAACGTTAGTGACACTCAACATTGTCACTAACGTTCCAGTGTGCCCCTTTTTGCTTCACGTTAAAGCCCACGTTAACTAGGTTAACGTGGGCTCTAACGTGGCCACTCATGAGTGTTTGCCAACGTTAGTGACAATGTTAAGTGTCACTAACGTTGGCTCAACTTTCCTTCTCCACGTTAGAGTACACGTTAACTTAGTTAATGTGACTCTTAACGTGGGCAATGATGGCTTTGAGAGTGTTATTGGCAATCACTTTTCTCATTAACCTTGCAAGTTACCTCCCTTTCCTTGCTTTCTTTGGTCCTGAAATCAAGCAACAGAGTGCATCAAAGTTCTAGTCCAAGTCATGGGTAATGCAGCATACAATTTGTCACTAAATTCATGCAAAATCCTCATGAAATAATGTAAAATTCACAATGTATGCTTGAATCAAGGTGTAGGTGAATATCTACCCAAAACTAGCTTATTTCCTAAAGAAATGCATGAAACTACCCTAAAAACAGTAAAGAAAAGGTCAGTAAAACTGGCCAAGATGCCCTGGCATCACAAAACCAAACTTAAAGCTTGCTTGTCCCTAAGCAAGTACTGGAACAAGAGAATGATGAATGGAATATCCAGAGGAATGAGTCATTCTTGTGGAAGTCATATCACTGATTTTATGGTGGTTTTATGCATAGCAACTTAGGTTCATTCCTGGCTTTCAGACCTTTATCATGTCTTAAAACACTCACTTTGCTTACATCCCATGAGACTTTTATTCATTGATCCCTTTATTGTCATTTCAGAGCTTATTGGTGTTCTTAGGCTAAGTGCTCTGTAAGGGGGCAACTTTTTAAGATAAGCTTTCAGCCAACACTCCCGAACCAGTTGGTTCAAGGTGCTAGGTGTTGAAGCACCCCTAAGGACTTACTCCCTCAAGTCTCTCCCCCATACATACACACCGCAGGCATATAGTTCATTTATTTTCTTTCTTGAGACCTTGGTGTCCAGCACCTCTTTGGGTTACTAAATGCTCTGTGGTGAGGGTTACTCTTGATAATGGACTTTCAGCTGATAATCCTGGGTTAGTTAACCCAAGTTACCAGGTGATAAAGCACCCCTGAGAGCTTATTCATCCAAGTAGATCCCTCACACAGGAGCACCACAGACACTTGTCTCAAGGTGCAAACCATTGGTGCCTAGCCTTATTGCTTACTCTTTTTCTTTTGTTTTTCACTTCCATTGTTCTTTCCCTTTTCTCTTATTAAGATCTTGTTATTAACTTAGTCTCATGGGTATATCCAAAGTCAAGTATTCAGGATAGATAGTTGTCCTCCTAGCCTTGTGGTTGTACCAACTTAGCTAACTTATGACTACCCCAAAGATTCATGAATGCACTTCCACATTATGAACTCTACTCTGGTCTTTTAAAAAACATAAACATTCTCTTCTTCATTTGATTTAAAATGGACAAGCTTACAAGTAAATAAGGGAAATATGCAGTGACATTTAAACCAGAAATCATGGACCTATTCAGAAAGAAAATTTAAAAGACAGAATTTAAAAAGTTTAAACATAACATGGAAGCAGGTTCTATTTCATACAAGATCTTCCTTATTTAAAGCATAGAAAACAATGGACTAAAAAGAACTCCACCACCTTTCATTCATGTGGATGCCCATGCTCCCATCCTTGCTTGTCCTCATTGTGTCTCTCTTGAGTGCTTGTGCTCCCACTTCCTTTGCCTTTTCCAAGCAGCTTCTTCCAGAAACCACCATCTTCCATTTTCTTCTTGAGTGTCTCCTTTTGCTGTTTCACCTTCCTCTCTTCTTGTTCTACAAAATCTTTTTGGACCTTATCATATGTAGGGATGGCATAGTGTAGCTGATGCATATTACTAGTCATGTAGTTCAACTTGGCTTGAGTGTTCACATAGAACTCCTCCCTATGTAGTTGCCTTCCTTCATTGAGTACACTGAACTCATTGAAAGTTTTCATTTGGGCTATCTACCGCTGGTTGAGTTCTTGCAAGTGCTTCTCTTGAAGCTCTTGCCTCTCATTCACTTGGTTGATGGCTTGAGTGAGCCTGGAGTAGTGTTCCTGCTGCTGCTCCATTTGTTGTTTTTGCCATGCTTCCTATTGGCTCAGCCAGTTGGTTTGAAGGTTCAGTATTTGCTCTTGTCCTTCCATATGTCTCATCCCCAAATCCTCAATGGCTCTTAGAAGGTGACTCATGTTCAAGTTGGCTGGATCAGAATACTCTCCTTGTTGATATTCTTCCTGATGAGGTTCCTCTTGGTGAACTCTTTCTTTTGCTTTTGGTTTTCGTATTTGTAGTCTTCTTTGTTGTTGAGCAGGTGTAGTATAAACTAATCACTCGAGTGTAACTGGCCTCCCTGGGTTTACCCAGTCTGGATTGCTGTCCTCAAATACTACCTTGGCCTTGTTGCATAAGCGAAGAATGGTGCTGGGGTACCAAAGCCTGGCACCTGAATCAACCTTCTCAGCCGAATCTTGAATCCCCTCGGCGATGAGCTCATTCACATTGATTTCCCCACCCTGTATTAAGCAATGCACCATAGTAGCTCGATTGATATTTACCTCTGAATTATTTGCAGCTGGTAGAATGGACCTCCTCACAAGTTCAAACCACCCCTTGGCTTCAGGTCTCAGGTCTCCTCTCTTGATGAACTTGGGTCTTCCATCTGTGTACCTCTCCCAGTCAGCTGCTATAACACAGATGTCTGCCACTATCTCTGAGAGCTCATTATTATCAGGGCTTCTACTTATCCTTGCCTGATAACTTTCCTCATCAAAACGAGGTGATTTCAGGTGAAGAACTCTTGTTATGGCATTTGGGCTGAAGTCCACCTCTTTTCCTCTTACGTAACTTTTGAAGGTTGGAGCCTTGATTTTATCCTCTCTTACTACATTCGCATAAAATTCTTTGATGAGGTTTCCATTGATCTTCCCCTCTGGACTTGTGAGCAATTGCCACCCCCTCTGTTCGATTTTCTCCAGAATTTGTGGTGACTCATCTGCATTGATTTGGAAGATTAATTCTGGCAATATCTTTCTCGCCCTTATCCGTTCGAATTCACGTTCATGAAAGGCAGTTTTGAATTTCTTCTCATCGAAAGGAACACTCTCCATGGGTTCCTTCCTCTTTTGCCTCTTTGAGCTTGATGATGCTATGAATTGAGTTGCTGTTTTGAGGTGGAGGTTGGAGGATACGGAGAGATGAGGAATAGGTTGGCTAGGACAGAGTGTGATGAAGGGGTTTGAGCAAGCCGAAAGTATGAAGTGTGGAGAATGGGAATTTGAGTGTGAGGAATGATCATACACTAAGGTTCACTTATATAGGGAGGTCATGAGTGGATGGAAGGTGTGGATTGCAAGGATTGTTGCTTGATGGACGGTTGGGGTTGTGTATGAAGGAAGGACAAGGATCATCACTTAATGAGAGTGATTGGTTCGGTCTTCAAGGGTCTTCTTTCTCCAATGTTGCATGGCAGCGTTTCCCCATGCGTTCCCTCTTGAGACATGTGTGTAGTGCTCTTCATTAAGTGGCGAAATCTCCCCCATTTAATTGTCCAATCAATCCCTTTTTATGCTTCTTTTTCTTTCCTATAAAGATTTAAAATAAGGAAATTAATATCATAAAAATCAAACTCTACGGCTAGAATAATAAATAGAAGAAAAAGAGTTTGTTTATTTATGAATTTCAACTAACTAACTACTTGTGTATCCTTATGCATTTTGGTGGCACCATGGGGTGACACCAAACTTAGTTTGAAGCAATGTGATGAAAAGTTTTGTTCAAAGCTCCCAAGACTAGCATGCATCTTGGTTTGCTTTGAACACCAAACTTGTTCTTCACTATATACTGCATGATAAAGATTGCACCAAGTGTTTGTCTAGTTTGGGTTGAAATTCATAAACATTGATTTTTTCATTATTTTAAAAACATATAAAATATGGGTTGCCTCCCATGAAGCGCTTCTTTAGCGTCACTAGCTTGACGTTTTTCCCTCATCAGGGTGGTTGGTAGTGCTTAAAGTCCTCCCCTCTTGCTGTGGACTTATATCCTTTGGTTGGATCAATGATCTCCACATGTTCCAGGGAAAGAACTCTGTTGATAGTGAAGACCTTAGGTAACTAAGATGGTACAGTAGGGAGATTAAGGGGAATATCTGGGAAGTAAGCTGAAACAACTCTATCCCCTAGAGAGAAGTCTTCCGTAGGGATCTTCTTGTTCCTCCATCTCCTTGGTACCTTCTTCTTTGTTTCTTTTGAGGTTGCCTTCCCCTTGGTGACCTCTTTTTTCCAAGGAGTTGTGATGTTGTCTTCACCTGCCTCTAGAGGTTTAGGTTCTTCCAACTTTTCCTTGAGCTGTGGCAATTGCCGTTTTCCTTGTTTATCTATTAAGGGGATCTCAGAATGAAATGGCTATGCTTTAGTGCTTGTTTCCTTGTCCTCTTGATCTGTTTCTTGTGAGAGTTTGAAAATATTGAAGTTGAGTCGTTCATCATGGATTCTCAATATTAGCTCCCATTTCTCTACATCGATAAGTGCTCTGGCCGTAGCTAGGAATGGTCTTCCCAATATGATTGGATGAGTGTGACTCTCTTCCATGTCCAGGATGATAAAGTCTGTTGGGAGAAAGTATTTCCCAACCTTTAGCAACACATTTTCCACCACTCCTATTGCTTGCTTTTGAGTTTTGTCAGCCAGTCTAATGATTACATCTGTGGGTATTATCTCATTGATCTGCAGCCTCTTCGCCAGGGATAAGGGCAGTAAGTTGATGCTGGCCCCCAAATCACATAGTGCTCTATCGACCATAGTTTCACCTATGGCACAAGGGATGTGAAAACTCCCTGGGTCTCTTCTTTTTGTAGGCAACTCAGGTTGAATAAGGGCACTACATTCCTTGTTCATCACTATAGTCTGGCCTCCTTTGAGTGAGCTTTTACTGGGAAGAAGTTCCTTCATATGCTTGATAAATGCAGGCATTTGTTGAATTGCCTTGATGAATGGTATGTTTACATGCAGAGATGCAAACAAGTCTAGGAACCTTGAGTATATTCTCTTTCCCATAGCACCATTGAGCAGTTGAGGGAAGGGTGCATAGAGCTTCAGCAGCTCTTGTTGTGAGATTTCTGGTTCTTGGCGATCTCTATCCTCCTCCTTTGTTGAGTTGTCTTCGGGTTGTTTGCAAAGTTTGCCTTGCTTGTCTTCAGTCTCTTGATCACTCGCAGTGACCATTTTGCAATCTTCCCATCTTACTTTCTTTGCTTCTCCTTTGGGGTTTTTCTCCGTGTCACTTGGGAAGCTATCAGTAGGTTTGGGAATCTTCTCAGCTAAATATCCCACCTGGAATTCCAGCTTTCTGATGGTCTCTCCCTGGTTCTTAATATTGGCTCGCACCTCCTCTTTGAACACCTTATTTTCTTGAATCTCTTGGCATATTCCTTCAAGTAAGGCTTCAATCTTAGAGAGCTTGTCATTAATTGATGAGTGATTCAGAGCAGATGTGCTGTTTTGGTTTTGATAGGCGTGTGGAGAAGTGTTGTTGTAGGGGTGTTGAGATGTCCTCTGTGTGAATTGCTGGTGAGCTGCATTGTTGTTGGAGTTGTAATGTCTCTGGTCTGGTTTTGATCTTGCTCACTTCCCCACCCAAAGTTTGGGTGGTTTCTCCATCCAGGGTTGTAGGTCTTGGAGTATGGATCATAGTTTTTCCTTGGTGAATTCCCAATGTAGTTGGATTGCTCCTGACTCCCCTCTGCTTTTTCATTTACTCCTTCTTGGGTTGTTGATGAAATGGAGATTGCTGCTACTTGGTTCATCTCCATCTTCTTGGTGAGGTCAGCCAGCTGCTGGGTAATGAGCTTGTTTTGGGCCAACAGAGCATCTACATTGTTTAGCTCCATTACTCCTCTTGTGTTCCCTCTTTCGGAAGCATAGAAGTAGTCGTTCTCTGCTACTGTTTCAATAACATCTATGGCTTCCTCAATAGTCTTCTTCTTGTTCAAAGATCCTCCGGATGAATGGTCTATGGCCTTCTTTGACTCATAAGAGAGTCCTTCATAGAAAATGTGCAGTTGTACCCATTCGTTGAACATATCTGGTGGGCACCTCCTTGTTAGGTCTTTAAACCTCTCCCATGCTTCATATAGAGTCTCACCATCTTGTTGCCTGAAAGTTTGGACCTCATCTCTCAGCCTATTGATTCGTTGAGGAGGGTAAAATCTTGCTAAAAATTTGTTCACCACGTCTTCCCAAGTTGTCAAGCTTTCCCTTGGGAAAGATTCCAGCCACTTGGCTGCTTTGTCCCTAAGTGAGAATGGAAATAGGAGCAGTCTATAGGCGTCAGGGTGAACACCATTAGACTTCACTGTGTCACATATTCTCAGGAAGGTGGTCAAATGTTGATTGGGGTCTTCTTGAACACCTCCTCCAAATGAACAGTTGTTCTGAACAAGGGTGATGAGCTGTGGTTTAAGTTCAAAGTTGTTGGCATGGATTGTTGGCTTTTGGATGCTACTTCCACAATTGCCTGGGTTTGGATTGATGTAAGAGCCCAAAACTCTTCTATCCTCCCCAGCATGATTTGCTCTACCTCCTCCCCCATGGTTGTGATCCTCTTCTTCATGATGGTTTTCCATGTTGTCTTCCATGTTTGTTTCAAAGAATTCCTCTTTTTCCTCAGCACCAACCACTTTATTTCCTCTTGCCTCCCTCCTTAATCTAAGGAAGGTCCTCTCAGGTTCAGAATCGAAGGAAGTTGAAGCGTTGCTTCTTCTCCCTGTCATACAACCATCAAGTGCAAGCAAGAAAAGATATGTGCAGAAAGTATTTATGTCAGAATTACTATTAGTTGTGGGTGATGCAATATATCAAACAGTTAGTGGGTTAGCAAATAGAATTGAAAATAACAAAGAAAAACAAAAGAGTAGAGGGGGAAGGGAAGAAGTTTAACTAAAACAAAAAGTAAATCACTCAAACAGAAAATGAAATTCACAAAAATAAAAATGCTCAATCTAGTGATCTTCCAATTTAATCATTGTTGATGCACAATCAATCCCCGGCAACAGCGCCATAAACTTGATGCGGGTGGAAACTTGTCTCTCAACAAATCTCCTTTTGGCAAGTGTACCGAATTTGTCGTCAAGTAAAAACTCACAATAGAGTGAGGTCGAATCCCACAGGGATTGATTGATCAAGCAACTTTAATTAGAAGAATGTTCTAGTTGAGCGAATCCAGAATTTGGGTTGAGAGTTGCAGAAAATAAAATGGCGGGAATGTAAATAACAGAAAAGTAAATGCTAGAATTAAAGGACTGAAGTAAATGACTGAAAATAAATTGCAGAATTGTAAATGGGAATGGGGGATTTGCTCATAAAAGTAAATGTCAGAAATTAAAGAGAATGGGTAAGATCAGAGATGAGGAGTTCATTGGGCTTAGGAGATGTTGCAATTCTCCGGATCAAGTTCATTTTTATCTCTTCCTCAATCAATGCACTCATTGATCTCCTTGGCAATCTTAAGTGATTGAATTACAATTTCTTGCAATTCAATCTCTCAAATCTTGATCAATAGCCAATTCCTTGGTCAATTGCTCATGAGAAGAGATGAAGTATGGTCACTGATTATACCACATGCATTTCCCAAATCAAGTATTGAGAGGGTTATAGTCACATACCCATCCAAATCCAATCTGGTCCAACATGAGAAAGCATTTCTAGCTTGATCTCTTCATTCCTCTTTCAAGGTTCAAAAGAGATCCAAGTTTGAATAGCTTCTTTTCCAAGATAACTACTCAATGGGATGAAGATCGAAAGCTTTCAAGTAAAATCAAGAGAAAAGATAGAAGAAGAATAATGAAAATTAGTATTGATCCATCAAATTACAACAGAGCTCCCAAACCCAATGAAAGGGGTTTAGTTGTTCATAGCTCTTGAAATGAAAACAAAGATGGAGAATACATCATAAAACTAGAAATTGCAGAGAAGGTAAAATACAGAGAGTAGTTCTCTTTTTTTCAGCCTCTGGAACTCCTTTAACAATTCAAAGCTACTCCTATATATACTACTTCTCTCAGCCTCTAATTGGCTCTTCAAGTCTTGGGCCTTTGGATCTTGAGTTTGAAGCAGTTCTTTTCTTTATTTGGGCTTGGCTTTACTTGCAGAGAGAAAGTGCTAAGTGGGCAGAGACTTTAACTCAGGGCGTTAGGGGTGTTAACATTTAGTGAAAGTATAAGTTCGAGAACGTTAGTGACACTTAACATTTTCACTAACGTTCCAATGTACCCCTTTGCCTCACGTTAGATCCCACGTTAACTAGGTTAACGTGGCTTTTAACGTGGCCTTGCCAACCTTCGAGAACGTTAGTGACACTCAACATTGTCACTAACGTTCCAGTGTGCCCCTTTTTGCTTCACGTTAAAGCCCACGTTAACTAGGTTAACGTGGCTTCTAACGTGGCCTTGCCAAACTTCGAGAACGTTAGTGACACTCAACATTGTCACTAACGTTCCAATATGCCCCTAGATCTCACGTTAGAGTCCACGTTAACTAGGTTAACGTGGCTTCTAACGTGGCCATTCTTAGCCATCCCAACGTTAGTGACAATGTTGAGTGTCACTAACATTGGCTCATCATTCATTCCTCATCGTTAGCTTCCACGTTAACTAAGTTAATGTCGAAGTTAACGTGGCTCCTTGGGGGGTTGTGTAGTTGCTTCCAACGTTAGTGACGATGTTGAGTGTCACTAACGTTGTCGACAACTCTCACTTCTTACGTTAGCTCCCACGTTAACCAATTTAACTTGGGAGTTAACGTGGTGTGTTGCATCCTTAGGCCAACGTTAGTGACAATGTTGAATGTCACTAACGTTGGCTTCTCTTCCCCCTTTAACGTTAGAGGCCACATTAACTAGGTTAACGTGGGCTCTAACGTGGCCACTCATGAGTGTTTGCCAACGTTAGTGACAATGTTAAGTGATGAGCGGATAATTTATACGCTTTTTGACATTGTTTTTAGTATGTTTTTAGTAGGATCTAGTTACTTTTAGGGATGTTTTTAATAGATTTTGTGTTAAATTCACATTTCTAGACTTTACTATGAGTTTGTGTGTTTTTCTGTGATTTCAGGTATTTTCTGGCTGAAATTGAGGGACTTGAGCAGAAATCAGATTCAGAGGTTGAAAAAGGACTGCTGATGCTGTTGGATTCTGACCTCCCTGCACTCAAAGTGGATTTTCTAAAGCTACAGAACTCGAAATGGCGCGCTTCCAATTGCGTTGGAAAGTAGACATCCAGGGCTTTCCAGCAATATATAATAGTCCATACTTTGGCCAAGAATTGACGACGTAAACTGGCGTTCAACGCCAGCTTTCTACCCAAATCTGGCGTCCAGCGCCAGAAAAGGATCCAAAACCAGAGTTGAACGCCCAAACTGGCACAAAAACTGGCGTTCAACTCCACAAATGGCCTCTGCACGTGCAACACTTAAGCTCAGCCCAAACACACACCAAGTGGGCCCCGGAAGTGGATTTATACATCAAATACTTACTCATGTAAACCCTAGTAGCTAGTTTATTATAAATAGGACCTCTTACTATTGTATTAGGCATCTTTGGTCTCAGTTTTAATCCATTGTTCATCTTAGGAGACTATTGATCACGTTTTAGGGGGCTGGCCATCTCGGCCATGCCTGGACCTTCACTTATGTATTTTTAACGGTAGAGTTTCTACACTCCATAGATTAAGGTGTGGAGCTCTGCTGTTCCTCAAAGATTAATGCAAAGTACTTCTATTTTCTATTCAATTCTTCTTATTTCGCTTCTAAGATATCCATTCGCACCCAAGAAAGTGATGAAGGTGATGATTATGTGTGACGCTCATCATCCTTCCCCTTTACGAACGCGTGCCTGACAAACACTTCTGTTCTACATGAATTAAGCTAGAATGAATATCTCTTAGATCTCCTAACCAGAATCTTCGTGGCGTAAGCTAGAATGATGGCGGCATTCAAGAGAATCCGGAAGGTCTAAACCTTGTCTGTGGTATTCTGAGTAGGATTCAATGATTGAATGACTGTGACGAGCTTCAAACTCGCGATTGTTAGGCGTTAGTGACAGACGCAAAAGGAGGGTGAATCCTATTCCAGCATGATCGAGAACCGACAGATGAATAGCCGTGCCGTGACAGGGTGCGTGAGCATATGATTCACTGAGAGGAGGTGATGTAGCCACTGACAACGGTGATGCCCTTGCATACAGCCAGCCATGGAAAGGAGTAAGACAGATTGGATGAAGATAGCAGGAAAGCAGATCAGAGGAACAAAAAGCATCTCCATTCGCTTATCTGAAATTCCTACCAATGAATTACATAAGTATCTCTATCCCTATTCTATTATTTATAATTCGAAAACCACATAACTGTTTTATATCCGCCTAACTGAGATTTACAAGGTGACCATAGCTTGCTTCATACCAACAATCTCCGTGGGATTCGACCCTTACTCACGTAAGGTATTACTTGGACGACCCAGTGCACTTGCTGGTTAGTTGTATCGAAGTTGTGACAGACTGTAAAAATAGATCAGAGTATCTGGCCTGAGAAGCCATTACCAGAGATCACAATTTCGTGCACCAAGTTTTTGGCGCCGTTGCCGGGGATTGTTCGAGTTTGGACAACTGACGGTTCATCTTGTTGCTCAGATTAGGTAATTTTCTTTTTGTTTTGTTTTCAAAAATTTTTCAAAAATCTTTCAAAAATTTTTCTTTTGTTTTCGAAAAAAAAATTTAATTAAAAATGTTTTCAAAAATAAATTATTCTATGGTTTCAGAATTTTTAAGAATGAATTCTAGCGTTTCATGAAGCATGTTGAAGCCTGGTTGGCTGTAAAGCCATGTTTCAATCCTTATACCCAAGAGAAGAGCTTCTTTATCTTTCTTAGCCAATTGGCTGTTGAATGTAAGGAATGTCAGGCGTGTCATGTCTGAGTTACATACTAAAGCTTGGCTGGCTATTAAGCCATGCCTGACCCTTTGATTGGAGCTTTAGAGCATAAGATTCCTGGAATTCATATTAAAAATTTTGGAATCCTTATTTTCTTTTTCAAAATTTTTTTTTTCGAAAAACATAAAATAAAAATCCAAAAAAAAAATTAGAAAATCATAAAAATCAAAAATATTTTTGTGTTTCTTGTTTGAGTCTTGAGTCATATCATAAGTTTGGTGTCACTTGCATATGCATCTTGCATTTTTTCGAAAATATCATGCATTCATAGTGTTCTTCATGATCTTCAAGTTGTTCTTGGTAAGTCTTCTTGTTTGATCTTGATGATTTTTTGTTTTGTTTCTTTTCATGTTTATCATATGCATTCTTGAATTCTTAGTGCGTAAGCATTAAAGAATTCTAAGTTTGGTGTCTTGCATGTTTTCTTTGCATTAAAAATTTTTCAAAAATATGTTCTTGATGTTCATCATGATCTTCATAGTGTTCTTGGTGTTCATCTTGACATTCATAGCATTCTTGCATGCATTCATTGTTTTGATCTAAAAATTTCATGCATTGCATAATTTTCATGTTTTCATAAAAATTCAAAAAAATCAAAAAAATATCTTTCCCTTTTTTCTCTCATCAAATTCGAAAATTTGGGTTGACTTTTTCAAAATTTTTAAAAATCAAATTGTTTCTCATAAGTCAAATCAAATTTTCAATTTGAAAATCTTATCTTTTTCAAAATCTTTTTCAAAAATCAAATCTTTTTCAAAATTCTTAGTTATTTTCGAAAATTCCAAAAATCTTTTTCAAAAATATTTTTCTTATTTTTATACCAAATTTTCGAAAATAACAAAACCAATTAATGTTTTGATTCAAAAATTTGAAGTTTGTTACTTGCTTGTTAAGAAAGATTCAAACTTTAAGTTCTAGAATCATATCTTGTGATTTCTTATGAATCAAGTCATTAATTGTGATTTTAAAAATCAAATCTTTTTCAAAACTAATTTTATCATATCTTTTCAAAAATATCTTCTTATCTTATCTTTTTCAAAAAAATATCTTTTCAAAATATCTTTTCTAACTTCCTATCTTTTCAAAAGTTGTTTCAACTAACTAACTAACTTTTTGTTTGTTTCTTAACTTTTTCAAAACTACTTTCTAAAATATCTTCTTATCTTATCTTTTTCAAAAATATCTTTTCAAAATATCTTTTCTAACTTCCTAACTTCTTATCTTTTCAAAATTTGTTTCAACTAACTAACTAACTTTTTGTTTGTTTCTTAACTTTTTCAAAACTACCTAACTAACTCTCTCTCTCTAATTTTTGAAAATATCTTCCCCCTTTTTCAAAAAATTTCTTTTTAATTAACTAATTATTTTTATTTTTATTTTTAATTTCAAAAATTTTCGAAAAAAATAAAATTAATACTAACCTTTTTCAAAAACTATTTTCGAAAATCACTAACTCTTTTTCAAAATAATTTTCGAAAATTCCCTCCCTCTCTCTCATCCTATTCTATTCATTCATTCATTAACTAACATCTCTTCCTCACATCATCACCAAATTCGAACCCCCTCTTCTATCTGTGTTCGAATTTCTTCTTCTTTTCTTCTACTAACAATAAGGATCCTCTTTACTGTGACATAGAGGATTCCTCTTCTTTTCTTTTTCTCTCCTCTTTCTTATGAGCAGGGACAGAGAAAAAGGCATTCTTGTTGAAGCTGATCCAGAACCTGAAAGGACTCTGAAGAAAAAATTAAGAGAAGCTAAAATACAACAATCCAGAGATAACCTTTCAGAAAATTTCGAACAGGAAAAGGAGATGGCAGCCGAAAATAATAATAATGAAAGGAGGATGCTTGGTGACTTCACTGCACCTAATTCCAATTTACATGGAAGAAGCATCTCCATTCCTGCCATTGGAGCAAACAACTTTGAGCTGAAACCTCAGTTAGTTTCTCTGATGCAGCAGAACTGCAAGTTTCATGGACTTCCATCTGAAGATCCTTTTCAGTTCTTAACTGAATTCTTGCAGATATGTGATACTGTTAAGACTAATGGAGTAGATCCTGAAGTCTACAGGCTCATGCTTTTCCCTTTTGCTGTAAGAGACAGAGCTAGATTATGGTTGGATTCTCAACCCAAAGACAGCCTGAACTCTTGGGATAAGCTGGTCACGGCTTTCTTAGCCAAGTACTTTCCTCCTCAAAAGCTGAGCAAGCTTAGAGCTGATGTTCAAACCTTCAGACAAAAAGAAGGTGAATCCCTCTATGAAGCTTGGGAAAGATACAAACAGTTGACCAAAAAGTGTCCTTCTGACATGCTTTCAGAATGGACCATCTTGGATATATTCTATGATGGTTTATCTGAGCTATCAAAGATGTCACTGGACACTTCTGCAGGTGGATCCATTCACCTAAAGAAAACGCCTGCAGAAGCTCAAGAACTCATTGACATGGTTGCTAATAACCAGTTCATGTACACTTCTGAAAGGAATCCTGTGAGTAATGGGACGCCTATGAAGAAGGGAGTTCTTGAAGTTGATACTCTGAATGCCATATTGGCTCAGAATAAAATATTGACTCAGCAAGTCAATATGATTCCTCAGAGTCTGCATGGAATGCAAGCTGCATCCAACAGTACTCAAGAGGCATCTTCTGAAGAAGAAGCCTATAATCCTGAGAACCCTACAATAGCAGAGGTAAATTACTTAGGTGAACCTTATGGAAACACCTATAACTCAACATGGAGAAATCATCCAAATTTCTCATGGAAGGATCAAAAGCCCCAACAAGGCTTTAATAATGGTGGAAGAAACAGGTTTAGCAATAGCAAACCTTTTCCATCATCAACTCAGCAACAGACAGAGAACTCTGAACAAAATGCTTCTAATTTAGCAAATCTAGTCTCTGATCTATCTAAGGCCACTGTAAGTTTCATGAATGAAACAAGGTCTTCCATTAGAAATCTGGAAGCACAAGTGGGCCAGCTGAGTAAAAGGATCACTGAAATCCCTCCTAGTACTCTCCCAAGCAATACAGAAGAGAACCCAAAAGGAGAGTGCAAGGCCATTGACATAAGCGCCATGGCCGAACCTGTGAGGAGAGGAGAGGACGTGAATCCCAAGGAGGAAGACCTCTTGGGATGTCCAGTGATCAATAAGGAGTTTTCCTTTAAGGAACCAAAGGAATCTGAGGCTCATCTAGAGACCATAGAGATTCCATTGAACCTCCTTATACCCTTCATAAGCTCTGATGAGTATTCCTCTTCTGAAGAGAATGAGGATGTTACTGAAGAGCAAACTGCCAAGTTTCTTGGTGCAATCATGAAGCTGAATGCCAAATTATTTGGCATTGATACTTGGGAAGTTGAACCTCCCTTGTTCATCAATGAACTAAGTGATCTGGATCAACTGACATTGCCTCAGAAGAGACAGGATCCTGGAAAGTTCATAATCCCTTGTACCATAGGCACCATGATCTTTAAGGCTCTGTGTGACCTTGGTTCAGGGATAAACCTCATGCCCCTCTCTGTAATAGAGAAACTGGGAATCTATGGGGTACAAGCTACTAAAATCTCACTAGAGATGACAGACAGCTCAAGAAGACAGGCTTATGGACAAGTAGAAGACGTATTAGTAAAGGTTGAGGGCTTTTACATACCTACTGATTTCATAGTCCTGGATACTGGAAAGGAAGAGGATGAATCCATCATCCTAGGAAGACCTTTCCTGGCCACAGCAAGAGCTGTGATTAATGTTGACAGAGGTGAAATATTCCTTCAATGGAATGAGAACTCCCTTGTATTCAAAACTCAAGGACCCCCCTCTGCAACCATGGAGAGGAAGCAGGAAAAGCTTCTCTCCCAGCAAAGTCAACCAGAGCCCCCACAGTCAAACTCTAAGTTTGGTGTTGGGAGGCCACAACCAAACTCTAAGTTTGGTGTTGAACTCACATATCCAAACTCTAAGTTTGGTGTTGGAGAGTCTCAACAAAGCTCTGCACATCTGTGAGGCTCCATGAGAGCCCACTGTCAAGCTATTGACATTAAAGAAGTGCTTGTTGGGAGGCAACCCAATGTTTATCTAATTCTTATTTTTATTGTTTTTCATGTTTTCTTAGGTTCATGATCATGTGGAGTCACAAAATAAACAAAAAAATCAAAAACGGAATCAAAAACAGCAGAAGAAAAATCACACCCTGGAGGAGCATCTGTCTGGCATTCAAACGCCAGAACAGAGCATAGTTCTGGCGCTGAACGCCCAGAACAAGCATGGTTCTGGCGTTCAACGCCAGAAATGGCAGCAAATGGGCGTTGAACGCCCAAAATGGGCACCAACCTGGCGCTGAACGCCCAGAGTTGTGTGCAAGGGCATTTTGCATGCCTAAATTGGTGCAGGGATGTAATTGCCCTGACACCTCAAGATCTGTGGACCTCAAAGGATCACCTCAGGATCTGTGGACCCCACAGGATCCCCACCTACCTCCACTCACTCTCTTCTCTCTTCTCAGTCATCCTCTATTCCCAATAAACACTCTTCCCTATTAACTCTTTACCACTCACATCCAAACACCCACTTTCCTTCAAAATTCAACATCTCTTTCCCACCCAATCCCACCCATATGGCCGATTACACATCTCCCTCCATCTCCTCCATATCTTCTTCTTATTCTTCTATTCTTTCTTCTTTTGCTCGAGGGCGAGCAACATTCTAAGTTTGGTGTGGTAAAAAGCATAGCTTTTTTGTTTTTTTCCATAACCATTGATGGCACCTAAGGCCAGAGAAACCTCTAGAAAGAGGAAAGGGAAGACAAAAGCTTCCATCAAGGGTCTATAGCTCAGTGGTAGAACATTTGACTGCAAATCAAGAGATCCCTGAGATACCTCAGGGGATACATTTTCTTTCACACAATTATTGGAAGCAACTAAGGGTGGAACATCAAGAGCACTCCATCATCCTTCATGAAATCAGAGAAGATCTAAAAGCACTGAAGGAGGAGCAACAAAGGCAAGGAAGAGACATAGAAGAGCTCAAGGACATCATTGATTCCTCAAGAAGGAAATGCCACCATCACTAAGGTGGATTCATTCCTTGTTCTTAATTCTTCTGCTTTTCGTTTTCTATGTTATGTGCTTATCTATGTTTGTGTCTTCATTACATGATCATTAGTAGTTAGTAACTTTGTCTTAAAGTTATAAATGTCCTATGAATCCATCACCTCTCTTAAAAGAAAAATGTTTTAATTCAAAAGAATAAGGAGTACATGAGTTTCAAATTTATCCTTGAACTTAGCTTAATTATGTTGATGTGGTGACAATGCTTCTTGTCTTCTGAATGTATGCTTGAACAGTGCATATGTCTTTTGAAGTTGTTGTTTAAGAATGTTAAATATGTTGGCTCTTGAAAGAATGATGACTAGGAGACATGTTATTTGATAATCTGAAAAATCATAAAAATGATTCTTGAAGCAAGAAAAAGCAGCAAAGAACAAAGCTTGCAGAAAAAAAAAAATAGGCGAAAAAAAAATGTAAAAAAAAAATAGAAAGAAAAAGCAAGCAGAAAAAGCCAAATAACCCTTAAAACCAAAAGGCAAGGGCAAATAAAAAGGATCCCAAGGCTTTGAGCATCAGTGGATAGGAGGACCTAAAGGAATAAAAGCCTGGTCTAAGCGGCTAAACCAAGCTGTCCCTAACCATGTGCTTGTGGCGTGAAGGTGTCAAGTGAAAACTTGAGACTGAGCGGTTAAAGTCAAGGTCCAAAGCAAAAGAAGAGTGTGCTTAAGAACCCTGGACACCTCTAATTGGGGACTTTAGCAAAGCTGAGTCACAATCTGAAAAGGTTCACCCGATTATGTGTCTGTGGCATTTATGTATCCGGTGGTAATACTGGAAAACAAAGTGCTTAGGCAAGACTCATAAAATAGCTGTGTTCAAGAATCATCATACTGAACTAGGAGAATCAATAACACTATCTGAAGTCTGAGTTCCTATAGATGCCAATCATTCTGAACCTCAATGGATAAAGTGAGATGCCAAAACTATTCAAGAGGCAAAAAGCTATAAGTCCCGCTCATATGATTGAAGCTCTGTTTCATTGATAGTTTGGAATTTATAGTATATTCTATTCTTTTTATCCTATTTTGATTTTCAGTTGCTTGGGGACAAGCAAAAATTTAAGTTTGGTGTTGTGATGAGCGGATAATTTATACGCTTTTTGACATTATTTTTAGTATATTTTTAGTAGGATCTAGTTACTTTTAGGGATGTTTTTAATAGATTTTGTGTTAAATTCACATTTCTGGACTTTACTATGAGTTTGTGTGTTTTTCTGTGATTTCAGGTATTTTCTGGCTGAAATTGAGGGACTTGAGCAGAAATCAGATTCAGAGGTTGAAAAAGGACTGCTGATGCTGTTGGATTCTGACCTCCCTGCACTCAAAGTGGATTTTCTGGAGCTACAGAACTCGAAATGGCGCGCTTCTAATTGCGTTGGAAAGTCGACATCCAGGGCTTTCCAGCAATATATAATAGTCTATACTTTGGCCAAGAATTGACGACGTAAACTGGCATTCAACGCCAGCTTTCTACCCAAATCTGGCGTCCAGCGCCAGAAAAGGATCCAAAACCAGAGTTGAACGCCCAAACTGGCACAAAAACTGGCGTTCAACTCCACAAATGGCCTCTGCACGTGCAACACTTAAGCTCAGCCCAAACACACACCAAGTGGGCCCCGGAAGTGGATTTATACATCAAATACTTACTCATGTAAACCCTAGTAGCTAGTTTATTATAAATAGGACCTCTTACTATTGTATTAGGCATCTTTGGTCCCAGTTTTAATCCATTGTTCATCTTAGGAGACTATTGATCATGTTTTAAGGGGCTGGCCATCTCGGCCATGCCTGGACCTTCACTTATGTATTTTTAACGGTAGAGTTTCTACACTCCATAGATTAAGGTGTGGAGCTCTGCTGTTCCTCAAAGATTAATGCAAAGTACTTCTATTTTCTATTCAATTCTTCTTATTTTGCTTCTAAGATATCCATTCGCACCCAAGAACGTGATGAAGGTGATGATTATGTGTGACGCTCATCATCCTTCTCCTTTACGAACGCGTGCCTGACAAACACTTCTGTTCTACATGAATTAAGCTAGAATGAATATCTCTTAGATCTCCTAACCAGAATCTTCGTGGCGTAAGCTAGAATGATGGCGGCATTCAAGAGAATCCGGAAGGTCTAAACCTTGTCTGTGGTATTCTGAGTAGGATTCAATGATTGAATGACTGTGACGAGCTTCAAACTCGCGATTGTTGGGCGTTAGTGACAGACGCAAAAGGAGGGTGAATCCTATTCCAGCATGATCGAGAACCGACAGATGAATAGCCGTGCCGTGACAGGGTGCGTGAGCATATGATTCACTGAGAGGAGGGGATGTAGCCACTGACAACGGTGATGCCCTTGCATACAGCCAGCCATGGAAAGGAGTAAGACAGATTGGATGAAGATAGCAGGAAAGCAGAGGTTCAGAGGAACAAAAAGCATCTCCATTCGCTTATCTGAAATTCCTACCAATGAATTACATAAGTATCTCTATCCCTATTCTATTATTTATAATTCGAAAACCACATAACTGTTTTATATCCGCCTAACTGAGATTTACAAGGTGACCATAGCTTGCTTCATACCAACAATCTCCGTGGGATTCGACCCTTACTCACGTAAGGTATTACTTGGACGACCCAGTGCACTTGCTGGTTAGTTGTATCGAAGTTGTGACAGACTGTAAAAATAGATCAGAGTATCTGGCCTGAGAAGCCATTACCAGAGATCACAATTTCGTGCACCATTAAGTGTCACTAACGTTGGCTCAACTTCCCTTCTCCACGTTAGAGTGCACGTTAACTTAGTTAACGTGACTCTTAACGTGGGCAATGATGGCTTTGAGAGTGTTATTGGCAATCACTTTTCTCATTAACCTTGCAAGTTACCTCCCTTTCCTTGCTTCCTTTGGTCCTGAAATCAAGCAACAGAGTGCATCAAAGTTCTAGTCCAAGTCATGGGTAATGCAGCATACAATTTGTCACTAAATTCATGCAAAATCCTCATGAAATAATGTAAAATGCACAATGTATGCTTGAATCAAGGTGTAGGTGAATATCTACCCAAAACTAGCTTATTTCCTAAAGAAATGCATGAAACTACCCTAAAAATAGTAAAGAAAAGGTCAGTGAAACTGGCCAAGATGCCCTGGCATCAGCTTTGTCTTTTGAACCTCTGCTTTCCCCTGTCTTCTTCTTCACGCACGGAAGGTTACTTCTATGGCAAGCTGTGTATTGGTGGATCACCGTTGTTAATGGCTACCATCCGTCCTCTCAGTGAAAATGGTCCAGGTGCGCTGTCACCGCACGGCTAATCATCTGTTGGTTTTCACTCATGCTGGAATAGGATCCATTGATCCTTTTGCGTCTGTCACTACGCCCAACCCTTGTGAGTTTGAAGCTCGTCACAGTCATTCAATCCCTGAATCCTACTCGGAATACCACAGACAAGATTTAGACTTTTCGGATTCTCAAGAATGCTGCCAATGGATTCTAGCTTATACCACGAAGATTCTGATTAAGGAATCCAAGAGATACTCATTCAATCAAAGGTAGAACGGGAGTGGTTGTCAGGCACGTGTTCATAGATTGAGAATGGTGATGAGTGTCACAAATTATCACATTCATCATATTGAAGTGCGAATGAACATCTTAGATTAAAACAAGCGTGTTTGAATAGAAAACAGAAATAATTGCATTAATTCATCGAGACACAGCAGAGCTCCTCACCCCCCAACAATGGAGTTTAGAGACTCATGCCGTCAAAGAGTACAAAGTTTAGATCTAAAATGTCATGAGGTACAAAATAAATCTCTAAAAGTTGTTTAAATACTAAACTAGTAACCTAGGTTTATAGAAAATGAGTAAACTAAGATAGATAGTGCAGAAATCCACTTCTGGGGCCCACTTGGTGTGTGCTGGGGCTGAGACTTGAGCTTTACACGTGCCTAGGCTGTTTCGAGAGTTAAACTCCAGGTTGTAACCTGTTTCTGGCGTTTAACTCCAACTTGTAACCTGTTTCTGGCGTTTAACGCCAGAATGCAACATGGAACTGGCGTTGAACGCCAGTTTACGTCATTTATCCTTGAGCAAAGTATGGACTATTATATATTTCTGGAAAGCCCTGGATGTCTACTTTCCAACGCAATTGAGAGCGCACCATTTGGACTTCTGTAGCTCCAGAAAATCCATTTCAAGTGCAGGGAGGTCAGAATCCAACAACATCTGCAGTCCTTGTTCAGCCTGAATCAGATTTTTGCTCAGCTCCCTCAATTTTTGCCAGAAAATACCTGAAATCACAGAAAAGTACACAAACTCATAGTAAAGTCCAGAAATGTGATTTTTATTTAAAAACTAATAAAAATATAATAAAAAGTGACTAAAACATATTAAAAACTACCTAAAAACAATGACAAAATGCGTATAAATTATCCGCTCATCAATTCACACTTGTATCATTATGTTTAGTGACCCATGTATTAGCATAGAACTCTTGCACCATCAAGATTCAAACTTCTGGGATAGGATTGGTTAGGACTTCCCAACCTCTCCTCCGAATTTCTTGTCGTGTCTCCGGGTACTCATTCTTTTTTAGCCTAAAGGAGACTTCAGGAATCACCCTCTTCTTTGCCACTACTTCATAGAAGTGGTCCTGATGAGCTTTGGTGATGAATCTCTCCATCTCCCAAGGTTCGGGTATGGAAGCAACAACTTTCTCTTTCTTCTTTCTAGAGGATTCTTCGACTTTGGGTGCCATAAGTGTGAATGGAAAGCAAGAAACCAAGGCTTTTCCAACAACAAACTTAAAAGTTTTGCTCGTCCTCGGGCAAAAATGAACAAAAAGAAATAATAGAGTAGAAGAAGAAGAGAATAGAGGAGATAGAGGGGGAGATGGATTTGGCTAAGTGAAGGCTTTAGTGTATGAAATGTGTGTATTGGAGAGGTGGTATGAGAGGGTATTTATAAGGGTGGGATGTGGCAGGGTTCGAATGAATGGGTGGGAATGGGTGGAAAATTTGAATTTGAAGTGGGTGGGGGTTGGTGGGAGTTATGATGGCTTTTGGGAAGAGATATGGATGTGATTGGTTGAGGGTTTATGGGGAAGAGTGTGTGGGAAAGAGTGAAAGGAGAAGAGAGAAGAAGGTAGGGTAGGTGGAGAATCTGTGGACCCACTGATCCTGAGAGGTTAGGGAATTCGAATTCCCTGCCCCCTTGTGGGCGTTGAACGCCCAACTTCTGCTCCTAGCTGGCATTCAACGGTAGCTTTATGCTCCTCATAGGGCGTCGAACGCCTATTGGGGGCCTCCATCCTGGCGTTTAACGTCAGGCCTCTGCCTCCTTTGGGGCATTGAACGCCCAGCCTCTGCCTCCTGGCTGGTATTTAACGCCAGCAATGCTGGTCCCCTTGGGCATTGAATGCCCACTCTGGCCTCCTTGTCTGGTGTTCAACGTCAGCAAGGTTCTTGCTCCAGGGTGTTCTGTTTCCAGTTCTGACAGTCTCTATTTGTGTTCTAACTACTACATATGATCACAAAATTAAAGAAACAATTATGTAAAATAAACTTAAAGAAAAACAAAAATAACTAATTATGGTTGGGTTGCTTCCCAACAAGCGCTTCTTTAACGTCACTAGCTTGATGGTTAGCTCCTTACAGAGATGGGTAGGGGATCAAAATTTTGCCCCTTATAGTGAACCTTTTTCCTGTGCTCTCACGGATGAGTTCCACATGTTCTAGAGACAGGATCCTGTACACAGTGTGCAAAATGACTGGATTGTCAATGAAGATAACTCTCATGCCAGGTAAGAGGCCTTCAGTGAGGATTTTCTTATCCCTCCAGCCCTTAGGCACTTTCTTCTTACTTCTATTCCTCTCAGAGCTTGAGGATGGTTGCTCAATACCAAACTTAAAATTGGTGTCTGGGAACTCTGTTAGGCTCTGTACTGAGAGGAGTGGCTGAAGCACTTCATGCTTATTAGTGGTGCCTTCTTCAATTGAGGTAGAGTGAGGTTTAGGAACCTTGAACACAAGATAGTCCTCATCTAATTGCAGGACTAGTTCTCCTCTATCTACATCAATCACAGCTTTGGCTGCAGCTAGGAAAGGTCTTCCAAGGATGATGGATTCATCCTCGTCTTCCCCAGTATCTAGGATTATGAAATCAGCAGGGATGTAAAGGTCTTCAACCCTTATTAAGATATCCTCTACCAGTCCATAAGCCTTTTTCATGGACTTATCTGCCATCTCCAATGAGATTCTTGCAGCTTGCACCTCAAAGATTCCCAGCCTCTCCATTACAGTGAAAGACATGAGGTTTATGCTTAACCTTAGGTCACTGGTATGCGAAATTGTGATCCTCCATAAGGGCGCCAAAGACTTGGTGCTCTCAAATATGAATCACACTTTGTCACAACTTCGCACAACTAACCAGCAAGTGCACTGGGTCGTCCAAGTAATAAACCTTACGTGAGTAAGGGTCGATCCCACGGAGATTGTCGGCTTGAAGCAGGCTATGGTCACCTTGTAAATCTCAGTCAGGCGGATTCAAATGGTTATAGTGAATTGGTAATTAAAAACATAAATAAAATATAAACTAAGATAGAGATACTTATGTAATTCATTGGTGAGAATTTCAGATAAGCGTATAGAGATGCTTTCATTCCTCCTGAACCTCTGCTTTCCTACTGTCTTCATCCAATCATTCCTACTCCCTTCCAGGCAAGCTGAATGTAGGGCATCACCGTTGTCAATGGATACATCCCATCCTCTCTGTGAAAATGGTCTAATGCGCTATCACTGCATGGCTAATCATCTATCGGTTCTCGATCATACTGGAATAGGATTTACTATCCTTTTGCGTCTGTCACTATGCCCAGCACTCGCGAGTTTGAAGCTCGTCACAGCCATCCCTTCCCAGATCCTACTCGGAATACTATAGACAAGGTTTAGACTTTCCGGATCTCAGGAATGGCCGTCCATGGGTTCTAACTTATACCACGAAGACTCTAATATCTCGGACTCGGTCCCCTGTATTAGATATCTAAGAGATATTCATTCTAGCTTGTTTGCATGTAGAACGGAAGTGTTTGTCAGGCACGCATTTGTAAGTGAGAATAATGATGAGCGTCACATAATCATCACATTCATCATGTTCTTGGGTGCGAATGAATATCTTAGAATAGGAATAAGCTTGAATTGAATAGAAAAACAATAGTACTTTGCATTAATTCATGAGGAACAGTAGAGCTCCACACCTTAATCTATGGTGTGTAGAAACTCTACCGTTGAAAATACATAAGAACAAGGTTCAGGCATGGCCGAGAGACCAGCCCCCATGATCTAAGAACTAAACGTCCCAAGATGTCTAATACAATAGTAAAAAGTCCTATTTATGCTAAACTAGTTACTAGGGTTTACAAAGATAAGTAAATGATGCAGAAATCCACTTCTGGGGCCCACTTGGTGTGTGCTTGGGTTGAGCATTGAGCTTTACACGTGTAGAGGCTTCTCTTGGAGTTGAACGCCAGTTTGTAACCTGTTTCTGGCGTTTAACTCCACTTTGCAACCTGTTTCTGGTGTTTACACTACAACAAATATGGCCTTTAGCAACGCCAAATTTTGCAACGCCTTAAAACCGTTCTCTTAGATAGGTTTAGACAACGGTTTTTTAAAGTGTTACTGTTGAATTCAATTTTTCATCAATTTACAGCAACAAATTAAAATCGTTCTCTTTGACTATTTTAAAGAACGGTTTTATAACCGTTACCATGATTTGCATTTAAGCAACGGTTTTTTATTGTTGTTTAAATAATTGTACAAAAGAAACGTATTAAAACCGTTGCTGAAATGCTACACTTTAAAACCGTTCTATTAGATGGTCTTAAACAACGGTTTTTACAGTGTTGCTGTTGAAGTTCATTTTTTTATTACGCTATAGTAACAAAATAAAACCGTTCTCTTTGACTATTTTAAAGAACGGTTTTACAACCATTACAACAATTGTTTATGAAACAACCATTTTTTAATATTATTTAAATAATTATACAAATTAAACAATACCAATAAAAATAATTTCAGATAACCATATAAATATAAACTATTTTTTCTATAAATACTAAATTTATAAAATACTCAAAAACTATTGTTATAAATAAATAATAAAGATTATTTTAATAAAATAAAATTAAAATAAATTTATAATAAATATTATATATTATTATTATTATAAATATATAAAAAATATTATATTTTAAAAACATAAAGTTAAAATAAATTTATAATAAATATTATATATTTTTATTATAAATATATAACAAATATTAATATAAAAAATAAAATTAAAATAATTTTAGAATAAATATTATATATCCATTGAATAAATATTTTACTTTATAATTTTATTAAAATCTTCATATTATCTTTAATTTTTTTTTCTTAACCCTAACTCTATAACCTAATTTCCAAATTAACCATACATAAACTTAAAGAAAAGAAAAGAAAAGAAACGAGAGAAAAGGGTGCTCGAAGGGGGGAAACCAGAAGGGCGAAGAAACAGAGAAGAAGAGAGGGAAGAGATGGAAGGGACGGCGCTAGCAAGGGTTCCACCGTCGCCGTCGCCGTAGAGTGGAGGTGGAGGAGTGACCGAGAGAGAGAGAGAGAGAGAGAGAGAGTCTGACGTGAGGGAGAAGAGAACGCGAGAACTAGAGAAGGAGGGAGGCTCTATTCCGCGCCGCCATGCCTTCACGCCACCGAAGGAGGTCACGTCACCGTCAGATCTGAAGCCAAGGAGCCGAACACCGTCGAAGCCGCACCGTCGCGTCACCGTGGCTGTGCCTCCGTCGAACCCGTCACACCGCCGCTGTCGTGATGTCATTGCTGTCGCGAGGGAGAAGAGATGCGTGAGGAAGGAAGCTCGTAGGGGAGAAAAAAGACGCCGCCTGTGCTGCCAGCTCCGTCATGTCTAATCTCCACTGTCGCCGTCGAAGGTCCGTCGCCGAGGACGTGGAGAGGAGCCGCCGTTCATGCTTGTCGCCACCAAAAGAGGAGCCGCTGCCGCCGTCGATTGTCACTGGAGAACACACCGTACCGCCGTGCCTCTGGTCGCCGGAATCACGGACTTGAGAGAAGGGGGCTGCCTCTCCTGTTGCTGCTGCCTCGTTCTTTTATTGTAAGCCATCTCTGTTTTGAATTCCATTGAATTCATTTCTGTTTTTGATTCCATTGAGTTTGAATTCTCCATTTTGCTGCAACCATGGTCACTGGAGTTTAATTGATTTGGTTTCTGTTTTGATTTGAATTTTGATTTGGTATAATGCTGCCTATTTTGGTCCATGCTTCTCTGAGTTTAAATGATGGGTTCTCTCAGTGATAATATTCTAGGTGATTAAGTGTTGCAAATTTTATGTAAATTAAGATTTATGACACTCCCTGTAAACATAGAGATGGATTATCACACTTCACCACCCTAAAGATACTGTAAACATGGAGATGGATTATAACTGGTGACTATTTCCTTATGAGGAGTAGCATTCTAGAGTTATGCATGAGTTATAGAGTTCATGAGTACATGCAATCCATCTTTTTGATTTTGTAGCACTATGCTTTTGCTATATTTCAATGTCAGACTTAATTTGATACCCTGAACAAGCTGCTCTTACATTGTATTTTTATTGTTGCTATACTGTGCATTATTTCTACTATTATTTTTGCTTTGTATATGACTAATATATGACCTGTTTTCACATTAATATTGGTGTATTAGTACTTCTATTGATTAGGCACATCTTATTAAAAGATGGGAATCTTTTTCTGCTTTTTGCAATAGGTGTGGAACATGGAAAGGAGATAAACTCTGCAGTAGTTGCAGACAAGTGTGGTACTGCTCTGAGAAACACCAGGTAGCCGAATTGTTTAGATGTTTTATTTAGTTTTCTTTCCACAAATTTTATCTTAATAGTTATCTTTTGTTTTCCTCATCCCCTTTCTCTATTAGTAAACATTATTAGCATTAGGCTTAGTATTATATTTAATTTGCTAACTTTTTTGTTCACTGGAAAATCATTATGAAGGTGAGGGAGAACTTAGTATTATATTTAATTCTGCTTCACTGCTTCTACATCGCTGCTTCTGCTTCATTGCCTTGGCTGATTGTGGGTTGTCATCTGTGGTTAGTGGTCTTTTTCTGATTTTCTTTTGTTTAGTTAGGGCGTGTTTGGTTGTTGGCCATTTTTGTTGGAGTTAAGAAGAAGAAAGGAAAGCGGTGTGTGAGTTTCTGCTTTTGTGTTTGTTTCAGTCCTTTGAATAGTGATTAGAGTTTGGATTATGAGATGAGACATGATTAACTGATTATGGTGTTGCGATTAGGGAGCGGAATAAAGTATGGGAATGTGGGATTTTCTAATCTTTTGCTGTTGCTTTTGTTCACTAAATTATTATTTGAAAATGCTGTTGCTTTTGTGCACTAAATTATTATTTGGGGGCAGCAGGGCGGGGGTTGAAAAAGAGTGTTCGGTGAGCATGATGATGAAAATGGTTGTATGTGAGGACATGGCTTTTTGTTATTTTCATTAATAAGCACGATTAATTTACTTGAATTGATTAATTTGAGCTAGGCTTTCAATAAAATCAAGACTCAAGTTAAATAGCAAAACCCGAACAAGAAAATCAAGACTCAAGTGTTAAATAGTTAGTTTTCTTATAGCAGTTGAGAGTCTGTGACTTTTACTTGGTGCACTAGGCTATAAATAACTCTCTCTATGTCATTGAGTTGTAATTGCTGTGATTTTTCTATAAATAACTCTCTCTACGCAGCTGGAATAAATCATTAGCAATAGTGAAATTATGGAATTTTTATTCATCTGGCTAAATGGATGAAGCTATTTTTTTTTCAATTAAATGTATATAATCGATAAGAGGGATGGTATATAATGCTAAAAATATTAATGTTTTAGTCTCTTTGAATATATTATGGTAATTTTAATTATTCTCTTTGTATAGAGACAACTGTGAAGAAAACATGAGGACCTACACAATGGTTGAAGATTCATGCAAGATAGTTGGAAGATAGAGAAGAAATTACTCTAAATATTGAAGGAGAGAGAATTGGTCCTACTGATGAAGCTGTAAACAACTTGAGCAAATTGGGCATAGTGGCAAGGAATTCATATGTTTGTCCATTAATTTTCACAAACTGGAAGGGGATTAAAGATAAAGAAGCTATTTGGGAATATGTTCAAGTGAGAATATTATTCTTGTTTCTTTTAGAAACTTAAGGAAATGTACACATTTTATTCTTATTAGCAAATAATATGTGATTGTGGATCTTACAACAATTTTTATAAGTCAAATTTGATGGAAATGTTCAATTATTTTTCTTTAGTGACTTTATTCAAGTAGTTTAGTTTATTTATTGACATTAAATAATTAAAAAAATTGAAATTAAAACCGTTGCCAAAAACGACACCAATGGTAATGCTTTAAAACCGTTGTCTTAGAAGACTATAAAATGGCAATGGTATTAAAACCGTTGCCAAAAAATGACACCAACGGTAATGCTTTAAAACCGTTGGCTTTGTGAATAATAAAACTATAACAGTTTAAAATCGTTGCCTATTCAGTTATGGTTTTAAACCGTTGGATCATGAAAGAGAACAGTTTAAAACCGTTGCTTATCGAGTAACGGTTTGAAACTGTTGTTTAAAATTTTCTTTCAAAATCGTTGTCTATGCCAGTAACTTTGGCAACGGTTTTTTTTGTTACCGTTGCCTTAGGTAAAAAACCGTTGCCTTTGATCATTGGCAACGGCCGCATATACCATAGGTCAAAAACCGTTGCCAAAGCGTTGCTTAAAGTTTTAGAAACGGTTTTTCAATCTACGGCAATGGTTTTTGACCATTGCGAAAACCCTTATTTGTTGTAGTGTTAACTCCAGAATGCAACATGGAACTGGCGTTGAACGCCAGTTTACGTCATCTAAACTTGGGCAAAGTATGGACTATTATATATTGCTGGAAAGCTCCGGATGTCTACTTTCCAACTCAATTGAGAGCTCGCCATTTAGAGTTTTGAAGCTCCAGAAAATCCACTTTGAGTGCAGGGAGGTCAGAATCCAACAGCATCTGCAGTCCTTCTTCAACCTCTGAATCTGATTTTTGCTCAAGTCCCTCAATTTCAGCCAGAAAATACCTGAAATCATAGAAAAACATACAAACTCATAGTAAAGTCCAGAAATGTGATTTTTATTTAAAAACTAATAAAAGTATACTAAAAAATAACTAAATCAAACTAAAAACTATGTAAAAACCATGCCAAAAAGCGTATAAATTATCCGCTCATCACAACACCAAACTTAAATTGTTGCTTGTCCCTAAGCAACTGAAAATCAAATAGGATAAAAAGAAGAGAATATACTATAAATTCCAAAATATCAATGAAACTTAGCTCCAATCAGATGAGCAGGACTAGTAGCTTTTTGCCTCTTGAATAGTTTTGGCATCTCACTTTATCCATTGAAGTTCAGAATGATTGGCATCTATAGGAACTTAGAATTTAGATAGTGTTATTGATTCTCCTAGTTCAGTATGTTGATTCTTGAACACAGCTACTTTATGAGTCTTGGCCGTGGTCCTAAGCACTTTGTTTTCTAGTATTACCACCGGATACATAAATGCCACAGACACATAACTGGGTAAACCTTTTTAGATTGTGACTCAGCTTTGCTAAAGTCCCCAATTAGAGGTGTCCAAGGTTCTTAAGCACACTCTTTTTTTTTTTGCTTTGGACCTTGACTTTAACCGCTCAGTCTCAAGTTTTCACTTGACACCTTCACGCCACAAGCACATGGTTAGGGACAACTTGGTTTAGCCGCTTAGGCCAGGATTTTATTCCTTTAGGCCCTCCTATCCACTGATGCTCAAAGCCTTGGATCCTTTTTATTACCCTTGCCTTTTGGTTTTAAGGGCTATTGGCTTTTTGCTCTTGCCTTTTGGTTTAAAGAGCTTTTGGCTTTTTCTGCTTGCTTTTTCTCTTTTTTTTTTTCGCCATTTTTCTTTTCTTGCAAGCTTTGTTCTTCACTGATTTTTCTTGCTTCAAGAATCAATTTTATGATTTTTCAGATTATCAAATAACATTTCTCCTTTTTCATCATTCTTTCAAGAGCCAACATATTTAACATTCATAAACCACAAATTCAAAAGACATATGCACTGTTCAAGCATTCATTCAGAAAACAAAAAGTATTGTCACCACATCAAAATAATTAAACTAGTTTCAAGGATGAATTCGAAACCATGTACTTCTTGTTCTTTTGTAATTAAAACAATTTTCATTTAAGAGAGGTGATGGATTTATAGGACATTCATAACTTTAAGGCATAGACACTTAAATACTAATGATCATGTAATAAGACACAAACATAATTAAACATAAAGCATAGTAAACGAAAAACAGGAAAATAAGAACAAGGAGATTAAGGAACGGGTCCACCTTAGTGAGGGTAGCGTCTTCCTCTTCTTGAAGAACCAATGGTGCTCTTGAGCTCCTCTATGTCTCTTCCTTGTCTTTGTTGCTCCTTCCTCATAGCTCTTTGATCTTCTCTAATCTCATGGAGGATGATGGAGTTCTCTTGGTGCTCCATCCTTAGTTGTCTCATGTTGGAACTTAATTCTCCTAGGGAAGTGTTGATTTGCTCCCAATAGTTCTGTGGAGGGAAGTGCATCCCTTGAGGCGTCTCAGGGATTTCCTGGTGAGGAATTTCTTCATGCTCTTGTTGAGGCCCATGATCTCTTGTTTGCTCCATCCTTTTCTTAGTGATGAGCTTTTGAGATGAATCTCTCCATCTCCCATGACTCAGAGGTGGAAGCTTTTGCCTTCCCTTTCCTCTTTCTAGAGGTTTCTCTGGCCTTAGGTGTCATAAATGGTTATGGAAAAACAAAAAGCAACACTTTTACCACACCAAACTTTAGAAGGTTTGCTCGTCCCCAAGCAAAAGAAGAAAGAAAGTAGTAGAAGAAGAAGAAAATGGAGGAGATGGAGGGAGAATGTGTATTCCACAAAGGGGGGTTTTAGGTGGTTATGATGTGTGAAAAGAGTTTGAATTTTGGAGGTAGGTGGGGTTTATGGGGAAGAGGGGATGGATGGGAATGGTGAAGAGGTGATGGGGAAGAGTGATTGAGGTGATTGGTAAAGGGTATTTGGGGAAGAGAGTTACGAAAATGTGTGAAGAGGAGAGAAGAAGTGGTGGGGATCCTGTGGACTCCACAGATCCTGTGGAGTCCACAAATCCTGTGGGGATCCTGTGGGGTCCACAGATCCACTGGGGCCAAGGACTTAACATCCCTGCTCCAATTAGGCGTGTAAAACGCCCTTGTTGTACAATCCCGGCGTTTAACGCTAGACTGCTGCCTGTTTTTGGCGTTAAACGCCCAAATGTAGCCTCTTTCTGGCATTTAACACCAGGTAGATGCTTGTTTCTGGCGTTAAATGCCAGTTTGGTGCTTGTTTCTGGCGTTAAATGCCAGACAGATGCTTGTTTCTGGCGTTTAAACGCCAGAATGTTCCTCCACCAGGGTGTGCTGTTTTTAATGCTGTTTTTCATTCTGTTTTGATTTTTCAGTAGTTTTTATGACTCCACATGATCATCAACCTAATAAAACACAAAATAACGAAAAGAAAATAAAATAGATATGATTAAATAACATTGGGTTGCCTCCCAACAAGCGCTTCTTTAATGTCAATAGCTTGACAGTGAGCTCTCATGGAGCCTCACAGATGTGCAGAGCATTGTTGGGACCTCCCAACACCAAACTTAGTGTTTGAATGTGGGGGTTCAACACCAAACTTACAGTTTGGTTGTGGCCTCCCAACACCAAACTTAAAGTTTGACTGTGGGGGCTTTGGTTGACTCTGCAGTGAGAGAAGCTTTTCATGCTTCCTCTCCATGGTTACAGAAGGAGATCCTTGAGTTTTAAACACAAGGTTGTCCTCATTCAGTTGAAGGATCAACTCTCCTCTGTCCACATCAATCACAGCTTTTGCTGTGGCTAGGAAGGGTCTTCCAAGGATGATGGATTCATCCTCATCCTTCCCTGTGTCTAGGATTATGAAATCAGCAGGGATGTAAAGGCCTTCATCCTTTACTAACACGTCTTCTACTAGTCCATAAGCATGTTTTCTTGAGTTGTCTGCCATCTCTAATGAGATTCTAGCAGCTTGCACCTCAAAGATCCCAAGTTTCTCCATTACAGAGAGTGGCCTTAAGTTTATTCCTGACCCCAGGTCACACAGAGCTTTCTCCAAGGTCATGGTGCCTATGTTACAGGGAATTAGGAATTTACCAAGATCCTGTTTCTTTTGAGGTAATTTCTGCCTATCCAATGCATTCAGTTCATTGGTGAGCAAGGGAGGTTCATCTTCCTAAGTCTCATTACCAAATAATTTGGCATTCAGCTTCATGATTGCACCAAGGTACTTAGCAACTTGCTCCTCAGTAACATCTTCATTCTCTTCATAAGAAGAATACTCATCAGAGCTCATGAAGGGCAGAAGGAGGTTCAATGGAATCTCTATGGTCTTTAGATGAGCCTCAGATTCCTTTGGTTCCTCAAAGGGAAACTCCTTATTGGTCACTGAGCGTCCCAGGAAGTCTTCCTCATTAGGATTCACGTCCTCCTCCTCCCTTGTAGGTTCGGCCATACCAAGCAAGGTAATGGCCTTGCACTCTCTTTTTGGATTCTCTTCTGTATTGCTTGGGAGAGTACTAGAAGGAGTTTCAGTGACTCTTTTACTCAGCTGGCCCACTTGTGCCTCCAAATTTCTAATAGAGGACCTTGTTTCATTCATGAAGCTTAAAGTGGCCTTAGATAGATCAGAGACTATATTTGCTAAGCTAGATGGATTCTGCTCAAAATTCTCTGTCTGTTGCTGAGTGGATGATGGAAAAGGCTTGCTATTGCTAAACATGTTTCTTCCACCATTATTAAAGCCTTGTTGAGGCTTTTGTTGATCCTTCCATGAGAAATTTGGATGATTTCTCCATGAGAAATTATAGGTGTTTCCATAGGGTTCACCCATGTAATTCACCTCTGCTATTGCAGGGTTCTCAGGATCATAAGCTTCTTCTATAGAAGATGCCTCAATAGTACTGTTGGATGATTCCTTCAATCCATTCAGACTCTGAGAAATCATATTGACTTGCTGAGTCAATATTTTGTTCTGAGCCAATATGGCATTCAGAGTATTAATTTCAAGAACTTCCTTCCTCATAGGCGTCCCATTACTCACAGGATTCCTTTCAGAAGTGTACATGAACTGGTTATTTGCAACCATGTCAATGAGTTCCTGAGCTTCTGCAGGTGTTTTCTTTAGGTGAATGGATCCACCTGCAGAATGGTCCAATGACATCTTAGATAATTCAGATAAACCATCATAGAATATATCCAGGATGGTCCATTCTAAAAGCATGTCAGAAGGACACTTTTTGGTCAGTTCCTTGTATCTCTCCCAAGCTTCATAGAGGGACTCACCTTCTTTCTGTTTGAAGGTTTGAATATCCACTCTAAGCTTACTAAGCTTTTGAGGAGGAAAAAACTTGGCTAAGAAAGCCGTGACCAGCTTATCCCAAGAGTTCAGGCTATCTTTAGGTTGAGAGTCCAACTATATTCTAGCTCTGTCTCTTACAGCAAACGGGAAAAGCATAAGCCTGTAGACCTCAGGATCAACCCCATTTGTCTTAACAGTATCACAGATCTGCAAGAATTCAGTTAAGAACTGAAAAGGATCTTCTGATGGAAGTCCATGAAACTTGCAGTTCTGTTGCATCAGAGAAACTAATTGAGGTTTTAGCTCAAAATTGTTTGCTCCAATGGCAGGTATTGAGATGCTTCTTTCATGTAAATTGGAATTTGGAACAACTTGAAGATCATGAAGAACACATGCATGAGTTTTCGAAAAATGCAAGAAAGAGATAAACATGCAATTGACACCAAACTTAAAAATTGACTCTAGACTCAAACAAGAAACACAAAAATATTTTTGATTTTATGATTTTATAATTTTTTTTGGACTTTCAAAAATTTATTTTTAGAAAGACGAAAACAACGAAAAAAATTTTGAAAAAATTTTGAAAACTTTTTGAAAACAAAATAAAAGTTGAAACAAGAAGAAAATTACCTAATCTGAGCAACAAGATGGACCGTCAGTTGTCCAAACTTGAACAATCCCCGGCAACGGCGCCAAAAACTTGGTATGTCAAATTGCGATCCTCTACAATGGCGCCAAAGACTTGGTGCTCTCAAACGTGAATCACACTTTGTCATAACTTCGCACAACTAACCAGCAAGTGCACTGGGTCGTCCAAGTAATAAACCTTACGTGAGTAAGGGTCGATCCCACGGAGATTGTCGGCTTGAAGCAGGCTATGGTCACCTTGTAAATCTCAGTCAGGCAGATTCAAATGGTTATAGTGAATTGGTAATTAAAAACATAAATAAAATATAAACTAAGATAGAGATACTTATGTAATTCATTGGTGAGAATTTCAGATAAGCGTATAGAGATGCTTTCGTTCCTCCTGAACCTCTGCTTTCCTGCTGTCTTCATCCAATCGTTCCTACTCCCTTCCATGGCAAGCTGTATGTAGGGCATCACCGTTATCAATTGCTACATCCCATCCTCTCTGTGAAAATGGTCCAATGCGCTGTCACTGCATGGCTAATCATCTTTCGGTTCTCGATCATACTGGAATAGGATTTACTATCCTTTTGCGTCTGTCACTACCCCCAGCACTCGCGAGTTTGAAGCTCGTCACAGCCATCCCTTCCCAGATCCTACTTGAAATACCACAGACAAGGTTTAGACTTTCTAGATCTTAGGAATGGCTGTCCATGGGTTCTAACTTATACCACGAAGACTCTAATATCTCGGACTCGGTCCCCTATATTAGATATCTAAGAGATATTCATTCTAGCTTGTTTGCATGTAGAACGGAAGTATTTGTTAGGCACGCGTTCGTAAGTGAGAATGATGATGAGCGTCACATAATCATCACATTCATCATGTTCTTGGGTGCAAATGAATATCTTAAAATAGGAATAAGCTTGAATTGAATAGAAAAACAATAGTACTTTGCATTAATTCATGAGGAACAGCAGAGCTCCACACCTTAATCTATGGTGTGTAGAAACTCTACCGTTGAAAATACATAAGAACAAGGTTCAGGCATGACTGAGAGGCCAGCCCCCATGATCTAAGAACTAAACATCCCAAGATGTCTAATACTATAGTAAAAAGTCCTATTTATGCTAAACTAGTTACTAGGGTTTACAGAGATAAGTAAATGATGCTGAAATCTACTTCTGGGGCCCACTTGGTGTGTGCTTGGGCTGAGCATTGAGATTTACACGTGTAGAGGCTTCTCTTGGAGTTGAACGCCAGTTTGTAACCTGTTTCTGGCGTTTAACTCCACTTTGCAACCTGTTTCTGGCGTTTAACTCCAGAATGCAACATGGAACTGGCGTTGAACGCCAGTTTGCGTCAACTAAACTCGAGCAAAGTATGGACTATTATATATTTCTGGAAAGCCCTGGATGTCTACTTTCCAACGCAATTCAGAGCGCACCATTTGGAGTTCTGTAGCTCCAGAAAATCCACTTTGAGTGCAGGGAGGTCAGAATCCAACAGCATCTGCAGTCCTTCTTCAACCTCTGAATCTGATTTTTGCTCAAGTCCCTCAATTTCAGCCAGAAAATACCTGAAATCACAGAAAAATACACAAACTCATATTAAAGTCCAGAAATGTAATTTTTATTTAAAAACTAATAAAAGTATACTAAAAACTAACTAAATCATACTAAAAATTATGTAAAAATCATGCCAAAAAGCGTATAAATTATCCGCTCATCAGTCACACAGAGCCTTCTCAAAGGTAATAGTGCCTATGGTGCAAGGAATTAGGAAGCGTCTGGGATCTGGCAGCTTCTGGGGTAGTTTCTGCTGAGCCATGGCAGTGAGTTCCTTGGTGACCACTGGAGGTTCTTCCTCCAATGTCTCTATGCAAAATAATTTGGCATTCAGCTTTATTAGAATTCCTAGGTACCGAAAAACTTGCTCTTCCCTAGTTTTCTCTTCCTCATTAGAGGAAGAGTGATCTTTATAATTCATAATTTGCAACAAGGCACTTAATGGAACTTCTATAGTCTCTCCATGAGCCTTAGCTACTTTCAGTTCTTCAATAGGGAAGCTTTCAGTGGGTGTTGAACTCCCTGCTGCCCAATTACTAGTGTTCAACGCCAGCTTTTATGCCACTTTGGGCGTTGAACGCCCAGCAAGGACTCCCTTACTGGAATTCAACGCCAGGAATGGCTCCTCCTTGGGCGTTGAACGCCCACTAAGGACTTCCTTACTGGCATTCAATGCCAGTGATGGTGCATCTTTGGGCGTTGAACAGCCAGTAAGGACTTCCTTACTAGCGTTCAACGCTAAGGCATCCCCTTCAGATTCGGCCTCCACTTCTGCAGTGATGGCCTTGCACTCTTCTCTTGGGTTTACTTCACTGTTTCTTGGGAGAGTACTAGGAGGAGTCTCAGGGATCCTCTTACTCAGTTGACCAACTTGTACCTCTAAATTTCTAATGGAGGATCTTATTTTAGTAATAAAACTATGAGTAGTCTTACATGGATTGGAGACTATAGTGGCTAAGTCAAAAAGGCTTTGCCTAAAAGTCTCCATATGTTCCTGAGAAGATGGGAAAGGTTTATTATTAAACCTATTCTGATTTCTTCCACCTTGATTATTATTAAAGCCTTGCTGAGGCTTCTGTTGGTCCTTCCATGAGAAGTTAGGATAATTCCTCCATGAAGGATTGTAGGTGTTTCCACAGAGTTCTCCCATGTAATTCACCTCTTCCATCAAGGGGTGATCTGGATCATAAGCATCTCCATCATATGAGGCTTCTTGTGTGCTGCCAGCTGCAGCTTGTGTTCCAGTCAAATGCTGAGAGATCATATTGACTTGTTGCATCAAGAGCTTGTTCTGAGCCAATATGGCATTCAGAGTGTCAACCTCCAAGACTCCTTTCTTCTGAGCTACCCCATTATTCTCTGGGTTTCTCTCAGAAGTGTACATGAATTGGTTGTTAGCAACTATTTCAATGAGTTCCTGTGCCTCTACAGGCATTTTCTTCAAGTGGAGTGATCCACCAGCAGAATGGTCCAAGGACATCTTGGACATCTCCTGATCAGTTGCTTGTATCTTTTCCAAGCTTTGTTGAGGGGTTCATCCTCTTTTTGTCTGAAGGTTTAAACTTCCATCCTGAGCTTGCTCATCTTTTGAGATGGAAAGAACTTGGCCAAGAAAGCATTGACCAACTTTTCCCAAGAGTCTAGGCTTTTTTTGGGTTGAGAGTCCAACCATATCCTAGCTCTGTCTCTATCAGTAAAAGGGAAAAGCATAAGTCTGTAGACCTCAAGATCCACTCCATTGGTCTTAACAGTGTCACAGATTTGCAAGATATCATATAGAAATTGATGTGGATCTTCCAGTGGAAGTCCATGGAATTTGCAATTCTATTGCATTAGAGAGACTAACTGAGGCTTAAGCTCAAAGTCATTTGTTATAATGGCAGGTATAGAGATACTTCTTCCATAGAAGTCAGAAGTGGGTGCAGTGACGTCACCCAGAACCTTCCTTGCATCTCCTCTATCATTTGGATTGGCTGCCATGTTTGTACTTTTAGCTTCTTGTTCAAAAAGTTCTGTGAGGTTTCCTTCAGAGTGTTGTGCTTTAGCTTGTTGTAAACACTTCTTTAAGGTCCTCTCAGGTTCAGGATCAGGATCAAAGAGAGATTTTTTATCTCTGTTCCTACTCATAAACAAGAAGAAAGAATACAAGAAGAGAAGAAGAAAAGGATTCTCTATGTCAGAGTATAGAGGTCCTTTGTTAGAGAGAGATGGATCAAGAAGAAAAGAAAAGAAGATGTCCCTTAATAAGGATAGTTTTTGAAAATTAATAGAGAGATAAGGGAAGATATTTTTGAAATAAAGAGGGAAAAGGAGAGGGAATTTTCGAAAAAGAAGAGAGAGAAAGTAGTTAAGAGATTTTGAAAAAGAAGAAAGAGAAAAGAGAATAAAAAGAAAGTAAGATAGGAAAGATTTTGAAAATAAAAGATTTGATTTTGAAATTTAATTTTTTTTAAAAGAAAGTTGAGATTTTAAAATTTAAAAGTAGAAAGAAGATAAGATAGGTAAGTTTTGAAATTTTAAAATTTGAAAGAAAGTAAGATAGGAAAGATTTCAATTAAAAAGATTTGAAAAATATCTTAAAATTTGAAAAGATTTGATTTTGAAATTTCAAATTAAACTAAGATAAGATAAGATTTTTGAAGTTTTTAAGAAAGATAAGAAAAGATAAGAAAAAGATTTGAAAAAGTTTTGAAAAGATGTGATTTGAAATTCAAGTTTTAAACTTTACTAACAAGGAAACACCAAACTTAAAAATTTTTTTAAATCAAGATAAGAAAAGAAAGTAGGATTTTCAAAGATTAAAGAAAGATAGGAAAGATATTTTTTTATTTTCTCGAATTAATGAAGAAAGATAAAAACAACCAAAAGACACCAAACTTAAAATTTTTAGATCAAAGACACTAATTTTTCAAAAATTTAAAAGAAAAATACCAAAAGACACCAAACTTAAAAATTTTAAGATCAAACAAAGAAAAGAAACAAGAACAACTTGAATACCAAGTAGAACACTAGAGATCAATTCGAAAATTTAAAGAAAAGATAGAACATACAAGGGACACCAAACTTGAGAACTGACACTAGACTCAAACAAAAGACACTATTTTTTGAAAATTTTTTGGAAAAAGAAAACAATAAAGTTCGAAACTTTTAACAAAAATAAGAACAAAAGACTCTCACAAAAGATAAAGATTAGTAAAGAAAAGAAAAAGTTTTGAAAATTTTTTGAAAAGAAATAAAAGACACAAACAAAATAGCAAGGTTGCGAGAATCGAACCGGTCATTGAGCTGGTCAAGTAACCAGTTCAATGGTTCAACTGGGATTGAACCGTTTTAATCAAATATATAATAAAATTATTAAAATTTAATATACATATAGATATTATAGAAACTAAAGCAACTTATTATAAATATTTGTACATTTCAATGTAAAGTGACCTACAGATCATAATTAAATCAATTTCTTTCTCATTCTCAAATTCTCTTTTACTCTCTCTGACATTTTACACAACAATAAACTGGTGCTACATAATTCTTCTATCCAGGTTCATCATCTCAGAGCAATTCTTTTACCTCTAATCACATCTTTGGCAACAATACACACTTCTTGCTTTTGGAGGCCAGAACCTAAAAGATCATATTCAAAAATGACAAAAAAAATTCAGAATAACAAACTTATAGAGAAACCCAAACCACTAGCAACAAAGAATTCAGAATCACAAAACATTTTAACAAAAACTTCTAATAAAGTATTCAACAATAAAAACTCGAATCCAAACACAGAGAACTCAGCATTCAAAGTTAGAAAATCCAAAAACAAAAAAAAATAAACAAAAAATTCATACTCAGCATCCAAATTAAATTCATAATTACATCACCAACTACCCCCAACTCAAAACACAAAATTAACAAAACTAACAACTACTGATAAAATCAACCATCAACCTGAACTCAGAATTTCATCAATAAAATTAACTCAGCAAAAAAAATTCAATAGAATCATTCAAATAAACCATCATTTCAGAAGACAGCAACATCATAAATTGAAGTAGTAGACCGGCAATAAGGGAGGAAGGGAAGTGACGGTGAGGGGGAAAGAAAATTCAACTCGGACAGAAAGAGAAGGACATAGAGGGCTCGAAGACAACGATGACTACAACGACAGAGACTACGACGCCAATAGCTCCAAGCAGATCTTTGAAAGGCGACGACGGTAATGAGAAGCAACGTTTGTAACAACGACCAGATACGGTGCGGAGCAAAGAGGCAGCAACAGAAAGACTGATGGGAAGTAGAGAAGAGGTGATAGCCAGAAATGATGAGGAGCAGCAGGAGCAGGGGAGAAGCACCGTTGACCGACGCTGAGGAGTGGATAGCAGTGATGGTGGCTGGGTGGCGGCTACTCTTCGTTAGAGTTGGAGGAAGATTGGAAGAGGAAATTAGAGTGAAGTGTGGTGAGGTAAGGGACTGAACAAAAGGGGTTGGGGGTGGGTTACTGGGTTCAGACGTTTAGTAATAGTTTTCATTTTTCCTTTTTTTTTTCTACACATCAAAACGATGCCATTTCAGCCTGAAAGTAAAAAACTGGTGCCATGAAAAACCCGGCCGATTTGGCCGGTTCACTGATTAACCATCGGTTCAACCGATTTTTCACCAGTTTTTTGGAGAACGGTTCTGAAGGTCAATCGGACCAGCCAAGTGACCGGTTCCCGGTTAACCCAGTTGAACTGACCAGTCCCGTCCAGTTTTTAGAACCTTGCAAAACAGTAAAAAGTGCCTAATCTAAGTAACCAGATAATCCAATAGTTTATCAAACTCAAACAATCCCTGGCAACCAAAAACTTGCCACGCAAAACTAACTCCGCAATACAGATAGACCAAGTAATACCTCAGGTGAGTGAGGGTTGATCCCACGAGAATTGTTGGTTTGACCAAGCAATGCCTACCTTGTAGATCTTAGTTAGGCGAATAGAAAAGGGTGATAGTTGTTGTGAAAAACGCATAAATAGAATGAATAAATAAAACGTTACTAGATAGGTGTGAAATCAATGGTATGAGAACGGTTGAAGCTTCCGAGATGCTTCTTCCTTCTGGATCAACTTTTCTCACCATCTACTCTAACTTATGCTGATTCATTCCATGGCAGGATGTAAATGATTAACGTCGGGTCAGCGGTCATTAATCTCCTCTGTTTCATATCAAACGCCGAGTCAGCGGTCATCCAATCTGAACGGGGGTGAAGCTCTTGCAGTTCATTCCTTTGGTGATCCTACTCAAAATGCCACTGACAAGGTCAAATCTTCCGGATCAGAGAATGCTGCTTCTTGATTCTAGCCTATACCACAAAGGCCCTAATTGCCCCGTACCTCGGATGCATTGATGTCTCCAAGTACCCAACGAAGTTGTGGATTAGCCATCTACGAGATGTATAATCAAGCTTGTGGTTCAGTACTATTGGTGCACGAAATCGTGATTATTCATTCCTTGGTAACGGTGCTGAAAACTTTATACGCACGTTCATAATCTTGGTTCTCTTTCACAATTTCGATACAACTAACCAGCAAGTGCACTGGGTCCTCCAAGTAATAAACCTTACGTGAGTAAGGGTCGATCCCACAGAGATTGTCGGCTTGAAGCAAGCTATGGTCACCTTGTAAATCTCAGTCAGGCGAGTTCAATTGGTTATGGATATTTAATAATTAAAATCTAAATAAAACATAAACTAGGATAGAGATACTTATGTAATTCATTGGTGAGAATTTCAGATAAGCGTATAGAGATACTTTTGTTCCTCTAAACCTCTGCTTTCCTGCTGTCTTCATCCAACCATTCCTACTCCTTTCCATGGCAAGCTTTATGTAGGGCATCACCGTTGTCAATGGCTACATCCCATCCTCTCTGTGAAAATGGTCCAATACGCTATCACTACATGGCTAATCATCTGTCGGTTCTCGATCATACTGGAATAGGATCCATTGATCCTTTTGCGTCTGTCACTATGCCCAGCACTCACGAGTTTGAAGCTCGTCACAACTATCCCTTTCCAGATCCTACTCGGAATACCACAGACAAGGTTTAGACTTTTCGGATCTCAAGAATGGCCATCCATGGGTTCTAACTTATACCACGAAGATTCTAATATCTCGGACTCGGTCGCCTGTATTAGATATCTAAGAGATACTCATTCTAGCTTGTTTGCATGTAGAACGAAAGTATTTGTCAGGCACGCGTTCGTAAGTGAGAATGATGATGAGCGTCACAAAATCGTCACATTCATCATGTTCTTGGGTGCGAATGAATATCATAGAAGTGGAATAAGTTTGAATTGAATAGAAAAACAATAGTACTTTGTATTAATTCATGAGGAACAGCAGAGCTCCACACCTTAATCTATGGTGTGTAGAAACTCTACCATTGAAAATACATAAGTGATGAAGGTTCAGGCATGACCGAATGGTCAGCCCCCAAACGTGATCAGAGGATCAAGAGATAATCCCAAGATGAACAAAAGGTGATCCAAAGATGTAAAGACAATAGTAAAAAGTTCTATTTATACTAAACTAGTTACTAGGGTTTACAGAGATAAGTAAATGATGCAGAAATCCACTTCTGGGGCCCACTTGGTGTGTGCTTGGGTTGAGCATTGAGCTTTACACATGTAGAGGCTTCTCTTGGAGTTGAACGCCAGTTTGTAACCTGTTTCTGGCGTTTAACTCCACTTTGCATCCTGTTTCTGGCGTTTAACTCCAGAATGCAGCATGGAACTGGCATTGAACGCCAGTTTGCATCATCTAAACTCGGGCAAAGTATAAACTATTATATATTGCTGGAAATCTCTGGATGTCTACTTTCCAACGCAATTGAGAGCGTGCCATTTGGAGTTCTGTAGCTCCAGAAAATCCACTTTGAGTGTAGGGAGGTCAGAATCCAGCAGCATCTGCATTCTTTCTTCAACCTCTGAATCTGATTTTTGCTCAAGTCCCTCAATTTCAACCAGAAAATACCTGAAATCACAGAAAAACACATAAACTCATAGTAAAGTCCAGAATTGTGAATTTTAATTAAAAACTAATAAAAATATACTAAAAACTAACAAAATTATACTGAAAACTATGTAAAAACAATGCAAAAAAGCGTATAAATTATCCGCTCATCACAACACCAAACTTAAATTGTTGCTTGTCCCCAAGCAACTGAAAATCAAATAGGATAAAAAGAAGAGAATATACTATAAATTCCAAAATATCAATGAAACTTAGCTCCAATCAGATAAGCGGGACTTGTAGCTTTTTGCCTCTTGAATAGTTTTGGCATCTCACTTTATCCATTGAAGTTCAGAATGATTGGCATCTATAGGAACTTAGAATTCAGATAGTGCTATTGATTCTCCTAGTTCAGTATGTTGATTCTTGAACACAACTACTTTATGAGTCTTGGCCGTGGCCCTAAGCACTTTGTTTTTCAGTATTACCACCGGATACATAAATGCCACAGACACATAACTGGGTGAACCTTTTCAGATTGTGACTCAGCTTTGCTAAAGTCCCCAATTAGAGGTGTCCAGGGTTCTTAAGCACACTCTGTTTTTGCTTTGGACCTTGACTTTAACCGCTCAGTCTCAAGTTTTCACTTGATACCTTCACGCCACAAGCACATGGTTAGGGACAGCTTGGTTTAGCCGCTTAGGCCAGGATTTTATTTCTTTAGGCCCTCCTATCCTCTGATGCTCAAAGCGTTGGATCCTTTTTATTATCCTTGCCTTTTGGTTTTAAGGGCTATTGGCTTTTTGCTCTTGCCTTTTGGTTTAAAGAGCTTTTGGCTTTTTCTGCTTGCTTTCTCTCTTTTTTTCTTTATATTTTTTTTCGCTATTTTATTTTATTTTATTTTTTCTACAAGCTTTTGTATTCACTGCTTTTTCTTGCTTCAAGAATCATTTTTATGATTTTTTAGATTATCAAATAACATGTCTCCTTTTTCCTTATTCTTCAAGAGCCAACATATTTAACATTCATAAACATCAACTTCAAAAAACATATGCACTGTTCAAGCATTCATTCAGAAAACAAAAAGTATTATCACTACATCAAAATAATTAAACTAGTTTCAAGGATGAATTCGAAACCATGTATTTCTTGTTCTTTTGTAATTAAAAAATTTTTCATTCAAGAGAGGTGATGGATTCATATTCATAACTTTAAGGCATAGACACTTAGACACTAATGATCATGTAGTAAAGGCACAAACATAAATAAACATAAAGCTCAAAAACCAAAAAACAGAAAATAAATAGACAAGGAGGTTAAGGAATGAGTCCACCTTAGTGAGGGTGGCGTCTTCCTCTTCTTGAAGAACCAATGGTACTCTTGAGCTCCTCTATGTCTCTTCCTTGTCTTTCTTGCTCCTCCCTCATAGCTCTTTGATCTTCTCTAATTTCATAGAGGATGATGGAGTGCTCTTGGTGCTCCACCCTTAGTTGTCCCATATTGGAACTTAATTCTCCTAGGAAAGTGTTGATTTGCTCCCAATAATTCTGTGGAGGAAAGTGCATCCCCTGAGGCATCTCAGGGATTTCATGTTGAGGAATTTCCTCATGCTCATGTTGAGGTCCATGATCTCTTATTTGATCCATCCTTTTCTTAGTGATGGGCTTGTCCTCTTCAATGAGGATGTCTCCCTCTATGTCAATTCCAGCCGAATTACAGAGGTGGCAAATGAGGTGAGGAAAGGCTAACCTTGCCCAAGTGGAGAACTTGTCAGCCACCTTGTAGAGTTCTTGAGGTATAATCTCATGAACTTCCACCTCTTCTCTAATCATGATACTATGGATCATGATAGCCCGGTCTATAGTAACTTCCGACCAGTTACTAGTAGGAATGATTGAGCGTTGAATGAACTCTAGCCATCCCTTAGCCACTGGTTTGAGGTCATGCCTTCTTAGTTGAACCGGCTTGCCTCTTGAGTCAATTTTCCATTGAGCTCCTTCCTCACATATGTCTATGAGGACTTGGTCCAACCTTTGATCAAAGTTGACCCTTCTTGTGTAGGAGCGTGCGTTCTCTTCCATCATTGGCAAGGTGAACGCCAGCCTTACATTTTCTGGACTGAAATCTAAGTATTTCCCCTGAACCATGGTAAGCCAATGCTTTGGATTCGGGTTCACACTTTGATCATGGTTCCTAGTGATCCATGCGTTTGCATAGAACTCTTGAACCCTTAGGATCCCGACTTGTTGAATGGGGTTGGTGAGAACTTCCCAACCTCTTCTTTGGATCTCAAGTCGGATCTCCGGATACTCATTCTTTTTGAGTTTGAAAGGAACCTCAGGGATCACTTTCTTCTTGGCCACAACTTCATAGAAGTGGTCTTGATGGACCTTTGAGATGAATCTCTCTATCTCCCATGACTCAGAGGTGGAAGCAATTGCCTTCCCTTTCCTCTTTCTAGAGGTTTCTCTGGTCTTAGGTGCCATAAATGGTTATAGAAAAATAAAAAGCTATGCTTTTACCACACCAAACTTAAAATGTTTGCTCGTCCCCGAGCAAAAGAAGAAAGAAAGTAGTAGAAGAAGAAGAAAATGGAGGAGATGAGGGAAGAAGATGTATTCGGCCAAGGGGAAGAAGAGAGGGTTGTGTTGTGTGAAAATGAAGAAAGAATGAGGGGTTTATTTAGGAGTGGGGGGGTTAAGTTTTGGCCATTAGGGTTGGGTTTGGAAGGGAAAATATTTTGAATTAGAAGGTAGGTGGGGTTTTGGGGAAGAGAGGATGGATGTGAGTGGTGAAGAGGTGATGGGGAAGAGTGATTGAGTTGATTGGTGAGGGGTATTTGGGGAAGAGTGTTATGAAAAGGTGTGAAGAGAAGAAAGGTAGGTGGGGATCTGTGGACTGTGGTGATCCTGTGGGGTCCACAGATCCTGAGGTGTCAAGGATTTTTCATCCCTGCACCTTTCAGACGTGTAAAACGCCCTATACATGCAATCCTGGCGTTTAATGCCAGACTGCTGCCTGTTTCTGGCGTTAAACGCCCAATTGTTGCTTGTTTCTGGTGTTTAACGCCAGGTAGATGCTTGGTTCTGGCGTTAAACGCCAGCTTGGTGCTTGTTTCTGGCGTTAAACGCCAGACAGATGCTTGTTTCTGGCGTTTAAACGCCAGACTGCTCTCCTCCAGGGTGTGCTATTTTTAATGCTATTTTTCATTTTGTTTTTTATTTTTCAGTAGTTTTTGTGACTCCACATGATCATTAACCTAATAAAACACAAAATAACAAAGAGAAAATAAAATAGATATAATTAAATAACATTGGGTTGCCTCCCAACAAGCGCTTCTTTAATGTCAATAGCTTGACAGTGAGCTCTCATGGAGCCTCACAGATAATCAGAGCAAGGTTGGAACCTCCCAACACCAAACTTAGAGTTTGAATGTGGGGGTTCAACACCAAACTTAGAGTTTGGTTGTGGCCTCCCAACACCAAACTTAGAGTTTGACTGTGGGGGCTTTGGTTGACTCTACAGTGAGAGAAGCTTTTCATGCTTCCTCTCCATGGTTACAGAAGGAGATCCTTGAGTTTTAAACACAAGGTTGTCCTCATTCAGTTAAAGGACCAACTCTCCTCTGTCCACATCAATCACAGCTCTTGCTGTGGCTAGGAAGGGTCTTCCAAGGATGATGGATTCATCCTCATCCTTCCCAGTGTCTAGGATTATGAAATCAGCAGGGATGTAAAGATCTTCAACCTTTACTAACACATCCTCCACTTGTCCATAAGCCATTTTCATGGATTTTTCTGCCATCTCTAATGAGAAATTGGCAGCTTGTACCTCAAGGATTCCTAGTTTCTCCATTACAGAGAGTGGCATGAGGTTTATTCCTGACCCAAGGTCACATAGAGCCTTCTCAAAGGTCATGGTGCCTATGGTACAATGTATTAAGAACTTTTCAGGATCCTGTTTCTTCTGAGGCAATGTCAGTTGATCCAGATCACTTAGTTCATTGATGAGCAAGGGAGGTTCATCTTCCCAAGTCTCATTACCAAATAATTTGGCATTCAGCTTCATGATTGCACCAAGGTACCTGGCAACTTGCTCTTCAGTAACATCCTCATCCTCTTCAGAGGAAGAATACTCATTAAAGCTCATGAAGGGTAAAAGGAGGTTCAATGGAATCTCTATGGTTTCTATTTGAGTCTCAGATTCCTTTGGATCCTCAAAGGGGAACTCCTTGTTGATCACTGGACATCCCAGTAGGTCTTCTTCACTGGGATTCACGTCCTCTCCCTCCCTTGTAAGTTCGGCCATTTTGGTTATATCAATGGCCTTGCACTCTCTCTTTGGATTCTCTTCTGTATTGCTTGGAAGAGTACTAGGAGGAGTTTCAATGACTCTTTTGCTCAGTTGGCCCACTTGTGCCTCCAAATTTCTAATGGAGGACCTTGTTTCATTCATGAAACTTAGAGTGGCCTTAGATAGATCAGAGACTATATTTGCTAAGCTAGATGGATTCTGCTCAGAATTCTCTGTCTGTTGCTGAGTGGATGATGGAAAAGGCTTGCTATTGCTAAACCTGTTTCTTCCACCATTATTAAAGCCTTGTTAAGGCTTTTGTTGATCCTTCCATGAGAAATTTGGATGATTTCTCCATGAGAAATTATAGGTGTTTCCATAGGGTTCACCCATGTAATTCACCTCTGCTATTGCAGGGTTCTCAGGATCATAAGCTTCTTCTTCAGAAGATGCCTCTTTAGTACTGTTGGACGATTCCTTCAATCCATTCAGACTCTGAGAGATCATATTGACTTGCTGAGTCAATATTTTATTCTGAGCCAATATGGCATTCAGAGTATCAATTTCAAGAACTCCCTTCCTCATAGGCGTCCCATTATTCACAGGATTCCTTTCAGAAATGTACATGAACTGGTTATTTGCAACCATGTCAATGAGTTCTTGAGCTTCTGCAGGTGTTTTCTTTAGGTGAATGGATCCACCTGCAGAATGGTCCAATGAAATTTTAGATAATTCAGATAGACCATCATAGAATATATCCAGGATGGTCCATTCTGAAAGCATGTCAGAAGGACACCTTTTAGTCAGTTCCTTGTATCTCTCCCAAGCTTCATAGAGGGATTCACCTTCCTTTTGTCTGAAAGTTTGAACATCCACTCTAAGCTTACTAAGCTTTTGAGGAGGAAAGAACTTGGCTAAGAAAGCCGTGACCAGCATATCCCAAGAGTTCAGGCTGTCCTTAGGTTGAGAGTCCAACCATACTCTAGCTCTGTTTCTTACAGCAAACGGGAAAAGCATAAGCCTGTAGACCTCAGGATCAACCCCATTGGTCTTAACAGTATCACAGATTTACAAGAATTCAGTTAAGAACTGAAAAGGATCTTCTGATAGAAGTCCATGCAACTTGCAGTTCTGTTGCATCAGAGAAACTAATTGAGGTTTCAGCTCAAAATTGTTTGCTCCAATGGCAGGGATTGAGATGCTTCTTCCATGTAAATTGGAATTTGGTGCAGTAAAGTCACCAAGCATCTTCCTTGCATTGTTATTATTTTCGGCCATGTTCTCTTCTTTTTCGAAAATTTCTGTCAGATTTTCTCCAGAGAGTTGTGCTTTGGCTTCTCTTGGCTTCCTCTTCAGAGTCCTTTCAGGTTCAGGATCAGCTTCAACAAGAATATTCTTATCCTTGTTCCTGCTTATATGAAAAAGAAGAAAACAAAAAAGAAAATATGGAATCCTCTATGTCATAGTATAGAGATTCCTATATGTGAGTATAAGAATAGAAGAATAGAAGAAGAGAAATTCGAACACCAAGAGGAAGGGAGGGTTCGAATTTTGAGATGAAGAGAAGTGTTAGTAAATAAATAAATAATTAGAAGGAGATGAGAGAGGGTGAATTTCAAAAATTAATTAAATTAAAAATAAAATTTAAAGTTAAATTTCGAAAATTAAAATTGAAATCAAATTAAATTAAAAATTAAAACAATTAGTTAATAAAAAGAAGGAATTTTGAAAAAAAAGGAAAGTGATTTTCAAAAATTAGAGAGAGAATTAGTTAGGTAGTTTTGAAAAAGATATGATTGAAATAGTAAACTTTTAAAAATCAAACAAAAAGTCAAGTGGTTAATTGAAAAAGATTTGAAAATCAAATTTGAAAAGATATGAAGTTAGAAAAGATTTTGAAATTGATTTTGAAAAAGATGTGATTAAAACTTATTTTGAGAAAGATTTGAAAAAGAAATTTGAAAAGATTTGATTTTGAAAATCAAAGTTGATTACTTGACTAACAAGAAACTAGAAAGATATGATTTTAAAGTTTAAAGATTGAACCTTTCTTACTAGGCAAGTAACAAACTTAAAAATTTTGAATCAATCACATTAATTGTTAGTAAATATTTTGAAATTATGAAACAAGATAAGAAAAAGATTTTTGAGAATCAAATGGAAATTTTCGAAAATATAAAAGAAAAAGTGAAAAAGATTTGATTTTTGAAAAAGATTTGAAAAAGATAGAATTTTTAAATTGAAAATTTGATTTGACTCATAAGAAACAACTAGATTTTAAAGATTTTTGAAAAAGTCAACTCAAATTTTCAAAATTTATGAGTGAAATAAGGGAAAGATATTTTTTTGATTTTTGAATTTTTAATGAAGAAAGAGAAAAATAACCAAAAGACCCACAACATGAAAATTATGAATCAAAACACATGATGCATGCAAGAACACTATGAATGTCAAGATGAACACCAAGAACACTTAGAAGATCATGATGAACATCAAGAACTTATTTTTGAAAAATTTTCAAGAAAATAAAAACATGCAAGACACCAAACTTAAAAATTTTTATTCTCTAGACACTAATAATTCAAGAATGCATATGAAAAACAAGAAAAGACACAAAACAAGAAATTTTAAAGATCAAACAAGAAGACTTATCAAGAACAACTTGAAGATCATGAAGAACATCATGCATGAATTTTCGAAAATTTTTTTTTTAGGAAAAATTAAAAATATGCAATTGACACCAAACTTAAAATTTGACTCTAGACTCAAACAAGAAACATAAAATATTTTTGGTTTTATTGAATTATTTTTTTTTTGGATTTTTCGAAAATTATTTGGAAAAAGCAAAATAAGGATTTCAAAATTTTTAATAGGAATTCCAGAAATCTTGTAGTGTTAGTCTAAAGCTCCAGTCCAGGAATTAGACATGGCTTACTAGCCAGCCAAGCTTTCAGTGAAAGCTCCGGTCCAAAACACTAGACATGGCCAATGGCCAGCCAAGCTTCAGCAAATACAAATCATGCATATAACAGCTGATTTGATAAAGAAGACAAAGAAGCTCTTCTCTTGAGGATAAGTGAAACCTCGGTCCAAAAGATTTAGACATGGCTTTACAGCCAGCCAGGCTTCAACATGCTTCATGAAACTCTAGAATTCATTCTTAAAAATTCTAAAGAATATAGAATAATTTATATTTTTTTTCGAAATTAAGAATAATAAAAACAAAAAGCTTAAAATTAAAATAAAATTACCTAATCTGAGCAACAAGATGAACCGTCAGTTGTCCAAACTCAAACAATCCCCGACAATGGCGCCAAAAACTTGGTGCACGAAATCATGATTATTCATTCCTTGGTAACGGCGCTGAAAACTTTATACGCACGTTCATAATCTTGGTTCTCTTTCACAATTTCAATACAACTAACCAGCTAGTGCACTGGGTCGTCCAAGTAATAAACCTTACGTGAGTAAGGGTCGATCCCACGGAGATTGTCGGCTTGAAGCAAGCTATGGTCACCTTGTAAATCTCAGTCAGGCGAGTTCAATTGGTTATGGATATTTAATAATTAAAATCTAAATAAAAAATAAACTAGGATAGAGATACTTATGTAATTCATTGGTGAGAATTTCAGATAAGCATATAGAGATGCTTTCGTTCCTCTGAACCTCTGCTTTCCTGCTGTCTTCATCCAACCATTTCTACTCCTTTCCATAGCAAGCTTTATGTAGGGCATCATCGTTGTCAATGGCTACATCCCATCCTCTCTGTGAAAATGGTCCAATGCGCTGTCACTGCATGGCTAATCATCTGTCAGTTCTGGATCATACTGGAATAGGATCCATTGATCCTTTTGCGTCTGTCACTACGCCCAGCACTCGCGAGTTTGAAGCTCGTCACATCCATCCCTTCCCAGATCCTACTCGGAATACCACAGACAAGGTTTAGACTTTCCGGATCTCAAGAATGGCCATCCATGAGTTCTAACTTATACCACGAAGATTCTAATATCTCAGACTCGGTCCCTTGTATTAGATATCTAAGTTATACCACAAAGATTCTAATATCTCGGACTCGGTCCCTTGTATTAGATATCTAAGAGATACTCATTCTATCTTGTTTGCATGTAGAACGGAAGTGTTTGTCAGGCACGCATTCGTAAGTGAGAATGATGATGAGCGTCACATAATCATCACATTCATCATGTTCTTGGGTGCGAATGAATATCTTAGAAGTGGAATAAGCTTGAATTGAATAGAAAAACAATAGTACTTTGTATTAATTCATGAGGAACAGCAGAAACTCTACCGTTGAAAATACATAAGTGATGAAGGTTCAGGCATGGCCGAATGGCTAGCCCCCAAACGTGATCAGAGGATCAAGAGATAATCCCAAGATGAACAAAAAGTGATCCAAAGATGTAAAGACAATAGTAAAAAATTCTATTTATACTAAACTAGTTACTAGGGTTTACAGAAATAAGTAAATGATGCAGAAATCCACTTCTGGGACCCACTTGGTGTGTGCTTGGGCTGAGCATTGAGATTTACACATGTAGAGGCTTTTCGTGGAGTTGAACGCCAGTTTGTAACCTGTTTCTGGCGTTTAACTCCACTTTGCAACCTGTTTTTGGCGTTTAACTCCAGAATGTAGCATGAAACTGGTGTTGAACGCCAGTTTGCGTCATCTAAACTCAGGCAAAGTATGGATTATTATATATTGCTGGAAAGCCCTGGATGTCTACTTTCCAACACAATTGAGAGAGCGCCATTTGGAGTTTTTTAGCTCCAGAAAATCCACTTTGATTGCAGGGAGGTCAGAATCCAGCAGCATCTGCAGTCCTTCTTCAACCTCTGAATCTGATTTTTGCTCAAGTCCCTCAATTTCAGCCAGAAAATATCTGAAATCATAGAAAAACACACAAACTCATAGTAAAGTCCAGAAATGTGAATTTTAATTAAAAATAATAAAAATATACTAAAAACTAACTAAATTATATTGAAAACTATGTAAAAACAATGCCAAAAAGCGTATAAATTATCCGCTCATCAACTATCCCGTCAAGGACTCTCAAGAACCCAGTTGAATAGGGATGACGGTCAAGTTACACTCCCAATTCAATAGGATGAAGAACGAAGATACATCTTAGAATAGAATCAAGCATAGATTGAAATAGAATAGTGATATCATTAATCCATAAGAATCAGTAGAGCTCCTAACCTTAACCTAGGAGGTTAGTGACTCATACTGAACATAGAATAGTGTTCGAATTTAAAAGTGGGGGAAGAAGATCCTAAACAAGGGTGATCTCCTCCTATATATAATAACCTAGTAATTAAGAAGTACAAAATTATGATAGAATGTCTTGTAGTGTGAAAATCCACTTCTAGGGCCCACTTGGTGAGTGTTTGGGCTGAGCTAAGGGTGTCTCCACGACCTACGACTCCTCTTAGGCATTGAACGCTGGCTTTGGTCTCCTTTTTGGGCGTTGGACGCCAGCTGCTCCCTTTTGGGCGTCCAACGACAGGAAGAGGGTGAAGAGCTACCGTTGAATGCCAGCTTTGGAACTTCAATTCAGAGCAAAGTATAGACTATTATATATTGCTGAAAAGCCCTGGATGCTAGCATTTCAACGCCATTGAAAGCGCACTATTTGGATATTTTTAGCTCCAAAAAGTCTCCTTCGAGTGCATGGAGGTCAGAATCCAACAGCATCTGCAGTCCTTCTCTGTCTCTGAATCAGACTTTTTCCAAAGTTGCTCAATTTCAGCCAGAAAATGCTTGAAATCATCATAAAACACAAAAACTCAAAGTAGAATTCAAAAATATGAATTTTACACTAAAACCTATGAAAGTATAATAAAACTTAAACAAAAAATAACAAAAACTATATGAAAATGATGCCAAAAAGCGTATAAAATATCCGCTCATCATGCACGCACACCCTACGAATTTTGCAAGTTGTGCATATGCACAACATCATGCGTACGCACAAGATAGGAAGTGCCTTCTGTTGAGGGCGTCCACACATATTCATGCGTGCACACAAAATAGAAAATTTTACTTTGTGTGCATACACACATTGTTCTGGTTTTCAATAAAAATCCTGTTTTTAACCGTTTTACCTTTTTGGAAAGCTTGTAAACTTCCATAACACTTGTTTAAGATCCTTTAGCTTATTTTAGGCTTTAAAACATGGGAGAATACAATAAATGAGTTACTTTGTTTAATTATGGTAATAAGATTAGAAAACAGAAACTTAAGCTTCTGATGGACGGAGGATGAACTAGCTGGGTATATGTGAGGGAGTATTATATTGATGATGATATTGCAAACTTAAGAATTCGTGATGGTTATGACGAGTCTGGGACTCGGTAATGAATGATGAACTTATTGGAAATTGTTTTTGGAAATGATCATTTCTTTTGAATACCATCAATGATATGTAAGCTTAAGGGCTGAGGTTCGTCCTGCTTATGCTGAGTTGTAGGCATATGGCGTGGGGTTCGTCCCGCTTATGCTGAGGTGTGAGAGCTGTGGTTAAAGTTCTGCTCACTTACTTTCGGTCATAAGAGTGGCCGAGCACTATATCTCAGGAAAAGTGGGTCGGGCACTATATCCAAGGGGTTCCCAATTATAAATGTGACCGAAAGCTACATTTCCATGGGAATGTGTCGGCTTGGCAGTTGAACCGACAATATGATATCACAGCCAATAGGACATGCATTCATCATGTTCATTTCCTATATGTTTGTATTGCTTTACCTTCTTTCATTGTTTGTCTAATTGTATAACATGTATATATGCTTCCTGTTGTTCTTGCTGTATATGTCTTATTACCTGTGAATTATCTGTTTGTATTTATTTGTGTTTGACCTTAATATTGAGGAGGTTCAGTAGGTGGTGGTGACAGGGTCACGTAGAGGTTAGGATGGTGACGGGTATGGGTTCATGGTGTTGAATTAGTTAGAAATTCCCTAAAATAGATTACCCTTGTTTCACTATAGTTTTTAAGTTATGATTTCACATTTGATATTGCTTTAAGCTTGAATCTCCAGTTTGATGTGAAGTTCTAGGATTGCCTTTAGCATTCCAGAGCCTTACATTTTGGACACTGTTACCATGTTGAGAACCTCCGAGCTATTTCACTAATCTTCTAGGTTTTTCAGATTTCTATTTCTGATTTTGAAAATAAAGCATTATATCATCGTATTTCTCTTTTATTAAGTAGATTCATTATATATTCTTGGTTTAAAGTAGATACTAAGGTTATGGTGAAACTGCTCAAGTCTCTTATACTGTTTTACATACTTTTAGAGAATGGTTTAACTTGTATTTTTCATCTATTTTTGTGCATGTTTCCATGTTAGGAATTGAGCTTGTATACATATAAACTTTATACCGTATTTCAAGTGAACTCATATTTGGGTGTATATGGCCAATTTTTTTGTGTATATCATCGAATTCAAATTTGAATGGTGCTTCTAGTGAAATTTTAACCTTAAATATCATTTTGAACTCATATAATGTTATGTAATTAAAAAAAATACAGGTGTATGTGTCTGGTATATATATCAAGAGTATTCAAGTGTAATTGGTGCTGTTATAGTTGTGCTTGAGCTTGTAGTGTCATTGTATGCATATTTAGTTGACTTGAATATCATTTTTAACTCATATAATGTTATGTAATCGAGAAATTAATAAATGTGTATAGGATTGGATTTGGGTGTATGGGACTAGTATTTGGGTATATTTGGCAATTATTTGGGTGTATGTTGCTGGTATTTGGGTGTATGCAGCTGGTATTTGGATGTATGTGACTGTTATTTGGCTAGAATTGACAATATTTTTTATTCCTTACAGTAAAAATGACAAGCAAGAGCCAAGGTGGAAAAAATACAATGTAAGCACATATATATCTTAGGACAAGTCAGTTTTCCTAGTATAAATATAGGTTATTTAAATGACTCTCATTTTGCTTTGTTTACGGCAAACCAAAGATTTGAAATGTGCCCCGACTATTGAGTGAAAAGTTTGAAAGATGAGCGAGGCAAATAAGGCCATCGTTCGTGAATTAGGATTTGGTGGTCTCATGCACATCCCGCCGATGAATGTGCCACATAAACTATTGAAGGAGTTAGCTAATTCTTTTAATTTGGAAAAAAAGAAATTGGACACAAGGCACGGTTCATTGAAAATTAAACCAAAAAAAATAGGAGCTGCCCTTTGCCTTAATGCATCAGGTAACTAATTACAAAAAACCTTTATACTTGCATTTTGTAATCTATTCTTTGTAATATCTTATTCTAATCTCATGTAATCAAGAAATAAATTTAGGTGTATATGGCTGGTATTTGGGTGTATTTCAAGTGATTTGAAGTGTAATTTGTTTTCTTTTTTATAGGAGACCTATTTCCCAATAAAGTGAGTTTTAAGAAACTTTCTGAGGAGAACAGAGAATTTTAGAAGGTTCCAGGGGAAAACATTAAAGAATCAGTGTTGACAACGATCAAGGTCACCTAATGTTCAAGAGGATTTTCATCCTCTATATTCAAATGGCATTCTTGTTGCCAACTACGATAAATAAAGTATCTCTTGTCCACCTAGCTCCAATTTTTTGGATGGACAACATAACGGAGTTCAAATGGGGAAGTCATGTCCTTAATTGCATCATCAAAGGCATAACCAATTGTCGTTTGAAAAAGAAAAATTTGATTGATGGCTGCCTCTATGCCTTGATGATAGTCTATTTTCATCTAACAACACACGTAGACAAGAAAGGAGAAGCAATCCCTAGACTGCCCTGGGTTAGCCATTGAATAGGGAGCTACTAGTTGCGAGGATCAGAGCAGAAATTGATGGTCATATGGTAACTGAACAGAATACCTTCTCTAATTTGGGTGTATTTTATTTATATAGATGGTGTAAACTAATATTTCTAATATTTCAGGGCATTGCCAAGAGGGCGGAAGTGAAAAAGAAATTGAAGGAAATGAAACAGAAAGAAAAGAAAGAAAAAAAACAAAAAAACAAAAAAGAAGAAAGTAAGTTCATCTGAAAGTGATTCATCAAAGAGTGAACTTGCTTTTTCCTCTGAGTCTGAGTCTAAATAAGACTCAGAAGAAGCAACAAAAAGAAGAAAACAACCCACCAGGACAACTAAAAGTAAGTAATATTTTTGGGTGTATTTTGTTAATTTTAGGGTGTTTTTTGCCAATGATTGTTTGCTCTCCAGAATGGTATCCAGAAAAAGGAAACAGATTTTGGAAGTTTCCACTTTAGAAAGTGAAAGTGAATCCGACGATGAGTAAGATTCTAATATTGTCATTGAATTGCTTTCTTTTCTGTTTATTATCAAAATTTGATGTATTAATAGAGTGTTTCTCATTTAATTTCAGAAGTGAAGAATCGTCACCAATAATAAAAAAAAAATCAAAGAAAAAATTCAGACTCAACCCAAAAAGTATGCATTGCTTTTGAGAGTATTTTATCATCAATTTTGTTGTGTCTGTCTGATTCATACTTTTTTTATTTTCAGGACGCAATCCAAAAAAAGAAAGCACATTGTTGAGAATTTGTCTTCTGAAGAACAAACTGAATCCTATGATGTGTAAGATACTTTGTAAAGCTATCTTACCCTTTATCATCAAAATAATATTCGTTAACATGTTCTTTTGCATGTACTATTAGAACTGATGTAAGAACTGAAGAAATAGAAGAATTCTTTAGAGAATCAAAAAAGAAAAAAACCAATGAAAAGGTTGCACAAGGGTATGCTGAATTTGGGTGTATATTCCGGATTTTAAGGTGTTTTTGTTCATGATAATTGTTTTTGCTTTTCCAAGATGAAGGAAGCTGGGCTCCCATCGACGGAACGTCACTATGACTCATCCAAAATGTAAGATCCTTTATTTGATAGAATTTTGAGATCTTGATTTAATTAAATAGTATTTTTACTGAATAATGTTTATTCTGTGCTTAGAAAGCCGAAGGTGAACTTAGGAAGCGAGAATGATCCTTTGTTTTAAGCATAAATGGATCAAAGCAGCATAAACAAACCCATGGATAGCATGTAATTTCTGTTTCTAATACCATTTGTTTAATTCTTTCATTACCATCTGCTTCTAATTCTGTATATATTTTTTTAGAAAAAAAAAGCCCTTTAATGTTTTATTCAAGAAAAAAAAGGCAGGAAAAAAAAAGAAAAATCTGCAACTACGTAAGTTTTCAAAATACAGAGCCTGTGTTTCTTTTCAATGCTTCAGGTGTATTTTGACATTATTTAGTTGGATTTCAAGTTGGATCTAGTGGAAGAATCGATCAGTGACCCAGCTCAATAGAAGATGATTTGTTCGGATGGAGACACATTCATAATCTGAATCGGTTGATATGTGAGTTTTACAACTAAATTTCAACCTTCTAATCATCTATTTTAAGGGAGTTTTTTAACTTTTTATTTTTGTCTTGTTTAGAGTTCCGATTCAAGTATGCATGCCTCTATTGCAGACAAAAGTAGCAACCTTATGCAAATTGAATCATCCCCCCCTCCAAAGTCTTCGAGCAAGAAAATTAACGAAGAAACAATTAAGGGGTAATAAATATTTGGGTGTATTTGGTTATTATTTGGGTATATTATTTTTTTTTTGGTGTATCTCATCTGAATTCAACTGTAATTGATTGTTTTATAATTTGAATCCTTTTCTCTAACCCTACAGCACTCCACAACCCCAGCAACCAGCTGAAAGCACACCCACATTGCCACTAGCTCCATCTAAAATGTAAGTTCTACACAATATAACTTTCTTTTGATATCATTAGGCTATTCTTCTTCTTGTAGTATCTTATATGTCAACACGTAGTAATCCACCCCCTGAAGCCACTGCTGCACTGATCATGATCGCCAACACAGCATCCTATGTACTTAAACAATTTCCGGTGCCATCATTCAGCCCCGGCTTCACTTATTCGAGTCAGGAAGAAATGCTGACTCAAGAGGGGTGACCAGGATCTGAGAAGGGAAAAAGTCCTGAGACACCAATACTAATTGAAGAATTAGAGGAGCTGGTGGAGCAAATTGCAAACACTAGGGTTAAAGCAACATTGAATTTTGCAGAGGATAAAAGTCCCCCAGTCGAAAAGCAGTCTGCCGACCAAATCTTTGAAAAGTTTGAAACTCCTGCAAGGAGGAAGGAATCATCGGCCTACATGAAGTAAAAGTGCTACCTTTGGGCCACACACGTAAAGACCTACGGGGATGGAGGTACTAATGAGTGGGAGCCAATGTGCATCCTTAATCCCCAACAGTCTATGCAATTGTCAAAAAACCACTTTGCATCTCTAAAATCTAGTACATATATTGAAGCCGAGGTAATATTAGAATAAGTTTAATGATTTTATTATGAGCTGTGACTGCAATATTGATTGATGTAATTAATTTGGATTTTTTGTTTTTCAAGATTGTAACTGCTATGTGTCTGATTCTAAACAAACAAAATATTAGAAGATTTGAAGAAGAAATTTACTATCTTCCCCCTACTATTGTGGTAAGGTGTATTAAACTCAATTTTGGGTGTATTTATATAATGTATTGGGTGTATTAAATATTACACAAATGCTGCAGAACATAACTATTGAAAATCATGAAGGCGGCGAGTTCTTACAGCCAAAAATAAAAAAGCCATTTAACATTGAAAACTACCAAATGTTCATACCTTTTTTGGATCTGCAAAATTTGGTATCCCATCCATATGTAAGTTTTCGTTTCTAAAACTTCTTATCACAATTATTTGGTTATGTGCCAATTAAACTAAAACACTTTTCAATGTGGCCATACTTCAGATTTTGCACTTGCTTGCTTCGCGGAGCATTGGTGGTTATGGATGGCTGATGTTAGAAAGAAAACATTTTGTATCCTTGACCCGTATCACAAGACGTGTCCCTCCAAATCCAGAATGAAGCTTAATAAATTTGTTGTAAGTTGATTTTGTTGTTTGGATTTTAATATTTGGGTGTATTTTTGTTCAAAATAAGGTGTAGTATGTGATCCTTTGGGTGTATTCAGGTATTAAATTTATTCTTTCTTATATTTTGCTTTGTTTTTTGTTTTTAGGGGTATGTGATTTCTAGAATGAGGGTATATGCCGGGGGGACACTTCTCATGAAAGACGATCGTAAAATTGAACCGTCATACATCAACATTGCAGGCCAAAAAATGCAGTATAAATCTTTCTCTTTGAAAATTGTGTTTTCTCTTGCTGTCCTATTTTAATTTGCTAATTTATTTTTGGTTTTCAATTATGATTGTGCAATTTATGTAATGAAATGGCTTGAAATAATCGAGCCTCAAAACATTAAAAAGAGGAGATATAACTAGGAGAATTAGACACAGGTAATTGTGTTTAAAAGTATATAACTATCTATTAGTTTACTAAATTAACGGAGTTCAGTAAAATAATATTCTTTTATACTGTAGGCGGAGGTGGACCACTTTAGAGTTGAATATGCTTCACGGATTTTGTTTTATGAGATGAATCAAGATAGAGATACAGCGATCAAGGAAAGCAAAGTAATAAGATTGTTTAAGCCATCTGCAGTATTATTGAGTCCATATTATCAAATAGATTCAGATGATATTAACAATGATTAGTTTGAATGGTGTATAGGCTTAGAATAGTTTGAACACCTTTTGTAAAGTTTATGTATATTTAATCTAATTTTGTTATAAATTGTTTTTGCATAAATAAACTGTTTGTGCTGCATTCAAAAGCTGTCAATTACAGGTTAAAAAAATCAAGGAAAACAATACCAAACATACTATTACGCCGAATTACTTTCATAATACACCCTAAAATAACCAGTATACACCCAAATTGAGTGTATACATATTTCCATGGAAAAACCAACCAAGAGTTGTAGGAATTCAGAAATTTAAATTGATAACCTCTTTAGGAATCAAATTGTATACATATTGTAAATTTAAAACAAACAAATATAAAAAAGACACTAATTTCCAACACAAATAGTAGCGTCTAAAAAATATAAAAAAATAAAAAATGTCAAAAACAAGAGAATGCAGAAATACACCCAAAACCCTATTCCCTGCTGTTGGATCTCTGAACTGATAATTCATAACACATCCATGATATTGGCTGGAATTTGGTTGCACCACTGATGCGCCATTAAAAAGATTCAACTGAAAAAAATAAACTCAGATATTAGCAAAGCTATTAATAAAACAAATAAACTCAATTATCCCCTATTTAAAAAACATCACTTTTATCTCGCTTAGAGCTTTCGTTTTCTTTTTCTTTTGAGGCATTTGCAATTTGTTTGTCCAGCTTTGAACTTAGTCTATTTTTGGGACGTCCTCTTGTTCTCACCCTTGGAGGGCTTTGAAGCTCGTTAACGGATTCCATGTTAGCATCTTCGTGAGATAACGAACATGTCCCCTTCCTTTTAGCTTTCAGTTCTTGCATCTCAACCACGACGTTATCGTAGGCACAGTGCAGAATGACAGTGCGCTCCTTAGATTTTGATGCAAATTCGCATATATTTTACAAACAAAACACCAATTCGTCAAACCTCTTGCTTCTTGGCTTCAATTGTGGCTCGTCGTGGCTGCTCTTGATGTGTATGTGTCTCCTCTTTATGTTCTTGCTCCATCATTCTAATATGTATCTCGGTGACACTTTGTTTACTCGTTCAAAGCTTAACACGCTTAGGGCGTGACGGCACAATATCCCTCTTAACTTGAATAATAAGCACTGGTATTTCACTTGGGCTGCTACCGAGTTGTATGTAATGGCAAACATGTTGAATGTTGAGTTGGAAACTTGTTCTACAACTTCATATACCAAATAGCCTAGAGCAGAGTTGGTTGATCTTGTGATGCAATTCACCTTCCATCTGAATTGTGCTTGGACTTTCCTAAACTTTTGATGAGTGTACACCTGTTGAAACTAAGCTTCTATTAAGGATTTTGTTGCACATGGTATGATGATGTGAAAATCTGCAGCATCCAATTCTCTCTCTCTTTTCTCCCTACTTCTGAGGCAATTATCATATTGTTTGATAAATTAGATAAGTGAGCTGTTCCGTGTAATGAACTTGTTAAAAAATAGATGCATGCTCTCGCTCCTTTGTGTACTTCTCATCCCGGCCCAAAAGTGGTGATCGAGATAAATTGGAATCCATATATGACGATATTCATAAAGCTCTGCAAAAAATACCTAAATCAGGCTATAATACACCCAAAAACATGCAATTTACACCTTTGCTGCAGATTTTAAAAGACATTACCTGAAAGCCACTTGTTATTCACAAGATCATACTTCATCAGAAAATCATTCCAATTCTTATCAAATGATTCTTTGGTATGAATGTTTCAAACAACATGGCTCATTTCTTGTTCGATTTTTAGGTGTCCCTTGTAGCTATTTAATTTTCTTGGAATCTTCTTCATGATGTGCCAAATACACCAACGGTGAATTGTTGTGGGCATGCAAGCCTCGCATCGATGCACATTGATTGGTGAGAATCCCTTTCAAAGCATGTTGTCCCATGCAACAAAGCCAACATTCAAATAACCATTTGAATGACTGAATATCTTTGTTTTTCATCAAAGTGCATCCTAGAAGTGTTGACTGACTGTGGTGATTCACTCTGACAAAAGAACCAAAAATCATATTATACCTAAAACAGATTACGACAAAACAAAATTAAAATCGTTAAATACACCCAAATAATGACCTTCTACACCCAAAAAATCCAATATAGACCTCTGCAGCAGATTTATAAAAAACATTAATTCAAAACCATAAACCAGAACAGCATATTACCTGTTTGTATTGTAGGTAGTGTCGAATGAAATAACATCTCCAAAATACACACAGGCATCCCCGCTCTTTGCGTCCGCCTAAACAGCAAGCTTAATCGACTGATCATCCTCAAGTTCGAGTTCGAAAAAGAAATTCTGATTCTTCTCTTTCATTCTTAATAAGTATTTCCCAAATTCTTTCGCATCCTCTACTTTCGAAACATTCCGCACTTCTCTCGTGATTTAATTTCTCATGTCTTTTTCGATAAAATTTAACTCGCGGTGACTCCCGGCTACTGCCACAAAGGATTGGTAAGTTTTGCTTGGTCTGATACCGGCTTTCTATTATTCTATATTGTATGACACACAGATATGTTTAGTTCCCTATGTTGTTTAAGCATCTTTGTTTGATTTGCACAGCAAGGATGTGAATGATGCAACACAACCTTGAAAATGATCCAAACACCAATGTCCTTCAATATGTATATATAAATTCTTACGGGATAATTTAATCCTGCTGAGGGGTTTGTCTTCTCCGTCGGAGATATTTTCGATTTCCATTTCCCCTTTCTATTACATGTAATCAATTTATTCTTAATTTCGTTTCCCTTCTTATTTGTGCTCCGAACTCTTGTAGAGAAAGCTGCAGTTTTCAAATAATCCTTGTAGAATTTTGTAGCATCTTCAAGGGTGTTAAAATTCATCCCAACCTTGGAAACAAACTGCTCATCAACATTACAGAGGGGCTGCAAAATACACCCAAAAAATTCCAAAATATACTATATTAAAACAAGCATAAACTATAGAATACAAATACAACTATAAAACCATCATCAAAAATAACAAAAATCAGATGCATGAATCATCATCAAATAGAAACTAAAACAATTCAACTAAAAGAATAAAACAATTCACCCTCAGTCAGATGAAAAGTCATAAACTGTAAATACACCCAAACTTTCCTAAAGTACACCCAAATATTCTTGATTTACACCCTAATGTCTGATATAAAATACAGAAAATTCTTCAGAACTAGTAACTTACATTCAATTCAAACAACGAACAATGAATAGCAAATTTCACAGGCAAAGTTCACAACATTATCCAGCTCCACAATCATAAACTACTAACAAAAGTATTAACTAGAATTAAACCACACCTCAGGAACTTCATTGGATTCAAATTCAAAATCGACTTTGCTCTGGTTCAGCTGACAATCTGAAGTTGAATCATCCATTATCTTCAAAATGATTTCAGAGCTTGATTTCAGAAACAATGGATCGAACAAAAATGAAGAAAGAGAATAGAGAGAGAAATGCACGTAAACGACGACGGAAAACGCAGAGAGAAACATACGAAAGAGATCAAAGAGAGAAAGCACGAAAACACATAACAAATTCGAAAAAGGTAACGAAATCCTTTCAAAAAAGGAAGTTATATATTCGCGCGTTGATTGATTGAAAGATCTGTTAAGGAGACGCGTGGACTAGACGTCCCAGAAGAGACGCGTTTTAGGGGGTAAAAGATTTTCAGAACTTGTAAGACTTGTATAGTAAAAAAACTCGTATGTGGAGATTAATTTTTAAAATAATTGACACTTTTATTTGTATGTATTAAAATACTTTTTATTTGTATTATTGATATTTTTATTTACTATTTTAATAGAAAATACTATTGATTTTCAAATTTGTTTAAATTGAATTTACAAACTTATTTTTGGGCGTGCTCTTGAGTACAGACAGCTTGTCCTTGTTCCCCAAGTACTTGTTATATCCCCTGAATTCTCGCTCCGTATCTTCTTTGCTTGATGTGCAAGCTTACCTAATTGACACGTTTTCAATTTACTTCCATTCTTCTTCTGTAGTCCGACGCCATAATGTTATACCTCAACCTTGATCCTAAGAGTAGTTTACTGGCATTGATCTTTAGTTCTTTCGATATATACTAATTTTCCATCTTTATCCTTTGGGCTGGTTGTTTTTTCCTTTGTTGATACACATTATTTTTTGTTGGTGGATAACTTCAATATTTCACATCAACAATTAAAACAATTAATATTTATTTAGTCAATCGAACAAGTGTCCCAGTGGGAATAGTATAAAATGACAACAAATGTGAATAATTCTATTCATTATAATATTTTATATATATACGTACATTCAGGAAGTATGTTGGCTGAAGACCACGATGTCTGTGGCAATCTTTTTCTTTTTAGTAGAAACAAGAAAAAATATATGTAGCTAAGAATTTTCATTTTATATAATGTGTGTTGTATTTAAGTCTCATCACCTTTTAGATTAACAGTAAGAGATTATATAAGATAAAGCTAATGTTTTAATTTATATACATTATTAGTGTGACAAAATTTTACATAAAAGCATTTAACTTAATATTTGAATATCGTAAAAATTTGTTTAAAACATACGTAATATTATTTTTTTTTCTTAATCAAGTAGATTGAACAATCTTTAATATTAAGTATCATAACACATTTATACTACACACTCACTCACACAATATTTAAAGGTTCATATTTAACATTTAATACACACTAAAATTTAAACTCGTGCATAGATGGCCCATTATTGGATCATTTTTTGAAGACTTCTACTTTGACCAACGTTGGCATTCAGGCACATGTAAAACGGTGCCATTCCCTTCACAAAGACAATGACTGCTCAATCTCTTTTATTTATTATCTATGCCTTGTAATGAAGGCACTCGGATTTAAAATTTAGATGATATTAAATATAAAGTATTTAATATTTGGTAGGTATAGTATAAGTGAATGTGTAATTGAAAGAGGTAGAATTTTCTCTTTGAATATTGATATATATATGAGTGCAGAACAGGAATAAAAACTAATGAAACAGTACAGACCAAGTACAAAATTCTATGAAAGGGAAGTATGGTAAGTAAGGAGCAAGAATAATAAAGGGGAGTGATGATGCTGGAATCAGTACCTTCAATCGTGTGCAATTTGTACCTGAGTGAGGAAGATAGGATTAGAGAATGCAGGTAAGGAAAGAAGAAAGAATGTTGTCAGAGGAGGAACAGAGATGACAGAAGGAGAGAGAATTTGCATTACTAAAAGTTGCCTAACAAACATAGTCACGCAGTCGAGTATTAAAGCATTTCTTTCTGTTGCCTCTCCTCAGCTGCTCACCTGCATCTGCTGCCAAGTGTCCCTTTTGCATAACAGAATTTATCTTGTATTCAGTGCCAAGTTTGCCCCTCATTGCTTGGTCAGCTTCTAATTCCATTTTTCTTACTTTGCTCGTGACATTACCTCCTCCATCAGCAGCAACCTTGTCCTCAAGGTTGAAAGTTGGGTATGCCTCATAGAATTCCACTTCAAACTCCCAAGTAGAAGGAGCATCATCAGCCTTTCCCCATTGGACTAAGAGTTGTTGCAGCTCACGACCACCTTGCACAATAGTCCTCTTAGCCAAAATGCTGGTAGGGGAAACAACAGGTCCTTCTTCAGTAGTCTTTAAAGGCATTGGAAGATAAGGAAGCTTGCCATCTCCCTTGAACTTCTTGAGCAGCGAAATATGAAACACATCATGTATTTTAGCCTCATTAGGTAACTGTTATTTGTAAGCTACAGGGCTTACCTTGTGGACAATTTTGAAGGGACCAAAATATCGCATTCCCAACTTCTGATTTTTTCTTAAGGCAACTGAGTGTTGTCGGTAAGGTTGTAGTTTTACCAAAACCAAATCACCTACTTCCAATTCACCCTGTCTGCGATTTCTATCTGCAAAAGCCTTCATAGACTGTTGAGCACGAGTCATATTAACCTTAAGTTGAGCCAACAACTGATCTCTTTCTAGCAGCATCTCTTGCAATGAATGATCATCATTAGAAGTAATTTCATACTTAACCAAAAGAGGGGGGATCTCTGCCATAGAGGGCCTTATAGGGAGTCATTTTAATAGAACTGTGAAAGGTTGTGTTATACCAATACTGTGACCAAGGCAGCATAGAAAACCAACGCTTGGGATTGTCAAAGCAATAGCAACGCAGATACATCTCAAGAGCTTTGTTTAAAACTTCACTTTGTCCATCCGATTGAGGGTGGTATGCTGAACTCATGGCCAATTTCGTGCCCTGCAATTTAAACAATTGCTGCCAGAACTTACTGATAAAGACTCTATCTCTATCAGAAATTATTTTTCTTGGAAAACCATGCAATTTCACCACATGCTGCACAAAGTTTTCAGCTACCTGTTTGCTATTGAAATCATGTTTTAAAGCAATGAAATGAGCAAACTTGGTTAATCTATCAATCACCACCATAATCACTGAATAGCCATGAGATTGTGGAAGAGCAGTAATGAAATCCATACAAATTTCTTCCCAAACTTGGGAAGGCACTGGTAAGGGCTGCAATAATCCTATTGGAAATTTGTTCTCCACCTTAGCTTGTTGACAAATAACACAGTTTCGCACATATTCTTTGATCTGCTGTTGCATATTTGGCCAATAGAAATTGGAGCATATTCTGTCAATTGTTTTAGCAAAACCGGAATGCCCCCTACGGCACTATCATGATATTCCTTGAGAATTAATTGAATAAGAGAGCTTTGTTGAGGAATAACCACCCTATTTTTCCACAGCAGCAACCCATTCTTATAAGAATAATTTCCATTAGTTGCTGTTTTCTCTCCACACTTCAGCAAGAGTTTCTTGAGAGAGCCATCATTCTCTAAGTCATTTTTTAGTGTCTGTAGCCAATTCAGATCCGGGCAAGACCAAGCGGCATAGTAACATCTAGATAAAGCATCAGCAGTAACATTCTCTATTCCCGGTTAATATTGGATTTCAAAATCAAATCCCACAAACTTGTGCAGCCATTTCTGCTGTTCTGGTGTGCTCAGACTCTTTTCTAGTAGAGCCTTCAAACTTTGTTGGTCCGTTTTGATGACAAATCTCTTACCCAACAAATAATGCCTAAATTTTGCAATGGCTTCAGTGATTGCATATAATTCCCTGGTATAAGCCGATTGACATTGCATGGTTGGGGACAATTTCTTTGAGAAATAAGCAATAGGGTGTTTACCTTGGCTTAGAACAGCCCCTATTCGCAGCCCAGATGCATCTATCTCCACCTCAAAAGGCAATTCAAAATTTGGTAAAGCCAAAACTGGCTCTGAAGTAATAGCTTTCTTTAGTTTCAAGAAGGCTTCCTCAGCATCATTATTCCAGAAAAAAGAATCCTTCTTTAAAAGATTGGTCAATGGGGCTGCCAAAGAAGCATAACCTTTGATGAACCTTCGATAATAACCTGTCAAGCCTAAGAATCCTCGCAATTATTTCAGATTTTTAGGTACTTGCCACTCTACCATAGCTTTAACCTTCTCCTTCTCCATGTGCACTCCTTCTTTAGTGATTGTGTGGCCCAAATAGTCGATTTCCGAGACCCCAAAGAGGCATTTAGACAATTTGGCATAGAGTGTGTTTTGCTGTAATAGCTTCAGCACTGTTTCCAAATGGCCCAAGTGAGCATTCCAATGCGGACTATACACCAAAATATCATTAAAAAATACCAACACAAACCTTCTCAAATAAGGTTTAAAAACATCATTCATCAATGCTTGAAAAGTGGTTGGAGCGTTGGTTAAACCAAATGGCATGACTAGCCATTCATAATGCCCTTGATGGGTTTTAAAAGCAGTCTTCTCTCTATCCTCCTTCTTTACTAAAATTTGATGGTAGCCTGACCTTAAATCAAGCTTTGAAAAGATTGTAGCCCCAAACAGTTCATCTAACAACTCATCAACAGTGGGAATAGGAAAGTTATCTTTAATTGTAATGTTGTTTAGTGCTCTATAATCAGTGTAAAACCTCCAAGTACCATCCTTCTTCTTAACTAACAAGATTGGAGATGAAAAAGGACTCTTACTTGGCTGAATTATTCCCTCCCCAAGCATCTGTTGCACCATTCCTTCAATATGCTCCTTTTGCGAATGAGGATATCTATAAGGTCTTGTCTTCACGGGTTGAGCTCCTGGAATCAATGGAATAGCATGGTCATGGCTTCTAGCAGGTGGCAGTTCTGAAGGGGCATCAAACACCCCTGCATAATTCTGTAAAAGCAAGGCCAACTCAGGTTCTAGTTCCTGAGATAATTGCAGCTGCTTCGTATTTCCTTGCTGCTGCGGTAGAGTCTCTTCCCTCCCTTCTTGTAATTGTAGAGTAAAAGCTTCAGCAACCGAATTAGTGTGAAACAACCTCTTGATGTGGTTGTATTGAGTCTGCCTAGGACCATTGTAAGCATCACCAAAAATGGTTACAAACCCACCGTTTTGCCATAACTTTATAAATGAGGAATCATAATCAACAATGTGAGCTTTTAGTCTCTTGAGCCAAGTAGTGCCAAGTACTAAATCTCCACCTGCAACATGTAAGACATATACTTGTGGAACAATCATTTTGTGGCCCTGCATATCAACCTCAAGAGCCTTAATACATCATTCTACTTTCATCAATTCAAAGTTGCCAACCATGACATTGAATCCAGGTGCTAGCTCTACTGGAAGGTTAAGAAATTTTGCAATCCTTGGTTGGATAAAACGATCAGAACTTCCACCATCAATTAACACTTGGATTTCATGACCAAGAATCCTTGCGGTTAGTCAGATTGTAGCCAACCCTTCAGCTCCATTCATTGCATTATAAGACAAATGATGATACGTAACCTGCTGTTCTAACTGCTGCATCACATCCTCTTGGGCAGGTTGTTCAATATTAGTCATTTGCTGTTCTTCAGCCTCTTCCTCTGCTATTTCCTCTAATTGAAACAACATAAAGTGTCTGTTGGGGCACTTATATGTTGGGGAAAAACGTTCATCACACCAGTAGCATAAACCTTTTTCTCTTCTCATTTGTTGCTCAGCTGCCGTGAGGCGTTTAACTTGGTTTCTATTGGGATTTATGACAGGTTTAGTGGCTAGAGTGGGTAGTAAGGGTGGTAATATTTGGCGGGGAAGGGCAGGCTTATTTTGTTGTCCAGGGCTTGTTTGAAGGTTTTGATTTGAATGGATTGTTTGGTTACGGTAAGTGTTTGGGCCTTGTGAGTTTCGGAAAGATGATGAAAATTTGTCCTCATATAATCTAGCTAAGCTCACAGCTCTAATTAATGAGGGAGGGCACTGAGATTTTACCTCACGTTTAATGTCCATACGTAAGCCACCGATGAAACAGTCTCTTAGAGCATCCGGAGGCTCAAGATTGGTCCGATTAGCCAGGGACACAAATTCTGCGTAGTATTCTGCTACCGAGCCTTTCTGCATCAGTTTGAACAATGATTCTCGTGGAGAATCGAACAAAGACGGGCCAAACTGTTGTTCGATTGCTTGATGCAACTCATTCCAAGAGTGGAATGGTAATGAACGTTGAGCCATTTGAAACCAAGGGATGGTAGGACCCACCATGTGCATTCCTGCAATTGCAACTTGATCTTCCTCAGGCACCCAATAGAAGTCAAAATACTGGTCCATAGAGAAGATCCATCCCAACGCATCTGAACCATCAAATTTGGGTAGATCGAATTTTGATTTTCTGAAGTGAGGTTGGTGATTGTGAAAACCACCCCCATGACCAAAATGAGAGCCATGGCTAAACTCTGTGTGAAGGTCAGTTTCTTGGCTTGTATTAACAGGCTGCTTTTGCAGCACCTGCATAATGGAGTTATGCATCGTCTCCATTTTCAAGCGCATCTCCTCATTGTTCCTCACAACCTCAGCCCGATGAGCTTCTGCATTTTTCTCAACAAGCTCATACAGCGTTTTAATATTAGCTTCTACCTTTTTAAACCTCGTGCCTTCTGCCATGTCTCTCAATGAAAGCACCAAATGAAAGAGGTAGAATTTCCTCTTTGAATATTGATATATATATGAGTGCAGAACAGGAATAAAAACCAATGAAACAGTGCAGACCAAGTACAAAATTCTATGAAAGGGAAGTATAGTAAGTAAGGAGCAAGAATAATAAAGGGGAGTGATGATGCTGGAATCAGTGCCTTCAACCGTTTGCAATTTGTACCTGAGTAAGGAAGATAGGATTAGAGAATGCAGGTAAGGGAAGAAGAAAGAATGTTGCCAGAGGAGGAACAGAGATGACAGAAGGAGAGAGAATTTGCATTACCAAAAGTTGCCTAACAAACATAGTCACGCAGCCGAGTATTAAAGCATTTCTTTCTATTGCCTCTCCTCAGCTGCTCACCTGCATCTGCTGCCAAGTGTCCCTTTTGTATAATAGAATTTATCTTGTATTCAGTGCCAAGTTTGCCCCTCATTGCTTGGTCAGCCTCTAATTCCATTTTTCTTACTTTGCTCGTGACAGTAATATTTAACATTAAAAATTATTTAATCTATCTGACAAAAAAAATGCAATAAAAAAACACAATGACCAAAAAAATCAAATCAACAACTTAATTCTTAACCAAAAACACACACAAAGAAATTGACTGAAAACTTCCCCAACAGAATAAAACAATTGATATTGAATTAGGTTTTGAATTTTGAATTTAATTTTTTTTTATTTTAAATTTTATTTTAGAGGGTAAAATATGATCTATTATTATTTATTTTATAAATAAGATCAAAAGAAAAATATGAAAAAAATTATTCAAGGGTGAGAAATTACGTTTTACTCTCTAAAATAAAAACTAGAATGAGACCCGCGCGATGCACGGGACGGCAAATTAATGATGATAGTATGTAATAAATATTAAAAATTGCTATGTTTTGTAGAATTAAATTAAATATATGTAAGCTAAAGTTAAATTTGAAAGATGTTTTATTTAAAATAATTTGTAGTATAAAAGATTTGGATGTTAGAATTATACAAAGTGACAATTTTATTTGATAGTTTGATTTTTGCATTTGTTTTAGTTAATGGACTTAGTCTTCTTATGTGGTACTCATCTTCCTTTTTTTTTATTGGTTGTTGTTAGAGTTGTTGCTTTTTTCTTTTTGTCGTAGGTTCTTGTGAAGGTATATTCTTTATGAATTATTGAGTTGTATACACTTTCTATTGTGTTGTTTGTTCCATCTTTATATGTATGTTCTTCTTTCGAAGATGTGTCTTGAATTTGTATGATTTTCTTTCTCCTAAATCTCTTGATGAATATGTAATCTTCGTCTGATAATATTAGTGTTGGCGAAGTTGGTTCCTATAGTCAATGAATAATTTAAATTAGAAATAAAAATGATGTCTTGAATGTATTATATAAAATATAATTCTTTGAACTAAGAAAAATAATAGATTTGAATTTTTTTGAAAAAGATCGTACCTTTGTATTCACTAACCAATGTTGATGTGAGTACAACAATTTTTTGGCCCTTTGTTTGTATTGTAATTTCTTTGTTTATCTGACGTGAGAGATTTCTCTACATGACTTTTAACACGATATTCCTAAAATTATTAGTATTTTGTTAATAACTATATATGTAAATGAAAAATGAATTGCTTGTATATTTTTTTACTCTTTTAAGTATCAATTCCATTCTTTGTATTTTTGTGGTTTTTTTTAACATCTATTTGTTCTTCTTCTCCTAGTGCATGCAATTTTTTAATGACATCTACAATAAAAAGAACAAAAATGTGTAAACTTTTTTTGAATAAGTTATTTTTAATAAGAATAATTGAAATAGTATAAAGTAAAATTACTTATTAATATTTTTTTGACTCACTCTGTCAAATAATGTCTCAAGTGATACAAATTCAAAATAGTGTTGGAAAATGTTCAAAACTGAATCTTTAATTTCTTTCACAATAGTTGTGAGTAAAAAATTTGTTTTCATTGTACGTTTAATTGGTCTATACAAATCATTTGTATCTTCTATTTTCAAAATTTTTATAGTATAGACTTTTCTTCTTGTAACAAATGTTTGAATTTGTTCATCATATTTTTCTTCACAACTATATGAAGAGATGTTTTCTGTAGTGTTAGTAAATCATAGTTAATAATTAGTTAAAAAAATTGATTATATTTATATTTTTTAAGTTATTAAAAAAGGAACAATGAATAACATATTGGAAGAAGTATAATTTTAATGATATTTGATGGTTATCAGTGGCTAAGAGAAGGGGGAGTTGAATCTTAGCCCCTTTTTTGCTTGATAATACTTGCTGGCCTTTGAAACCACTTTTGGAAACTTTTTGTCTTTTTATCTCGTAACTAGCCACAAGACTTTTTCTTTTGTCTCGTTCCCAGCCACGAGACTTTTCTTTTTGTCTCGTCAGTCAGCACGAGATATTTTCAGTTTTATCTCCTAGGCAGCAGAAACAGAGATGGAGTAGAAGAAAGAGAGAATTATACCAAGATATATCCTGGTTCAGCTGCTAAGTGCAAGGCAGCCTATATCCAGTCTCCATCACAACAATGATGGAATTTCACTATAATCATCCTTGATTACAAACACCAATTCTCTCTAGAAACTATCTTTCTTATCCGAGACAAGTCCAGAATCTAAACCCAAACTGAACTTGACTTGGTCACTGCCAAACTTTCAACTGCTAAGTGCTAACCCAACTTGCAAAGAGATTTCCATAGAATCATGAAACACAACACAGATGTACAAAGGACCTCTAAGGACATATATGGCTTTTTCTTTTAATTTTGTACTCTCTGCCTTTTTTTGCTCTATGGCTTTTTCTTACAAACCTCACTGTTTGCCTTTTTTCCATGAGACTCAAGACATGACAAAATTAAACAAAAAATTACAAAACAGAAAACATTGAAGGAGAAGAACTTCTGTTAGCTTGGGAAGCTATAGGAACTCTGTGCTCACTCTTTTTCTTTCCTTGAATCAAACCCTGACTGTTCACCCTTACTTATAGGAAGAAGCCTTTAAGGTTGAAACCAAACAAACCAAGCCAATCTTCTTCTTCTTCAACTTGAACCGGTTCGGCCAGAGAGAGAGAAGAGATAACTCATGCAAAACCCAACATGCAATTACCTCTAGTCCTTTCTTGGTCACCATTCTTCATCAATCCGAGCCCTTCATCCTTGCCTTGCTCTCCAAGATGAACTTCTGGCCCTTGATGCTTCATGATGATGGTAGCTTCATCTGCTCCAATCTCTGCCTCCTCCATCACGTAGCCACTGTAGCTACCTCCTATGATGGTTGAACAGAACCAGAGACAAGCCATCTTCTCCAAGGATCTTCTTCTCTGACCGAGATCTTCACTTCTATTTTTGGTATGGAGGAGCCAAGATCTCTTCACAAAATCTTACCACAAGTGAATGAGAATCTTAGCCACAGCATACTTTATGTTTTCTTTTTCTTGCCATCATTGTGATGGTCTTGTTGCTTGCACCATCTTCTTTTCGGTGGCTAGGTGTAGCTTCCATGGTTGCTGGGTAATGACCGAAAGAGAAGAAGGAAAGATGAAAGAGAAGATAGAGTTAGAAGAAAAGCAATTAATTGAAATAGAACAAATTAATTGAAATGGGATTGCTTTTACTTCCCTTGCTGAGTAGCATGTTGCATTAAACCAATCAATCATGTCAATCATACTTTCTCTCTCATTTATATTTCCAATGCTAACAAATTAAATTTTGAAATCCATCCCACAATAAGAAATGAAATCCGTTGGAAGCATGAAGCCAAATTGCTTTCTTTCAATAGGTTTCGGACCAAGCATTGGATCTTTTTCCATCAAAGTTGATTTGGGATAATTAGGATCAATTCTGGCCCAATAACAAGAATAATAATTCAGCCACAATAATCAAAGCATTTTTGCATCAATGCTGAATGTATTTATAAAACACTTGGGCTTGCAACATTTTCTTTTATTTTTGGCCCAATGTTAAATCTGCATAGCAAAAATTAATTTAATCACTATATATGAATTAATATCTTTGCAATTAATTAAATTAATAATGTTTAGTCATCACATATGTTAATTTAGAGTTTTTCAAACTCATCAATCTCTCCCTTGATGACAAACATTATGAAAATTGAAATGGAAAGAAATTAAAGATTGAAGTATAGAATACTCCCTTTGAATATTTGAATTTCTCCCCCTTTACAATTGTCACATGGCTCTCCCTTAATGTATGCTTATTATACCAAGGGAAGCTTCATACCTGTAACAATTTTTATCAAGCCTAAGGCAACAATGTTATTCAACATATTCAATATGCAATGTTGAATGGCTTGATTTATGAGCAGAAATGAATGATAATCAAAACTCATTTGTTATCAATAATTTAATTTTCTGCTCAATCACACACAAAACAACAAGGTTGATATTTTCTGAATATTTTTCAATCAAATCAATACAAATTGATCATAGCAAAGGAAAATTTTTCTAATCAAGCATGATCATCTCAATCCTTAGCAACTATCAAACTTCATATGTCTTAACTTAAAGGAACTGCCAAAAATAAATCCAAAATAGCAATCATTATATCGAGGTAAGACAAATGCATCACAATTGTAATCAACCAAGTATTTTACCAAGATAAACATCAAGCAACAGCAGCAATCAAGATAAAATAAATGCATTATCAACATGCATTATCAAGCATCAACAAGGGTGATCATGAACTCTCAAAAGAATTTGATCCCTTGTTTTCTAGTTTCAATTTTCAGAACCATTCCTCCCCCTTTTGGCATCAAGGGGCACCTGCAAAAAGAAATGACATAGCAACCAGAATATCCAAAATATTTTCCAAAAGTATCCACTGAGTATCACAGAGTTATAGTACTAATAATAACCAACCAAACAGAACAGAGTATCAAATTGAGCCTAAACATGCCAATATCAAATACTAAAAGAAACAGATTAATCATCAGATAAATGAAGATCAGATAACTGAGCTCCTTCCTCACTAGCATCTCCCAGATCGTCCTCAAGACTCTCCAGCATCAAACTGATTTTATCCTTACATCTTATCCAAGCCTTCTCATTTTCATATGCTAACTTGCGTCCCGCTTTATGGAATTGTATCATGAGCTCGGACATATTTGAAAATTCTGTGAGAATTTCTTTGGTAGATTCGGTCTCCTTGGAAGATTCGGGCCGACTCTCATAGTCACTCTCCGAAGCCACAGATTTCTTGCCCTTGGTTCCCTTAACAGCTCCACCTCCTTTGATCATAGACACTTTGTTTTCTACAGCCTCATTCAGGGGATCAATTTTAAAATATTCAAAGATGCTGGTTAAGAACATACCATAGGGCAGATTTACCTTTTTGGTGCTCTTTACCGATTCCTACATGTGTCGGATCATAAGATAACTAAAAGATATAGGAGTAGATGTAACAAGTGCAAAAATGATGAGAGAGTCAGAAAGTGTTACTCTATTATGGGAGCCATTTTGAGGAGTCAGGATGTGGGTGATAATTCTGTGAAGCAGAGAGTTGGTTGGTCCGAGGGCTTTGTGGGTAGGAGTAGTGCCATCCAAGCCAGAGAGATTCTCACAAATGTGTTGAAGAACAACTTTATAGGTGACGCCGACCTGTGAGTCCCATTTTTCGGCCATGTATGCTCTCGGCCCTTCTTCTTTGTAGCCCAAGGCCATCCCAATGGTTCCAGTGTCAAGAGTGATATGAACCCTCTTCACATATGAGTGAATGGTGCCATCAATCAATCTCATGTTGGTATAGAATTTACGAACTAAACCGGGATAAACTAGTTTTTGGATGTGGAGTAATGGAGTCCATTGAAGCAGTTCAAAAAGAGAAGATACATTTATCCCTTTTTTGGTGAGAGAGTCAAGGTTGACAAGATAGGTTGCACAGAGATGACGCTTTTCCAGAACCTCTTTGAGGAATTCATATGAAGTACAGGAGTTGAATCTGGTAGGGTCATAGTGAGAGTGTGTTTTGCTGAATTTGTTCTTGAAATCCAAGGATTTCAGGTTTGATGGTTCCTTGGTGTTGTGCAGAGCGAATTCTTTTGATTTCTGAGCACTCTTCCCAGGTGTGGCTTTCTTCGGTGGAGATGGTGGTGGAGATGGAATGGGAGATGTGTGAGATTCTTCCTCTTCCTCCACAGAAACTCTCTCTTTCTTCTTCCTTGAAGAGGTTTTCGTGGCTATGACCTTCCTTCTCATGGTTTCAGTTTGCTTTGAGGGAGGTGAGGGAGATGATGATGATGTAGAGTGAATATGGATGTGGGTATGAGATTGTGGTGTGGACGGTTTTTGAGAGAAGAGAATCCGTTCGCTTTTCCTAGGGGCAGTTTTCTTTTTCATGGTAGGAAAAATGGAGAAGTGGAAGATGAGGGGGTTGAATAGAAACCGAATGGAGTGAGGGAGGAGGGAGGTTAGGGAAGCATTCAATGTGGAGTGGAGAGAGAATTAGAGGGAATTAAATGACCATTAAGTGGCGGTTAATACCCAAGGGAGTTTCTCTTTTATTTGAAATAAACTGAAAAGTGGTTTCCTAGAATCAAGGGATTAGTTGAGGAGAAGGATTTGATTTGACAATAACTACTTCCAATCAAGATTTGATGAGACAACAAAAAGATTTTGATGTGCACAATAAGGAAACTAACAAAACAGTCAGAGTGGGGTCAAGGAAATTTGGTGGGGCCCATGAGAATTAATTTTTGGCGCTGTCTCTCCCTAGATCACAGCCCTTCCAACACACTCTTATTTTTATCTCGTCCATTCCTACGAGACAAAACTGAGCAGAATCAAAATTTCACAAATTATCAATAGAACTTAAATCAATCATTCCCAAACTTTTTCTCAAAGTGCAGAATCTATCTTCACAGAGAGGTTTTGTAAAAATGTCAGTAAGTTGGTCTTCAGATTTCACAAATTGAATATCAATAGTACCATTTTGCACATGTTCTCTAATGAAATAATATTTTATCTCAATGTGCTTGGTTTTTGAGTGCAAAATAGGATTTTTTGAAATGTTTATAGCACTCATATTATCACAAAATAAGGGTATACTATTGATTTTTAATTTGTAATCTTCCAACTGCGTTTTTAACCAAATTAATTGTGAACAACATGCAGATGCGGAAATATATTCAGCTTCAGTCGTGGATAGAGCCACCGTGGCTTGCTTTTTGTTTGATCACATATTGAGTGAGCTTCCAAGGAAGCAACACATGCCGGATGTACTCCGTCTATCCACCCTATCTCCCGCATAATCTGCATCACAAAACCCTACTGCACAAAAGTCATCAGATTTAGGATACCACAAGGCATAATCACTAGTTCCCTTAATGTATCTAATGATGCGCTTAACGGCTGAAAGATGGGATTCTTTTGGGTGAGATTGAAACCTTGAACGTACACCCACACTTTGAATAATGTCCGGTCTAGAAGAAGTAAGGTACATGAGTGAACCTATCATTCCTCTATACCTTGTTTCATCCACATCTTTGCCATCATCATCTTTTTCAAGTTTTGTGTTAGGATGCATTGGTGTTCCCATTGGTTTGGAACTTTCTAGGCCAAATTTTTTGATAAGTTCTTTTGCATACTTTCCTTGGTGAATAAAGGTACCACTAGGAGTTTGTTTAATTTGGAGGCCAAGAAAGAAAGTAAGCTCTCCCATTAAACTCATCTCAAACTCACTAGTCATGAGTTTTCCAAACTCTTCACACAAGGACTCATTGGCTGAACCAAATACAATGTCATCCACATACACTTGAACTAGGAGAATATCATCATTAGATGCTTTAATAAATAAAGTAGTGTCGGTAGTACCCCTTTGAAATTGATTTTCCAACAAGAAAGTACTAAGCCTTTCCTACCAAGCTCTTGGAGCTTGTCTAAGACCATAAAGAGCCTTAGATAGTTTAAAAACATGATTTGGGAAATCTTTATGTTCGAAACCGGGGGGTTGTACCACATACACTTCTCTATCAATAAAGCCATTAAGGAAAGCGCATTTAACATCCATTTGAAACATTTTGAAACCCTTATGGGCAGCATAGGCAAGAAGCAACCTAATTACTTCCATTCTAGCTATCGGAGCAAAAGACTCATCAAAATCTATACCCTCTTCTTGATCGTAACCTTGGGCCACTAATCTAGCCTTGTTACGAACAACTTGTCCATCCTCACCAAGTTTATTTTTAAACACCCACTTAGTACCCGTAACTTTTTTACCATCCGGATGAGGTACTAGTGTCCAAACCTCATTCTTGTCGAATTGAGCAAGCTCTTCTTGCATTGCTTTGACCCATGATGGATCTTCAAGAGCTTTTTTGACATTGTTGGGCTCCATTTGTGACAAGAGGGCAAAATTGCTTGGTTCGGATTACCTTTTGGTTGAGGATCTTGTTGTTACACCTTGAGAGGGATCACCAATGATAAAGTCATGAGGATAACCCCTCATATACTTCCATTCTCTAGGCTTCTAGAGTGGTGTTGAGCTTTGATGAGCTTCTGGTGGTCTCACTGTTTTAGTTTCTCGTGCCTGCTCAGGAGACAAAATGGAAATGTCTCCTCCAATCTGACGAGACAAAACTGGACTGGCAGATTCTTCATTTTGAGCAGATTTGGAATTTTCTTCATTGGTTCCTTTATTGACAACATCTTCACAATCTGTGTCATCATCTAACACAGCACTGGAAATTGAATTAGAATCACAAAAAGTAACATGTATGGATTCCTCTATGGTCCTATGTTCTTTGAGATAAATCCTATAGGCCTTGCTAGTGGTGGAGTATCCAACAAACATCCCTTCATAGGATTTTGGATCAAATTTACCAAGGTTTTCTTTATTGTTAAGTACAAAGCATTTGCATCCAAAAACATGAAAATACTTAAGATTTGGAGAGGTTCCTTTCCATAGCTCATAATGAGTTTTCTTCAACCCTTTTCTAATAATTGTCCTATTCAAAATATAACAAGCTGTATTTACAGCTTCAGCCAATAGAAATTTAGGAATCTCATTCTCACAAAGCATGGCCCTAGTCATCTCTTGAAGGCTTCTATTCCTTCTCTCAACAACCCCATTTTGTTGAGGGGTTCTAGGGCATGAAAAGTTATGAGCAATTCCAAAGTCATCACAGAATTTTTCAAAGTCTTGGTTTTCAAATTCTCTTCCGTGATCACTTCTCAAATGGGCAATTTTTAAATCTTTTTCATTTTGAATTTTCTTGCAAAGATTTAAAAAATCATGAAAAGCATCATTTTTATGAGCAAAAAAAAGTACCCAACCAAATCTAGAGTAATCATCTACCACCACAAGACCATAGTGTTTACCTCCTAAACTTTGTGTTCTTGTTGGTCCAAAAAGATCAATGTGTAACATCTCTAATGGCCTTTTAGTTGAAATTTCATCTTTTGGTTTAAAAGAGGATTTTACTTATTTGCCCAATTGGAAAGCATCACAAGTAAGATTCTTATCAAAGTTGATATTTGGAATTCCTCTAACCAGATTTTTCTTAACTAGCTTAGAAATTTGGTACATGCTAGCATGACCTAACTTTCTATGCCATAGCCATTTTTCAGATTCAAGAAAAGTAAAACATGTTACATTTTGTTCTTTCAAGTCCTCAAGAGTCAATCCATACACATTATTGCACCTTTTAGCTTCAAATAAAATATCCCCAGATTTTTCACACACAACCAAACACACAAACTTTCTAAAAATAACTTCAAAACCTAAATCACACAATTAGCTAACACTAATTAAATTATGTTTCAAACCATTTACAAGAAGAACATCATTTATACAAGATGAAAAGTTTTTACCAACTTTCCCAACAGCTACTATCTTTCCTTTAGCATCATCACCAAAAATGACAAATCCTCCATCATATTCATCAAACTTTATGAAGAAGGTTGTCTTTCCGGTCATATGCCTAAAGCACCCGCTGTCCATATACCACATATTTTCCTTCTGTTTGGATACTAGGCATACTTGCTCAACGTGGTCAGCCATAAGGCATGGTTGAGACTTTGTTTCAGATTCTTCATCATCTTCAGAGTCATTTTCAAGTTCTTCCCATGATGCCATCAGTCCTTTTTTCTTTCTTTTCTTCGGCTTTTCTTCCTTCTTCAACTTAGGGAAGTTAGATTTGAAGTGCCCCGTTTCTTTACAGTTGTAGCAAGTCACCTTGCTGAAATCTTTCTTCTATTTTCTTGAGCTGCCTCCTTTGCCTCTCTCCCTGAGCTTTACCATTTTCCTGAATTTTTTGGCAAACAACACAAATTCATTTTCAGAATCACTGGATTCATCATCCAGGGGGTTAGTCACAGATGTAAAAGTAATTCCTTTCTTTTTTGAATCCTTTTTTAAATATGTGTTTTCAAAAGCAAGAAGATTTTCTCTCAAGTCATCAAATGTCATGGAATCAAGACCACTACTCTCAGAAATTATTAATGCTTTTGTTTCCCACTCTTTTGTGAGACATTTCAACACTCTTCTCACTAGCACAGATTCACGATACTTGATTCCCATAGCATCCAAGCCGACAATAATGGTGTTGAAGCGCTCAAACAGCTCATCAATGGATTCTCCTTCCTTCATTACAAACATTTCATACTCTCTGTTTAACATATATATCCTGGTCTTTTTTATAATGGTGGTTCCTTCATGAGTAACTAGGAGTTTGTCCCAGATTTCCTTTGCTGTTGTACATCGTGATACCCGTCAGTACTCCTCGAAGCTGATAGCACAGTTGAGCAAGTTGATAGCCTTGGCGTTGAGCTCAACCTTCTTTATGTCTTCTTCGGTCCAGCTTGCTTCTGGTTTAGGAGTGACAACTCCTTCGGCGCTTGTGACAGTTGGATATTGAGGACCTTCAAGGATAATCTTCCAAAGTCTGTAGTCTACTACTTGCACAAAGATCTTCATTCTTTCCTTCCAATAGGTGTAATTTTTTCCATTCAAAAGAGGAGGTCTGTTGCTTGATTGTCCTTCAGTCAAATTGTAGGACACCAGATTTGAGTCACTATTTTCTACCATCTGGATCTTTTCTCCAACCTGCAAAGCTTGATCTCTTTGAGACCAAGCTCTGATACCAATTGATGGTTATCAGTGGCTAAGAGAATGGGGAGTTGAATCTTAGCCCTCTTTTTGCTTGATAATACTTGCTGGCCTTTGAAACCACTTCTGGAAACTTTTTGTCTTTTTATCTCGTAACTAGCCACGAGACTTTTTCTTTTGTCTCGTCCCCAGCCACGAGACTTTTTTCTTGTCTCGTCAGTAATCATGAGATATTTTCAGTTTTATCTCCTGGGCAGCAGAAATAGAGATGGAGTAGAAGAAAGAGAGAATTACACCAAGATATATCCTGGTTCAGGTGCTAAGTGCAAGGCAGGCTACATCCAGTCTCCATCACAACAATGATGGAATTTCACTATAATCATCCTTGATTACAAACACCAATTCTCCCTAGGAACTACCCTTCCTATCCGGAACAAGTCCAGAATCTAAACCCAAATTGAACTTGATTTGGTCACTGCCAAGCTTTCAATAGCTAAGGGCTAACCCAACTTGCAAGGGGATTCCCATAGAATCATGAAACACAACACAGATGTACAAAGGACCTCTAAGGACATCTATGGCTTTTTCTTTTAATTTTGCACTCTTTGCCTTTTTTCGCTCTATGGCTTTTTCTTACAAACCTTACTGTTTGCCTTTTTTCCATGAGACTCAAGACATGACAAAATTAAACAGAAAATTACAAAACAGAAAACATTGAAGGAGAAGAACGTCTGTTAGCTTGGGAAGCTATAGGAACTCTGTGCTCACTTTTTTTCTTTCCTTGAATCAAACCCTGACTGTTCACCCTTACTTATAGGGAGAAGCCTTCAAGGTTGAAACCAAACAAACCAAGCCAATCTTCTTCTTCTTCAACTTGAACCGACTCGGCCAGAGAGAGAGAAGAGATAACTCATGCAAAACCCAACATGCAATTACCTCTAGTCCTTACTTGGTCACCATTCTTCATCAATCCGAGCCCTTCATCCTTGCCTTGCTCTCCAAGATGAACTTCTGGCCCAAGATGCTTCATGATGATGGTAGCTTCATCTGCTCTAATCTCTGCTTCCTCCATCACGTAGCCACTGTTGCTACCTCCTGGGATGGTTGAACAGAACCAGAGACAAGCCATCCTCTCCAAGGATCTTCTTCTCTGACCCAAATCTTCTATTTTTGGTATGGAGGAGCCAAGATCTCTTCACAAAATCTTACCACAAAGTGAATGAGAATCTTAGCCACAGCATACTTTGTGTTTTCTTTTTCTTGCCATCATTGTGATGGTCTTGTTGCTTGCTCCATCTTCTTTTCGGTGGCTAGGTGTAGCTTCCATGGTTGCTGGGTAATGACCGAAAGAGAAGAAGGAAAGATGAGAGAGAAGATAGAGTTAGAAGAAAAGCAATTAATTGAAATAGAACAAATTAATTGAAATGGGATTGCTTTTACTTCCCTTGCTGAGTAGCATGTTGCATTAAACCAATCAATCATGTCAATCATACTTTCTCTCTCATTTATATTTCCAATGCTAACAAATTAAATTTTGAAATCCATCCCACAATAAAAAATGGAATCCGTTGGAAGCATGAAGCCAAATTGCTTTCTTTCAATAGGTTTCGGACCAAGCATTAGATCTTTTTCCATCAAAGTTGATTTGGGCTAATTAGGATCAATTCTGGCCCAATAACAAGAATAATAATTCAGCCACAATAATCAAAGCATTTTTGCATCAATGCTGAATGTATTTATAAAACACTTGGGCTTGCAACATTTTCTTTTATTTTCCGCCCAATGTTAAATCTGCATAGCAAAAATTAATTTAATCACTATATATGAATTAATATCTTTGCAATTAATTAAATTAATAATGTTCAGTCATCACATATGTTAATTTAGAGTTTTTCAAACTCATCAATATTAAAATACAATTAGATATAAAGTATTATAAAATAATATAAAAAGTATAAAAAGCAAAAACAATTAAAGTATTTTTTCGTAAATTCAATTTAAAAATACAATAAATATGTTTGCTTTGTACATTTTCATCTAATATAATTATTTCTAAGCAAAGAGACTCATCTTCATTTGTGGGTGTTAATGTTTTTCATAGACGAACCATGCGAACTTTGATAAACCAATTGTTTGTTTGTTTGGTGATATTGTCCAAAGAATGATGCTCTACTGAGTAAGTTTGAGATGTTGTGTAGTTCAAAAATAAATTTTTTTTGCTAAATTTGATGTTATTTGAAGGAATAGTGATAAGAAACTTATATAAGTAATTCAAATAGTATGGAATTTGAATATTTGTAACGTAAAATTTATTATAATTAATAATACTATTATGACATTTGTAATATGGATGTTTATTATATTTAATGAGTTATTTATAAAAATTAATAAATTAATTATTGGGGTTATAAATTTATTGTATCGTTTATAATGGTAAGATATAATAAATATAGGGATATGAATTCAGTGTCTTTGTAGATTACAAATTCGGTTAGACACTATTAATTTCTAATTATTGTCATTGGTAATTTGCTGATTTGGAAATAATAGTTAATTTGGCAAAATTTGAATGGTTGATTCTAAAATTTTGCCAAGTAAGCAATGTTGCTGACATGGCATTAGTAGAAGGAGAGAAATGTCTTAAAAGTAACGTGGGTAAACTTATTCATTTACTTTTATATATTAAGAATAGATAGAAAGATAGATAGATAGATAGATAGATTTAAAATGGAGAGGATCTAAATTCTTGAATTCTGGTTGCCATCCTCACTTCCTCAGCCATGAAGCGCGCCAGCCAAGCCTCCACTCCGAGCCTTCTCCGATGACGACGTGAGTTTCTGCTCCAGCTGCAAGCTCCATCGACGTCGCCGCCATTAGACTCCCCTTCAACTTCTATCTCTATCGACGACGCAACGGTAACCTCCGATCCAGCCTCTAACTCCATTGACGCCGCTGCCAGACACCCCTTTATCCGCCCTCTATCCATCTCCTCTGCTTGGATTTGAGACTGCCCTCAATTGGTAAGGCCTTCCACCAACGGAGGTCGCTTCTCCTTCCTCTGTCTTGGCTCCTTTATACCGTGTGTTTCGCTCGTCTCTGCAGCCTCCAATTACGTTGTCTGTCTCTGCCCTGTTACAGGTTGAAGCTCCGAAACATAATTATCAGAAGGAACCGAAAATTGACCAATCATACAACTGGATCAGCATGTTACTAGTTCAATCGGAGAATCACAAGTCTAAATTAGTTGATCTGATCACAATTAAATAAAAATATTAAATTAAAAAAAATAAAACTAAAATTAAAAATTAAAATATATATCTTTAGAAATATAATTAAATATTAATTTTTAGATATAATTAATGATTAAAAATAGATAATAAATTAATTATTAATTTACTAATATAAAATATTTTTTAACTTAAATGAATGATTAAGCAAAAGATAACACAATGAATAAATTAAATCTAAAAATTAAAAATAACCTCAAGGTCAATATTTATATTATTATAGGATAAATTTAAAGCCTGGCCAACATTGTTTTCATTTTGATTACAACTCTAAAAAAAGTTAATAGACAAGACAAAATATTTTATGGAACTGTTAAAGAGAATTCTATTTGATGGAGCTTCTAAAAATATTTTAAAAATTACCTCAATTTATTTTGTTGTAACTTTCAATGAGCAGCAATAGTTTTTAGAATTAATTTTAAATTTCAAACTCAATTAAATCAATTAATTGCACTGAAATCATGGTGTGAATCACGACGTCAAAAACATAGACATTTTTAGCTCCCATCCTTGCCCTCAATCCAAAATTATCAATTCTTTTACTTATTTTTATGATTCTCTGAATGTAAAGATACTTTGACTTTTAGAGTGTTTCTCAGGTTTTTTTTATTATACCCAAATACAAGAGCCATCATCGTGTTCTTTTATCTATGACGGCTTCCACCCTAGGTAGCAGCAGTCCGTGGCGATATTACATCGGTGAAGAGGAATCTGACAAATCAAGATAAGTACTTTCCTTTTATCATACATTTTCTTATTCTTCTCTAATTTCTTTGCACGCATATGGAGATTCCTAATTTTTCTGGACATGATTCTATTAATTTCATGTTGAATTAACAAAAAGGAAATAACTTTGTCTTTCCTACTGCTAATTTTTGTGTGTACATAAGTGACTAATTTTATTTTATGGATATTTTTTTTAACAAAAGAAAAGGAAAAATCAAAACATATTCTGACAGTTGTTTCTTAAACTTTAGATATTAATATTTTTTTATTTTTTAAAAAATGATATTTTGTGATGTGTTTAATTTAACTTAATTCTTTTATCATGTGAGGAACTACATCTTTTCATTTTAGATACTATATATTTTAATTTGTAATTTAAATTTCATTTAATTTAATGAATTTTTTGTGTGTGTCTTTTTTGTACTCTTATATACTCAAGAGTGTTCAGTTTTCTTTCTTCATCTTCTACTTTTTTATTTCTTTTCCTTATATATGAGATTGTGCATTGTGTTGGTATTTTTATATTGTTATTGTTATCTATTTAATATACTAAAATTGGGTTTTTTCCCAACTAATGAAAGTGAGGTGTCACTTTCTCGTGAACCTATTTTCCCTCCAAAATGAATGTATTTAATGAATAATGCATAATTATACTAATTTAGGAAAATATCTTTATTATAATTATATAAAATCAATATTTAATGCATTATTAAACTACTTACCAATTATTAATCAAAAATATTTTTAATTATTTTAATGAATAATACATAATTATACTAATTTAGAAAAATATCTTTATTATAATTATATAAAATCAATATTTAATGCATTATTAAACTAATTATCAATCAAAAATATTTTTAAACATTTTAATTATATTCATTTTAATTATATTGATATCCTTCTAATTCTTATTCATTATCCAATGATTTTATTAGTGGCAAGTTGTTAACCCATTTATATTGATAATAATAATAATTTTATTAGGATAAATATCAAATTCTATTCCTAATATAGAAATATAAAATTTAATTCCTTCCATTTTTATTTTACCTCTATAAAAGACCATGTATGCTAGAAGAAAATATCATTCGTTTACTAATTACTCTTTCATTTGATAGCTTTTACAACAATTCTTTTTCTTCCTATGAGGCGTTATTGCAAGAAGGCAACTATCGTGGACACAAACTACCACACTCTCCAACTTTCGTGCTCATCATTTGGAGCTATATAAGATATGTTATCTATGAAGTATTTATAGACCATGGTGTTATCATGTATGCATAAATAAACAATGTTTCGTATTTAAATTTAAGTCATTTACCTGTTTGTGGTATATTGTAGTGTGAAATTACTTTCAATATGTGTTGTGTAACGTATAACACCCTACCACCCAAAACTTTACGCTTAAGTCGTAAAATAGAGGTGGCGAGGTATTATGACTTCTAAAAATTAAAACACATACTTATAATAGTAGAAAGAATATAATAGACTAGGAGCCTTGAAAAATGGGTAAAACAAAATCGCAAAATGAGAAGCGCCACGCTCCGAAAACGGAACAACTTGCGTGTGAGGAAAACTATAACTATCAAACGTAAGGTAATAAAAGTAGGAATAGAAAGCCAAAGGTACAAAATAACAAGCTCCTAACTCAGTCCGCGAAGTCAAAGCTGGCCGGAGAATATTTACATATATATATATCCAAAACCCAAGACGTACATAAACAAAATCCTGCCTCTCCAAAAACCTCTAAGAGGATCAAAAAGAATAAATTATGTGGAGAGAAAGCTAAGTACGTGTATATACATCACTGCATAACAAAATAACACAGTAACCACTTCGTTTCAGGTGTCCAGACGCCTAATGAGATACCTTTCGACCTGCATCTGAAAAACAACAACATAGTATGGAATGAGAACCGGAGGTTCTCAGTATGGTAAAGGTGCCCGCATAGTTGATATAAAAGGTCTCGGGAGAGCCAGAGGCATTCCTAGAACTTCGACACTCAGATTTTAGCTTAAGAATTCAACTAAGCCAGAAATTAGGTAAGTTGTCTAAAGTATTCTAGTTTTGAATCTAACTTTAACCTAATACTTCACGCTCTGTCTCCTCAAATCCTCTAAATCACTGGTGGAACAACCCCCTCCACTCCTCTGCCAAGAGGAGTTTCTCAGAAAACATACACATACAATTCAAGCAAGGAAAACACAGATAGAGAAGCATTTACAGCAAGTAGAACAAGTAGCAGTTAAGCAAAATTAAACAGCTAAGCAAACTAAAACAATGCATACTCAAACAAAGCAAAAAAATGCATATGATGTATGCCTGTCCTATGGCTGATGAGTCTCATCTGTCGGTTATACAGCCAACCCGACATATCCTAGTAGTTAACTGGTGCACGAAATTGTGATGTCCAGGCTCGAACAATCCCTGGTAATGGCTCCAAAGCTTGGTGCTTTGATCTTAATTCATAATTGTCACAACTTCGATACAACTAACCAGCAAGTGCACTGGGTCGTCCAAGTAATACCTTACGTGAGTAAGGGTCGAATCCCACGGAGATTGTTGGTATGAAGCAAGCTATGGTCACCTTGTAAATCTCAGTCAGGCGGATATAAAGTGATAATGGTGTTTTCGAATATTATATAATAAAATAGGGATAGAGATACTTATGTAAATCATTGGTAGGAATTTCAGATAAGCGAACGGAGATGCTTTTCGTTCCTCTGAACCTCTGCTTTCCTGCTATCTTCATCCAATCAGTCTTACTCCTTTCCATGGCTGGCTTTATGCAAGGGCATCACCGTTGTCAGTGGCTACATCCCCTCCTCTCAGTGAATAATATGCTCACGCACCCTGTCACGGCACGGCTATTCATCTGTCGGTTCTCGATCATGCTGGAATAGGATTCACCCTCCTTTTGCGTCTGTCACTAACGCCCAACAATCGCGAGTTTGAAGCTCGTCACAGTCATTCAATCATTGAATCCTACTCGGAATACCACAGACAAGGTCTAGACCTTCCGGATTCTCTTGAATGCCGCCATCATTCTAGCTTACGCCACGAAGATTCTGGTTAGGAGATCTAAGAGATACTCATTCTAGCTTAATTCATGTAGAACAGAAGTGTTTGTCAGTCACGCGTTCATAAGGGAGAAGGATGATGAGCGTCACACATAATCATCACCTTCATCACGTTCTTAGGTGCGAATGGATATCTTAGAAGCGAAATAAGAAGAATTGAATAGAAAACAGTAGTACTTTGCATTAATCTTTGAGGAACAGCAGAGCTCCACACCTTAATCTATGGAGTGCAGAAACTCTACCGTTGAAAATACATAAGTGATAGGTCCAGGCATGGCCATGTGGCCAGCCCCCATGATCTAAGAACAATGCGTTCAAAGATGGTCAAAAAGACGCCTAATACAATAGTAAGAGGTCCTATTTATAATAAACTAGTCACTAGGGTTTACATGAGTAAGTAATTGATGAATAAATCCACTTCCGGGGCCCACTTGGTGTGTGTTTGGGCTGAGCCTGAGTGTTGCACGTGCAGAGGCTATTGGTGGAGTTGAACGCCAGTATTTGTGCCAGTTTGGGCGTTCAACTCTGGTTTTGGATCCTTTTCTGGCGCTGGACGCCAGATTTGGGCAGAAGGCTGGCATTGAACGCCAGTTTACGTCGTCAATTCTTGGCCAAAGTATAGACTATTATATATTTCTGGAAAGCCCTGGATGTCTACTTTCTAACGCAGTTGGAAGCGCGCCATTTCGAGTTCTGTAGCTCCAGAAAATCCACTTTGAGTGCAGGGAGGTCAGAATCCAACAGCATCAGCAGTCCTTTTTCAACCTCTGAATCTGATTTCTGCTCAAGTCCCTCGATTTCAGCCAGAAAATACCTGAAATCACAGAAAAACACACAAACTCATAGTAAAGTCCAGAAATGTGAATTTAACATAAAAACTTATGAAAACATCCCTAAAAGTAACTAGATCCTACTAAAAACATACTAAAAACAATGCCAAAAAGCGTATAAATTATCCGCTCATCACAACACCAAACTTAAATTGTTGCTTGTCCCCAAGCAACTGAAAATCAAATAGGATAAAAAGAAGAGAATATACTATAAATTCCAAACTATCAATGAAACATAGCTGTAATCATATGAGCGGGACTTATAGCTTTTTGCTTCTTGAATAGTTTTGGCATCTCACTTTATCCATTGAGGTTTAGAATGATTGGCATCTATAGGAACTTCAGATTTTGAATAGTGTTATTGACTCTCCTAGTTTAGTATGATGATTCTTGAACACAGCTTCTTTATGAGTCTTGGCCGTGGCCCTAAGCACTTTGTTTTCCAGTGTTATCACCAGATACATAAATGCCACAGACACATAATTGGGTGAACCTTTTCAGATTGTGACTCAGCTTTGCTAAAGTCCCCAATTAGAGGTGTCCAGGGTTCTTAAGCACACTCTTCTTTAGCTTTGGACCTTGACTTTAACCGCTCAGTCTCAAGTTTTCACTTGACACCTACACGCCACAAGCACATGGTTAGGGACAGCTTGGTTTAGCCGCTTAGACCAGGATTTTATTCCTTTAGGCCCTCCTATCCACTGATGCTCAAAGCCTTGGGATCCTTTTTATTTGCCCTTGCCTTTTGGTTTTAAGGGTTATTGGCTTTTTCTGCTTGCTTTTTCTTTTTCTTTCTATTTTTTTCTATTTTTTTTTCTGCAAGCTTTGTTCTTTGCTGCTTTTTCTTGCTTCAAGAATCATTTTTATGATTTTTCAGATTATCAAATAACATGTCTCCTAGTCATCATTCTTTCAAGAGCCAACATATTTAACATTCTTAAACAACTACTTCAAAAGACATATGCACTGTTCAAGCATACATTCAGAAAACAAGAAGCATTGTCACCACATCAATATAATTAAACTAAGTTCAAGGATAAATTCGAAACTCATGTACTTCTTGTTCTTTTGAATTAAAACATTTTTCATTTAAGAGAGGTGATGGATTCATAGGACATTCATATCTTTAAGACAAAGTTACTAACTACTAATGATCATGTAATAAAGGCACAAACATAGATAAGCACATAACATAGAAAACGAAAAACAGAGGAAATAAGAACAAGGAATGAATCCACCTTAGTGATGGTGGCGTTTCCTTCTTGAGGAACCAATGATGTCCTTGAGCTCTTCTATGTCTCTTCCTTGTCTTTGTTGCTCCTCCCTCATTGCTCTTTGATCTTCTCTTATTTCATGGAGCATGATGGAGTGCTCTTGATGTTCCACCCTTAGTTGTCCCATATTGGAACTCAATTCTCCTAGGGAGGTGTTAATTTGCTCCCAATAATTTTGTGGAGGAAAGTGCATTTGAGGCATCTCAGGGATCTCATGGAAGTGAGCTTCTTGCGCCTCTTGAGCTCCATGACTGGGCTCTCTTGCTTGCTCCATCTTTTTCTTAGTGATGGGCTTGTCCTCTTTGATGAGGATATCTCCCTCTATGTCAATCCCAGCTGAATTGCATAGGTGGCAGATGAGGTGAGGAAAGGCTAACCTTGCCATAGTGGAGGACTTGTCAGCCACCTTGTAGAGTTCTTGAGGTATAATCTCATGAACTTCCACCTCTTCTCCAATCATGATGCTATGGATCATGATGGCCCAGTCTATAGTAACTTCAGACCGGTTGCTAGTGGGAATGATTGAGCATTGAATAAACTCTAACCATCCTCTAGCTATAGGCTTGAGGTCCAATCTTCTTAGTTGAACCGGCTTGCCTTTGGAGTCAATCTTCCATTGAGCTCCTTCTACACATATGTCCATAAGGACTTGGTCCAACCTTTGATCAAAGTTGACTCTCCTTGTGTAGGGGCGTGCGTTCTCTTCCATGTATGGCAAGTTGAACGCCAACCTCACATTCTCCGGACTAAAATCTAAGTATTTCCCCCGAACCATTGTAACATAGTTCTTTGGATCCGGGTTCTTACTTTGATCATGGTTCTTGGTGATCCATGCATTGGCATAGAACTCTTGAACCATTAGGATGCCGACTTGTTGGATGGGATTTGTTAGAACTTCCCAACCTCTTCTTTGAATTTCATGTCGGATCTCCGGATACTCATTTCTTTTGAGTTTAAAAGGGACCTCAGGGATCATCTTCTTCTTGGCCACAACATCATAGAAGTGGTCTTGATGTGCTTTGGAGATGAACCTTTCCATCTCCCATGACTCGGATGTGGAAGCTTTTATCTTCGCTTTCCCTCTTCTAGAGGATTCTCCGGTCTTTGATGCCATCAATGGTAATGGAAAAACAAAAAAGCTATGCTTTTACCACATCAAACTTAGAATATTGCTCGCCCTCGAGCAATAAACAAAAGAATAGAAGAAGAAGAAGAAGAAATATGGAGAGGGAGAGGGAGATGTGGTTTCGGCCAAGGAGAGTGTAGAGGGGTGTGTTGTGTGAATTTGATGAAGAATGGAGGTCTTTATATAGGGAAGGGAGGGGGGTTAAGGTTCGGCCATATGGGTGGGTTTGGGTGGGAAATTGGTTTTGAATTTTGAAGGTAGGTGGAGTTTATGAGGTAGGTTTATGGGGAAGAGGAGATGGATGTGAGTGGTGAAGGTTTAGTGGGGAAGAGAGATTGAGGTGATTGGTGAGGGGTTTTTAGGGAAGAGTGTTTGTGGGGTTGTGTGAAAGAGAGTGGTGAGAAGGAGTGAGTGGAGGTTTGTGGGGATCCTGTGGGGTCCACAGATCCTGAGTGGATCCTGTGGGGTCCACAGATCCTGAGGTGTTCAAGGATTTACATCCCTGCACCCATTAGGCATGTAAAAATACCTTTGTACCCAACTCTGGGCGTTCAGCGCCAGGTTGGTGGCCATTTTGGGCGTTCAACGCCCATTTGTGTGCCATTTCTGGCGTTGAACGCCAAAACCATGCCTGTTCTGGCGTTCAGCGCCCAGAAGCTGCCCATTTTGGGCGTTCAGCGCCAGAACCATGCTCTGTTCTGGCGCTGAACGCCAGACAGATGCTCCTCCAGGGTGTGATTTTTCTTCTGCTGTTTTTGATTCCATTTTCAATTTTTCTATTTATTTTGTGACTCCACATGATCATGAACCTAAGAAAACATGACAAACAATAAAAATAAGAATTAGATAAACATTGGGTTGCCTCCCAACAAGCGCTTCTTTAATGTCAATAGCTTGACAGTGGGCTCTCATGGAGCCTCACAGATGTGCAGAGCTTTGTTGAGACTCTCCAACACCAAACTTAGAGTTTGGATATGGGAGTTCAACACCAAACTTAGAGTTTGGTTGTGGCCTCCCAACACCAAACTTAGAGTTTGACTGTGGGGGCTCTGGTTGACTCTGCTTTGAGAGAAGCTTTTCAAGCTTCCTCTCCATGGTTGCAGAGGGAGATCCTTGAGTTTTGAATGCAAGGGAGTTCTCATTCCATTGAAGGACTATTTCACCTCTGTCAACATCAATCACAGCTCTTGCTGTGGCCAGGAAAGGTCTTCCTAGGATGATGGATTCATCCTCTTCCTTTCCAGTATCCAGGACTATGAAATCAGCAGGGATGTAAAGGCCCTCAACCTTTACTAATACATCTTCTACTTGTCCATAAGCCTGTTTTCTTGAGCTGTCTGCCATCTCTAGTGAGATTTTAGCAGCTTGCACCCCATAGATTCCCAGTTTCTCTATTACAGAGAGGGGCATGAGGTTTATTCCTTAACCAAGGTCACACAGAGCCTTAAAGATCATGGTGCCTATGGTGCAGGGTATTATGAACTTTCCAGGATCCTGTCTCTTCTGAGGCAATGTCAGTTGATCCAGATCACTTAGTTCATTGATGAACAAGATAGGTTCAACTTCCCAAGTATCAATGCCAAATAATTTGGCATTCAGCTTCATGATTGCACCAAGAAACTTGGCAGTTTGCTCTTCAGTAACATCCTCATTCTCTTCAGAAGAGGAATACTCATCAGAGCTCATGAAGGGCATAAGGAGGTTCAATGGAATCTCTATGGTCTCTAGATGAGTCTCAGATTCCTTTGGTTCCTCAGAGGGAAGCTCCTTATTGACCACTGGACGTCTCAGGAGGTCTTCCTCCTTGGGATTCACGTCCTCTCCTCTCCTCACAGGTTCGGCCATGGCGCTTATGTCAATGGCCTTGCACTCTCCTTTTGGGTTCTCTTCTGTATTGCTTGGGAGAGTACTAGGAGGGATTTCAGTGATCCTTTTACTCAGCTGGCCCACTTGTGCTTCCAAATTTCTAATGGAAGACCTTGTTTTATTCATGAAACTTACAGTGGCCTTCGATAGATCAGAGACTATATTTGCTAAATTAGAAGCATTTTGTTCAGAGTTCTCTGTCTGTTGCTGAGTTGATGATGGAAAAGGCTTGCTATTGCTAAACCTGTTTCTTCCACCATTATTAAAGCCTTGTTGGGGCTTTTGATCCTTCCATGAGAAATTTGGATGATTTCTCCATGTTGAGTTATAGGTGTTTCCATAAGGTTCACCTAAGTAGTTCACCTCTGCTATTGCAGGGTTCTCAGGATCATAGGCTTCTTCTTCAGAAGATGCCTCTTGAGTACTGTTGGATGCAGCTTGCATTCCATGCAGACTCTGAGAGATCATATTGACTTGCTGAATCAATATTTTATTCTGAGCCAATATGGCATTCAGAGCATCAACTTCAAGAACTCCCTTCTTCATAGGCGTCCCATTATTCACAGGATTCCTTTCAGAAGTGTACATGAACTGGTTATTAGCAACCATGTCAATGAGTTCTTGAGCTTCTGCAGGCGTTTTCTTTAGGTGAATGGATCCACCTGCAGAAGTATCCAATGACATCTTAGATAACTCAGACAGACCATCATAGAATATATCCAGGATGGTCCATTCTGAGAGCATGTCAGAAGGACACTTTTTGGTCAACTATTTGTATCTTTCCCAAGCTTCATAGAGGGATTCACCTTCTTTCTGTCTGAAGGTTTGAACATCAGCTCTAAGCTTGCTCAGCTTTTGAGGAGGAAAGTACTTGGCTAAGAAAGCCGTGACCAGCTTATCCCAAGAGTTCAGGCTGTCTTTGGGTTGAGAATCCAACCATAATCTAGCTCTGACTCTTACAGCAAAAGGGAAAAGCATGAGCCTGTAGACTTCAGGATCTACTCCATTAGTCTTAACAGTATCACATATCTGCAAGAATTCAGTTAAGAACTGAAAAGGATCTTCAGATGGAAGTCCATGAAACTTGCAGTTCTGCTGCATCAGAGAAACTAATTGAGGTTTCAGCTCAAAGTTGTTTGCTCCAATGGCAGGAATGGAGATGCTTCTTCCATGTAAATTGGAATTAGGTGCAGTAAAGTCACCAAGCATCCTCCTTTCATTATTATTATTTTCGGCTGCCATCTCCTTTTCTTGTTCGAAAATTTCTGAAAGGTTATCTCTGGATTGTTGTATTTTGGCTTCTCTTAATTTTCTCTTCAGAGTCCTTTCAGGTTCTGGATCTGCTTCCACAAGAATGTTCTTATCCTTGCTCCTGCTCATATGACAAAGAAGAAGGCACAGAAAAATAATAATAATAATAGAGATCCTTTATACCACAGTATAGGGATCCCTTTGTGAGTAGAAGAAGAGGGGGAGATAAAGGATGTGATGTAAAGGAAGAAACACAACTGTACGGATGGAAGAGATGTGAGATGAGATGTTAGGATATGAATAAATAGAATGAGATGGGGGAGGGATAATTTTCGAAAATTATTTTGAAAAAGAGTTAGTGATTTTTGAAAATGGTTTTTGAAAAATTGTTAGTAATTTTCGAAAATTAAGTTTTAAAAATTAAAATAATTAATAAATTAAAAAGAAATTTTGAAAAAGGGGGGAGATATTTTCGAAAATGAGAGAGAGAGAGTTAGTTAGGTGGTTTTGAAAAAGTTAAGAAACAAACAACAAGTTATTTAGTTAGTTGAAACAAATTTTGAAAAGATAGGAAGTTAGGAGGTTAGGAAAGATATTTTGAAAAGATATTTTTGAAAAAGATAAGATGAGAAGATATTTTTGAAAAGATATGATAGAAATTAGTTTTTGAAAAAGATTTGATTTTTTAAAATCTCAATTAATGACTTGATTCACAAGAAATCACAAGATATGATTCTAGAACTTAAAGTTTGAATCTTTCTTAACAAGCAAGTAACAAACTTCAAATTTTTGAATCAAAACATTAATTGATTATGTTATTTTCGAAAATTTGGTATAAAAATAAGAAAAAGATTTTTGAAAAATATTTTTGAAATTTTCGAAAATAACTAAGAATTTTTGAAAAAGATTTGATTTTTGAAAAAGATTTTGAAAAAGATAAGATTTTCAAATTGAAAATTTGATTTGACTCATAAGAAACAACTTGATTTTTTTTAAAATTTTTGAAAAAGTCAACTCAAATTTTCGAATTTGATGAGAGAAAAAGGGAAAGATATTTTTTTTATTTTTGAAATTTTTATGAAAACATGAAAATTATGCAATGCATGAAATTTTTAGATCAAAACAATGAATGCATGCAAGAATGCTATGAATGTCAAGATGAACACCAAGAACACTATGAATGTCAAGATGAACATCATAGACACAATTTTGAAAAATTTTAATGCAAAGAAAACATGCAAGACACCAAACGTTAGAATTCTTTAATGCTTAGACACTAAGAATTCAAGAATGCATATGATAAACATGAAAAGACACAAAACAAAAAATCATCAAGATCAAACAAGAAGACTTACCAAGAACAACTTGAAGATCATGAAGAACACCATGAATGCATGAAATTTTCGAAAAATGCAAGATGCACATGCAATTGACACCAAACTTATGATACGACTCAAGACTCAAAAAAGAAACACAAAATATTTTTTATTTTTATGATTTTCTAATTTTTTTGGATTTTTTTTTCGAAAATTATATGAAGAGGGAAAATAAGGATTCCAAAATTTTTAATATGAATTCCAGGAATCTTGCCATGTTAGTCTAAAGCTTCAGTCCAGGAATTAGACATGGCTCACTAGCCAGCCAAGCCTTCAAAGAAAGCTCCAGTCCTAAACACTAGACATGGCCAATGGCCAGCCAAGCTTCAGCAGGTGATCATGGATCAGCAGCAGGTGGATGAGCAACAACTAAGTTGCTCTTGATAACAAATTGCAAGCCTCAGTCCAAATGAATTTAGACATGGCTTTACAGCCAACCAGGCTTCACAGGCTTCATGAAACACTAGAATTCATTCTTAAAAATTTTGAATAAATTTTTGAAAACATTTTTATTTATTTATTTATTTATTTTTCGAAAATAGATGAGAGATTTTTGAAAATATTTTTGAAAGATTTTTTTTTTTTGAAAACAAAACGAAAAGAAAATTACCTAATCTGAGCAACAAGATGAGCCGTCAGTTGTCCAAACTCGAACAATCCCCGGCAACGGCGCCAAAAACTTGGTGCACGAAATTGTGATGTCCAGGCTCGAACAATCCCTGGTAATGGCTCCAAAGCTTGGTGCTTTGATCTTAATTCATAATTGTCACAACTTCGATACAACTAACCAGCAAGTGCACTGGGTCGTCCAAGTAATACCTTACGTGAGTAAGGGTCGAATCCCACGGAGATTGTTGGTATGAAGCAAGCTATGGTCACCTTGTAAATCTCAGTCAGGCGGATATAAAGTGATAATGGTGTTTTCGAATATTATATAATAAAATAGGGATAGAGATACTTATGTAAATCATTGGTAGGAATTTCAGATAAGCGAACGGAGATGCTTTTCGTTCCTCTGAACCTCTGCTTTCCTGCTATCTTCATCCAATCAGTCTTACTCCTTTCCATGGCTGGCTTTATGCAAGGGCATCACCGTTGTCAGTGGCTACATCCCCTCCTCTCAGTGAATAATATGCTCACGCACCCTGTCACGGCACGGCTATTCATCTGTCGGTTCTCGATCATGCTGGAATAGGATTCACCCTCCTTTTGCGTCTGTCACTAACGCCCAACAATCGCGAGTTTGAAGCTCGTCACAGTCATTCAATCATTGAATCCTACTCGGAATACCACAGACAAGGTCTAGACCTTCCGGATTCTCTTGAATGCCGCCATCATTCTAGCTTACGCCACGAAGATTCTGGTTAGGAGATCTAAGAGATACTCATTCTAGCTTAATTCATGTAGAACAGAAGTGTTTGTCAGTCACGCGTTCATAAGGGAGAAGGATGATGAGCGTCACACATAATCATCACCTTCATCACGTTCTTGGGTGCGAATGGATATCTTAGAAGTGAAATAAGAAGAATTGAATAGAAAACAGTAGTACTTTGCATTAATCTTTGAGGAACAGCAGAGCTCCACACCTTAATCTATGGAGTGCAGAAACTCTACCGTTGAAAATACATAAGTGATAGGTCCAGGCATGGCCATGTGGCCAGCCCCCATGATCTAAGAACAATGCGTTCAAAGATGGTCAAAAAGACGCCTAATACAATAGTAAGAGGTCCTATTTATAATAAACTAGTCACTAGGGTTTACATGAGTAAGTAATTGATGAATAAATCCACTTCCGGGGCCCACTTGGTGTGTGTTTGGGCTGAGCCTGAGTGTTGCACGTGCAGAGGCTATTGGTGGAGTTGAACGCCAGTATTTGTGCCAGTTTGGGCGTTCAACTCTGGTTTTGGATCCTTTTCTGGCGCTGGACGCCAGATTTGGGCAGAAGGCTGGCATTGAACGCCAGTTTACGTCGTCAATTCTTGGCCAAAGTATGGACTATTATATATTGCTGGAAAGCCCTGGATGTCTACTTTCTAACGCAGTTGGAAGCGCGCCATTTCGAGTTCTGTAGCTCCAAAAAAAATCCACTTTGAGTGCAGGGAGGTCAGAATCCAACAGCATCAGCAGTCCTTTTTCAACCTCTGAATCTGATTTCTGCTCAAGTCCCTCGATTTCAGCCAGAAAATACCTGAAATCACAGAAAAACACACAAACTCATAGTAAAGTCCAGAAATGTGAATTTAACATAAAAACTTATGAAAACATCCCTAAAAGTAACTAGATCCTACTAAAAACATACTAAAAACAATGCCAAAAAGCGTATAAATTATCCGCTCATCATTAACCATTGGAGAGTCACTCTGTGCGCGCATCCCCAAGCTCAATAATATTCCATGGAGTTAAACTCCAAGCTCAAATATTATATTCCATGGAGTCACACTCCAAGCTCAATAATATAGTATTCCATGGAGTCGAACTCCAAGCTCAAATATAATATTCAATATTCATATATATGCATGCCCATGGGGGAATCCGGGAGTTAAAGTGCCCAGTCACATCTTGCGACAGAGGGTCAATAAATAGTCTCAAATATACAAACCACATAATAATCTCTTTCCTTTTAAAAACAACACCTCAAATCAAAACTTCAATTCTTATAGAAACTTTGGCAGTATCTCCTCTAAAACTCAAATTTCTGCCACCCTTCAAGGATCCCAACTATCAAATCAAACACCTCTCAGTCCTTCAAATCATTTCCAGTAACAATTTATTTCAAAATCAAACAAATACCAATATTAAATCTTTTTTGAAAACCAACCAACTTCAACAGTAAATTATTAACAACAGCTAAACCACACATTCTAATCCATATACACAATCCATCAATTATACATTCAGTCCATTCCTATCTTAAGGTCTTCTAGCCTAAGTTTTCACGTGACATTAAACATTAACTACGAGAAACCGAAACCATACCTTCGTATGGAATCAAAATATTCGAAGCTCCGGAGAAATTTTTTGACTGAGCTATCGAAGAAGAAAATGTCCAGAATCGTTTATGCCTCCTAAAACTCCAGTTGGCCAAACTCAAGAGATAAAGGAGCTACGTCACTATCAAATTTCACTAATCAAAAATAGTGCCAACGTGTAGAGGAGGAGGTTACGAATACTCTTACCGAATTAAATTTTTTATTGGAGTTACGGATTGTAAGAAATCGAAGCCGAAAGTTTAGTGAGGTTTACGTTCTCTCGCTCCTCTCTCTCGGTTACTCTTCTCTCGCCTCTCATTCCTATATATATATATATATATATATATATATATATATATATATATATATATATATATATATATATATATATATATATATATATATATATATATATATATATATATATATGGCGACGCAAGTATAATAATGATAATAAAGTGGATGTTACTTAATTTCTTCCGTTGATACTATTATATATATAGCTAATGATATAATAAGACTAATGATACTCATAACTAGATATTATATATATGTATACGTATGCAATGGCTTTCCGTTGAGTAAATGGCTGTCGCCTTATAATAATAATAATAATAATAATAATAATAATAATAATAATAATAAGATAGAAAATTATATTTTAGAGAAATATAAATTGATTATTAATAATTGGTTATTAATAATGATAATTACATGATTAATTTTTAGTAATTATTAAATATATTTAATATAAATAACCAAATTTAATTAGTTAACAAATGAAAGAAAATATTATTGCACGATTGTAGAAGCAACAATATATATATATATATATAACTAATTTAATATTAATAACGATAATTATCGTTATTATTCAATAATAATAATAATAATAATAATAATAATAATAATAATAATAATAATCTTTCTTTTTGTTAAAACACTCGTCTAATTGAATTAATATAAATATTTAATAAAAATAAAAGATAGATTTTTTGGCTTGAAGGATAATACAATCAAATATTCTTAAAGATTTTAAAGCTGTGAGTATATATTATTCCTATATTAATATACGTATGCATGTTACCTCATTGTTTCCATAAATGGAAAATAACATTTACCCGTTAAATTTATTAGTTGCTCAACCGATTCATCTTATTTATTATGATTAAAATTGATATATAATCATAAAGATTTTTTTTCCTCCATTAATTTTAGTAAAGAAATCCATGACATAAAATAAAATAAAATAAAGTCAGTATCTACTTTTTTCTCAATATTTTTATATTTACGAAAAATATTAAATGTAAAAAAGAAAAAATAATATTAATTATTATCACTTTTATTTATTTACATTCATAATTAAATTTAATATAATTATAGTAAGTCTCTATAATTATAACAATTTATATCTGTTACATATATAGCAATTATGTTATATATAATTATATATCTCCTCTTTTATATATACTTAGCAAGTATTTCTATTTATATAATCTACTTATTATATTAAAATTAGGTTTTTTCTCAACTAATGAGAGTAAGGTGTGAATTCCTCGTGAATTCAATTTTCCTCAAAAATAAATGTATTTAATGAATAATGCATAATTATACTAATTTAGAAAAATATCTTTATTATAATTATATAAAATTCATATTTAATACATTATTAAACTACTTATCAATTATTAATCAGAAATATTTTTAATTATTTTAATAATAATAATAATAATAATAATAATAATATACTTCTACTTAATATACTAAAATTGTATTTTTTTCTAACTAATTGAAGTGAGGTGTCAATTTTTCATAAATTGTATTTTTTATATTACAGTTAACATTTAATGAATAATGTATGATTATACTAATTTAGAAAAATATATTTATTATAATTATATAAAATTAAAGTAATATTCTCTCTTCTAAATTTATTTTAGAAAAATTAAAATTCCATGCTGAATATAGGTGGCAAGTTAAAAAAATTAAGCAAGTTAATAGAATGAAATCATATTTCTATAACATATATAAGAATAAGAATGTATATTTTTATTATATAAAAATTGAATTTCTACACTTCATGATGGACATGGCATACTTCTTAGCATGTTTTTTAATTTATTTTTTATAACTCATTGAATACAATTTATTACAGTAAATTAATTATATCAACTAATTGATTTGATTAGGTATTTAAATATCACACGATTTATTATAATTTATATCAATCAAATAATTATAATTTATTATATCAATTATTTTAATTCATTAATTTATAAGGTACATAATAACATAGATAATTTGTTACTTATACTAATTAAATACAATAAATACATATTAATTTAGTTAAAAAAATAATTGTCTCCTATGTTTTTCTATTTATTTTTTTAATTCATTAAATCCAATAATTCAATCAATTTTTTTTAATTTATTTTTTGAATTCAATAAATCAAATAAAATTAATTATACTAATTATTTGTATTGACTAATTGATTTGATTAATTCTTCAAAATATTTTTATTTAATTTATTTTATTTATTTAAATATAACTAATTAGTTATTTAATTTTATTAGGATAAATATCAAATTCTATTTCTAATATAAAAATACAAAATTTTATTCCTTCCATTTTTATTTTACCACTATAAAAGACCATATATGCTAGAAGAAAATATCATTTATTTACCAATTACTCTTTCATTGAGTAGCTTTTACAACAATTCTTTTTCTTCCTATGAGGCGTTGTCACAAGAAGGCAACTATCATGGACACAAATCAGCACACACTCTTCAATTCCCGTGCTCATCATTCAGAGCAATATATGATATGTTATCCATTAAGCATTTATAGACCATGGTGTTATCATGTATGCATAAATAAAAAAAAAATTCATAATTAAGCTTAAGTCATTTATCAATTTATGTGGTATATTATAGTGTGAAATTACTTTCAATTTGTATTGAACAATAATATTATGGTTTATGTAATACCCGGTCTAGCCAAAATTAATTAAATAATAAGTTAAATGGGAGCAAATATGGTTGGAAGATTCGGCAATTGGAATTTGATCATCTAAATATGATATTTAGATTCAGTAAATTTTTCTGAGTCGGAAAACATAGTTTTCTGCGTAAAAGCGCGCAGTGGAATTTTGACCGGCAGTACCGGCTGAGATCTGTCTGGTACTACAGCTAATAAAATTGATTATGAGTAAATGAGATTAAGAAATGAGGAATTATAATTAGGGAAGGTAGAAATATTTAAAGTGCGATTTAGAGCGCTAATCTTAAAGGTTTTGGCCCAAAATTGGGCCAACGGACAAAAATAAGTGAACCGGGCCTAAGTGGGCCCAAGACCCAACATATATAAACATTAGTTATGAGCATTTCAGCTCATTTTACCCTAAAAAGAAGGGTTGGGGCGCTGAAATTGACAAGAGAGAAGAGAAGAGAGAAAACTTAACTCTCTTTGATCTTCAAACCACCATAACTTGAGCTACGGAGCTCCGATTGACGAGCTGTTTGTGGCCACGCGTTGCTCTTCTCATCATCTACAATTCTATCAAAATTTGGTGGTGAGTATTTCATTCATCTCTGCCCAGTTTTCGAAATTCCCCACTGTTACACGTTTTTGGGTAGTTAGTGTTGAAATCTTGTGATTTTGGGTGTTTAGGGATACTCTAACATGGATTCTAAGTGGGTTCTATCCCTACTTCATATGGGCTGAGGTAAGAAGTGCTCAAACCCTTGTGATTTGTCTTTTTTATGAGCCCTAGATTGATGTATGTATGTGATATTGGTTATGTTAGTGTATTTGGTGATGTTGGTGCACAATTGGGAGATTGGTATTGCTTGAGGAGCTTTGGTAAGGCTTGGAGCTAAGGTTGGTGAAGACTTCCAAAGAAGAGGCTCAATTGGTTTGGCTACAAGAGGTACGATTTAAGTTTCATTTAAGTACCGTGTATTGTGATGAGAATTCCTAGGCTAGATGCCCCTAGGATTAAGATTGGATTGCGTAAATGGTTGGTGCTAATATGCATAGTTGGTATGTAATGTAAATTAATGATTGGGTTGAGGATTGTGTAGCCTTGTATGCTTGGTGTATTGAGAATTTGATGTACTGGATAATGAGTATTGATTTGTGGTTTATCCATTTAAATTGTGAAATTGGGCCAGAGGCCGTGAATTTTGGGCCGGAGGCCGGGAAAAGGTAAGAAAGGTAAGTTGATGTGTGCATTGTATGATGACACAAGTGATTGGATGAATTTCAGATAATGAATATATGAATGATTGGGTTGGTTATTGAACAATAAGGTTTGAGGAGTTGAAGTGTGGAATTTGGTAAATTTAGGTGAAATTATATAGATGAGGCATGTTTGGTTTTAGTTGAGATATATTATGTGGTCATATATGTGATTATGATTATTGATGCCTTGGTGGTATTATGATGCATTAGAGATATGTATGTTGTGATATATACTTGAGGAGTGATTAAGGTTGATTTGTGGATGAAACCACGTAATAGTGAGTATGATATTGATTATGTATAATGATGGTTGATTGAAAATAGTGTTGTTGAAATTTGGCATGAGGAAGAGTATATGATATGTAAATGTGTTTGAGTTTGAGAAAGTGTCAATGTGTGAGTTGAGGATGGCTTGATGTTGATTTTGGTACATTTTGATTGATTTCAAAAAGGGTTGAAATTGGCATGTTTTGATTGACTTTGGAAAGAGTTGAAAATGGCTTGTTTTGAAAATGGCACTTTGTGGTTTTGTATGAAAACATAGTTTTTTTTGGGCATACTTTGACGGGACATAACCTGGACTACGGATCTCTGTTTTTTGCCAAATCTGTTTAGAAATGAAATTGGATCCGGAATGTCCATGCCGTTCGAAGAACGGGTGAAAAATGATTTAAAATGAGAAAGTTATGACCGTCGGAAGATTGGGGGTTGAATCTGTAAATTCTGCAGCTTTTAACTTAGAAAATTTTTAGCAGAACGACCCTATGCGCGTAGGCGCACTTGGCACGTGCGCGCCGTTCTTCCAGAAAGCACCATCCACGCGTACGCATGGTGTGCGCGGGCGCGTCGATGTGCTGCACCAATTGCCCAGCCATTTTCCAGAGAGTTGTGCCAGGATTGTGCCAGTTTTGTGCCTGGGCGCAAGAGCACCCACGCGTACGTGTGGCTGACGCTTGCGCGCCGTTTGGATATTTTTCAACCCGCGCGTTCGTGCATATGGCACTAGCGTGTCGATGAATTTTTGGCCATCCATGCGTGCGCGTGGAGTGCGCGTACGCGTGGCCCTGTTTTTATGCCAAAGTTGATTTTTGAGTTTTTAAAGCCAAATCTCATACTTCTAAGCCTCCGATCTCACCTCTTATGTATTAAATCATTATGATATGCCTAGCAATGAGAAAGGAGCTAGGGGATATGGTAACTTGCGAGTGAAGCAAGGGGAAAAGTTATGATCAAAGATGATTATATGAGATATGGAGGATGACGGTGGAAGTACTGTGTATGCCATGAGCCGGAGGGCTATATTTATTGATAAATGGCCCGTTCTTGATTGGACCATGAGCCGGATGGCTGAGTTATTGCCGGTTACGGCAAAGCCATTATTGTTTATGGATGAGTATAAATGCATATATGATTAATGAATGAATATGTTAAATGGATAATAATGAAAAAATATTGAAATGTGATGTGCGACCCCAGGTAGTAGGCAGTGGCGTTGTCCACTTGCTCCGGGTATGAGACGGAAAAGGAGGATTATGATAAACGAGTTTAATCATGGAGTTTTGAATAAATGTGTATTTGTGATACCTGGGTAGTAGCAAGGGTCGTGGTTCGTCCCGCTTGCTCCGGGTCATTGTCTGAGAATTGATAATAATGAAGGGTGATTATGAATAAATGTTTATTTGTGATACTTGGGTGGTAGTAAGGGTTGTGGTTCGTCCCACTTGCTCCAAGTTAATGTTTGAGATCTGGTAACAATGAATGTTGATAATATGAATTGAGATTGAATGAATATATGTTTGAGATACCTGGGCAGTAGCAAGGGTTGTGGTTCGTCCCACTTGCTCCGGGCCAATGCTTGAGATACCTGGGTAGTAGCAAGGGTTGTGGTTCGTCCCACTTGCTCCAGGTCAGAGATTGTGATGCTTGGGTAGTAGCGGCAGTAGTGGTGAATCCACTCGCTCCAGGTTGAGCTTTTAAACACCCGCCTGGGTAGTAGCCGCAGTAGTGGTTATTCCACTGGCTCTGGGTTGAGCGGGTAGTAGCAAGGGGGTTGTAGCTCAAACCTACTTGCTCCGCAATGGGTGTTTCTGTCCAATGGTTAGCTACTAGGACATGTCGGGTTGGCTATATAACCGACAGATGATATCATCAGCCATAGGGCAGGCATTCATCATTTGCATATGTTTGAATTGTTTGGATTTGCCATTTGTCTTGGATTTCTACATCATATATGCCATGTTACCTGACTATATGCTACTTGTTCTACTTGTATCATGTTTGTGTATTACTTGCCTGTATTGCTTGTGTTTGTACAACTGAGAGGCCCCTCATGCTGGTGTCGGTGGGTGTGAGGGCTGTTCTTGATGGGATGAATTGATGATGCGATTGCATGATGATGTATTGATATAGAACTGCTGAGGCAGAACAACTGGTGATGGTTTTGCTTATGATTCTGAGTCTGATTCGTAGAAGAGTCAGCGAGTTGGAAAACATGTAAAACATGAATTGAATTTAGCACTCCCTTATGACAGTTGCCTATTCATGGATTAGCGAGAACCTAGGATGAATAATTGGTGAAGAAGTTTAGGATGCTTAGTGAGTTTTTGTTGCAGTACATTGAATTTATTTGGCACTTTTACCGTACTGGGAACCCATGGGCCCGGGGTTCTCATTCCGTATATATCTCTTATTTTTCAGATACAGGTCCAGGTGCTCAGAAGTGAGTTGTGGGTCGTCTGAGAGACGGCGAAGATCTTTATTTCTTCTACTTTGTGTTTTGATTAGAATCTCTCCACCTTTGTTTTGGAAAGTTTATATTATGTATTGAACTCTTTGAATTTGCCTATAGAGGCTCTCATATTTCCTTCGGGAGAGATTAGGATATACTATTGTCAACTAATTTCATAATGTACCCTAGCCGACCTAAACTTCGCGGGTCGCGACTAGTGGCTATTTACTTATGTTATATATATCTATCTGTTATCTATCTCTTAATCTCCTCTACGGCTTGTCCGTATATCATTTTCGGCTTCACGGTTTATCTTTTGTTGTCGAAACGTGAAAGATACGTCTTCGCAATTTTATTTCTACTCTTTTCAGGCTTCTCGATTAATACTCCTTTCGAAATTACCTATATTTATTTATTAAAAATCCACCTGAGAGTCGTACCACCGTAATATCATTGACTTATGACTCGAGCATAAGGATTTGAATATTAGGGTGTTATATTATGGTATCAGAGCAGTTCATCCTAGTGAGCCTGAGGGATGGAACTGCTTATGCTTCAATGCATACTCTGAGTTTGTGCCTGTGCTAGTTAGGGTATCTAATCGATACATCTAGCATGAAGTCCATGAGTGTACCTTTGGTACTTTGAAGCACGATACTTCCAATATTGAGACTGATCAACTTGATATCGATTGTTTGGTGTGTATAGGAACCAGATGGCACCTCGTGGACCCGGTCGGGGACGTGAAAGAGATCGTACTAATGCGCAGGAACCGGAAATCAACCCGAATAACCCGATAAACCTTATGGCGGCATTGGAGAATATGGCTGCTGCTATGCAGGCCACTGCGGAGGCTCTTGGGCAACAGATGAACAATAATGGCTATGGCCGAAGGGAAGTTCAGGGCCCGATGACACTGGCAACCTTCTTAAAGGTTAATCCACCTAAGTTCAAGGGAACCACCAATCCGACTGAAGCTGATACTTGGTTTCAGGCCATGGAGCGAGCACTGCAAGCGCAGTTGGTGCCTGAAGAGCAGTGTGTTGAATTCGCTACCTATCTACTCACGGGAGAAGCATCGCATTGGTGGCAAGGGGCTCGACGTCTCCTGCAACAGGGGAATGATCATATCACTTGGGATGCCTTCCAGGTGGAATTCTATAAGAAGTACTTTCCGAATTCTGCTAGGACAGCCAAGGAATTGGAGTTACTGCAGCTGAAGCAAGGTGCTATGTCCATATCTGAGTATACAGACAAATTTGAGGAGCTATTCAGGTTTTCCCACATGTGTCAGGGAGCTCTGGGAGACTTCGAGGAATGGAAATGCATTAAGTATGAAGGAGGGCTCCGGAGCGACATCTTAAGTTCAGTGGGACCAATGGAGATCCGAACTTTTTCAGAGTTGGTGAATAAGAGCAGAATTACTGAAGAGTGTGTGAAAAGGAGGGTTGCAGAGAAAGGAAGTCATAGAGAGCACAACCAAGGATTCGCACCAAGGGGTCGAGAGTTTAAGGAGAGAGGATACGTACAACACTTTTCCCAAGGACAGAATAACTTTGCGACGAGTAAGGAGTCCCAAAGGAATGGTAAGGGAAAACGGGCAGCGGCTGCTTCTGATGTTTCGAGCTGTCAGAGATGTGGGAGTCATCACCCAAATAGGCCGTGCCGATTGGGGCTAGGGGTATGTTACAAGTGCGGGTTATCAGGGCATGTATCAAGAAATTGCCAACAAGGAGAGAGTCAGGATGCGGGCTAATTGCGACAGTAAGATTGAGGTAATTGCAATAATCAGGCTTAAAGGACAGTGCGTGATTTTATAATACCGCCTGTACAGTAAAACTGGGAATGTCGAGTTTAATATTAGACTGAGGAGCAAATCGGATGATCCGAGTAAGGATTTGCCTTAATACAAATGGATAAATTCCTGTGATGTAAATGATTTTTGTTGAGAATGATGTGTTGTGTTTGTTATGTAGTTGGTTGATTTCTGGATTTTTGGTGAAACGGATTGAACCCGTGACTTTTAGTTCCTTTGATTCAAATAGATAAGGAATGGTCCTAAATGAGGGATTTGGAAACGTTGATTTGAAATGCCAGTTATGCTAAGTTGTGGTTGAGTACTTGAGGAAGTAAGTAATAGAGCTCGTACTAGACGAGAGATCAGAATAAAGCAGCAGAAACTTGCGAAAGCAGTAACACAGGATAGTAACAAATAGGAGCTGTAAAAGTTTACTATAATATCTTAAGTTTGAATACTAGAAGGGTTAAGTGGGTTACTGCAAGTAATGATCCCCAAATAGTTGGAATTGATTGCGGCTGCGAGCTTTGATGGTTCTAAAGCGGATGAGAAAATTATCATTGATGCATAATTGGATTTAGATGATGAGAGAGTGCGAGTTATCGTGTTTGAGAGATGAGTACCATGATGTTTGGTCATAGTGACCATGGAATTAGATTGAGATTTATAATGAATGGTTTTAAAAGACGAATGTGAAAACCACTAAATTGAAATGCTGATGCAGTACGGAGATTGGTTTAAGGGAACCCGTGACGGGTGGTAAACTCCAATTTTTGGGGAGGTACTGTTGAAAATTTTTCCCCAAGAATTTGAAAGATCGTTGGTTATGGTTTTGAAGATGATTTTTGATATGAGTAACTTTAACAAAAGAGATGTGTCTCGAATGCTTTTATAGATTATTAAAGGAAAGCGGATTCTTATGATTTTTGTTAAATTGTTATTTCAAACTCATTTGCTTTCTAGAAATGAAAGGGGTTTTTGATCGATGAGTCAGAGACTTTATAACAGCAAGTCATGTAGAAATTCGAGGGTTTGAGAATAAGAAAGTAAGTTTGGAGGTTATGCTTGGAGTTGAGCTGTGATTAGTGGTAATTGGCTTGGCAGAGAGAGAGGATAGTGATGGATGAAATTTTCGAGGGCGAAAATTTCTGTTAGGGGGGTAGAATGTAATACCCGGTCTAGCCAAAATTAATTAAATAATAAGTTAAATGGGAGAGAATATGGTTGGAAGATTCGGCAATTAGAATTTGATCATCTAAAAATATGATATTTAGATTCAGTGAATTTTTCTGAGTCGGAAAACATAGTTTTCTGCGTAAAAGCGCGCAGTGGAATTTTGACCAGCAGTACCGGCTAAGATCTGTCTGGTACTACAGCTAAGGAAATTGATTATGAGTAAATGAGATTAAGAAATGAGGAATTATAATTAGGGAAGGTAGAAATATTTAAAGTGCGATTTAGAGCGCTAATCTTAAAGGTTTTGGCCCAAAATTGGGCCAACGGACAAAAATAAGTGAACCTGGCCTAAGTGAGCCCAAGAACCAACATATATAAACATTAGTTATGAGCATTTCAGCTCATTTTACCCTAAAAAGAAGGGTTGGGGCGCTGAAATTGAGAAGAGAGAAGAGAAGAGAGAAAACTTAACTCTCTTTGATCTTCAAACCACCATAACTTGAGCTACGGAGCTCCGATTGACGAGCCATTTACGGCCACGCGTTGCTCTTCTCATCCTCTACAATTCTATCTAAGTTTGGTGGTGAGTATTTCATTCATCTCTGCCCAGTTTTCGAAATTCCCCACTGTTACACGTTTTTGGGTAGTTAGTGTTGAAATCTTGTGATTTTGGGTGTTTAGGGATACTCCAACATGGATTCTAAGTGGGTTCTATCCCTACTTCATATGGGCTGAGGTAAGAAGTGCTCAAACCCTTGTGATTTGTCTTTTTTATGAGCCCTAGGTTGATGTATGTATGTGATATTGGTTATGTTAGTGTATTTGGTGATGTTGGTGCACAATTGGGAGATTGGTATTGCTTGAGGAGCTTTGGTAAGGCTTGGAGCTAAGGTTGGTGAAGACTTCCAAAGAAGAGGCTCAATTGGTTTGGCTACAAGAGGTACGGTTTAAGTTTCATTTAAGTACCGTGTATTGTGATGAGAATTCCTAGGCTAGATGCCCCTAGGATTAAGATTAGATTGCGTAAATGGTTGGTGCTAATATGCATAGTTGGTATGTAATGTGAATTAATGATTGGGTTGAGGATTGTGTAGCCTTGTATGCTTGGTGTATTGAGAATTTGATGTACTGGGTAATGAGTATTGATTTGTGGTTTATCCATTTAAATTGTGAAATTGGGCCAGAGGCCGTGAATTTTGGGCCGGAGGCCGGGGAAAGGTAAGAAAGGTAAGTTGATGTGTGCATTGTATAATGAATATATGAATGATTGGGTTGGTTATTGAACAATAAGGTTTGAGGAGTTGAAGTGTGAAATTTGGTAAATTTGGGTGAAATTATATAGATGAGGCATGTTTGGTTTTGGTTGAGATATATTATGTGGTCATATATGTGATTATGATTATTGATGCCTTGGTGGTATTATGATGCATTAGAGATATGTATGTTGTGATATATACTTGAGGAGTGATTAAGGTTGATTTGTGGGTGAAACCACGTGATAGTGAGTATGATATTGATTATGTATAATGATGGTTGATTGGAAATAGTGTTGTTGAAATTTGGCATGAGGAAGAGTATATGATATGTAAATGTGTTTGAGTTTGAGAAAGTGTCAATGTGTGAGTTGAGGATGGCTTGATGTTAATTTTGGTACATTTTGATTGATTTCAAAAAGGGTTGAAATTGGCATGTTTTAATTGACTTTGGAAAGAGTTGAAAATGGCTTGTTTTGAAAATGGCACTTTGTGGTTTTGTATGAAAACATGATTTTTTTTGGGCATACTTTTACGGGACATAACCTGGACTACGGATCTCTTTTTTCTGCAAAATCTATTTAGAAATGAAATTGGATCCGGGATGTCCATGCCGTTCGAAGAACGGGTGAAAAATGATTTAAAATGAGAAAGTTATGACCGTCGGAAGATTGAGGGTTGAATCTGTAAATTCTGCAGCTTTTAACTTAGAAAATTTTTAGCAGAACGACCCTACGCGCATATGCGCACTTGGCGCGTGCGCGCCGTTCTTCCAGAAAGCACCATCCACGCGTGCGCATGGTGTGCACGGGCGCGTCGATGCGCTGCACCAATTGCCCAGCCATTTTCCAGAGAGTTGTGCCAGGATTGTGCCAGTTTTGTGCCTGGGCGCAAGAGCACCCACGCGTACGCGTGGCTGACGCTTGCGCGCCGTTTGGATATTTTTCAACCCGCGCGTTCGTGCATATGGCGCTTGCGTGTCGATGAGTTTTTGGCCATCCACGCGTGCGCGTGGAGTGCACGTACGCGTGGCCCTGTTTTTATGCCAAAGTTGATTTTTGAGTTTTTAAAGCCAAATCTCATACTTCTAAACCTCCGATCTCACCTCTTATGTATTAAATCATTATGATATGCCTAGCAATGAGAAAGGAGCTAGGGGATATGGTAACTTGCGAGTGAAGCAAGGGGAAAAGTTATGATCAAAGATGATTATATGAGATATGGAGGATGACGGTGGAAGTACTGTGTATGCCATGAGCCAGAGGGCTATATTTATTGATAAATGGCCTGTTCTTGATTGGACCATGAGCCGGATGGCTGAGTTATTGCCGGGTTACGGCAAAGCCATTATTGTTTATGGCTGAGTATAAATGTATATATGATTAATGAATGAATATGTTAAATGGATAATAATGAAAAAATATTGAAATGTGATGTGCGACCCCGGGTAGTAGGCAGTGGCGTTGTCAACTTGCTCCGGGTATGAGACAGGAAAGGAAGATTATGATAAACGAGTTTAATCATGGAGTTTTGAATAAATGTGTATTTGTGATACTTGGGTAGTAGCAAGGGTCGTGGTTCGTCCCGCTTGCTCCGGGTCATTGTCTGAGAATTGATAATGATGAAGGGTGATTATGAATAAATGTTTATTTGTGATACTTGGGTAGTAGTAAGGGTTGTGGTTCGTCCCACTTGCTTCAAGTTAATGTTTGAGATTTGGTAACAATGATTGTTGATAATATGAATTGAGATTGAATGAATATATGTTTGAGATACCTGGGCAGTAGCAAGGGTTGTGGTTCGTCCCACTTGCTCCGGGCCAATGCTTGAGATACCTGGGTAGTAGCAAGGGTTGTGGTTCGTCCCACTTGCTCCAGGTCAAAGATTGTGATGCTTGGGTAGTAGCGGCAGTAGTGGTGAATCCACTCGCTCCAGGTTGAGCTTTTAAACACCCGCCTGGGTAGTAGCCGCAGTAGTGGTTATTCCACTGGCTCTGGGTTGAGCGGGTAGTAGCAAGGGGGTTGTAGCTCAAACCTACTTGCTCCGCAATGGGTGTTTCTGTCCAATGGTTAGCTACTAGGACATGTCGGGTTGGCTATATAACCGACAGATGATATCATCAGCCATAGGGAAGGCATTCATCATTTGCATATGTTTGAATTGTTTGGGTTTGCCATTTGTCTTGGATTTCTACATCATATATGCCATGTTACCCGACTATATGCTACTTGTTCTACTTGTATCATGTTTGTGTATTACTTGCCTGTATTGCTTGTGTTTGTACAACTGAGAGGCCCCTCATGCTGGTGTCGGTGGGTGTGAGGGCTGTTCTTGATGGGATGAATTGATGATGCGATTGCATGATGATGTATTGATATAGAACTGCTGAGGCAGAACAACTGGTGATGGTTTTGCTTATGATTCTGAGTCGGATTCGTGGAAGAGTCAGCGAATTGGAAAACATGTAAAACATGAATTGAATTTAGCACTCCCTTATGACAGTTGCCTATTCATGGATTAGCGAGAACCTAGGATGAATAATTGGTGAAGAAGTTTAGGATGCTTAGTGAGTTTTTGTTGCAGTACATTGAATTTATTTGGCACTTTTACCGTACTGGGAACCCATGGGCCTGGGGTTCTCATTCCGTATATATCTCTTGTTTTTCAGATACAGGTCCAGGTGCTCAGAAGTGAGTTGTGGGTCGTCTGAGAGACGGCAAAGATATTTATTTCCTCTACTTTGTGTTTTAATTAGAATCTCTCCACCTTTGTTTTGAAAAGTTTATATTATGTATTGAACTCTTTGAATTTGCCTATAGAGGCTCTCATATTTCCTTCGGGAGAGATTAGGATATACTGTTGTCAACTAATTTCATAATGTACCCTAGCCGACCTAAACTTCGCGGGTCGCGACTAGTGGCTATTTACTTATGTTATATATATCTATCTGTTATCTATCTCTTAATCTCCTCTACGCCTTGTCCATATATCGTTTTCGGCTTCACGGTTTATCTTTTGTTGTCGAAACGTGAAAGATACATCTTCGCGATTTTATTTCTACTCTTTTCAGGCTTCTCGATTAATACTCCTTTCGAAATTACCTATATTTATTTATTAAAAATCCACCTGAGAGTCGTACCACCGTAATATCATTGACTTATGACTCGAGCATAAGGATTTGAATATTAGGGTGTTACAGTTTAATTTAAGCTTTTATTTTAGAATTGTGTTATAATTTTATCTCATAATTTTCTCTTAGATATTAAGTTGATGTATTTTTATTTATTATTATTGAAACGGATGTAATATAAAATTTGTAAAAAAAAAAAACTCACATTCAATTTATTTTATTGTAGTCTTCTATTCTTCTATTTCTTTTTATTTTTTTTATTCATTTTATTTTATTTTTAAATATCATATAATTTATTACAATTTATACTAATTAATTAATTATAATTAATTATATCAGTTAGTTTAATTCATTAATTTATAATATACATGATAAAATAGATCATTTGTTACTTATACGTTTATTTTTCTAAAATCTAAATCTGAATAATTATATTTTCAGTTTTTGTTATAAACAAAATATTATTAATAATGAATAATAATTAACCACTCATACTTTTAATCAAAGTATTTGAATGATTTTTATATTTATTAATATTATTTATTGATTATTTTTTCATAAATAAATTATATTATAATTTTATGTTAGTTCATAATTGATTAATGATTAATGTTCATGAAGCTATGTTACTCTAAATTTTATATTTTATAAATATTTTATTTAAATATAATTTTTTAACATAAAAATGTATTATTTTTAATAATATCATAATTTTATATTTTTTAATTATTCTAAATGAATATTTTATCAAATACTAATTAAAGTCATTCTTCCCTTTGCTTTTACTAATCTATTATCTAACTATTATATAAAATTAAAATCGTATTAATGAATTTAATATTAAAATTAGTTTGGCTTTTTATTATTTATAGTATTTTTCAATCAATAATTTTATACTCCTTACTTTTTTTTCAGTTTCATTTTGAATTTTAATTTAGTACTCAAAGGTAGTGAAATTCCATTGATACTGAAATAAAATTACAAAAGGGTCCATAGGGTAGAATAAGTAAAATAATATGATACCCACATTGCAACATCCAAATGAAACAACTTAGGATCTAAAATGTTTATCTTTCTCTTTCTCGCCGTCTATTATATTATCTATTCTATCTATTCTATTATATAAAAATCGAATTTTTACCTTTAATGATAGAATCAACGTAGTATGCTTCTGCTTTATTTTGTTTAACTCATTAAAGACAATTCATTATGATGAATTAAATATATCAACTAATTGATTTGAATAGATATTTAAGTATCACACAATTTAAAATTATGTATATTAATTATTTCATTTAATTTTTATGATATATAAATTTAAGGAATAAATTAAAATAAGATAATTTATTACTTATTTAAATTGAATACAACAAATATAAATTAATTTAGTTAAAAATTTACTATTTTATAATCTTCTATACATAAAAATGACAAAACAAAATTATAAAAATAATCTTTTTATCACTTTTGTTATTTTAATTTTATTTTCTTTGCTTTTTTTATGTATAACTTTATTTTATATTAACTTTGTTTATCTAATAATAAAATATACTCATATTAATACTATCATATAATAATATATTTTTTTCCTATATTAATCGAAGAATTTCAATAGTTATCAACTACATCTAATAGAATGACTGAGAAGTGAGAACTACGAGAAGTTAAACCCAGGTTCAAAATATTGAAACAAAAAAAGAAAACAATGGATATATGATTAAAAAAAATGTATAATAATGACAAAATATACTAAAATTGGATTTTTTCTCCAACTAATAAAAGTGAGGTGTTAATTCCTCATGAATTCATTTTTCTCTAAAATGAAATCACTATTTTTTTTCTAAATTTATTTTAGAAAAATATATTTATTATAATTATATTACAATTAACATTTAACGAATAATGCATGATTATACTAATTTAGATAAATATTTTTATTATAATTATATAAAATTAATATTTAATACATTATCAACTAATAAAAGTGAGGTGTCTATTTCTCATGAATTTATTTTTCCTCCAAAATAAAAACACTATTCTCTCTTCTAAATTTATTTTAGAAAAATATCTTTATTAATAATTATATTACAATATTACAATTAGCATTTAATGAATAATGCATAATTATAATAATTTAGAAAAATAAAATAAAGTCCAGTAATTTATCTTCCGACTGCACACGTGTGTAGAATAACTTTTAAGAAGGAGTCATGTATAGTAAATGCGCTCGATGATTGTAAAACTGTATACTAATATTGATATAATATTATTTCAGGTATATATTTTGCAGGCATCAAAGAAAAGTGTTGAGTTATTTTTTAGTATATTTAAATTATTTATTGTTTATTAGAGAATTTTGTGCATTAAAATTTTCTAATAATTTATTATTTATTTTGAGCTAATTTTGATATGTCCTTACAGTAAAACAATATATAAAAATTTGTTGGTGGGTCTAAGTATTATTAAGTTATTTATGGTCACATTGAGTATATATGTTTGATTTATTGAAGAAAGTAGATTACTAAAACCAATTAATAACTATTTTAGAGTTAATATATTTAACATTGGATTAAGAAAAAACAAATAATACATAACATATTATATTTTTATTAATCAAATTATTATAATTTAAATTAATTTTAACAAAATAATTTAAAATTATAATTTTAATCTTATCACGTGCATAGCACGGGTTAATACACTTGTTATTAACAGTTTGTTGTAGAATTAGATTTCAAACAAGGACGCTGTTGGATTTAACTTTTTTTAGTTTGCACCAGGGTATCCATCAGGCCGGAAGCCCCCAATGACTAATCCCTCGAGTACTACAGAGGCACACAAAGTGGGCGACCCTCCTAAGCAAGCAAGCTCCATTCCTATCCTCCAATGAGTATTGAAACCGGGAGAGATGGTTAAGGGACACAGACCCTCATCCATCTGTGCCAACTTGCGTTGGTAGGATTTAACTTTGTTACTATTGAAAAACGGAAAAACGATTTAGCATTAATAGTCTAGTTTAAAGTAGAGGCAAACTCCAAGAACAAAAAAAAAATATTTGTTTGCAACGAAATATTTCTTCTCCTCGTATCATCTGTAATTTGAGTTTCACATGCCTTGTTAAGCACTATTGAGGTAAAATTTGAAACCATGCCCCCACAAGGTCTACAATTAACATCATGAAAAAATGCTCAATGTTATGTATTTATGCCAAAAGATAATCTCATCAAATATTACTAGACAGAACTTTTACCATGATTTCTAGATTCACTCTTCTTGCAAGTTCATGCTGCGAGTCTATCTTTGTGTCTAAGTGATAAAGTGTCTTTTCATGAATGTTCGCCACCATAAGGAACCAATGCTTGTGTTTTTCTTGATATATTGAAACATAGATCTGCATCGAAGTCATTGTTCAATATACAAATAAGATAACCATAAATGTAAATGGAGAAAAGGATAAATAGGTCCCTAACCTTTTGTCCTGCGGACATTTTCGTCCCTGACCATTGAAAAATACTTTTAAGTCCCTGACCTTCACAAAATTTGGACGGATCAGTCCCTCTGTCCAAATGCCTCCGTCAGGGACTGATCCGTCCAAATGCCTCTGTCAGATTTTGTGAAGGTCAGGGACTTAAAAGTATTTTTCAATGGTCAGGGACGAAAATGTCCGCAGGACAAAAGGTCAGGGACCTATTTGTCTTTTTCTCATGTAAATGTAATGAGGCATGAATTAGGTAAAACTATGTTCCACTCACAAAGTTAAGCTCTGTCAACAACTTCATGTATGTATCTGACTATCTGCATAACAACTCTAGTTACTGATATTACTCTCCATTTTCAACATCAGCGTGCACTTTGGGCTTTAGGAATTAAGCTAACATTTTGAGATTAAAATACATAATTTTAAATGGAAGAATGACGTAGTGCAAAAAATAATGGTAGGTACCAAACCATTTTAGTCGTATTTGCTAAAGCCATAAGCTGTAATATCTGGTTTGTACCCATAGTCTTATTACCATGCAACTAAGGGTCCTTGAAAAAACTTTCTTACTAAGAAATACAAATTAAAGGTTCCATTTAATATTATATTCATATATTGTGTAGCTGATTGGTTCTTTTGGACACAGGTTTGATAGGTCTTTCCTGTTTGCCTCAAAATTTTCTATACGAACAAGCACTTCAGTCAAAAATTATAAAACAATACATTAAACCATCCTAGGACAAGAAGTGCAAATTAAAATGAGTTTGTGAAGGAAAATGATCCAATCAAATATTACCAAATATATTGAACTCTTCCAAAATACTGTCCAATAAGATTAGTGGTATCTAGTGTCACAATCGACTGGTTGTGATGGTTTACCCCGAAAAATATAACGACAAGGGCAATAGTAGCGATTATTTTTATATGTTGTATCAAATGCAATAACATCTCAAAAAATCTTTTACTCTTTCCTACTTCGCCCATCACACCAAGATAGATTTGTCTTGTCAATTGGTTTTTATTATCCTTCAAGTACCTATAGAAAAGAGTTGGGTCTTTCATTTTTTCAAACATCGCAAGAACTGTGTGGCAGCATCACCAAGACATTGTTGCCTCTGTTTAGAAATTTTATTGTGGATGTCTTGTAACCCATACCCAATATTTTCATAACCTTTTGATTGACTTGCCAGTAGTCCAAAAATTTTAGGTCCTAAACTGCCATCTTTGAAGTTGTTGATATGAGCCATATCTACGATAGAAACTTTCCTATGGCTACGCAGCATTCTAGTAATCCGAGGATCAAGACATTTGTGGTTATGTTGATCACAAAAATAGGTAACAACCCATCTGGAACTATCAACATAGAATCGTAACTACACACGGGCGTTGCAGCCGCCCTCTTGCTTATGATTCTCCCTACTATAATATTTTTTCTCTCCGACTCCCTCTCGGTGACAAACGTTTTCATCACGAGTTGGTCGCTCTTTAACCATCTACTTTTGCTTTTCCTAGCATAAAACCCTGAGACTTTGCATATTTGTTATAAAACTCGAAAGCCAAATCCAAATCAAAGAATGTGTGCTTCACAAAATCATGTGTTGTCAAGTTATCGAAACTAGTGTCCAGGATTTGCTGCTTCAACATAATGCAGAGGCATTCATCTAAATTTACTTCTTGCTCTAACACTGTTACGTCAACAAAATCACCCTATATAGAAATTTCCCTTTCCATCAAACCAGGTTCATTTTCATAGGCATCATCCGTATATGTATATGAGCCTTCAATGACTTCATTTAAGAACAACTCTTACTCTTCAACCTGCTCAATGTCATACACTATTTCGTTGCACACAATTTCTTCTAATGCATGTTCATCTTTGTCTTCAAACTCATAATCTTCCTTGTCAACATTGTCATCTTCAAGAATTACATCATCCCAAAATAAAACCTCTTTTTCTTCTTCACAGCTGAGATCCTCACTATTATCCATGTATAATGTATAAAAAACCTGATAGCAAATAAGGGGCATATCACTAGAGGTTGAAATTGATGGTTGACCCAGAGAATATCCAGCACAAACAAATCCATTATCATTAGAGTACCATAAAGACCCAAAAAAAAAAAATCCATAATTTAAATAAAAGTTTCAATTGCAAAATAAATATATAGCACTTTATGGTTATAAGGGAAGCAACATCACATTAAACCAAATCAATCACAATACAAAATGATTTTTTTAAAAAATAGAAAAATATTAGTATTTGAAATTAAAAGAGCAATCATGAATATTATTAGAGAATATGTTTTTTTTTTCTTAGAAGAAAAAGAAAACAAAAATCATCCATAAAATGAAATCAGCAACTTATATGCACAAAAATGAGCAGAAGGAAAAACAAAGTTGCTTTCCCTTTGTTAGATTCAACATGAAAGTCAATAGAATCATGTCCATAGAGGGAAATTAGAAACCTCCCTATGCGTGCAAGGAAATTAGAGGAGAATAAGAAAATACGTGATAAAAGGAAAGTACCTACCTTGATTCATCCGATTCTTCTTCGCCAGTGTAATATTGCCACCTACCGCTGCTAGGGTGGAAGCCGTCTTAGACAGAAGAGTGGGGTGATGGCTCTCATATTTGTGAAAGAGCCTAGTAGCGGAAACGACACAAATGTCCAACACAAGAACAATATGAAAGCACTCACAACACAATATGACAGCAACTATAACAAGCAAATATAGCAAGTAAAGCAATAATAAGAACACACCGAGATTTTAACGTGGAAAACCCCCTCAATGTGAGAGGTAAAAACCACGAGTCGTCCAGACCAATGAAATAGCTCCACTATAATTAAATGAGGTACGAGAGTCTCAAACAAAGCACAAAATGTGCATATAACCAGCCAAAACATCAAAGCACCAAAGCTCACAAATGAAAAGCAAGAAGATGAAATATACCAAAAAAAATAGAGCTGCTGTCGAAGCAATTTCTCCCTCTGCAGAACTCCAATTAATATCTCCACCGTCCAGAATGAAGAACAAGATGTAAAGAATCTACAGTTCAAATTTCACGTCGATCCAACGGTGAAAGAATGAGAAACTGCCATTCCAAAATTGCTGCTCTTAGTAAAAACGGGAAACCTAATTTCTCTCTTACAAAGCCAATTTCTCTCACTGCAAGTCTCCAATCAACATCTCCACCGACCAGAATGAAGAACAAGATGATAGGCACACGCAGTTTAAATTTCAAGCCGATCCAACGGGGAACAACTGAGAAACTGCCATTTGAAATTTACTGCTTTGGACAAAAACGGAAATTCTGTTTTTCCCCTTCTCTCTCACTTGGTGGCTACTCTCTCTCACACTCAATGACCCCCAAAATCTAAATTAGGGTTGTGACACTAGGGTGCAAGAATAAACTCCTAAAATATTGGGCTTGGGCCTCACAAAGGAGAGAAAAATCCAACAAATCTCCCCCTTCTCGACTAGGTGGAGGCTCTCGCCATTCCGGCGATCAAACAACATGTTTCAAACTTTTCTCTTCACAATGCTTTTGTCATCATATCAGCACCATTGTCATCAGTGTGAACTTTCTCAAGTTTCAACAACTTTAAATCTAACACATCCCGTATCCAGTGATACCTAACATCAATATGTTTAGATCTTGGATGAAAAGTAGAATTCTTGGCAAGATGAATAGCACTTTGGCTATCACACAACAACACATAACGGTCTTGCTTAAAACCAAGTACTGCAAGAAACTTCTTCATCCACAACAACTCTTTACATGATTCAGTTGCTGCAATAAACTCTGCCTCTGTGGTAGAAAGTGCAACACATTTTTGTAGCCTTGACTGCCATGAAATAGCTCCCCCTGCAAACTTGACCAAATAACCTGAAGTAGACTTTCGAGAATCAATATCTCATGCCATGTCTGCATCAGTAAAGCCAACTAGAAAAGGTTTCTCACCACCAAAACTCAAACTCAAGTTAGTTGTACCTTTGAGATATCTCATAATCCATTTAACAGCATTCCAATGTTCTTTACCTGGATTAGAGAGAAAACGACTCACAGTACCAACTGCATGAGCAATGTCTGGTCTAGTACACACCATAGCATACATCAAGCTTCCAACAGCTGAGGCATAAGGAATTTCATCCATTGCTTGTTTATCCTCATCAGTGGTTGGACACTGCTTGGTACTCAACTTAAAATGAGGAGTAAAAGAACTAGCAACACATTTGGCATCATTCATGCCAAACCTTTGAAGCACCTTCTTTATGTACTTCTCCTGTGACAAATAAAGCTTCTTGGAATCTCTATAACGAGTAATAGTCATGCCCAAAATTTGTTTGGCAGGACCCAAGTCCTTCGTAGCAAAGAACTTACTCAACTGTTTCTTCAACTCATTAATCCTCAAAGCATTCTTGCCCACAATCAAAATATCATCCACATAAAGCAAAAGAATGATAAAATCATCATCAAAAAATTTTTGCACAAATACACAATGATCTGAAGTTGTCTTACAGTAACCATGCTTCCCCATAACAGATTCAAACTTCTTGTACCACTGTCTTGGAGCTTTCTTCAACCCATAAAGACTCTTCTTAAGCTTGCACACAAAATCTTCCTTTCCTTTAACAACAAAGCCCTCCGGTTGCTCCATGTAGATCTCCTTATCTAAATCACCATGAAGAAAAGCTGTCTTCACATCCATTTGCTCAATCTCCAAATCAAGAGACGCTGCTAATCCAAGCACAGCACGAATGGATGACATCCTCACAACAGGAGAAAAGATCTCCTCATAATCAACACCTTTTCTCTGGCTAAAACCTCTAACAACCAATCTAGCCTTATACCGAGGCTTAGAATTGTGTTCTTCATTCTTGATTCTGAATACTCATTTATTTTTCAAAACTCGCATACCTTTCGGTAGCTTCACTAACTCATAGGTATTATTCTCAAGCAAGAACTTCATTTCTTCTTGCATAGCTTCAAGCCATTGAGCTTTGCTTTCATCTTCAACTCTCCAAAGCATTCAGGTTCTCCCCCATCAGTCAACAAAACAAACTCATGTGGAGAATACCTAGACGAACGCTTTCTCTCTCTTGTAGACCTTCTAAGTGCATTTGCAGGAATTTCTAAAGCTGGTTCTTCATCTTGATCATCATCACCAACTTCATCAAGTATTGGATCAACTGTTCCATCTTCACCTGCACTTGTATCATGCTCATTATTTTGAGCTTCAACTCTACCATCTTCTACCATAGGCATAAAGGGAGTAATATCCAAGTCAGAAAAATCATCACTAGGCTGAACCATTGGCTTCTCAGCATTATCAACATCCTTCAATGTTTGGTCCTCAACAAAGACAACATCTCTACTCCGAATCACCTTTTTGTTAACAGGATCATAAAACCTGTAACCAAACTCATCCATGCCATAGCCAATAAAAATACATTGCCTAGTCTTTACATCAAGCTTAGATCTCTCATCTTTAGGAATATGAACAAAAGCTTTATATCCAAAGACTCTTAAATGATCATAAGAAACATCTTTACCTAACCATACCTTCTCTGGCACTTCAAATTGCAAGGGAACACATGGTGTTCGGTTCAAGACATGAACAACAGTGCTCAAAGCTTCACCCCAAAAGGATTTTGCCAATCCAAACTGTGACAATAAGCACCTAACTCTTTCAACCAATGTTCTGTTCATCCTTTCAGCCAAGCCATTCAACTGAGGAGTCTTCAGAGGAGTCTTCTGATGTCTTATACCATGCTCTTTACAATAAGCATCAAATGGACCTGAGTACTCACCACCATTGTCAGTACGAATGCATTTCAACTTCTTCCCAGTTTCTCTTTCAACAGAAGCTTGAAATTGCTTGAACACATTCAAAACTTGATCTTTGGTCTTCAAAGTGTAAACCCATAATTTCCTAGAATGATCATCAATAAAGGTTACAAAATAGATAGACCCTCAAAGTGTTCTTGTCTTCATCGGCCCACATACATCAGAATGTACCAAGTCAAGTATCTCTGACTTCCTTGAAGGTGGGTGGCTCTTGAAAGAAACCCTGTTTTATTTCCCAGCAAAACAATGGTTGCACTTTTGCAAAGCAACCTTACAACCAGATAAAAGATTCCTCTTGGATAACATATTCATGCCCTTCTCACTCATATGACATAATCTCTTATGTCATAAATCAGTTTCATCAACAAACTCAACAGCATTAACAAAATCTTTCACAATCTTTGCTTGAGTTAAATAAAGAGTAGAGTGTCGAGTACCTCTAGCAACAACCATGGAACCCTTGGTGAGCTTCCAACTATCACGAGAGAATGAGCTATCCAAGTCTTCATCACATAACTTACCAACAGAAAGTAAGTTCAACCGAATATCTGGAACATGCTTCACACGCTTCAAAGTCAACTTGGTACCGTTGGAGGTTTCCAAGCAAACCTGTCCAACACCGGCACATTTTGCAACACCTTGATGAGCCATTTTTACATCACCAAAATCACTAGGAGTATAGGACGTAAAAAAATCCCTCCTAGATGTAACATGAATAGAAGCACCGCTATCAATCACCCAACTAGTGCTATTATCAACAAGGTTAACAGATTCAAATTCCTCAACAACAAGAAAATCATCATGAGTTACATTAACCTTGTCTTCCTTGCTACCATCATCTTTATTTGTGCTCTTGTTTTTACTTGCCTTGGCTTTCTCCTTCTTTAGCTGCCAACAAAATTTCTTCACATGTCCCTTTTGACCACAATGATGACACTCAATATTCTTATACTTTCCTCGAGACTTGCTTCTGCTTTGATCTCTACCTTTAGGACCTCGACTTTTGCTTCTCCCCCTAGACTCAGAAACAAGAACATCTGAATGTGTAGTCGATGTACCTTGTGACTTTCTTCTCATCTCTTCATTCAAAATACTGCTCTTGGCAAGATCCATAGAGATTACACCATCAGGAGCAGAATTGGACAATGACATTCTGAGAATTTCCCACGAGTCTGGTAAGGAGCCAAGAAGTAACAATCCTTGAACCTCTTCATCAAAATTGATACCCATGGAAGATAACTGATTCATAATTCCTTGGAAATTATTCAAGTGATCTGTCATTGATGTCCCATCTGTATACTTCAAAGCCAACAACTGCTTGATCAAAAACATCTTGTTATTCCCAGTTTTTCGAGTATACAACTGTTCAAGCTTAATCCAAAGAGTCCGAGCATGTGTCTCTCCAATAATATGGTTCAACACATTATCGTCAATCCACTGCCTAATATATCCACAGACTTGTCTATGCAACAAAGTCCAATCATCATCAGATTTATCATTAGACTTCTCTGTACCAAAAACTGGTTGATGAAAATTCTTGACATAAAGCAAATTTTTCATTTTTGACTTCCACAAATCATAATTAGGACCATTAAGAGTGATCATCCTACTAGTATTAGTATTAGCTTCCATTGTTCACAAAATCACAAGCCCAGAAAAATACCAACAAGCTCTGATGCTAGTATGAAAGAGTCTAGCAGCGGAAACGACACAAATGTCCAACACAAGAACAATATGGAAGCACTCACAACACAATATGGCAGCAACTATAACAAGCAAATATAGCAAGTAAAGCAATAATAAGAACATACTGAGATTTTAACGTGGAAAACCCCCTCAATGTGAGAGGTAAAAACCACGAGTCGTCCAGACCAATGAAATAGCTCCACTATAATCAAATGAGGTACAAGAGAGTCTCAAACAAAGCACAAAATGTGCATATAACCAGCCAAAATATCAAAGCACCAAAGCTCACAAATGAAAAGCAAGAAGATGAAATATACCCAAAAAAAATAGAGCTGCTGTCGAAGCCAATTTCTCCCTCTGCAGACCTCCAATTAATTTCTCCACCGTCCAGAATGAAGAACAAGATGTGAAGAATCTACAGTTCAAATTTCACGTCGATCCAACAGTGAAAGAATGAGAAACTGCCATTCCAAAATTGCTGCTCTTAGTAAAAAAGGAAAACCTAATTTCTCTCTTGCGAAGCCAATTTCTCTCACTGCAAGTCTCCAATCAACATCTCCACCGACCAGAATGAAGAACAAGATGATAGAAACATGCAGTTTAAATTTTCAGCCGATCCAACGGGGAACAACTGAGAAACTTCCATTTGAAATTTACTGCTTTGGACAAAAATGGAAATTCTGTTTTTCCCCTTCTCTCTCACTTGGTGGCTACTCTCTCTCACACTCAATGACCCCCAAAATCTGAACTAGGGTTGTGAAACTAGGGTGCAAGAATACACCCCTAAAATGTTGGGCTTGGGCCTCACAAAGGAGAGAAAAACCCAACAAATCTCCCCCTTCTCGACTAGGTGGAGGCTCTCGCCATTCCGGCGATCAAACAACATGTTTCAAACTTTTCTCTTGACAATGCTTTTGTCATCATATCAGCACCATTGTCATCAGTGTGAACTTTCTCAAGTTCCAACAACTTTGAATCTAACACATCTCGTATCCAGTGATACCTAATATCAATATGTTTAGATCTTGGATGAAAAGTAGAATTCTTGGCAAGATGAATAGCACTTTGGCTATCACACAACAACACATAACGGTCTTGCTTAAAACCAAGTGCTGCAAGAAACTTCTTCATCCACAACAACTCTTTACATGCTTCAGTTGTTGCAATAAACTCTGCCTCTGTGGTAGAAAGTGCAACACACTTTTGTAGCCTTGACTGGCATGAAATAGCTCCCCCTGCAAACTTGACCAAATAACCTGAAGTAGACTTTCGAGAATCAATATCTCCTGCCATGTCTGCATCAGTAAAGCCAACTAGCAAAAGTTTCTCACCACCAAAACTCAAACTCAAGTTAGTTGTACCTTTGAGATATCTCATAATCCATTTAACAGCATTCCAATGTTCTTTACCTGGATTAGAGAGAAAACGACTCACAGTACCAACTGCATGAGCAATGTCTGGTCTAGTACACACCATAGCATACATCAAGCTTCCAACAGCTGAGGCATAAGGAATTTCATCCATTGCTTGTTTATCCTCATCAGTGGTTGGACACTGCTTGGTACTCAACTTAAAATGAGGAGCAAAAGAACTAGCAACACATTTGGCATCATTCATGCCAAACCTTTGAAGCACCTTCTTTATGTACTTCTCCTGTGACAAATAAAGCTTCTTGGAATATCTATAACGAGTAATAGTCATGTCCAAAATTTGTTTGGCAGGACCCAAGTCCTTCATAGCAAAGAACTTACTCAACTGTTTCTTCAACTCATTAATCCTCAAAGCATTCTTGCCCACAATCAAAATATCATCTCAAGTGAGGAGCTCTCGACAACCGGGGAGAATTCGGGGAGGAATCAAGTGAGAGAACACAAGATGAGAAGACACCCCATCCAACTCAAAACCTTAAGGTGTCAAGTTAATGGGTCTCTCATCTTATAAACTCCTCACTCTTCCATGCTTTCTCTGATGTGGGACTAACTTCAACACTCCTCACACTTGCAACACTAACAATCTCCCCCTCAAGTGTGAGCCTCCACATCAAGCACCAACTCCCCCTCTTTCTAGCTCCTCCACCACCACGAGTATTCGTCCATCACACCGCCGCAAAACACCGCGGGACACGCCGCCCGGACCACCTTTGCCGGGAAGACTTTCGATGCTTCACCTTGAATACCCTTTAAAACCAGACCGATTAAACCATCGGCTCTGATACCACTTGTTGGGCCAACCGTGGGGAGCTCTCAACAACCGGGGAGAATTCGGGGAGGAATCAAGTGAGAGAACATAAGATGAGAAGACACCACATCCAACTCAAAACCTTAAGGTGTCAAGTTAATGGGTCTCTCATCTTATAAACTCCTCACTCTTCCATGCTTTCTCTGATGTGGGACTAACTTCAACACTCCTCACACTTGCAACACTAACAATTTGGATATAATTAAAGAAACTAAGACACTCTAATAGCCAAAGCATTGTTCCATTCATAGAATCATAAAAATAAGCAAAAAAAATGTTCGTTTTTGGATTGGGGGCAAGGATGAGGGCAAAAGATGTCCGTGTTTTTGACGTCGTGATTCACACAACGATTTCGGTGCAATTAACTGATTTAATTAAGTATGGGATTTAAAAATAATTTTAAAAACTATTGTTGCTCATTGGTGAATACAACAAAATAAACTGGGGTAATTTTTTAAATATTTTTGGAAGCTCTGGAGCTCTCTTTGAGGCCAATAAACTAACTAAAACAATCCAATACTAAAATCAACTTAGCAAAACATAAATTCAACTAATTTATAAATCTCGTTATATATGCTATATTAACCTTATCTGTTCTGATCTTTTTAATCCCAAGTCATTATCCATTATATTTTCTGTTGTCTTTTGCTGCCTGGGGACATGTTTCACATACATGAAATTTATAAATTTCTTCGAATGTGATTATGTGGTCAAGATGGAGGCAATATTCCATACATGATTAAAAGGCAAAAAAATTGTTCATAATTAAGACTACAGCTTGGCTCTTTTTAAAGGGCGACTAAGACTCAGATTTAGACATCCAAGTCAAAAACTCTACACCATGAGTAATTCACAATTCAACTAATTTGTTGAATTTAGAAATCAGTCCATACATACTCAATATCAGCTGTATACTATACTTCCTAAACTCAATATCAGCTTTATACCATACTTCCTAAATTCAGTATCAACTTTATACCATACTTCCTAGAATCCTAGCCTCATATATGACAAAATCTAACTCCCTTCAAAGCAAAAAAATAAACACAGGATTTAGAAAAAGAAAAAATGTATTTTACTGATCCAATTAGAATAGGAAAAACTCGAAAAAGAGAGAACAGGGGTTAAGAGGATTCACCAACCACCAGGATCCACGGAGACTCGGCTACGAGACCGGCAAGAAGGAAGCGACGGCGAGGCCCCGAAGCCAAAAGATGATGAGCGAGGACGAGCCCAGGGAAGGCGCCGAAGGAAGAAGACGGCGAGCGCCAGCTGCTGGTTGCGTTGCTTCTGCGCCGGCGACGACGAGCCAAGAGAAGGAAGCGACACACGAACCACGACGAGACGCCGGCGAGTGTGATTGAAGAAGAGAGAGTTCGAGAGACTGAGAGACATTCCAGAGAGAGAGAGAGAGAGAGATTGAGAGTGACAGAGATGTTGAGTGCGAGCCTATAGACTATGGATGAGAGGGATATGTGATTATAGATTAGGATTCCAGCAGTCACTGAAACCAAGTCGTCCACTGTTTTTTTTTCCTTCAACAAAAGAAATAAAAAAACACATGACCTGGTCTGGGTTTTATAAACCGTCCAGGTCACCGGTTCCTAACAAAACTGGGGTTCAACCCAGGTTTCTCTGAGTCTAGTGTAGGAACATTTCAACAAATGGTTCGATCCGGCCAAGTGATCGAGGACCGGATTTCCGTCGAAATGGGCGGGTTGAGTCGGATTTGTTAACTCTGTTTCGAAATTGCTCCATGGCTTACTCCGTTTTTGTCTTTGTAGGTGAGTGTTTTTTTATTAGTTTTCATTGTTATTTATTAATAAAAAATATTAGATAATCATCAAAATTAATTATTTTTAGTTATTATTTTTTTATTTTTAATTATTAATTTAATTTTTTTAGTTTAGTAATTTAATAATATATTTTAATTTATTTTTTAAATATTAATAATTAACTATTAGATTAAAATAATAATTTTTGATAATTTTTTAACATTTTTTATTAATTAATAATTATTCATGAGTAGTTTTTCCAGTTTTAATTTAGGTTTAGATAAATTATTTATGTTAAGTTGATGACTTGATGCTAACTAGGTAAATTGATGAGTCACCAAAAACAAAATTAGGTAAATTGATTATTAGTTATACTGATTAGATAATAGCTATCCCAAGCTCTTGACTTGTTTTTGGTTCAAGAAACTCTTGTATCTTTAGTGTGCATTTGAAAAATAGACTAAAATTAAGAGATAGAAATTAAAAGATTAAAATTAAATTAAATTAAATTAAATTAAATTTTTGTATTATATTTGATGTAAAGTATATAAGATTGAGTTATATTTTAGTATTTTATTTGTAAGATAAATATAAATATAAAGAATTTGAATCTTTTAAATTTTAAATTTTTATTTGAGAGGATAAAGTGTGATTTTTTATTCTTAAATATTTTATTTTTCATTTTTTTTAGCTTCACTTATAAAATAAATAGTAATAGATCACATTTTATTCTCTAAAGTAAAATTTAAAATTTAAAAAATTTAAATCTAAATATAAAATAAAAACATTTACTAAAATATCTTTAATTATTAAAAAAATATTATTAAAATTTTAATCCCTTATATCTCACTTCTTAAAAATATTGAATAGGCTAAAATTTTATATTCTCGTACTGACATTTTTGTTCCATATCTAACCATCAAACACAGCATTAAAAGTTTCTAAAAACAAACAATTCCTAAGTGTTTTGGGCTCTGAAAAGATTCTTTTAGGCCTGTGCTCCAAGAGAATTCGTTAAAACTTAAAAGTTGTTAAAAAGCCCAGTCATGTGTTTGTAGCTTCATATCCAAAGTCAACAAATAATTCTTGACCGAAAACTAAACAGGAAATAGTTTATCCAAACCGCACCCCCAAAGAATAAAACAATAGATATTGAATTTTGATTTGATTAGTTTACAAAGTTGGTATCAATATTCTCACCTCATTCTCCCTGCAATCTCGTAGGCCTCCTCCGCCACCGTCAATTATTTCAGATTACTTTTCCCGCAATTCGTCGAATTCGATTCTTCTTCATATTTTCCTCTGAATTTGTTTGGCGCCAGTGTTGGTGTTTCGGTAAACCCTAACCCTCTCCCTGGTAAGTGCAGTGCAAACCATTGAGGATTCTATTCTTCCCTCTTCCCTTTTCCTTATTTAACTAAATTATTAATTTCAAGTCTGAATCTTTGTGGTTGTTTTAGTGACTGAAAAAACAGAAGCAGAAGCAAAAGAAGAGGGAGAAGAGAGAAGATGGGAGAGAGGAAGGTGTTGAACAAGTACTACCCACCGGACTTCGATCCGGCGAAGCTTCCGAGGGCTCGGAGGCCGAAGAACCAGCAGATCAAGGTCCGCATGATGCTTCCCATGAGCATCAGATGCAACACTTGCGGCAATTACATCTACAAGGGCACCAAGTTCAACTCCCGCAAGGAAGATGTCATTGGCGAGGTACCCTTACTAACAAACACTCTTCTTCAATTTCAGTGTTTCTTGTTTCTTAGGTTTATTTGATTTTGCAATTTTGAAATGTGTCTTAGATGGTGATGCTAAAGTTGTATCTTTTAGGGATGAGATTAATTTGGTTTGTATCGTTTAGGGATGCGATTAATTAATTCCTATGCAATGACAGGTCCGTTAGCTAAGGGTTTTTGTAATGTTATTGGGTTAAATTTTTTAAAACTTGTGGTGTATACAGATTAATTCTGGTAGGGGTTGGTTGATGGGCAAGGTAAAGTTCGCGTCTTTTGTTGAATTTCAATTTTTTGTTGTTTATTTATTAACTTCATTTTTGTTTGACTCGCTGTGACTTCTGGTGATATATGTGTATGTTGCTGTTTGATGTGAACCTTCATGATACTCAGAGGGTATTGGCATTCAGCATGCTCTTATTTGCCTTACTTTGCTTTGGTCTTTGTTTGTAATTTCTTGACCTTTGGTTGACGTTTGGTGTATGTCTGTTTGATCACTGTGCAGACATATTTGGGGATTCAAATTTTTAGGTTCTACTTTAAGTGCACTAAGTGCTCGGCGGAACTTACTATGAAAACTGATCCTCAGAACTCAGATTATGTGGTTGAATCTGGTGCGACCAGGAATTTTGAACCTTGGCGTGCTGAGGACGAGGAAGCTGATGGCCTGAAACGGAAGAGGGAATCTGAGGAGATGGGAGATGCAATGAAGTCTTTGGAGAATAGAACCCTAGATTCTAAAAGAGAGATGGACATCCTTGCCGCATTGGATGAGATGAAGTCAATGAAGGTACTTGCCTCTGTAAACTGCATTATAAATTTATAATGATGTATAAAATTGGGACCTTGTACTTAAAAATGATTGTCTAGTAGAATACATGCCTACTTGAGGCATTGAAATTTGACATTTATAGTTTTTGGTCATTTGCTTCAATGTACAAACTGCATTGTGCATGGTTTCCCTTCAGTGAATTGGTGATTACCGACTCAAGTCTCTTTCATTTTCCAGTCTAGGCATGCGACTGTCACTGTTGATGAAATGCTGGCGGCCTTGCAACGTACATCAGATGATAAGGTACGAACACCCTTGCTGTGCAGCAGATTAACCTTGTACTGGAGATTTCCTTTTATAAGTATTTATTGTTGATTAGATGTCTAGAGGATTAGAAAAGAAAATAAGTACACAATGACTATTTGTCTATGAATTAAAACTTTAACATTGTGCAATATGGATTTTGATCTACATTCAGCAGTGAGAAATTTCCTATTAGGAAAAAGGGAAAATTTATACATTCACATCATCACTATACTAACTGCAATTGCTTCACATTTTAATATGAAGCATTTGATTGTGAAACCTCATTTCCCAAGGTTTTTTATGTCTTTCTATGTGCTCTTTTTTGCTTTATAGATTTTTGGTTGCTATTATCTTCTTTTAGCTAATGGATAATATAGATAATGCTGACAAATCATGTCAAATGATTTTCAAAGATTTGTGGTTACAATTTGCATAACTCTTCAATGTAATGATACATTCAATGCCGGTTTTATTCAGGCCATTTATTTTCCATGAGATTTGAGAGATGGCCTGAATCCAACTGTCAGAAACAACTTGTAAAACCATTCCTTGGTTTTGTAATACTTGAATAGGAAAACGAAATGTTTGTCATGGAATGGAAGAAAGTTATGCCTAGGCATGAACCTATTTGAAAAGTACCATGTCAGTAAGGAAATCTAAAGTCCTTCTGAATGCTTGTTTAACTATGCTTATTCTCATATTCTTCTGAATGATCACAAAATCAGTCTGAAATTGTTAGTGTTTTTGGAGCACAATACCTGCTTACTTGATGGGAACTTGGCTACAAATTCCAATGAATTGCCAATCCTGAAATTTAGTATTGATGGAAATCCTGATTGTCTAATATTATTGTCGAATCCTGGTTGTGTAATTTTTAAGCATCCTAATTCTGATTGTCTAATGTTATCCTTTTAATTTATAGTTGGGACTTCAAGTTGACTGTTACTATTTTATGTTCTTAGGAAAAAAGACTGGAAGAAGAAGATGAAGCATTAATAAAATCAGTTGTCTTCCATGTAAGTACTGCTATGCTACACTTCAAGTTTGCATCCCTGTTGTTTGAAACTAATCCATATTGTTTGCCTTGTACTATCCTCAACAGAATTCAAATGATTATGTTAGAAGAGTTCGTGATGAAGATATTGAAGAGGAAGAAGAGGTGGCTCAGCTTTCAAATGGGCATGTTGGAACTTCCAGTTCTAGTCCAAAGGTATGTCTAGTAACATCTGTAGTGGAGTTTTCTTTATGTTTTGTGGACCTAGTAAAGTATAGCTTAATCACTCTTCAGCATCTCATGTCAGATTTGAAATCGACCTGAAGGTTCAGAAATACACTTTGAACTTAAGTCTTATATCCCACATTCACTGGGCGCTCTACTGCTATTGTTCCTTTGTTTTACTCTTTTTCAAACCTAAAATTTATGGATGGCAGAAGTGCAAAACATTTTCCTTACAGAACATAAAATTTTATGAGCGAAAGGGAAGAGTAATCCGTGGCTAGCATGAGCTCCTTTTGCTTGAATTGATTTAGAATTGGGGACCAAGTTGAATTGAATGAACTAATGACATACTCCTTTGTTTGCTAGTGAAAGCTTAAAGGGAACTGTCCATTTTTTTCCTGGCCTTTGAAACTTGAAATTTGGAAGGGAACTATCAAATGTCTCGGTAAATCTGTGGTTTAAGATGTTGAAATTTTGTATGGGGAAACTCTTATCCCCGAATCTTGTAATATCATTTTCTTCATCTTGATAAAATTTTCTTTTATCAAAAAAAAAAAAAAAAAAAAAAAAAAGAGAAAAATGAGATGTAATTATGGGATTAATATAGCTAATGTTTGATGTGCCTGTCTACAGAGACAAAAGCCTTCCAAAGAACCTCCTGGCAAAGCAACCGACGCGCTAACAAAAGTTAGTTTGGATGAATCTGGCAAACAAGGTATGTCCCAACTATTGAATATGTATCATTATCAAAGCATGCTCTATCTATGTGTGATATACTTTTCCGAGACATGTTTGATAATACTATCAACATGGAAATCTTACACAATTTTGCAATCTGTTGGTTATTTGCAGGAAATTCCCATGGTGGCAGTGCAAAGCCTAATCCTTTGGTGAGGATTTCCGTTATTAAGAAACCAGTGGCTTCAGATCCAAAAGGTGCCGCAGAACCAGAGCAAAAGAAAACTGTGGATAGCAATGCAAATTCTGCTGGGGGACTACAATCCTTGTGTCAAAGCTATGGAAGTGATGGTGATGATTCGGATCAGTAGTTATTAATATTGCTGCTCTATTTCATTTTGAGATTGCTCCCATAAGATTGTAAATTGAATATGTGATGGGAATGGGTGTGCAATTGCTCCCATAACATGCATTTTTGTTGTGGAATAGAAATACATGGTTTTAGCTTTTAAAGCTTTTGCCAAAATGTTATTGCTTGGTAAAATCAATGTAGCAGGAAAAAAAGGGGGGAGGAAAAAAAATGAGCATGACTTTGTTTTTAGTATGAAAATGGCCTATAGAAGCTTATTATGAATTCCATTTTATGAATGTTTATTATCTGTATGGAAATGATCTATGAATGTAGGTTTAAGAGTTAAATGAAAACTTTAATAGGAATTAGTGGACATAAAGTGGGCTGTATTGGTTTTCTCCTGTAGTTTTTCCAACCAAAATATAAATTAAGTTGTGGCATCATCCATTTTAATGATATCCAAACATATTGCTTTATATCGTAATTGATTTATCAATGTTAACATAATTTTATGCCAATAATTCTTAGGGTAGATTATCTGATATGCTTATTCCCTACACCTCAATACAAACTTGATTAGTGCCAAACATTACACTGGAAGGCTGAGACTTCAGAAGAATCACACTGAAGTGAGAACTGAAAACGGTTGAATGTTATACAAGATACTACCTACTAGCAGTAGTGCAGATTAGAGAATCTGCTTACAAAACAAGGAAAATATCTAACCCATCTCAGAAGTTCACATAACTAAATAACTGCTTGCATATCCTTATGCAATAGTCTCATCCCTTAATAATTCCACAAATAAACAAGATACCAGAAATATATGCACAAAACAGTAAGCAACTGTTTTTGCAGCTTCTGCCTTTAGAGTAACACTACTTCACTTTTGGCCCTTTTTCTTCCATAAATCTCCAAACATTCTGATCCCAGAACCCTTCCTCTTTACACTTCCAAAACCATCATCCAATTCATCAGCCATACCTGGAGAACCAACATATCCATTGTACCTTCCGGCTGGTGTCTCAAAATTGCCACCAAAGTGCTTGTCCATGGAGCCACACCTCTCAGGGATCCTGCCATTTATATCCATGCCGCCTGCGAGCACTGCAGCTGCCGCATCTGCAGCTTTTCTCCACTGTTCTGTTTGCACCCTCAGCTTCTTCATCTCTGATTCCAACACCTCCTTCTCGGCTTCTGTAGTTGTCAACTTCTCATTCAGCTTGTCTGCATTGGACTTTCCAGCCTCCAATTCTTCTCCCAATTTGTTCAGCTGAAGCTTCATTTCTTCTTCCTTTGTTGCAGCAGCCGAAACTTTTGAATCCGTTTCGTTCAATTGGTTTTTTAAATTCTCATTCTCACTATTCACTGTCTCCAATTGCTTCACTTTCTCCTCCAAACTGGACTTTAGTAATGCTATCTCATCATCTTTTAGTTTCATCAGTTCATCCACTGAAGGCTTGTTCAGCTCCGAAATTTCGGGTGCAGTTAAGTCCTGTTCAAGTGATTTAGTTTCCTTTTCTACTTGCACTTGATCAGGTTTGGCAACTTCAATTGCTACCTTTTCGATGAGGACTTCGAAAACATCAGTCTCTTCTTGATTTTCATCTGGTATAACACCATCCTGAAGCTTAGTTGCTTCAGTTTTGTTGTTAGATTCTTGAAGAGGATTCTTTGATGTGCATTTTTCTTGGAACTTCTCTGTCACGGCCGGCACTTCTAATTTCTCGGCTTTCTTGACTAGTTCATCTTGAGCTTCTCTTTTCGCAGCTTCTGCCAAAGCAAGCTGGTCCTTCAACATCTTCAACTCTTCTTGTGCTTGACCTAGCTGCGATTCCAAATCTGCAATGCGTGTTCCTAGCTTCTTCTGATTCAGTGCCTCAGACTGAGCACCTCTTGGCGAACGCCGGTCTCCTAGCTTTGGACTGCGGTCTGCGATTGGCCGGTGATGCAATGGATCCGAGTCGGAACTCGATGTCCGAAGTTGATGTGGACCTCGAGGTGAATGCCTTTGAGGCAAATCTGATCCCCTGCATAAAAGAACACACATACATGATTGTTAGTAACTTCACA